>NC_064304.1:95610717-96255717 GCF_023373825.1 Bactrocera dorsalis | reverse complement strand
CTAATATCTCCAGTTGCATTGTTAAGAAAATAAATAAACTATAATATAACTTATAGAAACGAATAAATGGCGTTTAATAGGTATACAATAGGTATACTTGGTTAGATAAAGTTCATAAAATATACTCATAGATATTCAGTTTGGAGACATTTATACTAGATCAGGTAAGATAATTTTTGAAAGAAGAAAAACAAATCATTGTCGACTCAGAGCCGTTGCAAATGAAAAATTAAATAACAAAAACTAAAGGAAATTATTTTACGAGCGATCTGAGTTCGGGAAGAGGGTTTTCTAAGCATTAAAATGGATTAACACGATTTCCGTAAAAACTTCGAGTGTTGTAGATAAAAGGTGTTTACAATAAAACAATCTATGACTTTAGTATTAAGTGATCGTCTCAGTGTGACCCTCCGAAAATTACCGATTTTCGCGATTTTTTTTTATTTATGAAATTAACCAATCAGTCTGCTTTTTTTATAAATAAATACATTAATGGCAAATACAAAATTTTTATTTTTTATATTTATTTATTGGGTTATTAAATTGTTGAAATGACACGTAGAAAAAAGATACTGTTCGATATCCGCGATTGCGGCCGCAATTTCGATATAGAAAATTTTTAAAAAAGATTATTAATCTGTAGGAAACTCGCTATCGCGCTATGGAGAGTTTTTGTTTTTGAATTTTGACACAATTGCGGCGACTTGAACAAAATATATCGAATTTGGCCCTTTTTTATAGAAAAAAAAGGAAGTTAAAAAAACGAAAGCGAATAACTTTAGAAATATTCTCTACAAATTGGAAGTAAGTATCTTCAAAACTCTCCCTTTGAGAGTGGAAGCCGTTTTGAAAAACACCAGCATGCATTCGATATTGCATGAACACCTGGCCGTAAAAAAGGTTCGTTCTCGTTGGATCCCGCACAATTTGACAATCGCTCAAAAAAAGGCTCGTGTGGATTGGTGTAAAAAAATGAAAACGAAAACGAAACGAAAAGAAAAACGATCGCGGTGCTTCAAAAGACGTTTATAAAATCGTCACAGGTGACGAATCATGGATCTATGCGTATGAGCCAGAAACAAAACAGCAATCGACCGTGTGGGTCTTCCAAGACGAGCCAAATCCAACGAAAAAAAAAAAAACCATTTTCATTGATAAATACGCATATTTTCATTATTAGGCAGAAATATATATAGCAGCCCTCGTATATCCATTATGAGATAGACGCTGGTACTTTCTTTCTTTTCTTCACACAAATCTAAAGTAAGAAGCAGCGCCATCCATATGCTGCGTTCGTATAATTCCCCGGTAATGAATATGTGTTCATCAATTTGCAATGGCGCTCCTTATGCTAAAGAGACTACTATAAAATAATCAATACCTCGTATTTTGCCCGTTTTACGCGCCTTCTATGCAATTTGTAGACAAAGCATAATAAATTCCACTCTCAGTGCTTTGCCTTTCAACATCAACAAGTAGCAATCAGTAAGCGCAACAACGAAGGCGTGACAAGAGTGCGACTGCGGTCTTATATCGGCAGTAAGTACCAAGCAAGGCTGATGGCATACAACAAAAAACTTGCGCTCAGGAGCAAATCGAAGTGCGTCAACATAAGAGGTTGCGATTGTTGTTTCAAACAACACACACACACACACCATTCACAAATCAATTTGCCAAGCAAATCGAGGCGTAATCCAAGAGACAGAACGCATAACTGTGCGCGCAAATTGAAAATTGTGAAATGGAAATCAGTGACAGACAATGCAAGCCAATAACTCCAGTAAAACAATATCGTCATCAACGCGAGCGCAAGCGCTAAGTGCGGAAATTTACACGTCTTGCAGAATATTTATGATGCAATGCGGGCATGTAAGAGCAGACAAATACAACAAAGCCACACGCTACACAAAAGCTTGAGCTTCAGTGTGAGTAAGCCTGCTTGGCATTACAAATGCGGCGATATTAGTCACAATAACCGCGCAACATATTCCGTATTCCGTCCCTCGCCACAGCGCACGCATATCGCTGTTTGGCTGGCTTTGTGCTGAGCGCAGCAGCTGAGTGACGTGACTAATGGCAAACGAGACGGTGAAAAATGCGTGAATCCTTAGACAAATAGGCAGGCGAGTGGCATATGTGCAAATGCATCCAGCGCCAAAGCACAACAAGAACAAAATCGTTTAGCATAGTATGCCATCGCCAGTATAGGAGCCCGCGTCGGCGGCAGCGTATGTACTGTATTACATAAGGAATTATGCAAATCCTACAAGAGGCTCAGCGAGAAGCCGGGCTGCTGTTGAAATTGCGTTGCTTGGGGTTGATGGAGCGGCGGTGGCGGTAGTGGCAGGTGAGATCACCCTCTTTGAGGACAACAGTTGCCTTGCTTAGTAAGCATTACAGGTCTGCTGTTGAAACCTAAAGTGGAGTGCTTGTAGTGTACTAAGAATTACGGGCCACACCTTATGTGATATTTCATATAATCACATTTTCTTTCATATTTCCATGGGCCAAACATGTAAAAACAACATACTAAAATTGTAAGTTGATAGCTCAAAAAGTTTATGAGTTATGGCTTTCCAAATTGTACCCATTCAGTTCAATAAGTTTCATCCGCATTTATGATAATGCTTTTCGAAAGATAATTTTCGAATTTACTGTAATGATTACTTGGAAACAAATCATTCAATCACCATCAATCAGCTTGATGTCTGTTCTTACACTGTCTAGTTCCTAGTTTTGAGTTATTGATCCGAAATTTGCATCTGTTCTTTTCTCACCAAAAAACTGCTCATTTGTCGGAAGGGCCGATACTGGATCACTGTGGCACACAGCTACCACACAAACCAAATGAGCGGAATCAAGTTCTTCTGAGAAACCTTTTGTATGTATTTGTGATGGGTATTACAGTTTCGCTGCAATCGAAGTTAAAGGTTTTTTTTCATCAACGGAGAAGACCAGATTTGTTTAGAGCCATCGGAGAACGCTTGTAACTCGAAAAAGATTTAAAATTTTCGTAACAAATTTTATAGTGTATTCCTAAAACATGTACATTAATACCTGGTTGTAGATATACATATATTATTTAAGGCGGTGTTGGACTTGTATGAGTTTGGGGCGGCTGAGACAAGACAAGACTTCAACATTTACGCGTATTTGGTATTAACTAACAGTATCTTATAACATACTAAATTAATAAATCGACTTTCATGTTTACATTACTTGAATTCCCCAAGGTCATAATAATACTTGTACGTAGAGAATTGCTTCCACCCTTTAAAATAACTCTCGAGCCAAATCAAGCAGTGCCGCAAGCGTGCGCCCCTGCATGAAATCTCAACCGACTGTGTTTTGTTGTTATTTTTGCAGTCTTCGTTTTACTACGTCGGCAGCATAGCAAATAAATTTTTAAATCCTTGCGACCAGACAAGTAGATTTGTTTTGCTCATAAATACAGACAAAGGCCACATTAGAACGTGTTCACAGACTTACACATCCGAGAGTAGCTGAAAGCACATATCCGGGGGTAGTATGTTTTGAAAAACTGTAACCGCTTGCTTGTGTACTTGAAAACTAAATGGAAACATTTGAAAATGAAACTAGCTGAATGTGTTCGTACTCGCGCATTTGAAATTCATCAAAGTGTATTTACCAAGTGTATACATATGCATGTAGGTAGACACATACATGTATGTATGTGAAATAAATAAAAATGTCACCTAAAATGCAAAACAGCGTATCATCAAAAAAAAAAAAAAAATCAAAAATCGCTGTCAGATATAATAACCAATATATGTATAACCATTTTATTACGAAAACTAAAGTTTTGTTTCATTAATTATATTGTTAACCAATATAACCGTTTTATAACCAAAACTCAAATTTTGTTTCAATTTGGGTGATTTCTATTCGTTATTATTAGTTTTTTTCTTAACCTGTAAACTCATGAAAAGTGATGTTATGTTATTTTGCATTTCAGGTGACTATATGTATGTATATAATAAAAGCAAATAAAATAGGCAACAATTCGTAACCGCTATTTAGCTAAGCGCTGCTGTTCCGAGCAAGCATTACTTGGTGGATCTACTATTTTTGCGCTCATTGTGTCCTTACTTAGTACGTAATTAGTCCCTTCAGCTGATTGGTGGCAAATTTAAAGATTTAAAGTTATATTTTTTCGGAAATCAAAGTTGAAATGAAACGCAAATAATATTTAAACATATATTGCGACTACAACATCTATTGACCGGACACACCTTGTAGCTGTTATACAAACTGATCAAATAAAATGCAGTGCTTGTATGAGAAACTTTTTTAATTGACGAGATATCTTAACGAAATTCGGTATGAATCATTGCTTGAAGCAACGATACAATCTCAGAGATAATTGTTCAAATCTGATCACTATAGTATATAGCTGTCATACAAGCTGAAAAATCAAAATCAAGTTCTTGTAGGGAAAACTTTTTTATCTGATGAGATATCTCCACGAAATTTGGTAAAGAATATTATCTAAGGCAAAGCTATAATTCTGAAAAAAATTGTCAAATCGGATCACTACAGCATGTAGCTGTCAAACAAACTTAAGGATCAAAATCAAATCTTTCTATGGAAAACTTTTTTAATTGACTATGCATCCTCACGAACTGTGTCATGGATTACTGTCCAAAGCAACGATATAATCTAATCAGGCTGCTATAAAATATAGCTAGCTTATAAAGGCTATAATTAAAGTTTAGTCAAATAAAAACCAAAAATACGCTAATTAAAATGATCAAAAACCAACTTGCTACACGTACTTCCCTCACTAGTAAGAAGGAAAAGGTACAAATATTCAAAAAAAAATCTAATATTCTAGCAACTACTACAAATTTAAATTTTTTTATTCATTTCCACTTAAATTTTCCTTTCTAACAAGAATTCTTAATAAACTGATTGAATAATGGCAAAATCCAAAACAAATTGCTTTAAGAAGCATGTTGACGGCGCCAGCGCTTTTATCCAAACGCTTCTCAGTTACCACGACATGCTTGAATAGTTATAACCTCATTTGAATGCCGCACAAGCGTTTCTCAAAGTCCTTCATAAGTTTGTAGATGTGTGCGTTGGTGGTCGCCATCCCCTACAGCGGCATGTCTTCGGTGACAGCCACTTAAAAGCGGCGCCTGTGGGACGCTGTTGCTTTGCCACTTCACCTTCATAGTGCTGTTGTAAACAATCAACAAAACAAAAGAAGAACTGAACTTTCTAAAAAATGAAAATAATGCAAATTTGATGCGATGTTGTTTTAAATTATACTTCCGAACTTGCGACTATAAATAAATCACAAACAATAACAGATTCATTCAATATTTGCTATACCACGTGGAACAGCATTATGTGGCAGGGCGGGGTGTTACAAACAGAAAGCATGTACTGTAAGCAGATACTGACTTTATTTATCTGTTATACAAATGTATATATTTAGATAGATATTTTGTCAATATTAATATAGCTATATTTAAAGCGATTTGAAAATTATCCTCTAAATTTGTCAAGCTTTAATATCAAACGTTCTAAGTATATCGAATCCGTGCTGTAAGTTACTTCGATTCAAGTATCAATTATTCAATTAAGTCCAAAGTCAATAGCTAGTATTTATTCCAACTCAAATTCGTAAATTTATCGGATTTCATAGTTGAATATAACGAAAATCTGCTTAGCCTGACAACCATTCAAAATGTATTTGCAAATATTATTTATGAATATTCAAAAAATACTAAAGCAATGAAAGTAGATTAGCATTTTATTTCATTTGCCAGCAAATGCTTTGTTAAACAAACTTTAAGCACAGATTTCATATGAATACACGTTTAGTTTGAAGCACCAAAAGCTCTTAAATTAATTAAAATTTTCCAATATTCATGTGAAGCGGCTTTAAATATAATTTAAGGATTTATGAAAAACTGTTTTTACAAAGAAAAAAAATTGTGGGCAAAAAAAAGAAAGACTTTTTAATTTAAGCTGCGTGCGAAAAGCTATTCATCGAAATATTCTTTTTGTTTTAAGTTTGTATGAGTGTCAGTGATATATGTGCCAACTGCCATAGCAAAACAGTCATTACTATTTAGTATATGCTTGTCTTTTAGAAGTTCATAAAGTGAATTCCGCGATTTTTATGTTGAGTGCAATTATTCAGCAAAGAAGTTGGAATATCGGAAATATCAATGAAACCCATTTTGAAGGATTATTTCGGCTTTAGAAAATTGAGAGCACGATTGGCTCCAAAATGACTGAGTTTTATCGAAAAGAAGGTTGTATTAACGTCTGTCTGAAACAATGCTTTCCGACTACCAGAATGTCATAAAACGTATTATTACTGGCGATGAGTTTTGGACTTATGCATACGACCCGGAAACAGACGATCAGTCGGCCCAATATTGTGGAAAAGGTGAGCCGAAACCGAAAAACCGACGTCAAAGCAACTCAAAATTCAAGCTTAAGGTGACAGTTTTCTTCGATTATCGAGATAAGGTGAACTGTGAGCTCTTTCCGACAGGCCAAACTGTTCACAAGGAAAAGGATTCGTAAACAGATGCCATTATTATGAGCCGACAACCCTTGGTTTTTTTCACCACGATAATGGTTCTTCGTGAGTTTTTCGAAAAATTTTCAATCAATATTGTACCGCAACTATTGTGTCCGCCTGATTTAGCTCCGTGTGACTTCTGGCTATTCAGCGAATTCAAACGACCGCTCCAGGGAAACCAAGACCGAGTCAATTGAAGGCATTAAACACGAATCGCTATCCGCATTGAAGCCTATTTTTGAAATTGACTTTAACAACTGTTTCAAAGACTTAAACAAACTTTAACACAGGTCCGGCCAAGCGGGAGATTACGCAGATTTTGAAAAATAAATTAAGAATTTCTCTAAAAAGTCTTATATTTTGCTCATAGCACTTAGCGTAGCGGCGTGTTAAGGCTTACAGAAGTCTTTAAAATTTCAAATATTTTCTAGCCTCTGACCAGCTACCAAGCACGTGACTATGAAATAGAAGTGCTCAAGGGGATAAGCTCTGGGTCAATTAAGCGATATGCATGCATAAAATACGAGCTTTGTGCACACACAAGCATCGGGTATGCGAAAGTAATTGAAATGTTTTTATTTTAAGCCCGACAAGCATGAGAAAGGCACTGACACATGTCGGTTATTTACCTTGCGAATGTCAAGACATAAATAAGCTGAAGCAGACGCATGTAAATGGCATGTAAATGGCATGTTTACTGTCAGTGCGGAGAGAGCTGCGAACTCTTTGTTTTCAGCAATATATTTAACTTACAAAAAGAAGACAACTTTTGACAATATAAGACAACTTAGTCAAGTTTTTTCACACGCCTTTATTTTTTACTTTATATATCCCGAACAGAGTATATTAAGCCTACTTAGCCTTGAGAACTTGTGGTCTCGAGAAACTGTGTTTTTGAAGAAGCGATCTTCATGGCATTTTACACATGCCTTTGCGATAAAATTCTTAAAGACTTGGATGAAGGATTTTTTTCGATTACAACTATTTGAAAAATATATATCTCAGAATTTTCACTGAAATTTTATTTTTTTTTGTATAAATGTCTGCTAAAAATCTAATTTTCAATGTTTTTCCTTCGTCCAGGTTCTAAGTTAAGACTTTGACTAAAGAATGTATTTTTTACTTCAGATGATCCTGTAAGAAGTTATCCTGCCAACGCGGACGTATCTTCTTTCCCAGGGGTCACCAGAAATGGCGTCGCAATGGCCGAGATTAAATTTTTGTTTTTTCTAAATATTTCAGATGTTCTGTGATAATAGTGTATGTTTGTAACAATAAAAAATTTTAATTAAATATTTCTATTTTTATATTAGAAAAAAATATATATTTATGTATTAGGGAAAAAAATGCTGTTTTTTACCCGAGGGAACCCGTGTAACCCCTTAAGATCTATTGACCTCGAAAAGTTCTTCTTTTGAAGAGTTTCTTCCACGTTGCAGATGACGTGTTCAACAGCTGGTCCTGATTGTTTTGAAGCCATTTTGTCACACTGATAGTTCGCCAACATTGTCTTAGGTGGCTGTAATGCAGGATTTCAGTAATAGGTCGCCTACTATCTGTATGCTGTCTATGTCTTTGTGGGCCTGCTTAGTCAAATATTATATGTTCACCATTCTTAATTACAAAAAAACATTAATTTTTAGTTATTATTATTTTTAGTTAGTAATTTTCATAATAATGGTTTTACATAATTATCGATAAGCAGAAAACACAAAACGTTCTTGTATGACTAATGCATTAATTGTCCTACAATATTGTTTTTCCACACTTCCTTGAGTAAAATTCGCAGGAATCTATTTAATTGCTTACCGCAATTACCGAAATGTAAACGTCGACCTTGATCTGTCTCAAAATCCATCACATTTGCAAAACAATACAGCACTCATGTATTTTGGCATTGCTCTGATGGATTTGATACCTCATTTAGGCAGCCGAGATGCGTGCGGACGAAGCAATTATGTTTTCGTATGTAGCTACGTTGTCAAGAACAACAGCTCCTGCGTGTGCATAGACGTCGATCTAAATTCATTTGCATATTTGTGCAACCAATTTCCGTAGAAAAATGCTTTAGCTTGAAAATGGTTCAGTTCATTGTCTTGTTCGACTCATACTGAGAGATGTATTTTCGACGTAATTGCACTAATTGCTGCACAATAAAATTGCTTAACTAGTTCTCGGTATCGAACAAAACCAACTAGAAAGGCTTGAAAGCCAGGATGTTTGCAGCAAATGATGTGGTCATAACGACAGGTGCATATGTAAGAAATATTGCACTGAAAGTGGTTTCAAAGGGTTTGGCGGCATGGTAAAGATATTTTCAACTTCATAAAAGTACTAATCCTCAATGTTTTCATCACATTAAGGGTATATCGACGCTAAATGTCAGACTATTATTGTAATATATTTTCTGGTTTTCTTGACTGTCATACCTGTACCTCTGTGCGCTTTTAGAAAATCAGTCAATTATTTAGCCAAATACAAAACCTCGTTTGAGTATATTTTTCTTAAGCGAAAGAACTTGCTCACTCCACAATTCCATGTTTTTGAGAGGGTAAACTATTGGCTAAACAGCGAATTTCATTTCCATTCTAATGTGAGACTTCTTTCATTGCCATGATATTATGAGATGGCCATTCGTTTGTAAAGCCCTTCGAGACTATAAACCCACTTATTTTACAGTAAAAAATATACATATGCATATGTATATGTTTACAGAAGAGGTGTTTATATAAATTTAGCTCTTTTGATTTGCGCTAAAATATGAAAAGAGGCAGAATACCATAGCTTAGCAATTCACTTTCTAGCCAATGTCCCTTTTTGGTGATAAAATATGCTGCATTCGTGACTCTTGTTGGATTATGAAGGTTGCCATATGTTCATATCAACAATGTATTCTGATTATGCAACACTTGTTGCCGCTATTATAGGATTGTGGGTCGCTTGCTCGGGAACTGTTTACATTTGCTACATCATACAAAATTTATATTTATATCTGACCTTTTGAAAGGGGTCAAAACTTTGAGAAAGCATCACAATTTTTAGCGTTGCTCAAATGATCCGCAAAGTGTTGTGCGAAAGTGCTAAATGAGATATTCTTTAGTTTTAGTAGGGACTTAATGGAGTAAAATTGCCTACAATATAAGCCTGTGAAAATTACCTGTCGCAGTTTTTCGCCGAGAAACCATAAAAGTTTTACACTGACGAAATAATGTCTCTAGCGGTAAATGGCAAAAAGCAGTCGAGCAAAATGGTGCAAATTTGGTTCATTAAAGTTCATTATAAATAAAAAAAATTATGTTGAATTTTGATCAAAAATACGAAAGGATTTTTCGACTACCCAATAATATTTTAGAGACTTCTGAAAACTTGTGGGTCCCGTACCATGCACCACTTTAACAGACATCCGCCATACATATGTAGCTGCAAATGAGCGCTTTGTGTTTAATGTACAGTCTCAAAAATATTTTTAGAAAATATACAAAAAACTGTCGTCCTCGACTTCAAGCTAGTAAATCTTTGTTGAAAACTTTAAACCTGTTGTTGTTCTTTGAAATGGAACATAAAAAAGAAATATTGCTGTAAAAGCTGAAATAAATTCCTTTTAATTATGCAACGCAATAACTATTAATCATTTACACAGTCTTCCCTGAGGACCTCTTATTTCGAGCTGTATTTTAATACATCACTTTTGCCTTTGCGCTGAAATTCTACTCTTAAAGAAATATATGCCTTAATTTTATTTTCAATTTTATTTAAATGTTGCCACCTTGTCCTTTACAGACGCCGAGCAACATTCAAGCACGTGCGTTTGCCCTTGACGTATACGCGTCTAAACGTAAAGACAACAATAAAACGAAAGCATTCGTCGCAATTTATGTGAACAGTTTGGTAAGAGAAGAAGTGCTCTGCCGAATTCCTGCCTCAATTCGTCTGTTGCCGTCGTCGTCGGCTTTTGTTACCTACGTCTGCCATTACATTACAGCTTCTGTGTACATATGTATAAAGCAGACGTTTCGCAATAGATTTGAGCTTCGAGCATCGCTGCGGGGCCAATAATAATCGCATAAAACCGACGTTAGTTAGTTATTGAGTAAAATATGCAAAGCATGAGCTGAGCAACGACGCCTGCCAAGTGCAAACAGGCGGCAGCAAAGGCGCACAGTGCCAAGGATCAGCGAGTATCAAGGGCATTTGCTGAGTGAATGAGGGGTAGACATACATACATATGAAGCACGAGTATATTAGCGAGTGAATGTGCGAGTGGGCGTTTGGGCAGGCGTTTGCCTCTCACTTTGCAGTGCGTGTAATGAATCCTGGCAACGGCAATTTGTAGGTCAGGTCAAATATGAGCATGCCGTTGTGTGACCCGCAAATGCCATGGATATTTTGTCAATCTTTCGAGTGTAGTAAATCATGTGTAAAAGTGTGTGTGTGTGTGTGTTAGTGGTTGTATAACGAGTCGCATGGCGTTTCAGCAATATGCTTAAGACACACCTATGGGATCTCGAAATAACGCCGACGGCACACACGTGTAAATTTCATAAGCTTAAAGCTTTCACAGGTCCTGTCCTCGCATTGTTTCTATATAATTATGTGTGTGTGGGGGTGTGTATGGCTTGGTCTAATAGGAGGTTAGACCCCATTTTCAATGTATTCATTATATTCATATGTAGTCTTTTGCTCTGGCATTTTTGAGTACTTTCACAAACTGCCATTGACGAGCTCTCAAAATGCCGGGTGCACATTGTTACTTTGTTTGCTATGTCGCATGGAATTGTTTGCTGCTACAACAAATATGCTAAGGCAAATAACACATTTTTTATGCTTTTGACTCCGGTTTTATTTTTCTTGATTTTAAGTACGTTCAAGAGCATAAATTTCATATTCTCGTTTATTTGCATAATTTTTATCTAACGTTAGACTACTATATACGGTCACAGCGCAAGTTCTAAGGCTATGAAATTGTGCTTCAGATGAAAGGAGGGTGCAACACTGAAAACTTTTACCAGATCATTGTACGACATGTTTCATAGCACCCTCCCTTTCGTTTGATGACTTAATTGACATTTTCACGAAGATAAAAGAAAATAAGCAACGGAATTGGAGAGTGTGAGGCCGAGGCTGGTGTATTCTAAAGCATTGTGTATGGTCAAGGTAAATAATGGAGGGTGAAACAATGTAATTTATTTCAATTGTATTTAGTTGCAACATTTCCTTGTAAACAATTCTTTTTTTTGTTCAGTAGTCTTCATGTAATTAAGTTAAAGTAAATTACGCAAAATAATGGAAAATGAACCGAAGCTAGAATGTTCCAATGTAATATGTAAAATGTCCCCATCTCACTGATTTAAAAAATAATCCGTACCAAATTTTCGGGAAGCTATTTCTTTAAGTAAGAAGTCTTTCCATATAAGGGAACAATATTTATCATTCAGATTGTATCGGAACTACATATTGTATCTATTGTCGTTCGGTATTGACGATTCCGACAAAAGAGCAGCTTATTGTGGAAAACATAATGTATAAACAAGTAAGAAAGAGCTAAGTTCGGGCACAACCGAACATTTTATACTCTTGCAATATGCAGGAATCAGACACAGAGAAATTCTTTAAGGTGTAAATTATCCTCTGGGGCGATCAAAATCCAAGCAATATAATATAAAGAAATATTATATATAACTCATACACTGACCAATATATCCGGCATAACTGTTAGAAAAACGAAATTACTTTTGTATGGCCACCATGGACACGCTTACTGAAGTCCAGGCGATGAACCCAATTTCCGACGGTTTTCAAGCATAAATCGACCTATGCTGCTGCAATTTCACGTTCGATATTCGTACGAAGTCAATCGTTGCTGGCTTGTTGGCATAGACCATAGACTTGACGTAGCCCCACAGTCTAACGGCTTTAAGTCGCACAACCGAGGCGGCCAATTGACCGGACCATTTAGTAAGATAACACATTCACCAAACTTGGTTTTCATCAAATCGATTGCGACATTCTATGTGTGAGTTGTGACGCTGTGCTGTTGAAACCACACATAATCGAAATCAAATTCGAGCCAAAAATATTAGGTTATCTTTGAGCGTTAACGATTCCCATTTGCAGTAAGGTGCTGGTCTTCATCATCATGAAATCAGTGCGGCGCAATGACAGCATCGGCCCATAAACCACACCAAACCGTCATTTTTTCTGGACACAATGGTCACTCATGGAGTACGTGTGGATTGCTGCCTGACCAATAATGCATTATTTGCTTATTGACGAAGCCATTCCAGCCAGAAATGATCATCGCTGAAGATGATTTTGCGATGAAAATCCGGATCCTTTTCAAGTTGTTGCTTAGCCCAATTCACGAACATATGACGATTCTTGGTCAATTGGCTTCAATATTTTCGCAAAATTCGCCACAATGACGCCACAGAGATGTCCAACGCTTGAGAACGACGTGTGAGAGACTGATTTGTGTCTCCCTCAATTGGTGCGCCAACGGCAGCAATATTCTCGACACAGTTCTGTTAAATTTTATAGCATCTCTCACGCTTCCTTCTGCATAACTAAATAAATTAAATTTTTGCTAAATTCGGTGCCCACTATTTAATATTTGTGTGTCAGTACGCGGTATATGATATGAAACTATTAAAGCTTATGCTGCGGCTCGATATCATGGTGTTTAACACAAAGAGGGGATTAATGTCAAACTATTACGAAACTCAGTACATTTTAATCTTAAGTTTGTGATATGTAATTAAATGCGAACCACAAACACTGTGGGCAATTGTGCATACACGCCGCACACTGACAAACCCAACAACAAACCCTGTATTACAACAGTTATATATAATAAAGGAAAGCGTCGGCAAGTATGATTCGAAAATCTTTTGTGCCTGTCATTACCCTACCTACGCGGCCCACAAGCCATTGGCGGTTTATTGACAGACAAAGGCACAAAGTGTTACGGCAACAACAACTCACCCACAAGTGCACAGGTATTCAAGAGTTCAGTATGTGCGCATTAAATAGTTACGTAACTTTAATATATGCCATCGCACCGCGTGAACTCCTGACTTCGTCCCTTACGTGTGCATATGTATGGATGTGCTTGCGTATACATAAGTATAAGTACCCTAAGCGCTATTGTGCACGTCACGTTAGACCGTTTTGTTCCAACCGACATTGATAAAGGTTAGTTTATATGCAACATTAACGGTGAACGCCAAGTGCTCTTAACAGCATGTATTTTCTTCGAAAGTCTGCGGCCTAACATGTCTGCCGTTGAAAGTGAGTGACTTAACTGGCAAGTTCACCGTGAAGTGAAGTTAAAGTTTTCATGTTCACACATACACACATGCACACACACAAACGTGTTGATTTCTGACCTTCCACTTCCTTTATATAGTTACGCTTCACTTAACAAGTTTCGTTGGCGACCTTTCGGCACAAAACTGTGTATGTAAATATGCTCGGCAGGCGTCGTTAATGTCGCTGTTGACGCAAGTTAATAACTTTTGTTCCGCTTCAGTGGCGCGCTCATATGTTGGCGGCATGCAACGCCAGTCAAATATTGAGACGCTTTGTACAACGCGTTTTCTAATAGATTTTGGAGCTGTTTACTTAAATGTCTTACACTAATTACTTGCTAAGTGTTTGTTTGCGCTCAGAGTGTTGCGCGTCACGGTACTGTGTCGCTGGCAGCTCGGGGCTCATTTTAGGCAAATTAAGATAATTGATGACTTTGAAAATAACAGTGTAAAATTACGATTACTCTTGCGGTGGTTTGCGTTTATTATCTCGCCTTTTAAAGTACTTTTTAATTTTCTTAAAAATCTTAGTTTATTATTAAAGTCGATTGTATTCGTTGCTGCTATGTTCCGGAACAAAATATAGCATGTTGTGCGATTGTATTTACCGCTGGTACGATCTACGAAGCTGATGCCATTTCCTACACAAATCTTGTGATTTCCTTCAAAAATCTAATTTCGCTAATTGAATACAACGCAGGTGTTGCAAGTCGTCACAAAATAGTGATTCAGTTACATTTGAGTTTCTCTTTATTTAAGTTTCCACATTTTCAGATGTTTTCTATACATACATACATATATACCACTGACATTCCTTTCCTTTACTGCTGAAAAGCTTGCTTGACTTTGCGACCGCTGACGCCAATGCAACGGTGAAATATGTACTAAAGCTAAAGAATTTTTTAACACTGTTTTAATGCATAAAGCAAAAATGAGTGCTGCCGAAAGATCCGGTCAATAAAAACATTACATTACAAAGCCCAAAAAAATGCTCAAAGCATAACAAAATACAAAGAGGCTTGACACGAATTTTCTCCCGCCGTTAACCAGAAGCACAGAAAAGGTCTTTATAGTCAAAAAGGTGAACACAGTCACACTGTGGCCAATGACATACTTTATTACTTTTTTTCTAAGGTTCGCGTCAATGTGATTGGCAAATGTTGCTGCTATTGAAGATTTAAAGGAACTCTCTAAGCTAGAATAACCCGTCTGCTACTAGCATTATCCATATTTTTTCAAATCAACGACGTCTGTGAAAATTTAAAGGTCTTTGATTACCTTTTGACTATCAATTTTGTTTAGGGAGTCTTCAATAAGCTAATATAAGAATTTGGCGCTGAGTTGATATCCTCCCTCTATTTTCTCGTCAAAACGTCATCTTCTCCACCTTACCCATTAACCTTATGCGTATTTAAAGAAGTTATCGTTGAATCTATATGTAAGGTAGTAAATATTGTTTAAAAATATTCTAACCGGTGATCCTTTAGAGTCACTTTTTTCAATAGTTTTTTTTTGTCAGCTGACGGGTTAGACGTGGCAAATTGTCATGTTATTTTTGTTTAGTATTGTTTGGCATTTCATTATGGAAGACTTACGCCTGAAAAAAATCTAAAAATCGTTCAAATTTATTACGAAAATTCACGTTCTGCAAAGAATGTGTTTCGCGTGCTGTCCTCAACTTCAGGTCAAGATAAACGGCCTACTGAGCATACTATTCGCAACACCATCACCCATCTTGAGACGGTACTTTGAAAATTATCGCAGTTGTTTGACAAGTGATATGGCATAGACTGTCCTATGACACACCTTCATTTTCATTTTAGGATTATTGTCAGTTGGAATTTAAACGTCATCGACTGCAATATTAAAGTCGGGTCTGTATATTTCCTTCAGTTTGGGAATAACGTCGTTGTGGATATTTAGTGGTGGAGAGTGTTAGACTTCTTGCAAAGAAGCGAGAAAGGTCTGAGTAGTAGGGGTTTACTTTTTAGCACATGTCATCGATGGCATTGTTGTTATTGTTCATACCTTCGCACCATACAACAGGACGGAAAATATGAGGTACTTGTAGAGTTTGATTTTGGTAATAAGTGGCACGATATAATAAGTCTACGAACTCAAATGCAGAACTCGTTGTGTCACCTTCCATGAGCTTAGAATGCACTGTTCTACCTGAATTTGGTTTTTTTTTATAATATTTCCTTGCTTTTATAGCTTTGTAAGGCATAACATACAGTCTAGGTAGTACTAGAGATAATTTTTAGTGTTTATAGAAAAAGGAAATTAAAATATGTCTATGTATTTCCGCAGGTTCGATATAACTGTATATTTATTCAGTTGCTCACTTTAAATCGAAGTTTGCGGTAGTTGTTTTTGGAATTTTACCACCCCGTAACCAGAATCAGCAATAAAATATGCGTCTGAAGGCTATTTTCCTTGTTCGGGCGTACTTGCATTTTTGCGTATTTTTCTGTGAGAGTCTTCCAGTCATTGCTCGCCAGCTGCTTGAAACCGTAGCCAGAATGCCAGCACTCGCTCGTGTACTTCTCTTTTCTATGTTGTAGTGAAAGTTATCAATTTCACTGTTATATTAAATATAAGTAAATATAAGAGCGTTTTACTGCATGTTTTATTGCTGGCCATATCCGTTGGGAGAGGAAGCGTTGCGCATGGCGTATGAGCAACTTTAAGCGCCAAAATTGCGATTGATTTAAACGTAAAATTGGTCGATTTATATAGAAGCGCTTCGTATTTAATATTTGTTCCACAATTTCAAACAATTAAGCAAGTAATTGCTTTAAATTTTAAATATTATATGTAAAGAGCTGGTTAGATTAGATAAAATTTATGGGATTTCACGGCGAACGTCTGTCTACTGTGTTGTCTCTTGTTTTTACAATACATCCCTTGACGCACTCAAATAAAAGAGGTTTAATGGTTGCAATACGCTCTCAAACCCAATGCAACTGCCCGATAGCCTGACAACAGTGACCCACAAGCTACTTTATTTTGTCTCCGGGAATGACGATAAGTTTCTTGAACCATGAAACAACCTCGCCTGTCGAAACCCAGGCACTTGTTGCCAATGTCAACTTCAACAGGCCCTTCTTCTTACCTTTTTCCGTAGCTCTTTTCTTAAAATGTGGACCCTCAGCGAAGAAGGGTTTCAGAAATTCGCCCAACTTATTTCCACTGATTGGTTTCTGCACGGGAATCCATTCAATTAGATTACTGTTTCAAGTGAAAACCCCGTTAAGCACTTTGATGCACCCCACAACCATTGTTGATTTGAATTCAACGGATCAAATTGCCTAAAGTGCCGCTTGAATATCACTGAGTATGAAAATTCGTTCCTTGTGATAGTTCCTCACTACATATCAACTAATGACATAGACCTCAGCTTCAAAAATGCATTGAAACCTACCCCTGAGCACTGACAGTTTAGTAAGTAGTCCAATTCAGTCTGACGTTTCGTCTGTATACCAATACATTATAAGGATTAAAGGATATTGAGCACTAAGATTCTTAGAAATGCTGGTTATAAACGGGCCATTCGGCCGCCATATTGACAGCTTTGACTCTTCAGTTGCTTTGACTGGGGCCGTTTGTATCCCGAAGCCGCTGGGATTGTTAATAAAATCTTGCAGAACTTGCTGAAGTTGTCTTTCTCGGCGTACCGTACCTCCTAGCTGTGTATATGTATGAGTATAGTAAGGCCTGCTCCATAGACTTACGAATCTCCAGTGCGCTTCTCTCTGTTAAAGAGTCTGTGCATCGATTTGATTAGAGTCGAAAGTTTGGTACTGTTTATGAAACTTTTAACTAAATGCTTGTACTTAGTAAACTTGCTATTGCTTAGTGAAGGATTTCTATTGTTAATGCACATTTTATTTTGAAATCAATTATGGCCTCAGATGCATAATTTAAACTCTCTGTGCACAAAAATTTTTGACATTATGCGCTATTGCAGAGCAATAATACAACAGCGGACAGCAAACAGCAAATTTGAACAGAGAAAGAAGTAACAAACAAACTTTAATTAATAATTAGAGAAGTAATAATTGCAAAAGTTTGTCATATGCAACGCACAAGCGCAGTCAGCTAGATTTGGACATGCGTACGCAAGTTATTTGGTGACATTCATATGACCATTAGGGTGCACGTTATTTTCAAAATTGATTGTCGTTGCTTGACGGCAACTCAAGTTTTAGTTTTACACTTAAAACAATTACTCTATTCATAAATGATTATTTTTTAATACTTTGACCATGTACTTTATGTGGGATTTTCTGATATCTTGTATTAATATTAATGAGGTAAATCTACAACCTTGAGAAAATAGTATTCTAAAACAAATACAAAAGAGTTCTTAATTTTTTTTTTATAAAACCCTGTTTTCAAAAGTTAAATGTATGCATCAAATGTTCTGTGCCTTACTAAAGGGTGATTTTTTAAGAGCTTGATAACTTTTTTAAAAAAAAAAACGCATAAAATTTGCAAAATCTCATCGGTTCTTTATTTGAAACGTTAGATTGGTTCATGACATTTACTTTTTGAAGATAATTTCATTTAAATGTTGACCGCGGCTGCGTCTTAGGTGGTCCATTCGGAAAGTCCAATTTTGGGCAACTTTTTCGAGCATTTCGGCCGGAATAGCCCGAATTTCTTCGGAAATGTTGTCTTCCAAAGCTGGAATAGTTGCTGGCTTATTTCTGTAGACTTTAGACTTGACGTAGCCCCACAAAAAATAGTCTAAAGGCGTTAAATCGCATGATCTTGGTGGCCAACTTACGGGTCCATTTCTTGAGATGAATTGTTGTCCGAAGTTTTCCCTCAAAATGGCCATAGAATCGCGAGCTGTGTGGCATGTAGCGCCATCTTGTTGAAACCACATGTCAACCAAGTTCAGTTCTTCCATTTTTGGCAACAAAAAGTTTGTTAGCATCGAACGATAGCGATCGCCATTCACCGTAACGTTGCGTCCAACAGCATCTTTGAAAAAATACGGTCCAATGATTCCACCAGCGTACAAACCACACCAAACAGTGCATTTTTCGGGATGCATGGGCAGTTCTTGAACGGCTTCTGGTTGCTCTTCACCCCAAATGCGGCAATTTTGCTTATTTACGTAGCCATTCAACCAGAAATGAGCCTCATCGCTGAACAAAATTTGTCGATAAAACACATTTCGAACCGAACACTGATTTTGGTAATAAAATTCAATGATTTGCAAGCGTTGCTCGTTAGTAAGTCTATTCATGATGAAATGTCAAAGCATACTGAGCATATTTCTCTTTGACACCATGTCTGAAATCCCACGTGATCTGTCAAATACTAATGCATGAAAATCCTAACCTCAAAAAAATCACCCGTTACAAGTTTCCTATAAATTCTGCGTTGCTTATACGACATGGTGTACTATGTGAACTCTCTTTCAATTGATGTAAAATTTTAAAGGAATATTTTCATTGAAAAAGTGAATCATTGAAGGTTTTTCAGATAAATCCGCGTAAAAGCTAGATGAAATCTGGCGAGCTCTTTCTCAACCGGCGGATTTAGTAGAAAGCTTTGGAAATTAAGATATCTGGGCTACAGACGATGATGTACTAAACATCAGTATCTTCTTCTTTTTTACTGGCGTGGACACCGCTTACGCGATTATAGCCGAGTCAACAACAGCGCGCCAGTCGTTTCTTCTCTTCGCTACGTGGCGCCAATTGGATATTCCGAGCAGGCCAGGTCCTTCTCCACTTGGTCTTTCCACCGGAGTGTAGGTCTTCCTCTTCCTCTGCTTCCCGCGGCGGGTACTGCGTCGAATACTTTCAGAGCTGGAGTTTTTTCATCCATTCGGACAACATGACTTAGCCAGCGTAGCCGCTGTCTTTTAATTCGCTGAACTATGTCAATGTCGTCGTATATCTCGTACAGCTCATCGTTCCATCGAATGCGATATTCGCCGTGGCCAACGCGCAAAGGACCATAAATCTTTCGCAGAACTTTTCTCTCGAAAACTCGCAACGCCCACTCATCGGTTGTTGTCATCGTCCAAGCCTCTGCATCAGTATCTAGTTATACCAAAAATAAGAATCCTAACTGAAATTTGCATAGAAAGATAGTAATAGGGAATTGGAAGATATCACATCACGTGCACTTCATCACATGCAAAGCGTGGTCTAAGCCATCTTGGTGAAACAAGGAACTCGTAACGCTAGACAAAGTGTGCAATAACTTTTCAAACTGGTCAAGATGAGGAGTTTTGCTGCTGAGAATATAAAGATGTATTCAATAATAATTAAAAAGAAATTCGCATAGCTAAAAAGGAGTCATGTAAGAGCTTCTGCTGCAAGTTAGTAATGACAACCGAGGTAGCTAGGCTTAGGAAATTACTATCCAAGCCCACAACTACTCTTTGTCTAATACGTCAAAAATGTGGACAGTGAATTAGATGCAATGAGGTATCACCAGCAGACTTAGTCAATGCATTTTACAGGCTGTATGGACGCTACTAGCTTCCAATCTATAGAAAATGGGGTGGAATACGTTTTCTCAGATAAAAAAACTAAGGAGATATTACTTTTGGCACTCACCGACTTCGAACCGTTTGAGTCCCCTGATATGAATGGTATTTTCCCAGCCATACCTACATTAGGGACAAGATTCAATTGGTTTGAGTAAGAGGTAAATTTCGATAAGACGGATCTTTATAAGCTGATAAATAATCCAGTCACGAAAACACTCGAGGATCAACGGGGAAGATAAAACTACCAATGGAGGAAAGCGGGAAAAGGCCAGAAGAGGCCTCTACGCATGCAAGGAGATTTTAGATCAATACGGCCCTTTTCACCTGTTCTCATGCATTGAAGTTACACATCGGTAGTCAAGCCAATCGTACTTTACGGTGGTTTGGTACAGTGGACCGCTGCCTGTAAAACTTTTACAGGAAACCTTTGAAGCGAATACAACGACTTGGAGCTCACCGAAAAACGTGAGCACTAAGAATTGGAAATCCCGGCAGCGAAATCAGCTTCATGATTAGCAGCGCGAGGTGAATTTTCTACAGGAATATTCGGACATAGCTCAGTAAGCAGCGGATCGAATGATAAGTTTACCACATACCCTTATGCTATAGTATATCTGGGAGATAAGACTTTTGAAATGACGCTAAATGAAGGTAACCAGCGGAACTCTTAACATATATCTAAACGCTTGTCTAGCCAACCAGCGAAATACAATGACATTTTCGAAAAGGCTAGCACACGGATCAGGGCCATGAGATAGGCATAATAGAGACGATGGAACACTTCGTCTGCTTATGTCTGGCCTCATCTTGAACTGGAGTTAGATATCAAGGAGCTTCGCAGTCAACGCACTGGAGAATGTCTCGGAATTAGACATCAAGTCTTTTTAAACTTCACAAAATGCGTTGGCATTCTGCAAGACGTACTTTTCAACTTTAGTCCATCTGATATTACAAATACCTGTAGGTCTATATAAGACATGGAAGCGAACCAGAGTAATATAACCTAACCCAGGCATGGGTTAAATTGAAAATAAAAAGCTTTTTTAGATTGAATAATTTTTTGAAGAAAAAATTGAGACATCAGGTTTCTTCTTACAAAAACAAAAGAGCAATTTTTTAGAAACCACACATTCATTAGGACACCCTAATGGGCAAGCACATGTGAGCATGTGAGTATACAAGTACAAATAATACATGCTCGTTGCGTGCATGTAATCCCGTGTTAACATACTCAAATGTAACCAATAGTGCCCAAGCACACTCACATCCACACCGACACCGACACCTTCACTCATACACATACATACATACGCTTAAGCATAAGTTAGAGATTGGTGTAGAGTGTCAGTCAATGGTGCTGCAGTTTGCTTTGCTGGTCGAGCACGTGCGTGTGTGGGCGTGTGTAAAAAGGTTGAAAAGCAAAATCGTAGAGGGAAAAGCGAAAATTGCTTGACGCTTGCAAACTTTGCCGATAAGTTGCTTTACTTTACGAGCGCATTAGCATATGAGTGGTGTGCGGTGTGCGATGTGCGCATGCAACAGGCGTTGGTAGGTGATGTGTGCGCCTTGTCTCTAAAAGCCTGGTTCTTTTGCATTGGACTAGCAAATGCCATGACACCAGCTGCATATTGATGCGGAAACTTCTGAACTGTTTGCTGAATACAATTGTTGTCAAAAGTTTGCTGGCAACACATCCTGATGCAAATGCATCACTGCACGTATGAATAGCGCTGTAGCTGTGAGGCAGAGGATGCGTCATGCAAGCCATGTTAGTTGCTCTTTTTGTGGGATTTTGTTGACATTTTACTGCTTCACTGTCTGCTGACTTACGGCGCCACTGTTGCCAGCACAAGTACTGCTGCTATTAAGCTGATGAGCTGCGTGCTTCGCAAATTTTACCTGCTTTTACCATTAACATTTACTCTAGGGGGTTTCAATATTTTTTCATGCTCTTGACGATGTTCTCTTTTGTACCTTTTGTTGCTAATTGTTACTCGCAACAGGCTGTTTAATCTATCTCAGCTCGCTGTGTGCGTTAGCAAAGAAAGGTTCTCTGGCTTATTTATGACAATGTAAGAAATAACCAGAAAGCAATTATAAAATTTGTAAAAAAATGTAGAAATTTATATTTTGCTTATGAAATTGTGGCGTTTTTTCATCAAGTTGCCAAACCAATTTCCGAATGTCACGTATGTGGCTCTCTTGACTGTGGTTCATGCAACATTTGACAACATCTTTACGTAGGCTGCTTTTTGTATATCGGGATTTGGCAACCCTGGTGTTGCAATTTGGCAACTCGCAAGTGTATCGTAAAGTTTAACATTTTTGCTACTACACTTTCTCAGAACGTTTTGATATACGAGCACTATTTGTGTTGTTTATAGTAACTTAAAATATTCTTATCGGCCAAAAAGAGGAATGATAACGCGAATACTTTCGAGTGATCATTTTTAGAAAATATCTTAATGCGGAGTATACTTTTAAAAACAATAAAGATAATTGTTTTTTTTTTTACCTATTACTGAAATAAAATAATAAAGGCAGCCAACGTACTTACCGTAACGGCTGTCATGACTCTGATTACAACAAAGTAATTTTGCTCGCTTTAACGTGCTATTTAGTCATACACGACGCCTAAGGAAATTGCGGCGCCCCTCGTTGCAATATACACACACCCTTATCTATGGGTGCGTGTTACACATTGTTCGCCACCTGTTGCACGAACAAACTTGAGGCAAATTGGAAGCACCTTCGCAAAGGGTGTGCGATTTCTTCTGAAGAAGTTTGTAGGAAACTCAAACTGAAGACTCAGACAATACAGTTGCGTAGCTTTCGGCTCAGTGTTGTAATCGGAGAAGTGAAAGCCTTTAAAGTGTTCGCCAAAATGCGACAACAACTAAAGTGACATGCTAACGAGCGCGAGACAGCTGACTGAAACGCTGACATGTGGAATAGCGATAACAATAATAACATTGCGGACAGCTGACATGCACGCAAGTGTCTCGGAGTAAATTGAAGTCTTTCGTCTACTACGCTTGTGCACCGTCGTAGTAGGTAGAAGAAGATGACTTACAGGTAGACTTATTAGGCCACATATTCACACGCTTTATTTGCGAGAGAAGATTTAAAGTCACACTAAAGGAGGGTAGATGGCGCAGAAGCCTGAAACACACCAGTGAAGTTTACAACATCTATTTCACGATGTATTTAAAATGGTTAATGAAATAGGAGTCGGAATCTATTGCTCGGAGCTGGATCTCAGGCGATCTTTCAAGCTTTCAGAATACTGCAGTATCTTTCAGGTAGAAGTCTTTGCAGTTGGGAAAGCGGTCGTGGTAGCTAACGCAAGAAACATCATACAACTAAAAATAATATAATATATACGGATAGCCAGGCAGCAATAACAGCAACAATCTCATATCACATTATGTCAGAAATGTCCTTACAAGCATTATGAATTATTAGACGCAGTGGCTGCAGGAAAGCGGTTGCATATATTTCGGATTCCAGGCTACAAGAAACTTCGGAAATGAAATAGCAAATGAGATTGTCAAAAGTGCCAGCCGCGGGTCGGCAACCTCTGTTAATGAACTAGTTGAAGAAGCATTGCTTAAGATCATCGTGTTAGTTAGAAAATCTTGGTGTTGGCATTAAAGAGACAGCATAGGATCTTAATAACTCTTATGGATAGACTCTATACATTTTGGTTAATGTTGTGGGTATGAACACCATTCATACTTTGACTCGTTTCAAAAGGTCTGAAACTTTAGTTTATAAACGACGTTCAGGAGAGGTGACAAAAGAGATACAGCAAAAGCAACATTAGTTATGACAACAATCTAGTGAATGACTCCCCAAAAATCAGTCGAAACCATACAAATATAAATTTTTTAAAGGCATTGTTGGCCATCCCTGCCGTAACTTATAACAAGTATTTAGAAAATGGGATCAAACGTTAGCATGTTTATATTGGATCAGATGACTACTTATTCTGAAGGCGATAATAAAGATTTTTAATAAAATACATGAAAATGTGTTTTTTTTTTTGTTTTTTGATTTATTTTTGTGAATCTAGTACAAACTTATCTGATGACTTAGAGTACAGACGCCCTGAATTGGTAATTTCTCTCTTAATTGTCATAATTTCCTTACATTTATCTCATTAGGCAATAATCATAACCAACAAGAAATTCAACAAAGAAGTTTTACTTAGATTTAATACTAAACTTGCGGATTTTTTTTTTACTAAACATGCGTAATTTGTGAAATTAAAATGTGAAGTTTTGGCTTGCCCATTAATATGGAACATTTTCTGAAAAGAAAAAAGAAGTAAAAAAAATATGCAATATGTATGCTTTATAGTACTATAGTATATAAATATGTATATATTGAGAGCTGTGGAAGGCGGTATTTAGTTTAGAAATTCAAAAAAAAATCTAAAATTATTTCTTATTACCTCTAAAAGGATTTTCTAAATTATTTTCGTATTGGTGAAAAGCCTCGTTAATAACTCCAACTCTCCACACCTCATAAGTTGATGTTTTCAATTATTTTAAGGACATTTGTAAACACTCATACAACTTAAAGCCATAATTATGTACTCCTATAATATATAGTACAACAACTAACCGTTACTTGCCAATCATGACTGGAATATTTCCTTTGACGGTTGTGAAAGCAAAAATACTTCGTACAAAATGCGAACGGTATTTAATTGCGTACCGGCGCCGATCACGCCTCTTAGCCGCTAGGTCTTCACACATACATATAACAGCGCGTGGCTTCAACGACGATTTATTACATTTTCTTGCACAACTGCTTTGTGAAAAAAAAGTTGGCTTTCGTGCGCATTCTCAAAGCGCCAGATTGAATCAAATTAAATCATAGCGAGCATTAAAATTGCAATGAAAATCCAACGACTGCGCCTCGTAACCGCAATTAAATAGCAAACTGGCCGACACAAATACATTTGTGCGCGCGATTTTTATTGCAATTGCTTACACGGCATAACTCTTGGCTTCACGCCGAACACGCTCTGCCTGTAGTGGAATTGCATTGGTAGGGCAAAGCGAGCGCAAAAACAAATTGATGGTAATAAAGCATTTGAGGCGGTCAACCGCAACTCAAATGCCTCAGCGGCGCCCTCTTGTGCGTCGATTGCAGGCATCTCATTCGCAGCACTTTACTCGTTTTGCAATGCTCTCGGCAGCGGCAGCAATTATATTGCGCTAATTCTCCGGTTCCTTTCTTTTCTTGAATGTGCTTGTATATGCTACACTTGTGCACATTGAGTTCGTGTGTGCGTGCTGTGAGTGCAAGAAATGCTTTGAAGCCTCATTGCTGGTTGCACATAATTCGATGTACGAACTTGTTTCCTCGAAAAAATTCGAGATTTCTTTGACGGAGCGGAAACAAAAATCACAGCAACGGCGGAAGTCAAAGTCGTATGATTTCCAAAAGTTTTTCTTGTAGATAGTTAGCAACAAGAGTACTCGTATGTAAAAGTAACATTTCTTCGTATTTATTAGCTACGTCGAAATTGACAAAATGGCGGAATTAAAGTGAAGTTCGTTGGAGATTGCATCGCTGCTTCGAGTCATAATCAGTGTGCTTAATTTCATGAAAATAAGTCTTCGAATAAAAAAGCTTTGCTTACGACGGAGTGATTTTTCTCGTTCAGTTGCTATGTCAGCTATAATCTATGTATATTGGTCTGCTATGGACGGCTTCCACAATTGAGCAGCTTCTTTGGGAGAAAAGGGAAATTGGGAAATTTTCGAACAATATCTCGAAAAGTGAGGAACTATATAACTCAAATACTATTTGAGATCAATTTTTCGATTCAATTATTTAAGACATAAACTGTCGAAATATCATAAAGAAAAAAATCGATTTTATTTTATTTTCCAGCCATGTTTGCGCCTTCAACCACATACAACTTTGTAAGCACAATGTCTGTTATGCAACATTTTTTCCCACAAAACCGATGTCTTGACACCAAGCTTAAGGCATGAATATTATACATGAGTAAGCAAACTGTGAGCTTTTGCTGGCCAAAATAACTGGAAGAGGCATAAATCAAAAAGTTGAGGGGCATATAAGAAGAGTTGAACTTATTTGCACTTTGCCTTGAAGTTAATAATAAATCAAAATATATTTTGACATTTTGATTCCTTACACACCTTCATATACATATGGTAGTTTTCCTCATAAAGTATGTATAAACATATAAATTCATATTTGTACTTTAATAATGTCCAAAAATACGAAATTTTAAGAACTACTGAATCATTTTTTAAAAGCAGCGAATAATTTGCTCTTACATATGTATTTGAAACACTGCTTTACTCGCTTTAAACTTCATACATCCATTAAAGTTTGCTATATTTCTTCACCGTCATGGGTGGTTGTGAAAGACGCCAACATGACAGCAAAAGCAAATAAAACGAAACGAATCAGTTTTAACCGCTTCATTGTGGCATTTATCTCAAGCCAAAGCCGCAAACTCAAAGTTTTTCGCAAATGAAAACGAAATTCCCGCACTGAGCAGCCTTTACAACGCCTTTATATCTTCACTTAATTAATTTATGCGGATTTTCAATAGCAGTTTAGTTTCCGTTATGCATAAGTGCTTTACTAAGAATGCAAACTCTTTTGAACTAGATAGATGCAAAGAATTCAGCAGAATATAAATGTATATGAATATATCTACCAGATTGTTCAATAAGTTTTGTCGTTCGATAAGAGAGGGCCAAAATTTTGGTACATTCTTCATATGAACGTATGTGAAGTTTCTTTTCAATCTATCAATCCATTCTTTGTTTACAAGCCGTTTAGTGTCGCCGTGTCACAGTATTTTTTTTTACAATGGAAACAATTGAATATCGTGCAGTGATAAAATTCTTACTTTTGGTAGGTGGAACATCACGAACGAATGTTAAAAGTGTATAATGATAGTTCATTTACAATTAGAACAGTAAACAGATGGGTTGCTGAATTTTAAACGTGGTCATACATGTCTTTGAAGGCGATCCACGTGAAGGACGTCAAAAAAGCGCATCAACAACAGAAATTATAGCCAAAATGCAGGGTATGGTTTTGGAAGATCGTCGATTGATTGAGAGAGATTTAAGAGAGACTCTACACATCTCATTAGGCAGTGTGAGCTATATTTCAAGTGAAATTTTGGGTTTAGAAAGCTGCGTGCACAATGGGTGCCACATTCGCTAACAATGGAACATAAGCGTATTCGAAAGCGACTTTCTCAGTAGCATTTGGAGCGTTTTAAGAAGGACAAAGTAAATTTTTCATCACTACAGACAAGACTAGGGTCTATCACCATGATCCTGAATCAAAACAAGAGGCCAAGCGTGGTGTGAACCTGTTTGTTCGGCTTCGAAACGAGTTCGTGTCCGGAAATCGGACAAAAAGGTTATGGCAACAGTTTTTTGGGATGCGAGAGGAATTTTGTTTGTGGATTACTTGCAGAATGGTAAACCAATTAATTATAAATACTATTGTTACCTTTTGGACCAATTGAAAGGAAAAGATTCGTGAAAAAAGACCCGATTTGCAGAAGAAAAAATGATTTTTCATCAGGACAATGCACCGTTTCATAAAAGCATTTTGACAATAACTAAATTCCATGAATTAAAGTTCAAATTGTTGGAATATCCACCGTATTCACCAGATTTGGCCCCAGCGACTTCTATTTGTTTCCAGAACTCAAAAAATGTACGCGTGGCAAGCGTTTTTCATCAAATGCAGAGATCATAACGGCTGTTGAAGCGTATTTTGCAGACCTTACGGATTCTCACTTCAGGCATGGGATCCACAGATTGGAGGATCGTTGAAGCAAGTGCATTAATGTTCATGGAGATTATATTGAAGCATAAAGCCTATTTTGAATCATAAAATAGTGTTTTTCTTATCATACGGCAAAAGTTCTTGAACAACCTGGCATACTCTGAGTGCGCCATAGTAATTTTTTCTTCAAAATATATGTTGTCCCCTCAAAGTAACACTAACTAACCAGTGCACTTTTGCCAACGTTTTTTCCAAGCCTCGAAAAAGTTGTTAAAGTCAATTTCCAAAATAGCCATTAGTGCGTGTAACGATTTCACATTTAAACTCTGCACGATATTGGTTGAAAGTTTGACGAAAAAATCATAATACCAAATATGTGGACCCAAGGGCACATTCTTGATTTTTCATCGAACATATCGGTCACTCTGTGAGTTCTAGTTTTGAAACTGGGAGAATATGCTTGTGATGACAGCAAGCCGTTGTGCTGAAAATGGATAAAATCGAACCAATCGTGTGTACGAGATATGACAATTAAGTAATGAGACTGATTCCATAAAAACCGTTTATTTGAAAATTATTCTACAACTCTGCAATCCCCTTCAAAGTAGTCCCCTTGGGCAGCTATACAATGATTCCAGCGCGTTTTCCATGCGTCGTAACATTTCTGGAACTGGGTTGTCCGCGAGTACTCTAGTCACGGCCGCCTGGATGTCCGTAATCGACCCCAAATAGGTTCCTTTGACCACCGATTTTGTTTTAGGAAACAAAAAAAGTCACAGGGTGACATGTGGGGCGAATAAGGCGGCTGTTGCAACATAGCGATCCCTTTAGAGGCCAAATACTGGGACACGCTTAGGGCGGTGTGGCACGGCGCGTTATCTTGATGAAGGATCCTCTTACAATTTAGCGTACGTTTCCGAAGCTGTTTCGTCCAATTTGGCGCAAAATTTTATCTCGACGCGTTGCTCTTGATTTCGTTTTTCCATTTTCGTGACGAGCACTACAAACACACGTCTACTCAACTTGACACAGCAGGCGAACTAAACAAGCAAGAGCGATCGTGCATATATCATTGAAAAGGGGAGGGATACCGGAAAAAGATAAAGGGAATTTCAAGGTCACAGGTTTACCACAAGCGCGGCAATAAAATCAGTCTCATTACTTAATTGTCAAACCACGTATATCAGGAAGCATAATTAATAAGTAAACTCTGCTGATTTTATTTTCTAGCACATCAAAAGAAAAAGTAGTAACAACGCTGGAAATAAGACTTAGCAACAATAACCCAGGCTCATTTGTCTATTCAAATAATGGTTTCTATTTAACCTGTGTTCAAATTGAACTTAAAATAATGAACCCAGCAACTTTCAAATATATTTTTGTTTGCCGAAAAAATTACTAAATAACGGTAATTGAGACTTAAGGTACTTTGCGAACAGTATTTGTATGTGTGCATGCAAATGCTTTTAGTCCGTCTGTGTAAATCGTGAAATATGGTTTTGCGCACCTAACTGCGCGAGTAACGGAAAATACGAAATCAAATGTGGAAACCAATGAAAAATGTTTAGACTTAAAAATCAAAAATATGTTTCAGCACAATCTGTGTGAATTTAAATACTACAGTTCATGAACTTCGTGAAATTTGTTTCGCAGTCAATTTGCTAAACAGCGATAGCTCAACTTTGTTCTCGACTACATACATATGTATGTACCACTGAATTTCACAATTCGACTGAACAAACTAAAATCAATGCTATTATGATCGCCCGTTACGTTTGCAATGTTTGCTTTCCAATTTACTGATATATTTTCTATATTTAACATTGCAAACTTATGACGCAGAGCAGCCCGATGGAATGGAAATAATGCCGACTGATAAACACAAAGTTGTAAATTTTCAACATATTCTACAAGCAAGACGGACAATTAAACTGAGCATATCAACTAACTTACGTATACTAACTGCTCTCACAATTTGATGCGGCTTAATGAATTACTAATATTTGCTCAGCATGTCAGTTTTGTTTACATATTTGCAAGTGTGTGTGTGTGAACTGCATTTTATTGCTTGCTTAATGGAATCTGCAAAATTTTACATTTACATAATTAAAATATTTTGGCTTTGCCAGCAATGAATTTTGGCTTTTATCCTTTAACTTGATCGGTATCTCTAACAGTATGCAGGCTTTCAAATTTTGATGTTTCTTGGTCAAAGAGTAGATAGTAAAGCGGAAACTCAGAGATTTTAGTTAAAGTTATTAAACTGTAATGTAATGAATATTCGTTTAATTACTCGTGATGTGTACTGCAAATATTTCTGCATTGAGTTTAAATAGAAAATGCTGACAACTATATTAAAGCAAAGGCACAGGCTCTCATAACTCAACACCCCAACTTTGCAACGACAACTCTCCTTTATATCGATTCGTATATGAAGTTTATTAGTAAATGAGCAATGAACGGTAACTGTTCCGGCAACACACAAATTCACTTATGTGGTTCTGTGGGTCAAAGCCAACGGGAACAGCCAGCCAGCTGTCAGCGGTAATCTGATTTCGCTGCTGGCCGACTTACTTCAACACAGTCGCCAACAACCACACACCGCTTATAAGTGTACTGAGGGGCAAGAGTGGTTAGCACAACAGCAACGAACGCGGCCGAGTTAACTGTATGCGTTGCTATCAAGCCTTGAAGACCAACTGGAGCAAAGTACATGGCGAAAGTGAAAGTAAAAGGGAAAGCGAAAGTGGAAAACAAGTGCCAACACAACATAAAAATAAAACAATTGAGTGCGCAAAGTGCCGCCGGGCATTGGCAGCCGCCAAATGACATCGAAACTTTTCAACGACAATGTCGTCGCCATTTAGTTGTATTGTGTTATTTGCAGATTTTGCAGAAGCGAAAATTATTCATTGAATTCTCGTTGATTTCATTTCCTTGCTTTGATTAAAGTGCTCGTTGTTGTTGCTATTATAGTATTTGATTTCGATTTTGTGACAATTTGGCATTCAGTTATTCAGGGTCTTCCGTTTAATTCACACTCTGCTTTTCCATTTATTTCGGCCTGCTGCTGCGGACAGTTGGATATGGAAATTATTGCGGCATACTTTAAGGCGTGCCCACTTTGTGTGCATATAAATAAAGATTTACATACGAAAACGATCTGTGCATAGCTAGCATAGTGCTATTATTTGCGGTGTGTCCTTCGATTTTGTCGAATCGTATTCGACTTTTATGTCATTCGCTTTGGTTTCATCGATGCCTAATGATATTCATTACCAAGCAAAACAATAAAGGCCAAGATATGCCCAGGCAGAGCGAGATATACAAACTTAACTGACAAGCAGAAGATTGCCACCAATACCACTACACACCACATATACATCCATACACACATACACACAATATAGCCGACAGCATTTGTGTAATGACACTGCGCCACAGTTTGGGCATAAAATTTTATTATGGACTAATGCCATACACACGAGGCGTTGCCGGGCGGCGGCACCATAAATAAACGCCATCGTTACCAGAGCATGAGCAAAATTATGGCTGCTCAAGAAAGGCGTTAAATCGAATTATGTACTTAATATACATATAGTCAAGCTAGTATCGGCAAACATTGGCATTTTTACTATCTGCCGCTGAAATTTAAGGTTTTATACGCTAGCGTTGCTCTAGTAAAATTTTAAGTGCGAAATAATTTATGTTTAGCTTTCGTTTATCGTCGAAAAAGTATGTGTTTTTTATGATTTTTGTCTATTATGACTACCTTACTAGCCTTACCCGCTATAGAGACCTTGCCAGTATCCCAGCTAACGACGGCATCGCTCTCAGGTGCACTCCACTTACTGAACCACCTCATGGTGACAAGTTAACAGTGCTCGAATCGCAACAAACCTCATTCAACGTCCGGTAAGTTTATTATTCATTATGAAGATCCCTTTGTTTTCAAGTATATAATGAACACCTTTTATTCCTTTCACGATATCCTCAATGTACTCAACGCTAATTGACTTTTTACTACATCAGTTGGCATATCTTCATTGGTTGTATGGTTCTTTGCTTCCATATCTTGGGGACATCAGACCAGTTCTCTACACCAACGAGTGGCTCCTGAAGAGGACATTTGAGATATGCGATGCAAGCAAAAATCTCGCAAAAGTCAGTAAATTCTTTCTTAGATCATAGAACTCAAAATTACTCTGATTTCATTTAGTCTTCGTTTTACTTAAGCTACTTTGATCTTAAATAAGTTATACATCTATCCAAAATTAACTTACAAATAACTATTTTCAGTCGATTTGCGAATATTGGCTTCCAAATTTAATTTTATATTTAAATTTTTATTGCCAATCAATAAGTTGTACAAAGCAATGAAAAATTTTATAACCAAATTCATCATCTATTGAAAACAGGCAGTCAGACTTGCTTCACAGACCGATATATACATAAATTATTATATTTTAAATAATTTAATTTAAATTTGAAACCATATTGAACACGAAATATATAACTTGAATGTGTTTGATGCCGTCTTTGAAAATTTATTATTTTCTTATCTAAATAAAATCTTCCACATACTCCATTGCATGCTGCCAAACTCTTACCATTTTTCAGCAGAAGCATGCTATGGCTTCCTAGTTTCTCATGCTACACCGAGGAGTTGCAAATGCGTGCGGTACATACCCCGCAAGAAAGCTTGAAAAGTTTAAAAAATTTCGACGCTCAGCACTGTGGCAATTTTGCATAATTCTCAACCAATTGCCTAGTCTAACATACAGAAAGCTTGCATTTGCAGCTAGCAGAAATCGTATGCCCAAGTCTTGAGCTACGACATGCAAGAAAACAGACGCGTGAGCCATTGCCTTTCTCTGCAGGGTCTATACATGTACGAAACTGTATCGATTGGCATGCAACCCTCCGGTTGCATTGTGTTGCTTTGAACCATTTAAAGAAACTATTTGCTGCACTGTCACAGAGCAAAGCGAAACGAAAAACGCAATATCAGTTGCTGCTTATTGGAGAGAAAATGCAACGAAAAACGTTTGAACAAGTGTAAACTGCCAAAGGATATTATGCTTAGAAACAAGAAAATAACGCATTAAGAAAGTTGCTGGAGAATAGTGAAAGATAAGAGAAATTGCAGCATGGACCCTTCTCATATAAGATCACATTTTTTACTTTAAGGGTAGACGTTGCATTGCGGTTAAATCGTTTAGTTGGTGCCACAAATGCGTGTTTTTGTCTGCCCCAGGATATACGTTTGTTTATACCCACATATACCTACATATGCTTATATTGTCTGGTTGGCATTCGAAAAACGAGGGTAAATATTGTGTCAGCATGTAAGTGCGCATGAAGTGTATGTTGCTGCACATTTGACACTTTCACCACTTCCACTTCACTTCATGTGCATGTTACGGTGCGCAATGTGGGGTGACAGTTTGCTTGACCTGCCCGCTGCGCCATGCTAAGTTGGAAAACCCAATTTCTCTTCGGCTTGCGGTTGCCAGATGTTTCCCTGCTCGTACGCTTGTCCTGAGTGGGAGCCCTTTTCGTATGTCCGGGCGCGTCGGTTATCCTTTGTCAGTTGAATTAAATTACGAGTATTGTATTAAAAAACAGATGCATTACATGACTGCATTTGATGAAAGTGTCTGTGGGGTAATGCATACCGTGTATATAATAATTGCTGAAAAACATCTCTGCGCTTGCAAAGATTAAATGGCTTTGACTTTAAAATAAAATTCTTAGTGCATGTTGAATATTGAAGTTTTAAATTTTCGTGCAAGAAAATTAACTTTCAAATCTACCAGCGATTAATGCAAAGATTAATTGGTTCATCTTTACTTGTTTCGCATTCGCTTGCCACTCTGGTATCCATCTACAGCAGGTAAACTAGTGGCCAAGCAAAAATGTTGGAAAATCTCGCATTCGCCATCAAAAATGACAGTGACTTTACTCTGTATGCGTTAACAAACAGTGCGCGAAGCAGCGTTGCTTACCTTGGTGAACTAATTAACCGCTGATGGACAGCTCTACCATAGCAGCTAAATTGGTAATCGTACGTGTTGTGCTCGCTGTGTTTGGCAAATATGCTTGTAGCATGTTTCCCTAACGATTGCCTTAAATTAGGTAGAGTGAATTGAAGTTCTCTTGCCAATAATAATTTACATATTTACAAGGCAGTCGAGAGTGTATTATATTTTGATTGCAATAGTAAGGATCATAGATTATTCCATAAAAATAGTGTCACTTTAGTTTTCATATCTTTGTTTTTGTTAAAGCGCTGCTTAAAAGCATTTATAATGGAACAAAATATTCATAAAATAAAAACCAGGTTTTTTAACTCACTTTACTTGGAGGGAACAGTAATCTACTTTTTGCGATTCGGTCAAGAGAAACTTAAGTAAACAAGCGCATTATTTTCAATTTTAACCGTCGAAATAATGTTTCTTTTCCCATGTTCATATCACGAGCAAATATGTAGTATTGGAAAAACAATTCTCTAATACAAGATTTTCCGCGCTTTAAAAAAGTTTTGGGTATTTAAACTTATATACCGAATGTATAATACTTACTCTCACAGTACACCATGTCGTATGAGCAACATGTAATGTTAACATCACTTGTGTGTATGCTGAAAACATTCAACTGCGTATAGCTTTTAAAGGCATATTTTTAAAACCAAAACCCAAAAACCAAAAATTACATACAAGTACAATGATGATGTACAAGAACGTGATTTCGATCGTTCAGTTTCCCTGACAGCCATATGCTATAGTGGCCTGATATTCGCAGTTTCGACAAGTGAGCAACCTCTTTGAGAGAAAAAAACATGAACAAAATTTCAGACCGATATCTCAAAAACTGAGTGACTAGTTCGCGTATAAACAGACAGACGGGCAAACGGTCGGATAGTTAGACGGACATGACTGCATCGACTACGCTCGCCATGTTTATCATTTAACTTAATATCTTACATGGTCTCTGATATTTTTTTCTTGGTGCTAAAAACTTCGTGTAAATTTAATTCAAACTGTTCATGGTATAAACATATTTTTTATTTCTTTATTAGGTCGTAATATGTTATAATAATATTTGCCAAGCAAAATTATGGGGTTATTTGCTTTGGAAATTAAAAGTTGATTCCAAAGATCAAAAAACCCTATGTCAAATACTTGTACATGGAAAAAATGAAATGATTAAGGCACGACCGGTAAGAACTTAATGACTTATAGCGATAAGATAATTTTTGTAGGGCAAACCTCAAAAAAAAAAAAACTTGAGAAATATGGGGCACTCAAGCGGATATACAGCAGTTAAATTATATAACAAGTAAGAAAGGACTAATTTCGGGTGCAATCGAGCGTAGTATACTCTTTTAACTTTGCAAGAATCAAAGCCAAGGAAATACCTTGCTAAACGTCAACCAGAGGAACGGAATTCTAGAAATTATTTATACATATATACACGTGAGTGTATAACTCATACAATGTCCGAAATATTCGGAATAAGCTTTATTAGATAAACGAAAATTATTATATGTAGTATTTGGTAGTGGAGGGTAGTATCGACCCGATTTTATCTATTTTTGGCAGTACCACATACTATTATAATGCCACATTCTAACAAAAGGTTCCCTGAATTTCATTAAGGTACCTTACATACCAGCTCAAGTCATATGTAGTTCAATCGGAAGTTCGAAAACCGTTGTATTAACTACATATTTGGGAGTTGAACGAAGTATCAAGTCGATTCAAACTATTTTTTATACACATACATATATATTTCTAAATTTAAATTATATATGTCACACATTGATTGATATTTTCGGTAAAAAGTCAACTATAGGTGCCGGGGTTATACTATATATCATAATTTTCACACTTTTAGTAGTTTTCAACTCTAAAAATTTCTTCGTAAATTTAAGCCTTCGGTGAATATATTAAAAGCAATTTTCTTAAAGTTTCTTATATTGAAATAAATTTATAGTTAAATTAGTTAAGTGCTTATTATATTTAAGTTTAACGTTTGATTCTTGTTAAACAATCAATTACCGTTTCGTTATAGACCCATGTGCCATGGAGTTCTAATTGAAAGGACGCCCAATAAAATTCACACGAAGTTCGCACTTACGTTCAATTTGCAGTTACCATTATGTTACACTTTCTCAGTATTGTGAACCACCTTCAACCGATTTGTAATTTATAACTAATTGGTGCAGAGAATTTAATTTATTCAGTTACCGGAAATGCAACAACTGCTAATTTGCAAACTACCATGTTATATGGTGTGATATTGAATTCAAAGGTGCTATACTAGTATTAATACTAGTCATTCACCTGAATATGCGTATGATGGTTAGTGGGTGAGTAGTGAGTAGGTTCAACAGAAACGAAATGCAAATTACTTGCAACCGCTGTTGCAGGAATTAACCAGTGAATATTTCTACTTATATAGTACATATGCACACGTAAAGGTGGATATTTGTGTGGCAGCTTTGTATTCAAATAATTTGAATGACTTAATTAACTGTACATTTGTGCGTTAACAAGTGATAGATGAGGCTTGTAACACGCGATTTATTGGGTTAATTAACTAGCGATGCCTTTCAATAATTATTGCTTTTTACGTAAGAGATCACGCTCATCAGAAATTCTCTTCAGCCTGATTAAGCTTGGACTATTAGAGAAATGCCAAGCGCCTACTCTTGCTTTTCCTAATAGAGTTGTGTGGGAGACTATTCTTAAAGTAATGATTACCTATTTTTTATCGCAACCAAACTCACGAAAATATAGTTCTGCTTTTGGACCAGAAATATTTTGTACTTTCTCATCATATGTGTTATTTATGACTACCTATGTTCGAAACGCGTTCTACGTAATAGACAGCAGTGAAGAAATATACGAGTATGCATTTAATACACTTGTGCATATATAGTATACTATATGTGGGAAAAGTTTATATTTAGAGTGCGAATTAGTTTTCACAAAGTATATTATTTATAAAAACATCTCAGTCTCTTATGTAGTTACACTTTTTTAAATAAATATTTGCCTTTATATGTTTCCTTGTAAACTCGACCTTTAAGCTAAAGCATATAACTATATTTTTACGGCAGGCTTTTAAATTATCTTTTCACTAGTGAAGAGTGCTCTTTCTTCCAAGCATATAATTTTAAAATAATTTACTTTTGCTTGTTGGTGTCACTCGGTGCCCTCGCAACACAGTTTGCGAGTGTCCTTGTTGCGCAGCGCCCACAACAAACAGCTAAACTCGCACAACTTCCGCGCCTGAGTGCCACTAAAATTGAGCTCATCCGGCCATTACTCATACGCCACGTGCGCCGCCTAAGCGCTGTACACAATTGCCCATCATCGCCCGGTTTAGTTCTAGGAAAAAGCAAAACTCTGCTTATATTTGCTGCTTCCAGTTGGTGGTTTCATTTTGTTATCGCCGTCAGCCATAACACTTACATAAATGTCAATTACCGTTCACCGTAATTTAATGAGAGATTTTTAATACACCGCTATTTTGCCAGCGCTTAATCGCACATCAGCTGCTTGTAAGCTTTCACCGAATGACGAAATTAGCACACTATAAAGCAAGGAGTTGCAAGCGGCAGAAGAAGGCGTATAAATTTCGACAAAACACGTTGAGGCTGTCAGCAGATTAGACGAAATATTTGCATTGTTTTAATTAAAAACGGAACATACTTTGGAATAATGCAACTTTCAGAATTTTTTTGGAAAAATTTTTTGAACTCGGTCATTGAGGGGCCATTTTCGGTGATCCCGGTGAAAAAAGATGCGCCCACGTTAGCAGGAAGTTCCTTATAGGATCATCTAAGGTGAAAAAATACATATTTTAGTTAAAACTATATATTAATTATCCGGTTACTTAACTTCGTATATATTGTTGATGGTATTTGAGATACTTTAATAGAACTTAGACGGTATCTGTTTCTGTTAAAAATATATAGTAATGCCAAAAATAGTTAAAATCGTGTCAACACTACAACTATTTCCCATATACCTAATATAAAATTTCCAAACTACCTTTAGGTCAATATGTAAGATAACTTGGCAGAATTAACTGAACTTATAATATTAGATGTACCTTAGTTTAACGTCAAAGGTATGTGAAGCTATATTATTTATTATTATAAATATAAAAAAAGTAGTTAAAATGTTAAAAGAAATACAAAATAACTTTTTCGACTACCCAATATAAACATTTTTTTCTATAATAAAATACCAAATTTGATTGTTATTCCTTAACGATTTTGTCGAATCATGAATTTTGAATTTTTTCGCAAGATTTTTAGAGTAAACTTTTTCCACACTTAAAGACATCATTGTAATTTTTGGTTATGCCCGAACTTTGCCCTGCCTTACTTATTGAGATATCAATCTATAATTTTACACACATCCTTTTCTCCCCAAAACGCTGGTCATTCGTCGGAACCGCTGATCAAATCATTATATATAATAGCATGCCTTGAATAAAGCGTTTGTATTGAACATTTTTTGTCCGACGAGATATCTGTACAAAATTTGGCACTTACTATTATCCATAGCATCACCACAATATCTGAAGATACTGTCCAGATCAAAACTTTTTTTTAAGTTTTTTTTTTTTAATTTTTAATGATTGATTACCAACACTTTGTTTTTAGCATTTAAGCAATTTTGTAGCCAAAAGCGCATAATTGTACATTTTTGAGCATGTTTAATGAATTAGTTTTGCTTAAAAATCAAAGCAATTATAATGTTTGACATATAAATATATACATATACATACTTGTATACATAATATGAGAAGCAAGCGCTACACCAACGCTCTCCCTTAAATTGACTTATTTCAGTTTTATTGGGAGAATCTAATATTTTCTCTCAACTCTACCAACTTTTCACAGAAATTGCTACAACTTAATTGCTTGAAGTGGAGAATATGCGGTAATCAATGACGACGCTATGGGAAATGTCAATGTGTGCGTTCGACCAGACTTATTTCATGTTATGTAACCGACTGTTGAGTCTCTGCAGCGGCAAATTGTAAGCAAGTTTCCGCAAAGTGGCAAAAGTTAAATTTCTGTTGCCACTTCGAATACACGTTTCTCTGATTTATTTTACCTTTTTGGTAAGCTTTGAATAGTTTCTTGTTAATTAAAGTTGAACTTCACTTTTGAATTGCAGTTGGTCTCTTATTTGTTGGCCTTGTTTTTATCGATTGATTACAGCATTTCACTCGCATCTTGACCGACTAGTATCAACTGAATAAAATAAAATAAAATAAAATAAAATAAAATAAAATAATTCGTAGAAAATTTTTTCCCAGCGAGCTTTTCTTTAAAATCTGAGGGCAGCAAATAGTCGTTAAGAATCATATCTGGAGAATACAATGTATGCGGAATCAATACTAAGCATAATTTATGTACTTTTGACATCGTTTTCACTGACTTTTGACACTGCGTATTGTCTTGGTGGAAGGGCCAGTACTTTCTTTTCTTTCAATTGCACTCCAATTATGTTAATAGTAGTCGCCCTTGAATGCATTTTTTTTAAGGTAGTCAGCAAAAATTATTCCTCGCGCATCTCAAAATACCGACTCCTTAAACTTGTCAGCCTACTGTTGTGATTCTCCATACTTTGAAGTGCGTTTTTCATGTGCAATCTACTTATATAACTGTCGATTGGAGTTTAGAGGGAAAAAACTAAGCCATGCTTCATCCATTGTGACATATCGATGCAAAAACTTTTGTTTATTATGCTACGAATCATCAACTGGTTTTTAGTTTTTGTCAAACGTGAGTCGGTGTGGCTCTCACTTTTCACTGACCCTTCTCATATCCAAAATTCGTGAATCATATTGTCTACACTTTCAGTTGATACCTTTGGAGTGCCTGCTATCTCGGACATCTTTACTTTAGTGTCATACATTATTAGTTTCTGGATTTTTTTGATGATTTCGGCGGTGACAACATTTTTTGGAAGCCCACTACCTATACCGCTTTCGGTGCTCATTTCACAACGTCTGTACTTAGCATACCAAATCTTGATGGTTGATTTTCTGGGACAGGGTCTGGAAACTTGTCGTTAAGCCAAATATTTATTTCAACTCCATGTTTCTCCTATCAAAAACAATATTTTATCAATACGCGTAATACCACTTTATCCATTTTTTCAGAACAACAAAATTTCCTTCACTGAAAATGATATAATTCACAAACTAAATATGCGACAGCTGTCAAATTTATACACAGGCCTTCGGAGGGTTAGGGTTAAGTAAAAGTCATACGGATTAGATTCTAGTAATACTATTTATGTGTCAGAGGGACTTTCCAATTGACCTGTTTTGTACCATACACAGATGCATTGAATAACATTTCCACACAATAAAATGTGTACAAGTTACAAATTAATAAATAAATATCTTTATTTTTGCTTTTTAAAGAGTAAGTGACTAATAGTTGGAATTAGCTGGCTATTATGTATATTTTAGTAATTGCCGCCATAATTGTTTCGTGACGAGTGTAGCTTATAAGCTACATAAAACAGGTGATTAATTTCTTTATAGCCACTCATCGAGCAAATCGCGTGTACTTTGCGACAAGGCTGCCAAATGCCAATATTTCTTTAATGTACAATAGAATTTTAATTCGGCATACACGACTAAATTGAAATTCTATTGTATGTCAAAGTCAACCAAACCTCCTTGTTGTTTGCTTTGAGGACAACAGTGGAGAAAACTCCTTTAATTTCATACGAAATTTGCACATATGGCTTATAAATTGGATTTATACGATTTTACTTATTTTTATTATGCATGCCGTGACTTCCGCTACAAATATGACACATCGCCTCCATAGCAGCTGTGTGCCGTCCTGCGTGAATTATTTTCATACTATTTGTATTGGTATTATTCGTATAATAAACAGCAAAACAGGTGACTTCATAATACACGGCGAGTGTCATAGCGAACGCTACGTCAATTATTATATGCAATGGTGGCAAGCAGGCGACTTGCTGGTGCCGCACATGTGGCGTGTGTGTATGAAATGCGACATGCCACTGACAAGCGACAGCCGTGACACAGTGTCAGTCAGGGCAACGGCAGCGCTAACAACACTTGTCACTTTTATTGATGTTTCTATGTCCCGTGGCTTGTTTATTATTATCCGTTATTGTCTGCGAGTCTCTTTGTTTTCTCTTCGCGCAGCTTTATTTTCCAGCGCCAACTGCTTTTGTTATTTCTGTGCATTTGCAATTCGTTGCTATTGCGACGACTGTCTGTCTGCCGTTTTACACACATTAACACGCGAGCAGCAGTTGCATGCAACATGAAAAACACGCGAGTCAGTGTAGCATGTAACGCGATTCTTGCCAAGGACTCCTTACATAATGCGGATCAATAGTTGAGTTAATGCCGGTATTCATGCTTTAACTGCTATATCACAGAGATAAATTTATACCTTGTCATTCATGCTATGCGCCTGGAAGCGTTTGGAGAAGAGCGCTTGAATATTTGCATTGTTGATGAACAATTTATGAATTTTCACCTGAAATTTTCTACAATCAAAAGAGAAGTGCGCGTGGCTTATTTTATTTTTTAAGTCAAAAGAGATAGCGAAGATTAAATTCCACATAAGTTTGGTTGAAATGTAAAAAAGAGATTGAGAGAGATGATATGAAAGAGCAAATGACAACTGCATGATAATCATATTCATACTCTGTAAGAAAAAACATTAATTTCGGTTGCACTGAAGCTATAATAACATTCACTCAAACCAAAGCTTGATTTTGGTTGGTCAACTTGTGTGACAGCTATATACTACAATAGTCCGAACAATATTTTCGGAGGTTGTACCATTGCCTTGGAAAACAACTCCAGTGAAATAACGTAAATACATCTCATAAAATAAAAAGAAAAATCCTACAGAAAGACATGATTTTGATCGTTCACTTTGTATGACAGTTATACGCTATAGTGATCCGATTTAACTATGTAGTTTCTTCGGAAAATGCATCATTGTCTTAGACAATATCTCATGTCAAATTTCTTGAAGATATTTAATCAAATTAAAAAGTTTTCCATACAAGTATACGGTAAAAAGGCCCGATATCGTCCATTCCGTCGAATTAACAGCCTCGTGGAAATAAAAGAGCTGATGCAAAGTTTCATCACGATATTTCAAAAAATATGGAACTGGTTCGTATGCATATAGATGACTTAGCTCGTCAAGCTGTTTCTAGAGTATTAAAAACACTGATTAACCCTGTCCATGGTATAATGTTTGAGTTGATCCATAAGAGATGTAAGAATCTATTAGATGTGACTAGTTCACGGATATACAGACAGAAAGTCGAATAGAGTTTAATCAACTCTTATCGTGACGCTGTAGGGTATCCGGTGTTCTCTTCTGAGTGTTGAAAACTTAATACACTCAATTCAGGGTATACAAATTTTCTCCATTGGAGGCGTTGGTAAAATTATGATGAAAATATTAGATTTTTTTGCATATTTCAATAATCTATACCTTCGAAAGTACCATAACTAAATTTTCAAACAAATATTTAAAATTTGTTTTTATTTCGAAAGTGTAGCCGCTCAGTTCAACCTGCTACATCTGTTTATCTTTATATGTTTTTTTGAAAATTACATAATTCAAATTTGCAAATTTGCTTAAGTAATCACTATAAATTTTATATGCATGTTCCACGCATGGCTCTGTATGAAACGATCTAGCAATTTTTTCATCTGGTTAAAATTCGAATTTAGGCAGACCAAAAACCAGAAAAATTTTGGTTAAGATTTAAGTTATTTTTTTTAACGTAGCTAGTTTTTGAATCTTTGATTGATTTCTCTACCGTTGGCTTTTGTATGGACTGTATCCCTTAGGAGGGAGTTTTAAGCTTTCATCTATGAAGATGAACGGAATAAAAAAAACGTCTTGTTTATTTTTTACGTCAAAGGAGATCGCGCGTAACTTCAAATATAAAATTTTATTTATCAATTTTTTTTCAACATTTTTTTTCAGTCTTTTCTTAAAAATTTTGTTTCAACATTTTTTCCAACATTTTTTTTTTTCAAACATTTTGTTTTTCAAAATCTTTTTTTTTCAATTTATTCTTTTTAATTTTTCTTTTTCAAACATTTATTTTTTTTAATTTTTTTTTTCAAAATTTTTCTTTTTCAATATTTTTTTCCAAATATTTGATTTTTAATTTTTTTTTAATATTATTGTATATTTTCGTAAATATGCATAAATACACCTCTAAATTTTTAAAAACGTATCTATAGTTTTTATTGTTTGTATTTGATTGCTGTCTAAATGGGTGTACCCTGTAGTATTATTTCTGAACGAATGAGTTCAACCACGTATTTCTGCTCAACAATCGATATAATTGCATACACGTAGTATATTTATACGTGTTCGTTTCGAGTTGCAAACTCAAGATATTTGAATTTAGTCGTAAGCATTTAAATGAATTAAATTTAAAAAGTCTGAGAAGAGCCATAGACACGAATAGCAATACAAAATTCTTTATTTTTTTCACAGCATACCTATATACAATTTTGCATTAGCGTTTATATGTCTCTACACACATATATTTGTTTTCATTGAATTAATGTCACTCATACGCCAATGTGCACCTGCACCTGCTCCATTGCTTTGGCGCGTCTTTGAAAACAAACAAACTGCAAAACAAATAAAATAGAAGAAATTTTAAAAGCAAATGTGTGTGCAAATATACATACATATGTATGGCTGTGTGAGCGAAATTCCAGCAGTCAAGCCAGAAAATTCAATTTACACTCAGTTTTGGTGAAAAGATGAAATTGAGACGGCAACAAGCATTTCGAAAGTCCTACACAGTTTTAAAGTTTTGCATTATATGGTTCTTAAACAAATTCAATTTTTAACATTTTTAAAGCTCTGTGTCTTTAAGAATAAATGTATGAAGCAAATTTCTGGGCCGACTTATGGCACGATTATAAAGCCTTTATCTGATGGCAATCCAATGAGTGCCTTTTCGATATTTCAGTCGTACTTTCGAAATAACAAAAATATAATCTTGCTGGCGGCCACACACAATAATCAAATGAATGTGTCGATCTTCAAAATTATAGCTTAACGCCAGTTTAGTGTTACGCTTTACAGTTATAACCGTACGTAACTATCTTACACTGCAAACAGCAGGCTCATCTCTCCATTGCTTTGAAAGCTGCAAGATTAAGGCAATGCGTCTCGCCTAGATACACGTAACCTTTGCTTCTTTATTATTATTGTAATTGTGCGCAATATTCTCTTTCTCATTAAAAAATACAATTATTTACTTTGGTTTGCGCTCTTCTTCCTTCCACAGAAAACAGTTTCATTAAGAAATGCACAAGTTTTACACTTCATTCGTTGCACTTCCGTACAACGGAAGCTTACTCTTTTTTTTTTGCTGCTTCTCTACACACTCATCCACTGCTTTACAAAGATCCGTGATCTGCGCACGGAATGCGAATGAATGAATGCCCGGGAAAGTTGCGCTGCCCTGTCAGTTGCTGTCGCCTTAGCAGCCGCTTCACACCTCCCGGCCGGCTTCGTCAGTGTTGGCAACTTAAGTGACAACAAAAGCTCCTTCTGTGTCGCCGTCGGCCAAATGAAGTGGCGACGCCTGCAATTAAGCCGACAGCGTCAGCAACAACAATGTAAAGCGGCACTGGGCGTTGCTTTAGCTGCGTTATGCCTTTGTTCGTGTGACGCTAGGGTAAGTGTATTGTAGGCCACCTGAAAGCCCGAGTCAAAAATATAGTAATTGCCGACTTAACGCAGAGAAGACAAAATTACTGGCCGGAATTAAGCTTCATTGTTTGCAACCGCACTCGTTGTGTGAGTGCGCTGAGCGTGTGTATCATTTGTAGGGGTAGACTGAAGCGTACGGTCTTACATATCTATGTATAGTATGTGCAAAACGTTTATTGTCAGCACAATTATTTATAAGCCTACTAACTTTCTCCAATTACATTTATTTATATTGTCTGAAAGAGACAGCTTAGTATTAAGAATACCCAATTATTCTATTGTATACAAATATAGCGATAATACGTTATACGAACTTGCTTTAAGACCACACACACACACACACATACATATGTATTGTATTAAAATACAACTGCAATTGAATGTTCGATTGTAATAAATTTGAATTTCTCTTTTCAGGAGATTTGCACAGCAATAAAGCAAGCATCAAATTGCTTGTATTCATCACCTTCCACAACAGAAACAACAGCAATACCAATAACAATAGTGTCACGAAGGCCAAACATATTAGCATGACTCTGTGGTCAACATATTGAACAGCGCATTCATCATGCGGTGCTGCAGTGCCTGCGTCGAACATTCCCGGCATCTTTGCTAACGGGAGGCCAGCCGATCTATCATCATTGATTAATACGTTTCGCCGTAGCGCCTCTTTTGTGCGCACAACAACTGGCAGTGGACCATTTAGCAGCATAGCTATGCAACCCAAGGTAATCTGGGCTAAGTGTGTGCAACGCTATGTGCATTTGTGTGGGGGCGTGACTGTCGCAAACACTCTATGTGGCGCATAAACAAGGCGATTCAAGGTGTTGCCCCTTGAGGGCTATAGTACAGTCAATTAGCATTCAGTCCAGTGGCGAATGCCGAGATTGTCGAGTGCAGCTTAGTTAATTTGCACCAATGTAGGCATAATTGTCAAGCGCAATTTACTTTGTTGTGACAAATTCCAGGCATTCGCCGTAAGTTACCGCAGCAAGGGTGTCAAGAGCAGAACGCCCCATTTGCATGCCAACATTGGGGCAAAATTTGCGTATGCGCAGACACACATACATGCACATCACTATGCTATGGCATTTGCTATGGAAGCAATAATTGTTTTTGTGAGGGAAACCCCGTTTTTTATTGTATTTATTGCTGTATGTAAATATGTATGTATAAAACAAATAAAAGGGAAAATTACCTTTTCATTTGAATAAAGCGCTCACCTTAAAAACAGTTCACAGCTTTCAAAAGTTTTTGATCATTAAGGTAAGTAATAAAAGCCGAAAGCAATTGTTGCACATTTATTGAATTACAAATATTTGTAAATTTTTTATCGCACCGCCGAGAACAATGCTACTCATGTTTATTGCCTGTTAAAGTTGTGTTGAGCAATAAAATAAAAGTACTCAATTATTCATTGAAATATCTCTTTGTAAATGGTTGAGCGTGTGTATATACATATATGTATATATACCATGAAAGCATTAAATTACAGCGTATGAGTTCACCGCAGTAAACTTTGATACTAATCGTTGAAATGCTGGTATAAGAGGGAGTGCCGAGCCGTAGTCAAAGTGGGCAGAAAAAAACTCGTTGGTAACTAGTTGGTAATTAGTTTCGTCGTATTTTTTAAAGAGTCAAAGAAAATTGTTGTTACTAAATTTTGAAAAAAAAAACACGAAGTAGTCAGAAAGAAACTAGTCATTAACTAGTTTCGGAGAATTTTTAACGCAGTCAAATATTTTTTTTGGTTCTACTTTATTTCGAAAAAGAGTTTCGGAGTAATTATATTTTGAAAAAAAAAAGGTTCGAAGTGCACTCAAAGTGGGTAGAAAAGCTCTAGTTATTAACTAGTTTCGGCAGATTTTTCAATACAGTGAAATAAATTTTTTATTACTATATTTAAAAAAAAGTTTCAAACTGCAATCGAAGTGGTCATAAAAAGACTAGTTGGTAACTAGTTTTGGCGTATCTTTGTATTCTTTAATGCTATCAATAAATTTGTGGTTAATAAATTTTGAAAAAAAAAAATTCGAACTGGTATCGAAGTGGCCAGAAAAATACTAGTTTTGAAGTAGTTTTGTATATTTTAATACAGCAAAATAAATTTGTTGTTACTTTATTTCGAAAAAAAGGTTCGGAGTGCAATCGAAGTGGTCATAAAAAGACTAGTTGGTAACTAGTGTTGGCGTGTTTTTGTATTCCTTAATACAGTCAATAAATGTGATTACTAAGTTTTGAAAAAAAAAATCGAACTGCTTTCGAAGTGGCCATAAAAAGACTAGTTGGCAACTAGTTTCGGCTGATTTTTCAATACATTCAAATAAATTTTCTACTACATATAAAATAACCAAAAATAATCCAAACTGCAACCGAAGTAGTCACAAAATAACTAGTTATTAACTAGTCAAATAAATTTGTTGTTATTATATTTATATTCGCATTTTCTGTAGTAATCTCTTATCTCATAAAATAGCAACAAACGAAAAATTCCAGATGCTTGTATTGCAAACAAAAAGCCGTCCGAACAGTCGAACTTCCTTTCATACCAGTTGTACAGCAGTTTGGACTTCTTCGCTTCATCATGGGGTATTTACATGTGCTTATATATTTCACGTATATTACTTTTATTGTTTTACGGCTTTATTATTATATGCAAATAAATGAAAAACAAAATAAATAAACACAATCCAGGAATGTAATTGGAAACGTTATGCAAATTCTCGGCATTACTTTAGGCAGTTTTAGTAGACAATATTTGCTTGATTGGGTGATAAAAACATTTGAAAACAATCAAAGAAAGTTATAACACTGAATCCTGAGAAGTATATATGCAATTCGCCACAAATTTTGTAGCACCCAAATAGAAATGTCAGAAACTCCTTTTTTTTTTGAGATGTTGATCTGAAATTGGCACACACACAGTCTTATCTTCCTAAGGTGCTGCTTATTAGTCGGAATCGTCAATATTGGATTACTATAGCTCATAGCTGTCATACAAGCTGACCGATGTTAATCAAGTCCTTGGGTGGAAAAGTTTCTTATTAGACGATGCATGTTCACAAAATTCGATAGCAATTATTATCGATAATTTTTTCCGATAGGAACTTTATAGCATATAACTGCTCATAAAACTGAACTATGCAAGACAGATTCTTATATGGTAAACTTTTTTTTATTATTTTTTAAAATATAACATCTGAGCGGACTACTGTAGCATGTAGTTGCCATACAGACTGATATTGTTGACGAAATATTTTGACAAAATTTTACATTAATTATTCTCTGTGGCAACAGTATAATCTTCGAACAATTTTTTCGAATTATTATGAGTTCAAATTGTTGAAAACTGAGCTCAAATAAAAATAATCACTTCAGTCGCTACGATTACGACAATAACAGCTTTGAGATAAAAACAATCAAATATTTAAATTTGCCCATCGAACCGCTTTGCTCTACTTGCATAAAAGAGACAGAATACTCCAGGCGCTACTGCGATTGTCTGCTTGATAAGCCATTGCTTGCTATGCAGCTAGCTAGCATACATAAATTGAACTCACTCTCAGAATGACAATTTCACGAAAACGAAATTCAACCTTCACTTGCATAGAGTAGTCCACATTTATCGCATATGCAATTTGTTATGCAACAACAAAGTATATTCCGTCTTACAGTATTACGGCAATTAAATGCTGATGTTAATCATATTCTTATCTATAAATGCCTTGAATACATATACTAACAGATATTTGCATTTATCAGAACTTAAATACAATATCTGCACAGTGCTTTGAATTGAAGCGGATCCCGTCCTACACTGTGCAAATATTTTACGAGTACACGAAGCAACAAATAAAGCTAACTACAATTTGGTCTTCCCGCTGGCCGAAGCGTGGCCTGTGCTAAAACAACAGCGTGTGGTTTTACTCAGTGCTCCAGCTTAGAGAATACAGGGTTTTCCAATAAGAGTGATATAATTTCGAATAGTTTGGTGCCATGAAAAGTTGATCACGTGAATCTTTAATGAACAACAAGTCAACTCTCCAGGCGTAGATGGTAAAATCACGTGTGACACATAATAAAACGGAGGACTTGATATATAAAACAAAAAAGGCAAAAATGTTTAAGAGAACTAGCACTTATATATAATTTATTTAGGTTCTTCATATCAGCGGTTGTATCATCTTATCTTCCTGCAGCTACACGTGCCACTTCCATGCAAACACTTTTCATCGTCAATAAAATCAGCACACAAGTGCTGCGCAGTATACCTTATTGTCACGGTTTAATTTATAAAACACACAAAGTTTCACTCCAAAGCTATTTATCTCCAACTAGTAGATCTACACTGTAAAACATGTTTTATGTAAATCGCCAGACGCAGTCTGGGTCAAACAATTCATATGAACACGCTTGCTTGAGCAGACAAATCCCTTTTATAAGCATCTCACACAAGCACTACTCAAAAAGCTTCACGTGCATATGTCACACTGTATGTCGTCCTAAAAACACATTAATTTGATTTGTGACTCCCGACATGTAGTACACACATATGCGTATGTATGTATGTACGAGTATAATAAAAACTTGGCATATTGTTGTAGTTACGTTCAGAGCTGTTAATAATCGATTAATAATCTTAATCATTAATAATTTGATTAAAGTATTTTCATAACTTGATTAACTGATTAAATTAAGATTAAATGCTATTTCCTTTTTAATTAATGATTAAAATTAAATTTAATCAAAATTTAATCATGATTAAAGGGAATTAATTTAGTTTTAAGAATTATTTTACAGATTAAAAAAATTTAATCAAAAATTTAGTTTGATTAAAAATTTTGATTAATTTGGATTAAAGTGGATTAAATGCCAATTAATATTGCATTAATTAAAAAATAATAGTTTATTAAATTATTTCATGTGTTATTATATCTTATATTATGAGTCTAAGCAATATTAATAATATTTAGCAACTCTACTGTTGTTTGTTTACTAGTAGTAAACATATGTTCGCCAATGGATATTGCTTATTTATACACGTGTGTTTTTGATTTGGAAGAGATTAGTAAATTTATATAAATTAGTTACTTTCGTTAAAAATTACTAGTTTCTATTATTATAGATGCAGACGAGGAAACGACAACTTCACAGAGCTTGGGCTATAGTAAAGTAGAGCTTGAAAGCATTATCAGGGAGCAGTTGTACTCATATCTTGCGGACCCAATAAAAAATTGCGCAGTATGGCAGAAGTATGACTTGTTAAAACAAGCTTCGCTCTATTTTAATACGCCTCTGACATCCTCAGCGCCTGTGGAGAGATTGTTCTCTTTCGCAGGAATTATCAATAGCGCCAGAAGAAATGCTTTGAACGATTTTTCATTTGAAAAATTAGTATTGTTAAAAGCAAATAATTGAATCTTTTTTATCTTTATGGTTGAAATTATTGAAACAATGTTAAATTTGTTTGTTTAAATTTTTGTTGAATTATTGTAATGACTATATTTTGTTATTATTTATTTATTTATTGTATTATTAAATTCACCATATGATTTATAAATAACAATAAATTTAAAAATTAATGGAATATTAATTGCCATTTAATCCACTTTAATCCAAATTAATCAAAATTTTTAATCTAACTAAGTTTTTGATTAAATTTTTTTAATCTGTAAATAAATTTTTCAAACTAAATTAATTCCCTTTAATCATGATTAAATTTTGATTAAATTAATTTTCAATCATTAATTAATCAACGAATTTCGAAAAAAATTAATAATCGAATTAATTAAAAAATATATTAATTCAATTGATTATTAATTTTAATCCCTTTTTAACAGCTCTGGTTACGTTTACTGTCTTTGATTCGTTTAAAAATATTTATTTTACGCCGTCACTTGTCCTTTTGCTGTGGCAGCTTTTACTGTAGATTCGTATGCGTCGGTCTTTTGAGTGAGTGGGTAAATAACAATCTTGCTTTCAGAAATAAGTATGTAAATAAACATTGGCCGTAGCAGTGAATATACCTAATTGCTGGCTGACCCTTTTCAGCAGGCTGAAATTGGTATAAAGAGAGTATACCTTTAACAGAAATACTAAAAAAAAACAGAAAAATAGTTAGCTTCGGTTGCAAAGAATAGTGAAGAAGGAAAAGTGCCTCACACAAGTCTATTAGTTATATATGTATATATAGCGTAAAAGGGTGTAAGAAGATTTTTAATGTGATTTTGTTCGATTAGTTTGTATGAGCTGTATGCTATAGCAGTTCGATCTGAATAATGTATTTGAGGATTGTAAAGTTGCCATGACGTGAAATTTCAAAAGGGTGTCTTTACAATCAAACAAGTTTTCCATATAAGAACTTCATTTTGATCAGTCAGTTTGTATGAATGTTTCATGGTGAATACGTGCAATATCGGCGGTTCCGTTAAGTAAGCAGTTTCTTCGGAAGAAAAGGTCATATGATAAATTCCAGTGCGATGTCTCAAAACTGAGAGACCAGGTCACATTTATGCAAGTATAGAAAAGCAGAGAATGAAAAACAGATGACACTTCGTGGCAAAGTTAATATAACCGGTTTGGGGTGTAACGAATCTTATGGGGTGGTTCTTAACGCAATTATGCAATGATGTGACCATATTGAGAAGTAATCTCAACTAAGTGTTTAAGCTACCGAATAAAAAGAAGCTCGTCTTCTGCAGAAATGCAAAGAGTAATAATTGAACCGAGCCTCACATAAGTATTGTTAAAAATCATCGCACTAAGACTTTGGAAAAGAAATAGAAATTTGTATTCGTAATTGTAATTGTATTTGTAATTGTAATTGTATTTGTATTTGTATTTGTACTTGTATTTGTATTTGTATTTGTATTTGTATTTGTATTTGTATTTGTATTTGTATTTGTATTTGTATTTGTATTTGTATTTGTATTTGTATTTGTATTTGTATTTGTATTTGTATTTGTATTTGTATTTGTATTTGTATTTGTATTTGTATTTGTATTCGTAATTGTATTTGTAATTGTAATTGTATTTGTATTTGTATTTGTAATTGTACTTTTAATTGTAATTGTAATTGTATTTGTATTCGTATTTGTATTTGTATTTGTATTTGTAATTGTATTTGTAATTATATTTGTAATTGTATTTGTAATTATATTTGTATTTCTATTTGTATTTGTATTTGTATTTGTATTTGTACTTATATTTCCATTTATTTTGAAAAACTAAGTTCAATTAATTCAATTGAATGTTAACTGCAAGTAAAGAGATGTTTTTGCTAACGGCAAACGCTTAAGTAAAGGCTTAAAGGGTGCTGGAAAACTAGCTTTCTCTTTGCTGAAGTCAACTATCGAATTAGCTTCCTGATTTGCGATAATGCAATCCATGCTTCACTCGCTGCTGTGAGTTTTTACGCGTTGCAGTTGTTTCAGCCAAAAGGAAATAGCCGTAAAGTGATAAATCCCGGTAAGGACTGCACTAAAGCCACATTTAGGGTCAGTGCGGAAGTTTTATGGCTCCCTAGTCCAACTTTACGAATTAAAGGGCGAGCAGCGCAGGTTTATAACGACAGTGTAAATATGTATTTGCCACGAACGTTCTGCTTTTCTGTTGGGTCATGATTATTGTTGTTGTTGTGCAGGAGAATGTGCACGGCTCAATAAGCCCCATTCTCTTCTTGGCGAGAATGCGCGCTTGCAGTAACAAAGTACAAGCATAAATATGGCATGCTTTCGAACAAGGGCCAGTACTGGTGGTGCGTCGTTGCGTATAATGAATCACATACATACATATATGCATTTGAAAGTGTGAAATGTGCTAACCAAGCGCATTTTCCGTGGAATAGTGGTTCAGGGAACTATTACTACGTATTGCATGGTGAACCTCAGTTCATATTTCTGATAAAATCAAGTTTTTAAAAAATCTTGAACTCTGTGGAAGCTCTGTCTTGAACTATGGAAACTTTGTGGAATCTGCTTGTTATTCTGCTAATTTTCGCTTGAAGAAAGCTTCAAGACACATAACAGTAAATTGTTTTTTCATGGAATAGTGATTCACCATGATCTCAGTTCATATTTCTCATTTTTGTCAAGTAAAGTTTTTATAGAATTCTTGAACTCTGTGGAAGCTGCCTACCTCATTCGAAAGTCAAGACAACACATGCACAATGTAAATGTTATTTTGCTAATTTGCTTCAAGACACATAACAGTAAATTGCATAGCACTAAATTGCGAAAGTCAATAGCTTTTTACGTAGAAGTGATTAAGGATGAACAAAAACACTAAAAGTGTTGACAGAAGACGAGCAAAAACAATCATATTTTGAATTATTTTAATCAGAAGTATATTTTTGCGTTTCAATAATGGTGTTCGCATACACATAAATATGTACTTGCATATTATGATTATAAAAATTTATTGTTAACTGTATTCAGTAAGTTTTTTGCAACTATTTTTCGGTTCTGATTTGTACTGATGTATAAACCAAAAGTGTCATTTAATCCTTAGGTACATTTTCTAAAACTAAAGCCTTCGCTTTACAGAGCTTACGGAAAAGTCCTTATTCCAAGATTATCGAATTTTATATCTTTGCCAACGCTTCAGTCACTGTGGGACATTACATAAAACCAGCTTTATTGGTACCGTGTTCCACGATTAAGTTTTCGATTAAGTTTAATACAAAGTTAAGGTTACTTGAAATCGAATCGTGTACGAATTTGAAATTCTGACCGGTAAAGTTTCATATGTCGCATTATCTGTAAATTTATTACAAAAATTGAGTTAAAAGCTTCATGTCACGAATACAGAACGCTGTATGCTTTCAGTGTAGTTGTAAAATATAAAGGGTAAAGGTTGCCATCATTAAATATGACGCTCGAAGCTTGCATATGTACATAATTCGGAATGCATATGTATTATGGAAACTGTCCTGCTATAAAAGCTCAATTTTTCGAACTTCGCAAAGCTCAGTATTTCCAGCTGTGAAAAGCAAAGTCCAGCTAAGCTCGATTTTTCGAAATTTTAAAAGTTCTACCTTTTGAGCTTAGCCAAACTACAAATACCGTTTAGCGAAAAAACTTTCACTTTAGCTCTTTTTACCTTATCAGCATTATTTTCACGATTTGTGTAATCAAATTTCCAACTCTCTTTCAATAACTACTTCTGCTTTAATTTCCGTATAATGGTATTAAGGCGTCATTGCTGTAGAGAACCGCTACTAACCCGCAGAGGGCGCTGAATATACAATTCTGTAATAGAGGGAAGGGAAAGGTGTGGTATAAATATGTAGAACCCATAAAACTGTTCGTATGATGTCGCTGAATGCATTCATATAGGTAAAATCACTACCGAGAAATGTCTGTCTTTTAAATTTTTTTCACGAAAACAGAACGATATATGCTTTCAGCGGTTCAGCGGATGTAAAATATACTACATTTAAGGTTTTTTAAGCTTGCCACGTTTAAATATGATGCTTAAACATGGCATATGTACATAATTGGGAATACATGTATATTATGGAAACCTCGCGCTATAAAAGCTCAGTCTTTTCAGTTTCGAAAAGCTCCGTATTTCAAGTTCCACGCGAGTTGCGAAAAACTTCGTTATTCCTGTTTTTAAAAGTTCTATTTTTTGAGCTTTGCAAAGCTACAATTTCTGTACAGTGAACCGCTTTGAAATTTCTAAGCGTTAAATTTCACAATTTGTAATCAAAGTTCCAATTCTGATTAAACAATATTTTTCAGCTTTTAATTTCCATAAAACATTTCCTGTTAAGCGCTATCAATCAGTAGAGGTCGCTGAACAAAAACTTTTCAGTAGAAGGAAGGGAAAGGTATGATGCATATAAATATGTTTAATATGTATATGTCATCTATTTAAACATATGTGAAATTGGCAACAGGGAAGAAACCAATTTGTCATGATATCTTCAATATGATAGACCATACCTTGAGCCCCTTAAATATGCACTGGAGTGTCAATCAGAGTTGTTAGAGTGATGCTTCAGGTTTGTTAAAGAACACTAATCCATTTCAATAACTTAGGAAGAATGGATTTGTCATGATATCTTCAATATGATAGACTATACCTTGAGCCCCTTAAATATGCACTGGAGTGTCAATCAGAGTTGTTAGAGTGATGCTTCAGCTTTGTTAAAGAAGACTAATCCATTTCAATAGCTTAGAAAGAATGGATTGCTACCCCAATATTATTAAAGACCTTTCTGAATTCAACTATGGGTTACATCCAAATTTGGCTCTGAGTATTCGCAGTATAATTAAATATTTTTGGTGAAGTTTAGACTTTTAGTTGTTTTGGGCAATTCCCTTGATATATTAACTTAAAATATGTTATTCAAAGCGCTATACCAACAAATCGCACAAAAACGCCTATACATATATGAAATTCTGTTGAATCTCGATTTTCATTGCAGCAAAGCAATTTAGTGAATAACTAAGCGTTATTTCGGTACAAAACACAAACGCTAAAGTTACGCCCAATTAAATGTTTTAGTCAGCTGCAACACAAAAAAAGCATAAACATTAGAGACAAATGTGCGCAGCGTTTGTGGCGAGCGTTTTGTGGTGGTGGCATGTCCACATCTGCTGCTAATGTGTCAACAGTTGTAATGCATTTTATTATCCTATTTCCGCAGACATTTTATATGTGCCCCTTTCCTATTTTGCTGGAACAAATTGTATGCCGCAACAAAGCTGGTTAAAAAATAGCAAACGGAAAGCGCCAAACAAACCGAGGAATGCAAATTAAAAAACCTCCTAAGAAGCGAAAAAAAGTGTTGGATGAAAAAATTATGGTGTAAATGCTGCTAATTAAATGCGCACCCGTTTCCCGTTTCCTGCTGCTCGCATATCCGGCATTCTTGTTTTGCTGCTGTTCTTGCGCTTGGACGGATGTAATGTTGGGCGCTAGAAAGGGACGCGAGGAGTACAAGTAGGTTCTGTCTACAGCTTTTTACTAATACCATTGCTTTGTTTTTGTATGTTAGAATGTACATATATGTGTGTAACTACGTACGGGTAGCTCTTAAGCGTATGTGATTTATTTTCTTTTATTAAAACAATTAAATTAAATTTGTTTATTGGCGAAATTTGGCTTATACAAAGGAAATACATTAAGTACAAATGTATTACTTAAATGTTTCAAAATAAATTCAAATGAATTTATGAAGTATTTTGCAATTCCTCAGATACATACAAGCATATCCAATTACTCCAAGCGTGTGCCGATGAACAAGGTGCCAGAAATTGGTTCTGAAAATTAGTGGTAATTTAAAATGCCAATGTCAACATACTTCCATTTTTCGCTTCTCAGCAGTTCCCAGCAAAATTTTCCTTTTGCCTCACAAAAAATTTTCTACATAGTCTTAGTTGTATTTTTTGTAATAGCTCCAAGAAAAGGGTCAATTTTTGTACTAAAATATGTATCCAGGCTTTATTAATTTTCAAAAATATTTCCTTAAAAGCTATACGAGTATGCAGTTAAAGCTAAATCAAAAATGTACTGAGCCTTCATACAACCGCTTAATAAATTTTCTTAATCATAGCAAGTCAAATGGAAAGTCCCAAATCTGAACTTATGATTTAAGCTGATTTTATGTTATTATAATGCTATTTCAGTAAAAATATTTTAAACCATTTGCATGACAGTTGCCTATAAAGAAATTGGGAAGACCAACCACCGAAGACGGATCATTCTTCAAGATGACAATGCGAGCTCGATCGATTCCAAAGTTGCATTTTTGTGCACTTAAAACAACGATTTGATGCGCCTGCCTTGTAGTACTGCCTTGGCACCGAATGATTTCTTTTGTTTCCCGTACATGAAAAGTAAACTAAGACGTTTTTTGAAAAATGAAGCGGCGGTTGATGAGTTTAGAACACTTGTTTTGGAGACACCTCAATCAAAGTGGCAAAAGTGTTTCGAAAATTGGTTCCAGCGCATGTAAAGGTACATAGATCTTAATGCAGAATATATAGAAAAAGACAAAAGCGATTTTCCATTATTAAAATCTATTTTTGTTCTCGAGACTCGAAAAATAAGAAGCAACCCTTGAAATTGATTGGAAGTATAATTTGCTAAAAATCAATATATGATGCACTTTCGAAATGGCTTGCAACAGATCAACTACATATGAAAGTATTATACTAGAGTGGTAATTCCACTTGTTGCCTTAACCGCGATCAATAATTACTTAACTTCCAATGCGATATATAAGTATATTAAAAATTAACAGAGATATATACTATGCTTATGCTACATTTCTAATCGTTTTTTTTTTTTAGTTTTTTTCCGTTTTTACTTATTGGTTTTGCCCTTGACGAAGATAAGCGTAAAGCATAAACAGTCTGAACTTTGCTGAACACTGGAAATATTTTCAAACGAAGCAACGATCTGAGCTTCACAAAAATGTGTTTGATTTGCTGTGAGCAGGAATTGATAACCAAGAAGTTCGGAGGTTATCACAGATGTAGGTAATACCCACCCATGTATAATACGGTGATAATATTGAAAAGTAGTGAGTACGCCAGCTTAGTTTTAACGAAACAGTCGCTTAGAGCACATCGCATGAATTACAATGCTCCGCTACATATTGTTCCTGTTACTACATTATTTATTATGGTTTCCCACTAAGAACGTTTGCAGTGAAGCGCTAGATTCAAGCACGATTTATGACTATAATTGTGATGTGCAAATAGATGTCGTTAAAACGTTCATTCAGAAATTGGAAGCTGTGCAAAAGCAAATATCTGTCATTGATACCAAACTGCAATCGGTTGAGGAACAGCAAAGGTATTACGATCTATTAATAGTAAATATTATTTTTACTATTTTTGGTAAAATTCTAGTGTTCGAAAGTCTGTGTCTTCAAGCTGTTTGGAAGCAGCAGCTGAGAGCTTCAAAAGTGGTGTTTACAATATAACATTGGAGAAGTTTAGTGGCACACCGTTTGCCGTATACTGTAACGAAGAGGTGGACTATGGTGGTTGGTTGGTTATACAACGACGTGTCAGTGATGCTGTGGACTTTAATAGAGATTGGCGGGAGTATAAGAACGGTTTCGGGGTGCTGGATGAAAATTATTGGATTGGTTTGGAAAAACTACATGCCCTCACCAGTAGTTGTCAGCATGAGCTCTATATTGAATTGCAGAGATATAGTGGTGAAAGTTATTATGCGCGCTACTCGGAATTTGTAGTCGGCAGTGAATCGGAGGGCTATCCTCTTAAAATATTGGGTACTTACGCAGGCACTGCTAGCGATAGCTTGAAAGAGCACGTGGGTATGAAGTTCACCACTCGTGATCATGATAATGACATATATTCCGATGTTAATTGTGCTGTTACTTTCAAAGGCGCTTGGTGGTTCAAAAAGTGTTACTATAGGTAAGTGCAGCACCGTTAGCTTATGCCACGTGTATTTGAGACTTATGTGCATATTTGTAGTCATCTTAATGGACCATATGGACAAAGGAGATACGGCGTCGATTGGAACGACTTAGCTAAGGAGGAATCTTTGAAATCAGCACAAATGATGATACGCCCCACAGAGAAATGCCTAAGGCGCATGTCACTGAAGTCCAAATGATTTCATAATTTTTTAATTTTTATTATGTGTTAGTAAATTTTTACATTATGGAATCTTTAATTAACACTCTCATAAGAACAAAATAATGCTTTCAATTTAATAACAGTATGAAATTTCAAAGCGAGAAAAGGATTTGTTTTTGTAATTACTGAATATAACGTAGAGATAGGAGAGTTGCTTTTATTTTGCGGGATTAGAGAACGTAAGCAAATATTATTCACTGAAAATCCCTTCATTGTTTTTCAAAATATCTTCCATTTTGCATGGGTTTGTACCAATTCTCGAAGCAATTTTGCCACGCTGCTTGTGGTATCTCCAAAACATGCGTTCGGATAGTACCAACCGCCTCTTTAAGTGTGGAAAAATGTTAACATATTATTTTATACTTTTCATCCGGGGATTGAAAATAAGTCATTTGTTCCGATGTCAGGACTATGCCATTTGCTTTGTAGTGCGTAGTGCTGTTTACTTCTGGTTAGAGTTGGGTTTCGAAGTACCGCTATCGTATTTCTTACACTTACTCATTTCGCTCTTTCTGGGAATAAATAAGCCACCAAAAGTTCTTCCCCTAAAGTAAGTATGCTCTTTTCACAGAAATTATTTAGCTCATAAACGCTTTCTCCTGATTGAGGAAACTAAAACGTGCAAAAATTTTTTCTGAATAATCGATTCCATTTGCAGTTTAAATATAGTTACTACCAAAGGTTATAAAATGATGTCTGTCGTGGTTTTCAGCGGTCGTTTTGTATAACAACAAGATGCTATAATTGTCCGATCTGAACACGACATATTCTGAGCTTGTCCTGGTAAATAATCTGGGTCATGATTTCTTAATTAAATCCATACAAGGACTTGAGTTTATTCATCGATTTGAATGGCAGCTCTATGTTATAGTTGTTCGATATTGGCGATTCCGTCAAATCATCAGTTTCTTGAAGAGAAAAGGATGTGAGCAAAATGTAATATCGATATCCTAAAACATTTAATGACTAGTTCATGCACCTAGCTTATCACGCCGATCAATTTTTTGGCTAGGCAATGTAGTAGTTGGGACTCCGATGTTTCTTCCATTATACATTGCGCTTCATCAGGTTAGCACAACTCGGGCTTGAACTGTGCAAATTATAATCGTGTTTTACCTCGGGGAACTTTAAGTGGAACGATTTGCTTAGTCTTAATAATTTCTAATACGCAGCATTTCTAAGCACGTCTTGAACCGTAGCTACACTTACTTTAACACACACATTTGACCTGATCGTGACGGTCAATTCATGATAATTAGTTGCTTTTCTCAAAATTATCCTCTTTCAAAGGCGAAAAACTATTTTTTGTTGTTATACTATCTTTATTATCTTATTGCGGCTGCAAAACTTCTTGAAAGCTGCAGCTCTTGAGGGGTTACATGGGTTTCCTTTTCAACAATTTTTTCTCATAAAAAAAAGGGAACAGTTTATTATAATTTTTTAATGTTGTTAACTATTAACAAAGAAATTCTGAAATTTTTTGAAAAAATATCTAAAACTCAAAACGATTTCGTAAAGTTTGGATTTATAATTTTTTGTTTGTATATACGAGTATATACATTTACCAGTAAACTATTTGACTTTGAGTGCAGAAATATTTAATATTCGCATTCCGCTGTGTGAGCTCAGCATCTTCAGAGTGTTTGACAAAACCCACAAACGGCGGACGGCTATTGTACTATTTTATGCCTTAATATTATGCAACTGAGAGAGCAAAATAGCATAATTATTTATGCAATAAGTTTTACGCAACCCAAGAAGGCAGGTTTTTATCTGCACTTTTAAAGGAATGCTTTTATTTTTATGTCCAACGAAATTGGTATCCTTCCTATCTATCCAAATGGATTCATCAACTCAAAATGACCAGCATATTTTCTCATAGTTGATTGCAAATTTATGCTTAAATCATATATGTATGTACAGCTAGGATTATGAATGCACAGTTGCGTTGGAATTCCCAATGAAAAAGCGAGCAGAATTATTGTGCATAGTTGATGGGAAATGCCAGAGTATTAAATGAGCGGAATGCTATCAAATAAACTCCAATCGCCAGAAAGCAAATGTGAAAAGGTAGCGAAGTGCTATTTTGAAGGCTCTATATGAGCATCTCTGTGCAATTTAATATGAGTTATGGTGGCATCAAAGCGTCCGCCATTATATGTATATAAGCAGGCAGTATGACTACACCCTACGCCCGTTTAAGCAGTGGCAAACACCGCCAAGCGCAATTAGCTGCTAAGCTAAACAAGCTGCTTATTTTATACGTACATACATATATGTATCTACTTATGTATTTGCTCATACTGGTCGCGCGTATGCTCTTGAATATTCTATAAGTAAATGCAAGTATTTGCGTGTATGCATGTCTGCGTGCAAGTATTGTGGCTGGCGTGGCAGGTTAATTAAAAATACGCCTTGCAGCCACTGCCAACTGCATATAAATATAAACGCATGTGAGTGTGCATGAGAAGCAGAAGAATCGTACTCTAATAAGCATTCGCTTACACTAAGCTGGCAATAAAAAAATGCAACATAAAATTAAAGGTCCGCTATACCCATTTACATATATGTATATGCATTGACGCATGAAGCTGCGTATGTGGGTAACCAGATATTTATATATGTATATTTGTATGCATGTATAATTGAAAGCGTACGTTATTTTCGCTTGTAACGGATGCTATAAAGGTCCTGTTGGCGGGTGTGCATGCGATATGCGGTTATAAATACGGCACTTATAATGTCAGCCCCGATGCTTTGAGTGTGTGCGTGCTGGCCTGTAATTAAATGTAACCAATACCAGCCAAAGGCGCGTAAAAGCAGAAGAAAAAAAATATATACAAAGCATAATCATACATACCTATGCACAAGTGTAATGTATTTAGCCGTGCGAAGACGATGTTATGACGTGGGTGTTAGCTCCTTATGCTCCCACCAGTTACAAGCCACATGTCGGTTCACATACACATATACACACATATGTATTTATGCGTTTCCGCTATACTAGCATGTTTCCTTTTTGACGTTTTTCGCCTTCAACTTGGCTACATTCATTATGCCTTTTTTCTGTCTTTCTTTTACTGTCCTTCAAGCAATTTTCTTTTCATTTATTTGCTTAGCCGAATGTTGTTTGCCGTAATGTTGGTGTTGTGTTTTGCGGCTGAGAACGAGTTCCTGTGCGCAACCATGCAAATTCTGCATTAATGTACAATTATATTGTTTAACATCAGGAAGCAATGTGTAAAGCTCGCTAGAAAGGCATTGAAATAAACAAAAGCCGATTAGAGGACACAAAGCTTTTAAAATATATGAAATAAAAAATAACGAAATTTTTTAATTTTTATTTAACAAACGTATTAGAAACAAAGCAAAAATATAAAGTAGTGGAACCTTGTCAAAGTTTGTTTAATTCGGAAATTTTTATCTAATAAAAAACAGATTTCATTTATAAATAATATTACAAATGTAATATTTCTTTTAGATCGAAAACGCCCTGGAAGTATAAAAAACATAAAACATTCAAATAGGAAAAATGTAACGAAACTCCATTGTTCCACTTTCTCATACAAAGAATAAGATTTTCTCTTTTACTTTAGTAGTCCGTCCACAATCCTTACACCTCTTTTAATGCGTTCAACCGTCCCGGTATGCTGTCATACAACACTTTTATGAAATCTGCCGAAAACTCGTACCCTTCATCATCGACGCGCACCAACAGATCGTACATAAGTCTCAAAAAACTCCATAAGTACTCTCTAGGGTTCATGACTGGGCTTTGCGCAGACCTCTTCATTGTTGAAAAAATCGCGATTTTAACTAATTTCGTCCTAAAATCGAAGAGTGTTTGGGATCATTGTCCTGTTGGCATATAATCCGGTTTTCCCACAAGTGAACCATTTCCACAGCAATCAATAAATTTTCTTCTAAAATGCCCAGATATTCTTCCTTTTTCATCTTCCCATCGATTTTCACAATTGGACCAATTTCATACTGCATAATACAAGCAAATCTTTAAACATCAACCTACAAACTTTTCAGCCTGCTTTACTTGATGAAGCTGAAGTGGCCCAGAGATATTTGATCAGTATCAGTAGCAGCTATCTGACTGAAAGTGGTTAACTTTAGTCTCGTCTGACAAAATTAGCTTTAAAAAAATTAAAAAAAAATTAAATACTGCCCACAAATAATTTACATTTACTCGTGTTCCATCACAAATCCAATTATCGTGGCGTGCCGGAAAATCCTTTCGGCCTGAAAGATAGGGAACATATTTTAGTATAACAAATCTTATGCTGAATATGTCGGTTAGTGTATGAGTTATATACAGTATTGCTTGGTTTCTGGTTGACGTTTTACACCTTAAGTTATACCTCGGGCTATGATTCTTGCAAGTTACAATCATATAAATATTCATTTGCACCCAAACTTAGTCCTTCTTTACTTCTTTAAACTTAAATTTTGCATTACATTTTCCCTCAAAGCAACAGGAACCAAGCTGTTATTGCAGTAGCCCGCTACAGCTGTTGTTGTCATAAATCTTCGACAAGTGTTGTTTGCCATTTGGCACGAGCGTTTATGGCTTTCTAAATGTGCAACATGGTTATGAGTAGAAAGTCCAGTTGTTAGGGCTCTTTGTATCAGAGGTTATGGCTGGCACGGCGGGCGCGCAGTTGCTGTTGCTGTTGCCATGGTTGCTTTTGTGTCAGACAATTAATCAGATATGCACATGTACAAACAAATGTCTCGCATTCAATGCGAAGGTGATTGGCACTGACAGCAAGCCTCCAAGAATATCAACATGCATAGGAACACATTAGAATTAAACAATAACAACCTACACAAATTAAAAAAAATTCTTAGAAAACATAAATTGTATCGGTCAGCGTGTATGACACCTATGTACATACTATATATATCCGATAGCGGCGGTTCCATCACATAAACAACTTTTTGGGGAGAGAAAAGAGCGTGTGCAAAATTTCAGTTTGATATCTCAAAAACTGAGGAACTTGCACACATGGAATTCACTCAGCTCGTCATACTTATTATTTATATATACATTTTATAGGGTGTTCGTGATTTTCTGCTAGTTGGTACAAACTTCCTGGCAAACTTAATATACCCTGATAAGGGTATAACCGCAAAGTGATCGGATTTAAATGAACCAAAACAATTGCGATACTAAAGATCGCTCTCCGGCCGTTGCTCGACGGATGCTTCATAACCTTGAAACTCAGAATTTGAATTTGAGAACAGGAGCAATGTTTGTGCGAAACTTGTGTCAAATAAAATATACAAGTAAGTCCTCTCTATTATTAAAGTTGCTGTAAAGATGACTTGCAGAGCTGGACGTCATAACCACGATAATATGTTTATGTGTTCAAATCTACGATTATTGGAAATGCCGATAGTGGGCGAATATCAACGTACAAAGCACGCACATATGTACATGCTCACGATGACAACAACCACGTCCGTGTAATAACCAATGACACCAGCCCTCACCTTCACAACATCAGCATCAACGGCAAGCACAAACGATCAACAACAAGTTTCAATGATTGTTCAGGAACCGACAAGTGGCGCTGATGAGCATTATCACAAATACCATAAACACAGACAACCGTGCAGAGCAGTACCACCTTGGCTTTGTCAGTGGAGCATTATTGCGGTTGATGGCCGTACCTTCGATTACCGACAGCTGCGTTTCACTGTAACAACCTGCTAATCAATTTCAATTATGTAAGCTGTGAAAGCAAGTAGACCTCTTATCGACGACGATTGTCAGTGCCATAACAGCAACAACAACAACCATCATTAGCAGCATGATACAAGTAAATCTATAGGTAAATGCGTGTCCAAAAGACAGTGCTGCAAGTGACAAGCATATGTATACCGCACATTGCTCACATACTTGTGCACGTTAGTTAGTTGGTAGTGGTATTACTGCTGCTGTTGCCGCTTATCAATCACCATATTTCACATGCAACGACATTTTGAAACAATCACGGCCACAACAGTCGTGCTACGCATGTGATTTAGTTCCGCTTGAGGCCAAATTGCAACACATAAGCGGTTTCGCATAACTGTCTCTTATATGTATAGCTGTATCTCGTATAACTCTCATACCCTGCTGCCTCACGGGTAACTTAAGCGCAACATATAACAGTTTATATATTATGTATTACCCAGTCACAAACAGCCAAAATCATATATGTATATCTAACTCAAAGTGCATTTCTATTAAAATAGTCATCACACAATCAAAGTGTTCGACAATTTCTCACTTCAGTTTTGACAAAAAATCTCTGAATAGTGGCTTAATAAACGTCAAATATTTCTACGTCTTTAATGGTGTAGAAACGTCAAATACAGTCTAACAAAAACCAAAAAAAAAATTAAAAAATTTTGTCCGCAGGACAAATAAATCAAATGTTAGCTGTAGAAAGCTTTACGATAATAAATGCCAATGAAAGTCTGCCGATTTTTCGAGCGATATTAGCGACCATCAAATAATCGTAAAATTCAATTTAGAATACGAGCCGGCAGCCATTTAACAGCAGTAAAGGAGGCGACGTCTTTCAAAAATAAGATGTAAGCATAAAAGGAAATCAATGTGTCCATTAAATTGACAGCTTCATTGAAGTCAAAAATCGCACTCAATAACTTTAGCTACATATTTATGTATGTATTTATGAAGTTATGTGCTTGTGTATTGAACAGTTTAATCTACTCGGAAAACGCACATATTCCTTCTTCTTTATTATATTATTTGTCTTTCGATTCAATTTACTAATATAAAACCACTTTAGTTATGTATGTATACAAGTACAGCATTTTCTGAAAATTATGAAAATTACTTAAATTAAGCCTAAATTTATTAATAACATTTTAAAAATTTCAAAGCTCAAAGGAATGAAAATATTTCTGCCGTTTAGGAAAGTGTTGCTGAAGACCGCAATTCGATATCAAAACGTTCTCAAAAATCGATATTGTCTCAAACCACAACCTGGCGGTTTTGGCTTGTATCCGTATACAATTTTTCTCAATCACGAACTGAAGCCATTTGATTACCGTAAACGTCGTAAATTCACTGATTTTGCCTTAGAACAACTTGAAAACGAAAACGATTTTTTTAAGAAAATCATCCTCTCCAGTGAGGCTCACTTTCATCTGGGTGGTGCAATAAGTAAACAAAACTGTCGATTCTGGTGCAAAGAAAATCCACAAATTATTCAAAAACACCCATTACATTCACCTAAATTAACAGTTGGGTGTAATTTTTGGTCTGGTGGAATCATCGATCCGGACTTCTTGCGAAATTAAGCTGCTGACACTGTTTCTGTCACTAGAGAGATAGATCAATGATAACCAACTTTTTATGGCCGCAATTGGTTGAAGTTGATCTTGACAACATTCGGTTGTTTCATGTGGAGGCAACGTGTCACATAGCATGTGCAACAACCGCATTATTGCGAGAAAAGTTTGGAGAATCGATTATTTTAAGAAATTGTGACATTGGATGGCTTTCAAGAAGTTGTGATTTAACACCATTAGGGTACTTATTGTGGCTTATTTGAAGTCTTTAGTCTACAGCAATATCACACGTCAAAATTAGATGAAAAGTTCGGGTTTATTACGCTCCGAATCATCATCTCTTCTGAGGAGAGTAGCGGCGGCTATTTTCTCAGTCTTCCGTATGGTATTCAAAAGAAGCCCTGGGCCACCCAAAGGTGCGGGAGTGCCGGATTGCACTATGGCTTCATGAACTCATTAGATATGCCGATGAGCGATCGGCCGTTCTATCACTCGGGTGGGGGAGATATGGAAGAGAGCCAGGATGCAGGCTGTTGACAAAGCATACCTTCCGCTTCACCCTAGGGCTCGCGTCTGGTTACCTGCTGAAACTTCCTCAGAGAGTGAAATTTAGGAAATCGTCAGATACTGCAACCCGTCAATGCGAAAGGCTGGAGAGAACCAAGAACCATATCGATATCAAGCGTTGATTCTGCTAACTGTGCAACAGAGCTATAAGCTATGGGTTCGAAAGGGTAGTCAGTCATTCAAATGCGGCAGATATGACAGGTGGAGATGGTCAAACGACTATATAGAACGTCCTGAGACATAGCGAGCTATGTAGGTGGTTCGTCAAATGGCGACTCCGTCCTCAGTCTTGAACAGCTGTTTGAGGAGATGTGGATCGGGCACGACATGGGCGCTAAGTTTTTAGAAAGTAATGATTGTTCCAGACTAACCTCCAACATGTGAAAGCGATCTCTGCCAGTCTCAGCGACGCTGATATGGTGACGACAAAGCTGAAGTGTGACACCGGAGTTTTCTGATTAAGTTTTGCATACATGCCGCTCGACGCTGAAGTGGATACGCCTCTTTTATTTTTCAGCAAGACCTTGGCTGAAGCATAACGAAGAGGAACCTGTGTCATCAGGTCGAGGGTATGCTCATTGGTCACCACCGACACAACAATTCATAAACTTGTGATCCGACAGCTGTCAAATGTATGAACTTTCATTTTGATTGGATATAGATATGCTTGTAATTCTAGTTACCGTCTATGTGTCGGGCCGGGCAGTTACTTCACCTTGGCAGCTTTAAATCGGACAATATAACAATTGGAAAGGTAAGTAAATATTTTAATAACAAAGGAGTACATTTATTTAATTCTTGAAAAGTATCACAAACTACATCCATTATGAACAATTTAACAAGCACCACTTCCAGCTTAAGCGTTCCTAAACCGGTTATGCTTATATCTTTATCAGTAGCTCGGTATCGTTAACTAGCGCTACCCACTTAGCGTATACTGGCTCTTCCTGGATGTGCTTTTGACTTTGACATATTATCACATATGAGTTAAATTTCCGTTATAATTATAACTAAGTAATACTGTCCTGTTGAATTTTCCTACATTTCTCATTAAATTTTTTTGATTGATGATGTTTTTCTATGTCGGTTTTCTGGTATCCTTATCATATAAACATAGCTTAACTTATTGACGGTATACTTCAATTCTTACAACTAGAGCATACATATATTATATTTTGTGCTCTAGTTGTCTTCAAAATAACCTAGATGCAAATATTTTGTTAGCCGCTTTTCCAATTCTTCGAGGAACTCTTGGCCAGCATATATACGCTTGCGGGTATCAGGGCACGTCATTAGATCTTCTGGGCCAGTATCACCCTCATGGAAGGCTATCCAGGCTGGTAGGAATGTGGTAAGGAGGAAGAGCTCTGCAAATGTATAAAAAAGGTTCATAAATATAAATGTTATGTTAGAAGAGTATACTTTAAAAACAGACAAGAAAGTTTTTTAAGCGCATTTAGTATATGGTATATTAGACTATATGGTTTATTAGATTACCGAAGTATTTTTGCTGCGTTCGTTGTTCAAGCAACTGCACCAAGTTCGGAATGCGCCCCTCAAAACCAATTTTCTGCAGTGTTTCCTTGAATTGTGTGTAATAGAAATACAGCCACTGTGGAAAGTTTTCACGTTGCTCTGAATTCAACAGCATATAATACGAGTAAATTAGGTCGTTGATCATTGGACCGACATAGGACAACTGATAATCCAATAACATCACATCCAATAATTTTCCCGTACTCGGATCATGTTTGAACATCAAATTTTTGCTGTGAAAATCACCGTGGCACAACACATAGAGACCATCATCGTTTGGCGCATCGAAGTATTCCCTGAAGGAGGCGATGGCGCCCTTGAATAACTTTTCGCGAACAGATTCAAGTAGCGGTATATAATTTTGCATTGTTGGCATTGTCTCTAGTTGTCGAATTAAAAGATCAACGCCTTGCGACATGAACTCATTGTCCTCAATTTTCGGCATCGAGAGTAGGCCTTGGCGATAGTTTTCAAAATACTCAGGTTCCTTAAACAAATTGAGATAAAATTATTTTAGCTTCTTATTACGCAGTATAAATACACAGTTATATGTACATATGTAAATAAACTCACCTCTAAATTTATTTTGTAGCTTATGGCATGCCATTTGGCTAGTTTGAGGTAGGCCTGCTTGATCTCCTCACTATTTGCATAACGGCCGCGCAGCACTTCATAACCCAACGGTACAATATCTTCAAAGATGATAATCTTTCTGGGGCTTAGCTCATGGAAAAGTATGCTGTGGAGATTTATGTATACAAAAAAAATCTACAATGAGTTAACATAAAGTATAGCAGCGTATGTATATGACTCACGGTGCCTTGAGTACAGTATCATCGCCGATGTCTCTTAATATCTGCTCGAAACGTGGTATCACCCGCGTGTACATGTCTATTTCAATTTCAAATATTGTTGAATCTCCAAACATATCCTTCTTGTGTCCATCCATCGCAGGCATTGTTTTCATAATCATCCTTTTTGTCTTCTGCCTGCCATCGCACTCATACTCGACAACGGCACGAAACATAACACTCGCGTAATGATCTCCTTTGAGTGTGGCGGGCGACAGTTCCGTTTTTAATAGCTGCAGCTCCTTGGCATCGGTTTCGAAATTGCGCAACACTTTGGTAAAGAACTCATCGTTCAACCACGCAGGTGCTTCCAATTCATCAGCATTATAATTTTGGCTATTGTTTGGCGGCATTCTCTTGATTTGTTTGACTTGTTACAGCTTACAGTAATGACCGACTACTGAGAAAAGTCTCGGCTAATAACTCACATTTATATAAATTCGACGGTAGAGATGATATTTCTAAAATAAACAATTTCAGCAGCATTATTGCCACTTGAGTCTGTCACCTATTGTTAACGGTATGCTTGTATGTGTTTCGAATATGATCAGCAATCAGTTTAAGTGAAACACTGAGAAAGAAAACAAAGTGAAAAGCAAATTTTTTGGGTTGCGCGGGTCCATTCTGCGGACACGCTTAGAAACCAAACATATGTAACATTCTGCTAAAGGCATGAATTTCATACCGGATTCTAAGTGTCAAGTAGCATTGAATAAAAATTTAAAAATCATTCTAGGGACAGAAAAGTGCATCTGTTGCCCTTATAGTTTATAACTCTTGAGTTAACGGTACAGATTTAGACATGTAAAATGCTTTGGTGAAAGTAGCAAATGGAATAAAAATGTCCGGATTCTGTTTTCAAGAAATGAACTGTGTTCCTTTGTTTCAAATTGAGCATAGCTAAAATATTCAGCAAGGCTCACGAAGTAATATTTTTCCTGCCATCATCAACAAAATTCCATAGCATATACGGATCATGTTTAGGGAAGATATAACTATAATATGATTTAAAGACGGCTATTTTTCACCATGACAAATTTACTTTCGGTTTAAATTCGGTTAAAATTGAATAAGTCCAGCGCTTAATTAGACCGCAGTTAGTAAACCTACTCACTTGTTCTAAGGGGAACAAAACTATTCTTCCAAATTACATAATACTGATGAAATTCGAGCCCCGTGTGCAGACTGAAAATCTATTATTAATATATGCAAATATATATAACATCGGTTTACTTACAGTGTACTATATTCTTAATTCTAATGTTGATGCATACACTCTTCGTTATAACATCGTATCTACATTGATATGAATGATATGAGATGCGCAAAACCCAAGCAAATTAGTAGCACACTTTTCAATGAACAGCGGCGGCGGTAATAAACATACTGCTATAGTACATACATACATATAATTTAATATTTACTTAGAGCTACATACGTTATTTATTTAGTATTTTCCTCACACGCTATTTCTAAACAAACGCACACGATTTATCAGTGTCAGCGTGTCTACATAACGGGTGATTTTTTTGAGGTTAGGATTTTCATGCATTAGTATTTGACAGATCACGTGGGATTTCAGACATGGTGTCAAAGAGAAAGATGCTCAGTATGCTTTGACATTTCATCATGAATAGACTTACTAACGAGCAACGCTTGCAAATCATTGAATTTTATTACCAAAATCAGTGTTCGGTTCGAAATGTGTTTCGCGCTTTACGTCCGATTTATGGTGAGGCTCATTTCTGGTTGAATGGCTACGTAAATAAGCAAAATTGCCGCATTTGGGGTGAAGAGCAACCAGAAGCCGTTCAAGAACTGCCCATGCATCCCGAAAAATGCACTGTTTGGTGTGGTTTGTACGCTGGTGGAATCATTGGACCGTATTTTTTCAAAGATGCTGTTGGACGCAACGTTACGGTGAATGGCGATCGCTATCGTTCGATGCTAACAAACTTTTTGTTGCCAAAAATGGAAGAACTGAACTTGGTTGACATGTGGTTTCAACAAGATGGCGCTACATGCCACACAGCTCGCGATTCTATGGCCATTTTGAGGGAAAACTTCGGACAACAATTCATCTCAAGAAATGGACCCGTAAGTTGGCCACCAAGATCATGCGATTTAACGCCTTTAGACTATTTTTTGTGGGGCTACGTCAAGTCTAAAGTCTACAGAAATAAGCCAGCAACTATTCCAGCTTTGGAAGACAACATTTCCGAAGAAATTCGGGCTATTCCGGCCGAAATGCTCGAAAAAGTTGCCCAAAATTGGACTTTCCGAATAGACCACCTAAGACGCAGCCGCGGTCAACATTTAAATGAAATTGTCTTCAAAAAGTAAATGTCATGAACCAATCTAACGTCTCAAATAAAGAACCGATGAGATTTTGCAAATTTTATGCGTTTTTTTTTAAAAAAAAGTTATCAAGCTCTTAAAAAATCACCCTTTACTATATTTAAATGCAGAAAAGTCAACTCATGACAGTTAATAGAGATGCGGTAACACATAGCGGTTTTTTGCGAACAAAATACGCTTACTAAAACGCGAAATCAGAATTTTATTTAAAAAATCGTAACAAGCATTAATGAGCGCTATATACTAAAGTGGCATAACTCAACTTATGCTGTGTTAGGTGTTAAGAATTCCGATGAAAATGTCTTTATATTTCAGCTGGATTTTATATTTTATCTCGATTTTAATCGAAAGCTACAACGTGTCAGTCCTCGGATTAGCTAAATCTTAACATCAACTTTTACTTAAAATAACCCAAATTATCACACTAACTTTAGTCGGTTGAAGGGTTTATATCCACTTGAGAGGTAAAAAAAAATGCGTTTTTTAATGATTTTTTTTTTGAAGGTACATTTTAATCAATAAAAACATATTTAGTAAATGTATAAATTTTAATTTTTTTCTGTTATTTTTTATTTATAAAATTTCATGTACCGAAAGAGGGTACCTCCAGGGCACGATCGTTTTTTAAAGATTTCTTCGAATTTTTTATAGTGAAATATACATAAATACAAAGACTCCAAATTTGGGGCTTAATTTTAAAAAATATTATATTGCCTTGTTGCCTTAGGCGATCCTAAAAAAACTATCTTAAGTACGAAGGCAAATAATATGAAGATTAAAAACACAAAAGACATAATTTTGACTTTGAACGAAATCATGGCTTTTCAAAATAATTTTTTTTTGTGAAAAACTATTAAGAAACGCTTATTATTTCGACCATTATCTGAAAAATTTATCAAAGAAAGTCATATAAAAATTTCAAGTCGATAGGTTTAGGCACTTTGGAAAAATTTTGCTCACTTTCAAAATTTTAGTAGGCGATTACAGTACGAAAATTTTGTAGTATTCTGGATTACTATGTAATATCTTCAAATATTTGTTCATACGATATTTATGCAAAATAATCGATAATTTGAAATTCATAAGTGCATAGGAACCCCTCAACTAATTTTAACATTTTATCATGTTAGTTGTTTTCGATTCGTCATTTGCCTGTTCGTTCTCTGTGCGCGCTGCTCTGTTGTGAAAATATTTACATATTAGCGAATTGCATACAAGACAGTGATTAGCAAACACACCCTCTTGTAGCGTTATTTTGAACTAAAGATAGATAAAGGTTACAATCTTTATCGCTATCAAATTTTGTTCTATACATTTTAGACCAGTTTAATCGTTGTGAATGACCCAACTGACAATTTTCGAAAAGGCAGAGCCTAAAATAAACATATCTTCTCTTATAGATTTAAAAAACATCAAAAAATAAATTATGTTTGTTTATATTAGAGGCAAGACATATTCATATGTATATCGCTCGATACTAACCGACTATTAAAATGTATTTCTGTACCAAAGAAAGAAACAGACGACGCTTTGTTTGAACAACTGGTCTATGTAGTTTGCTCGAATCGCTGCTTCTCAACGCGTGGCGATCTGTATAAAGCTTTTACAAAATGCGTAAAAAAGAATAAGTATTTCCGAATGTAAATGCATTTAATTGATAGTCAAGTCTTGTTTCAATTAACCAACTGTGCTATGCAACTGGCGCAGTCACAAGAGTATGTTATGTAATGCAATGTAAGTACATATCACCACATAAAATGCAAAAATATGCATCTTCGAAAATGCTAAATTTAAGTTTTTGTCAACATATTACATTTATTGTATGTTTATATATAAACTGAAAAATATTGCTGATGTGATATAACCAAGTTATAACCAATTTGTAAACAACTTATAACCGATTTATAACCAACTCATAACCAACTTATAACCAACTTATAACCACTTAATAGCCGAAATTGAAATTTAGTTTTAATGTGTGTAGTGCCTGTTTTCTAACCAGCTTATAAACAATTTATAACCAACTTATAACCGATTTATAACCAACTCATAACCAACTTATAACCAACTTATAACCACTTAATAACCGAAATCGAAATTTAGTTTTAATGTGTGTAGTGTCCATTTTGTAACTTTTCTGCCATATTTTGCAAACTTATGAATAGTGATGTTACGTTATTTAGTATTTTAAGTGACGATATGTAAATAGACGGCATTTGGCGTATAAACAGTTAATTACATACATTTTATTTGTTTTTACTATTTGTTGCGAGAAATAATTCAAGTTCGCATTAAGGCGAATATACATATATGTAAATTTGTATACGCGACTTAAGTGGCTGCAATTAAAGTCTGTGTGTTTTTCGCTGCAAAACAACTTTGTATTTTTATTCTTAAATTATCTTTAGCACTTAATTAAATACAGTTAATTTATGCAAAGTAAATAATAATTGCGATATGTGATGATAAGTGGTGTACTGACAGTATATAACGTTTTGTAGCACGCAACTGAGAAATAAATTATATTTTTTTAAATATAATACTTAAATAATTAAATAATGTCAATCAGTCATTGTTTTCTATTATATATCTCTAAATGCCTCCAAATTATGACGTCACTTGACTGTTATATTGTTAAATATATTAAGATTTTATAAGAAAACTGATTTTCTACTTTTGATATAGGCAAAATATTCCTTAAAGAACTTGTTTTTGACAGCTCACTTTGTACGGCTGCTAAATATATGCTATAGAGGTCCGATCACAACAATTGCAACGAAGATCTAACTGATGCCTTGGACCATACTTTGTCAAAGAAAAAAATGTCCAACACTAGCTTTTGATTCTGTACTGATCAATGTGATATCCTTACTTGTGCATACTATAGTTTGCCTCAATAAGTATATGAAAACATCAACATATAGCCTCCACGACTTCTTTCCAATTTTCGAACAGTTTTTCCATTAAATCAAGCCGTACGTCATGAATATTAACTGCTAAAGCTTGAAGAGAGTCTGGTTTATTGCTAAAGAACAATGACTTTAAATAATCCTACAACTTATCACAACTTATTGGAGGTCATTCTATTTCACAATTTCTCGAAATAGTCGCATCTACAAAGTCTTCTCTGGAAAAGTACCCCATGGGAACAATTTTATACGGATGCATGCCCAAATCCTTTCTTAAAATCCACCAGGTTGTATTTTGAGATAGTCCCAATCCTTGGGAACGCCTTGGAATCAAGAAATTGTGGTCTTCAGCAACATTTGCCCGAACGGCAACGATATACAAGTATTCATTACTTCGAGCGGCTCTTTGTCTTATAGGCACTTGATATTATGTTAAGAAAATGTAGATGAACGATTATTGCGACCAAAAATGGCAAAAGCGCACGGAAAGTTGCAATTGAAGAACGATTATTTTGATAATAAAATTGAATAATATGTTAACGCTGTTCTTGGGTATATCTTTCCATAATTAAAGTACTGAATGCAATAAAAAAATTACTGATCATGACAAATTAAAAAATGGCCGAAACGACACTTAGAAATCATATCATCCCTACTGTAAACCCCGATAGATATATAGTATGTACCAACAGATGTAGATAAGTACTATTTTTGACTTCGTTCAAATGTAATACAAAGTGCTACAATGTGCCAAGAACACGGTGCAAAAACTTGCTTGCTAACGCTTATTTAATACGGTCACTTTATAGTAGGGATAATAATATTAATGGTAATTAAGATAAATATGGAGGAATCTAAAAAACAATGTGGTATGTATTTATCAGGTGGCTGAACAGTTTTTATTTGTGCTGACTTGCAATTAACTCCAAAACTCGGCGAAAAACAGCTTTATCAACTAAATTAAGAAAATAGCGAAATATGAAATAAAAGAAAATAATTTGGCATAGTTTAAAATATTAGCAGTCAAGTAGCAAGTAAAAATTAGAACTAAGAGTCGCTAGGAATAATCTATGCTATAATAGCAATAGCACTCTTATGATTAATGTATGAGCACACCACATATTCAACGTAGGATCAGACGTAGACAACCGAGCCTATTTTTCCTTAGCTACAGTAATTACTAATTTGTATATGAAGATATTTTTTTATCATAAAACTATCGGTCTTATAATTACACCAAGCATGAACGGTTTAATTCATATATATTTATTTTTTCTATGTATTACTCAAATTTTCTCAGGTATATATAATGTTGATTGTATGTATATTCTACTTCCTAGCGATAAAGTTGCGCTTTGCTGCCATTGGCAACCATTGCCGGCTTTTAAGTGCAATTAAACTCGTAAACAAGCTAATGACCTACGCTGACAACAGAGGCGCGAATAATTGTTGCACTGAGCGGAAGAAAACGAAATGGCAGCCGGGACTTAATCAGTTGATTTTAATGAAAATTCCAACTTAAATTTTGGCTTTATTATCAGATCGTAATCAATAAGTAGAACTTTCACAGAACAAAAGCACTTCTTGTTCTCTTTCTCTCTACATGCTGTTAACCGCTTCACAAATTGTGCATAATCCAAAGTGAACAAGTTTGTTTAACAGTCAAATGTCCAAACCATATTTATGCTAGTTTCGCTGGTGCTTATACTAGTGCTTCACACTATCGACAAACATTGGTCCATGAGAGAGCTTCATCGCCAAAAATTTAATTAAGTTCATCAATGCACTGTTGCTGAAATACTATACTCTACGAGAAAAGTTGAAAAAAAAATAATTGCGCGAAAATATTTGCGATTTTTTTCCGAAGCAGTTACTGGATGTAGATGACTAAATGTGTTCAATTTAATTAGTAGAAGGACACACACAGCTATTTGTTGAACTTATCTCGGCTTGGTATTAATATTAAATATTTATCATATGAAAACACTGCTTTTATGCACCGTTATCAAAACAATCTTAAGGCAATAAAATGATGATTAAATTTTCTATTTTAAGATAATAAAAAATACTGATTGTTCATTGTGTTATAATCTTAGAGTTTCTCCTTGTGAGCACTTTAGCTCACCACTCACCGACTTTTCTGTTTCTGTTCTGTTTCTGGTTTTCTGCTGTGTTATTTCGGCTTTCTAAGATGCCACACAATAACTCATTTCGTAGCAGTAAGGATAATCACACACACGCGATACATTCAAAACATGCTACACACATACTATTTAATTACATATATGTACGCATGGGCTTGTACATAACTTTACTTAAATCCAGACTTTAGGTGTACATATGGTATATATGTTTTATGTGGAAATAAGCAATCACCAGCGTATGCCTGCTTTCTGGTTGCAACAATATTTGCAAAATTCGTCTAATTATATGCCTACTTTGCAATCAATACTTTGTTTACAAAGACATCTCAAGTATACAATTTATATGCAAATTAATCACACACATACACAGGTTATTGACGCCCACTTACATTTGGTACTATATGTATATAATATTACTTATTAAACAAAGCTTCAAATGTACATACATAGGTACACACATGCGCGTATATTTCTGTATCTGTTCGTGTTATGTAAACAACGCTTGTATTACATCCTATATTGCAAATCGAATTTTCACGATTTTCAAAGTAAGTTATTTTTTATTTGCTCGCTTCGCATTACCTCAGAGAATATCGTTAGAAGCAGGGCAGCAATAGATGTTGCGGCTGCATATATACTGCTTTGCAGGAAACAAAGAGGTTCCAGGAAACGAAACAGCTAATGAGATTGCCAAAAGTAACTACTAGGGTTGCCAAATGCGGAGACGGACGAGATACAACGAAATTTACGAAAGAGCTGGTGTATGATCCCCAAGATCATGTGCAAGAGACTCTTAGGAAAACTTGCTTTTTTCTTACTCATACGGTCTCGAAAGGACTGTATGACGACGACTGTTGGTCTCTTGACGGTACTGGCATCACATCCAAACCTAATAGGCATTTGATAATGATACATGTAGAAAGTGTATACCATTTAAAATTGTGGAGACCCTGGAACACCTCCTTTGCCTTGTCCTGAACTATATAGTGATCGACTCCAGTATCCAGGATTGGAGTTCAAAGAACTGAATAAAGTATCTAACGTAGACATCAAGTCGTTCTTAAAGTTTGCAAGAAACGTTGACGTACTGTGTGACGAATTCTTAACTTCAAATCAAGAAATTCAATATTTCTTTACTAAGGATCATGTGTGTGTATGACGTGATAGCTGCCCAATATAACCTAAGCTTCCAGTATAATCCACGAAGGGAGATATTTGACAACCTAATATTTTAAATATCTGCAATAACTGGTTCTGCGTCATACCTACAACCGCTTGTTGAAAGCGAATATATTAATTTTGTTCACCTAACTGTCTCGAGTAAACTTAATTAAGGAGGCTTTTTAAATTTGAAATTATTTCCGTAACTTTAGCGAAGTTAAGGGCATGAGCGTTATAATACATAGTTACGCTGTCTGAAGCTTAACGTAAAACCTATAGACTAGAATACGCTTTAATATTGCTATATATATCTTTATATCGCGCATATAGTAAATTTCGATTTTACAGATGATTTTGTTGTTGTGTGACATTTTAATCGAGTCAAGTGAACTTATTTTGTCAATTTTCTTGGCTGTTATACATAAATAAAAAGCAAAAAATATTTTTACCAACAATTTTTTAATTAATACTAATATTTCAACAATAGGTAACAGTAAACAAATCGAAAACTTAAATTATTTTAAGCTGTTGAAGTGGAGGTTGAACAAATGACGCCAAGTATAAAACGATTGCAATTGATCTGTAGCAGAAAAAATGAAAAAAATTACTTATTTATCCAGTCAAATGCTTTTAATGTAACTAAAAATTTTTTCACTAAATTGCGGCTGACTTATTATTTACTATTTTTTACTTTTTTTATATATATTTTTTGTCACTATTAGGACGTTAGAGATATGTATAGAGAAGACACACCAACGCAGTCAAGTAGCATTAAGAAACTGTGACAATCTCTTTGAAGAAAGTTGGCTCGATTTACACACAATGTAAACCGTACCAAAAACTCCCTTAAGGCATTGTGCCACAAGTTAATGAGAGACAAAGCAAAATTGACTCTCACCTGTTCTCAAGCCTTATAACAATGTTCGTTGCCGATACGGTTCAATAAAGACATACTCACCAATAAGGCAGTCTAAGTATGTTGAGGCGAAGGCTAATGGTATTAAAAAGTTAGGATATCGCAAAAATGACTATATCATTTTCAATGACAAATACTTAAATTGCAGAATGAAATTGAATAGATAGGTACCACTTGGAGCTTTTGAACGATTATTAGTGCACGCTAGGCCAATTAGCATCGAATAGATGCTTTAAATATTTTAGTAATCAGGCTGGTGCAGTATACCATTTTCATAGATTTGGCATTTTGCTACTTTCTTAATTACACTACTCAACAAATCTGAAGGAAAAATTTTGCGACTGATGTGATGAGAAGTCTGTGGCTTATCTGCGGTGTCCTGATTACGAAATCAAGTTCAAAAATTGTCAATCACGTACAGCTATATTTGTCATTTTAATAAAAAGGAACTCTACGTATAAGAAAATTTTTACTATCATTTTCGGTTTTAGCAACCCAAAATTAGCAAGAAGTAGACTCTAACATCACAGTTTGAAAATGACTGTAAAGTAGTGTTATTATTTGCCTCCAGAGTGATACTCCTTGAGTATGAAGCTTATCAGTTTATGAACTATGAGAAGTTGATTAAATATTACCAAAAACTAAGAAAGTATTTTTCACATTACTAGTAGGAGTGTGTATTAATTCTACTTTTGACGAAGAAAATTATTGAATTGTATTTTTTTAAGTACTGCTAATAACTAGCACTGTATTGAATCTAGCCTAGGAAGATCCTTTTCAATTTTTTAATATTTTAAATAAATTTTCATTGGCTTTATAGTTAAGTAATACTTTTCAATTGCATTTGCTTACTTTTGTCCTTAAGTCTCACACATTATTCAAAGTCTAATTCTCTTCGAAATAGCCCAAATGCAGATATTTTCGCATAAGCTTTTCGAACTCTACGAGGAACTCTTCATCCGCATATAGTTGCTTGTGGACAGCATTGGATGTAAATGCGCCTTCTAGGTCAGCTTCACCACGGCGAATGGTTGTCCATGCAGGTAAATATGTCATAAGCAGAAAGAGCTCTGTGAGTAAAAGCAAAAAAATAAAAAATATAAAAATGTTGATAAAAGCAACACCTGTCACTAATCAACAAAAATTGCCAAACACAGTGAGTGTATATACTATATATGTATACTAATCCATTTACCAAAGTATCTATGCTGCCAGCGTTGTTCATGCAATTGCAGCAAGCTCGGAATTCGTCCTTCAAATCCAATTTTTTGCAGTGTTTCCTTGAAATGTGTGTAATAGAAATAAAGCCATTGCTCAAAATCGCCACGCTGTTCTGAGTCCAGCATCATGAAGTACGAGTAAATTAGATCGTTGACTAGTGGACCGACATAGGACAGCTGGTAGTCTAATAACATGACATCCAATAGTTTACCCGAGTTCGGGTCGCGCTTGAACATCATATTTTTGTCGTGAAAATCGCCATGACACAACACATAAATGGCATCTTCCTTCGGCGCATCGAAGTATTCCTTGGCCGTGCGCTTGGTGCCTTCAAATAATTTTCCTTGTATCGACTGAATAAATGGCAAATATTTTTGCATTTTAGGCATTGTCTCCAATTGCTGAATTAAAACATCAATGCCTTGCGTCATTAGCAAGTTTCCATCGAGATTTGGCATAGAGAATATGCCTATATGATATTCGTCAAAATATCCTGGTTCCTTAATTCAAATTATTAAGAATAAAGATTTGAGCGCATTAATTACAAACTTTATTTTTGTGAACTCACTTCTATATTTATTTTGTAGCTTATGGCATGCCATTTGGCTAGCTTCACGAAGGACTGCTTAATCTCCTCGGCATTTGCATAACGGCCGCGCAGCACTTCATAGCCCAACGGTACTATATCTTCGAATATTATAATCTTTCTGGGGCTTAACTCATGGAAGAGTATGCTGTGGTGTAGAAAAAAAGAATTACAAAGAGTTAACATAGAATATGGCATTGAATATGCGACTTACGGTGCCTTGAGTATTGTATCATCGCCGATATCTCGTAATATCTGCTCGAAACGTGGTAGCACCTGCGTGTACATGCCGATTTCAGTCTCAAATATTATTGACTCCTCAAACACATCCTTCTTGTGCCCTTCAAACGGCATTGTTTTAACAATCAACCGTTTTGTCCTATCCTGCCCATCGCACTCGTACTCGACAACGGCACGAAACATAACGCTCGCATAGTGATCGCCTTTGAGTGTGGCAGGAAACAATTCCAATTTATTCAAATGCAAATCTTTGGCATCGGTTTCGCAATTGCGCAACACTTTGGTGAAGAACACATCGTCCAGCCAAGCAGGTGCCTCCAATTCATCAGCGTCGTATTCAATGCTATTATTTGGCGCCATTCTGTTGCTTTAGTCACAACCTGTTACAGCTTTTGGAAATGCCCGCACACTGAAAAAGATCTCGACTCATAGCTTAAATTTATTTGAAAGCGACGGCTGACGTTTTATCTCCAAGAGGCACAGGCGTTTCGTAATATTGCTACTTAAGAATGTTGCCTCTTATCAACTGTTTATTATTAGGTGCATATAAATTAAGTGAAACACTGAGAGGAAAACAAAGTGATCTTAGAAAATGCCATCCTTCTAAACGGAAAAAATAGTGTGTTATTAATACTAAAGCAGTTGCAACCAGGTAAAGGTTGTGGGCTAAACCACAGCAATGGGAAATGGCTGTTTTCCCGGCTCTGCACTCTTTTGAGAATGGTTCATTTACCTTAAAAAATCTTATTTTCTTTAGTGTTTTCTTGAAAGCAACTTTTGAGCGACTCGATACCACAATTTTAAGGTATCGACTCTTTTACCCGTGCTCCAGACTAACTCAAAGACAAGTTACCCAGCATTTACATCGACATTTTAGTAAAAAAGGATTCCTAATAATTGTTACAATAAAATATTTTCAGTGTAAAATAGTTCTTCATTCTAATGCAAATACATAGAGAGTAATGTAAATAAATATAATTGAATTTTATGAGATGTACAAATTTGCTTTCAAAGTGAAAAGGCAAAGCTCATAATAGAGATAATAACGTCATTTTGGAGCACGTACAATTTAATACTTGTTTATGTTACTTATTTATTTAGTATTATTCACACATGCGATTTCTTCAATAACGTGCCGCCATGTCTATCTATATATAGATAATGCTAAGTCATCACATGAGAAATACAACAGGTGCGCCATTGCACAGTGTAACTTCGCAAACTAGTTTGCTTAATTGAAGAGACAATTTCCCTACTTCCGCGAGTATTTTAGAAAGAACAAATTTTTTATCATAAAGTGATGGAAGACTTTTTTGACTGGCACATAAAAATTGATGGAGGTATTATGTTCATTGGTCAATCTAAGCTAAACCAAAGCGGCAAGTCTCGCAGAGGACTAAGTAATCCAAGTTGTTCCCATCAACTTTGATCGCACATGCCATTCTAATATGAATTGTATTGAATTTGCCAAGCATTGGAGAGTAGCGATTCGCGCAAATTATGCCAGATTCTGAAGCAAATGAGGACAATTTGTGGTGCAACTCTGTGCTAATATGTCCTTTGACGCATGCGAAATTGAACTATGATTCTTGCCTGATGGAGAAATTCCTTTTTCTGCGTCAAAAAAAGCTTAAGCATTCCCTGAGCTTTGTTTTCTGTAAATCATTATAACTGAATTTAAGTGTTAAGGGGTTATATACAGTTAGAATTACCAAAAAATCGTTTTACGGTGTTTGGAAATGCATTCCAAACTTTAACTGCTTTTTTCTCAAAATGGTGCTTTCAATGTCGGTGACCAACAATACTCGAAAACCGCTAAACCAATTAGTCTCAGTTTAATTTTTATTAATTAATCAAGATTTTTTTCTCGCCGATAAATATTTTTTTATAAACAATTTAAGGCCGAAATTTGGTCAAGAATTTTTTGAAAAACCGCCATTTTGTCAAAAAAATTTAATTTTGCTTATTCCTTCGTTTTGCTTTACTTGATTGAACATTACTTTAACGAAATCTGCTGAAATTGCAATAAATCTATAACTATATACGACAAATCGAGATGGTATAAGAAGGCTTAATGCATTGCCCACTTTCAGGTGAAATCAGATAACTCGGAACGTCTCTGGAGTATGCCATTGTTCTATTTCAAGGAAAACTGTTCAAGCCTCAAGGTACCGAATATTTGGACCCCTAGTACCTATAGTCGACCTTTTAGCACAAATATCGGTCAATGTGTGAGTTACATAATTGAAATACAGGGATAATAATTTCTTCATAATACTATGTCTGTGCAACAAAAATGGTTTGAATCGGCTCAATACTCCCTTTATCTCCAAACTACCTAATACAACGATCAGGTGGCTTTAAATCTCATACGAGTATATCGGCAATATGTGTGTTATCTAAATAAAAATGGGAGAGCGTGGTTTACTGATAATAGTGTATCTGTGTACCTGAAAGGAATAAAATTGGGCAAAAAAGTGTATGAGTTATATATATGTATACTAGATGACCCGTCCACGCTTGACTGTGACTGATACGTAAGCAGATGGTACTACTAATACCATTTCTAGCCAGACCCTGCAAGGTATAAAATATTCGGTTGCACCCTTCCTTACTGGTTATTATCTAATTTAATTCTATCGCTTCTCTAGAATATTGCCCTAAATACTCAAGTTGATCCAAATACTTAATAGTCTTAGAGAAGCCTTTAACAATTTCCGTAGTCAAGGGCAGCTATATTGTCACTTATATCTGTAAACGTGTTTTTCTCGAACCTGTATTATCAAAGTCAGTTGTCGAGTTTAAACGCGAACTATCAAATCTATCGTATTGAGTTTTCGCACAGGTCTTTGAGGTATAATTTACAAGGACTCAAGATTTTTTTCAAGTACAAGTTGGTAAAAACAGAAAATCGAGAATGTTTTACCAAATTTTTTTATTTTATTTTTTTTTTTTTTTTGTGAAAATGTCTGCCAAAAATACAAATTTCACTTTATCTAATATCTAGTTCATAGTCTCCTTTTCCTTTTTACTTCAGATGATCCTGTGAAAAGTTCTGCTGTCAATTTTGTCGTAATGACCGAGTATTAAGTATCTTTCGTTGAAAATTTTACAAAGTGAAGTAGGTATCTTCGGAATAGTAAAAAGATTTGATATGGGATACCCGTCTACTAGTACTGATCGTGATTTTAGCTACGATATCGGTGCGAGCGACCCACTGTGCCGTGTAACGCGCCTTCCAAGAGAAGCGTGTGCACCGTGTACTTATACTTATTTAATTAATACTAATCTAAATAACTATTGCGTCACTTTTGTTGCTGTCATATGCCACACGTATTAAGACAAGTTCACACTAAAGTGCACGTGCAAATATATATGCGAGATTTAAGTGGATAGAATTAAGAACTATGCCTGTCGGTACAAAACAACAATGTTTGCCATCGACAACTTAATTGTAGTAGACACTTAAATGCTGAAAATGTACATATATGGTAAGGAAATAAAAACAGTTGTGATAAAAAGTGACGAATAAGGTGCTTGTGTCAGAAGCGTACAACTGAACACCACTTATCTGTTACAAATAAAAGTATACAAACAGTTATAAGTTTAATCTAAAGCAAAAGGAAATAAATTCTAGCGCATTATCATTATTCATTTACTAAGTGCTCTGCTACGTCACACAAATGTAAATATTGAAAGTTACACGGCTAACTTAGGACAAGTAAGGTAGAGCTAAATTCGCACGACGAAATATTGTCAGGTTTCAACAAAAACTTTATGTTATAATAATATTGATAGATTTGTCTTCATTAGTATATTTTGCTATGCGTTCGAAATATTTACATTGAGATCAACACAATCATTTCCTATCCATCTTACCCATAAGAGGTCAACCAAAAAGTGTCCGATCTAACATTTTACTGGAAAAATTAGTTTTTCTTTTATTCAGTATAGTTACTCTTAAGCATGATATACTGATTATAGCGATCCTCCAACTTTTCGATACCATTTCTGTAATACGATTTGTAATTTGCTCTAAAATAGGCCTCATTTTTGGCGATCATCTTTTCATTAGACGAACATTTCTTCCCAGCGAGCATTCAGTTGAAATCTCAGAACAGAGAATAGGCGCTGCAGATGCAATTCGAAGGCGATTTCTCGGATTTTGGCCATCGTTTTCGCTGACTTGTGACACAGTGCATTGTTTCTGAGAAACAGCAATTTCTTTTTCTCCAAAACGCCTGTTTTTCGGCGATTTCGTCTATCAAGCGATTCAATAACGCTTTCAGAGGGTTCATCGATTGCAGTTCACTTAGGTGACTTGTGCTTGAATCTCGGAATGATGTGATGGTGAAATGTTTCATTCATTGTCACATATCGATGCCCAAATTCGGATTTATGGCGCTTGAACATCTCCAAACACAGCTCCGTACAATTAATTCGTCGATATTTTTGGTCATCTATTTAGGCGTGGTGGTAGTCCGATTTCGCTTCTTTATCGCAATGTACCTTAATAATGTGGCAGTTATGATAAACACCAAATTCGATTGAAATCGGACAAATATAATAGTCCAGAGCTATAGAACAGCCTAAAGGAGAGTGGTGTCCCGGCCGTCGTCCAATTTTTATATCGGCTCTAACGCAATATAATCATTATATGCAATGTTATGTGGGAGTGGGTGTGTTTAGTAAATGATTTCACTCACAATGTATGTAAAAATCTTAGAAGAACTTATATTCTGTAAGCTCGGTGAAAATATGTGGCTTTAGTTGTTAAAGAGGCCAAGACTGTTTTTTTTTAATTTTTAAACCACAGATGCTCATTTACGGTTCTATAACCTGTAATGCTTTATATGATATTTACAACATGCAGAAGGAAACGATGGACATCCTATAAAATATATACCTAAATGATCAAAGCGGCAAGCTGAGTCGATTTAGCCATGTTCGTCTGTCTGTGTATACGCGTAATAGTCCTTCCGTTTCTAAAATATCGAGTTGAAATTTTACACACGCTCTATTCTCTCTAAAAAGCTGCTCATTTGTCGGAATATCGATATCGGACCTCTATAGCATGTAGGCTTGCAAGCCGAGCGATCAGAATCAAGTGCTTGTAGGTAGAGATATCGTCAAGAAATTTGGCATTGAATATTTTATATGTAATATTCAAAGAAATTTTTCAGTTCGGTTCACTAAAAAATATAGTAGTCATACAAACTAACAGTGCTAGTATGAAAAACTTTTTCATTTGAAAAGATATCTACAAGAAATTTGGCATAGTCTATGCTTGAATTAAAATACGTAATCTCTGAAGAAATTATTCAGATCGGTGCACAATAGCATTTAGGTACCATACAAACAGGACACTCGAAAATCAAGTGTTTGTATGGAAAACTCTTTTGTTTGACGAGATATTTTCACATGTCAAGAGTTATTGTCTACAGCAATATTACATATACATTATCGTGAATATCCAGCTTTACTTCTCTGCGCACATGATAAACAAAGGGTTACGTGGTCTTAAAACAAATGGTATAAAGAAATAATGGCACAGGTGAGCAAAATAAACGTCATATAATACAGACATGGATTAGGCCACTGAGCAGTATTTATTTGACATGACTTGCAGTTTTTTTTGAACAACATGGAGAAAAAAATATACTGTTCCTAGAAAATACACAAATATGATATATATATATATTATATTATCTGAATTAAAAGTCGCTTTGAAAAATAACAAATTTTTATTTAGTAGCTCGTCACATGTTTTTATTGCAAAATGCTTGCAAACAGCTGTGTATATGACACTTGAGTTGTTGCGATAAATGTATTAATGTATATATAATAATTTATAAATGTATATTTATGTTTACTAATTTATTTTTATATAATTTATTTCTCTTTCTACCCATATTCTAAAATTTAATCCTTGAAAGAATCTGCGCAATATTGCTAATGTCTCTATTGTTGGTTTTGAGCCCAATTAAACTTATAAAGAAACACCACGCTGAAGGCTGTATTGACAGCTGTAACGCGCATAATTGCAGTACGCTGTGGCGGAACAGGAAATAGCAACCGGCAGCCGGGGACCGTTAAGTAGTTATACAACGCTACACAAGAAAAAAAAAAAAACAAATTATAAATTGTATCATGCAGAAAGTTTATAAGTGCACAATAGAAGGAGCAAATATAATTTGCTAAGTGAAAAACTACAACAAAACATTTGTTTGCCAATTTTTTTTATTTCGTCTTTTTATTCTGTATATTTAATAATAACTTCTAACTTTCTTTAACTTCTTCGTCAATTTCTACCTCTAACGAAGTAAGCCGATTTTCACTCGTTATACACACATTTTGAAAGCGTGGACCGTCGAAATGTAGTGCCTTTAACAACAAGCAAGGGAAACTCAGCCACACCGTGGACTCCACACAACGAGGAGAGACAGCGGAGATGTACAATATTAGCGAATTACAGCTTTGCAACGCGTAGTACCTCACCCGCCAGTATGATGACATTGTGCGACATGATCAATGCATATTTTTCTTTGTAGTTACTCTGCTGTCGCGCTTCCTATATTTCCTTCCTGCTTATTACGACCGCCAACTATGGCAGTGTTTTCCTTACTTTATTTCCTTTTTTTACACTTAGAGATGTCACGGCTAAGTTCCAGCATATTACATATAAACATGGCTACGCGAGTATTTAACCGCAGCCGCTGCTATGAAGTGTGTAAATTTTTAATGCGTTGTTTTTGTTCTAACTGGCACTGCACGTATTACCGTTATTAGTTGATAATATTGTTATTTCTAAGATGTTGAATGCGCTGACGAAAAATTTGGATTTTACAATGTCATGTCAAGTGTCCGATTCACGACTGATAAGGGATTATTGGAAGCAGATCCCACTGCTGACAGCCCATTAGTCCGATGCTTGATGAAAAATCCATTCGAGCAATATGATGAACACGCAAGGCTATTTGTTGGATTTGTCTCGGCTTGTTATTAATATTAAATATTTTGATAAAAGGACTGATTTTAGCCATACTACACATGTACTATATGTGTAATACATTCGCATGTGTATACATACACTCGTGGCCACACAAACCCTACCACTAAAAAAAAGAATTGTGTATATTTGACTACATTTTAAAGCGGTAATTTTTGCGGTATGGAAAATTTTTACTTAGAAATAAGTTAATGCCATGTTATTTATCAAAAATTTTAAAAATTTATATAGCTACATATATATACATATATAATTGAAAGATAGTGAGCTTTACAATATGAGCACGAAATGTTAGAGACTGACATGCGTTGAAAAAATTTTATTTTTTACTTTTTTAATTTAATTCCATTTGCGCTATAATTGAAATTAATATTTTATTTTATTTTATTTTTTAATTGAAATACGAAGTTTAGTCGTTGTATCACTTTAAAAACAATAAAATCGGCCGCTTTTGTATAAGCACAGAAAAGCTTATTTCTGTTTTACTCATTAAACGTAATAAATTAAAAACTATAGTTATAATTAGATAATATAATTTTGTTTACTTATGCTTACTAAAAACATAAAAAAAACAAAATTGAAGAGAATCACAAACGAACGAAAAAAGTTCGTAAAAAAATTAAGAAAGTATAGTGGTAAGGTTTGGGTGGCCACGAGTGTAAATTCCAGTATGAGTTTGTATATAATTCGACGCAAATGCAGCTTTTAGTTGTAACTATATATGTTATATATATATGTATGTATATATGTTTATGTAGAAATAAACATCAATCAAAATATGCCATTAATTGTGTAGTTCTGGCTTGTGGTTGCAACAATATTTGCAAAATTCGACTAATTATATGTCTGCTTTACAATCACTGCTTTGTTTACAAAGACAGCTCAAGAATACAATTTATATGCAAATTTGGCATATACACAGGTTATTACCTAATATCGCTTACAAAGCAAAGAGGCAAGTTATTTGAGTATCAACATTTCATATATAAATAAACAATAACCAATTTCGCTTTGAAGCTGGGCACTTTGTGTATATGTAAGTAAGTATCGCTTACATTGCATTTATCGCAAGTCAGAATTTCAACATTTTTCTTCAAATAAAGTTATTTTTAATCAAAATATTGCCATATAGCTGTATACGAAGCATTGATTTCAAGTTGTCTATATGAGACACATCTCAACTAAGAAGAGGATAACTCAAGTGCGGAAGTTATGAGGTGTAAAATGCCAATGTTTTGCATCAAAATACTTATATGCACTCGGGACACAGAGCGCTGTTTGCACGTGCCTTCGTTTGTTTGCAACTAATGAAAATATTATTAAAAAGAGAACTTATATACTTGTATATTTTAAGTAGTTAACCTTCATCGTGACAAACCACTGCAAGCATACTGTGACCAATAGCTAAGGAGCGCTTCGGTTTGAAACTAATGTGAACCTTGAATTAACGCTTTACAAATGGAAAAATATTGAAAATTTTGCAAAAAAACATAAAAAAAATTGCTCAAAGAGGTTTTCTCAAGCACCTGATTACGTGCAGCTAACTCACAATGCTTCAGATACTTAGCGAGAAACTCATTAATTTGTATTTGTACTTGTACTTGCGACAAGTGCATATATATACGTATATGTACATATGTATACCAACATAATTATGTAGAAAGAAAAAAAATTGCCACCTATACTCATTACTCTATAATTTTACGAAATCTCCCTAAGCCGCCAACAACCTACCATACCCTGGCGGAAAATGGATAAGTTCCAAAACTTTTTAATTTTCATGTGAGTATAATCATTACAAATTTTCATATTCTGAAACCAAACGAAGGAGTACATTAACTTCAGCAGGAAGTTGTTTTAACTTCGAGATAATGTCGAACTTAATTTAAAACACTTCACAATTTTCGGCATTAAATTATATGCAGAACTTCAGAATATTGTATTTTTATATATGTATAATGTGAGTGGCGCGTAGTCACTAGAGATGAGGAGCAATGAGCCTTTTCTTGGATGGATCGAAGCTTAAGGAGAAGTTTGGAAGTGGAGTCTTCTATCCAGAGCTCTTAATGAACTTTTGTTTCAGATTGCCAGTTCAATATTGTGCCTTACAAGCCGAAATGATAGTCATAAAGGTTAAATCCACTAGTCTGAATTGCTGTTTCTTCTAGAGAGGTGTGAATCTACTACGATAGTAGAGCTACTATAGAGACCTTGAGATCGTTGAGAGTGAATTTATAGCTAATCGAGGAGTGCAGGACCTTAATTGCAGCAGCATCAAGCTACTTCCATACATCCAATCGTCGGAAATTGTAAAGCCAACAACAAAAGTAACCCTTACTCGGGATGTGAACGAGCAACATACCTCTGTATTCCTGTATTTGTGGGCCGGATCCATGTGCATCGCTTGGCTCAGCAAACGTTGGCCAGCAACCAGTGCTTGTGGAGTTGCGAAAGTCTTCTGCGAGTAGCTTAGAGTGGAATGTAAAATGTCCATGGAAGTGCTAGTTCTTAGCAAGGCTCACAACGTCGTAATGATGTGTGTACGAACTGAACACTGCCCTAATCGAACTCAGGCGGTGAGAATAAAGGTCTTGGAGCTTGGCTTCACAACGAACAGCCGTCTCTAGCTGTCTAAGTGGGATTATTTGGGCGTCTCACGAGATATAAGCGCATTTACCTAACCTAAGTAAATCATTCAAATTTCTGTTTACACTGACCCAAACAATTCGATTGGCAACCTCAGTAATTATAATTTTTAAATGCTGAACCAGCACCGCTTCCATTTTTCCAGCAAGGTTACATGTACAACAAGCTTGTGCTGCAACTGCCGTGAATTTTTAGTCACGCAGCTCTCTCACTCGTACCGATTCGTTTGGCACACTTCGTCGAATACTGGAAAATCATTAATCAAGTATTTCGTCATATTACGTTAATTTTATTTATTTCCATTCCACACGTTCGTTGGCCCACTCGACAGGCTGTTGGTGCATACCAATTTACCGGGCAGCTTAACCAATGTGATTAGTGCGATATGCAACGGCACCGACCGGCGCGTTAAGGAATGTTAACGGTTCACTTAACCTTTTTTGAAGGAGCTGCGCAAATACACATACTTAGGCTTGTGCAAGGACAGGGTCATACGCTGGGACGAATACTACATGAAACGATATTGAAGCGAAGCATTCGCGTGGAGGCAGGCAGATCATTGGTTATCGCATTAAAAGTTGTTGTATTTTTGTTGTCAAAGTCATTAAGAGTGAATAATTTGTTTTTCCTTATAATTCTCGTATAGAGCTTGTTTCCGTTGTCCACCCATGGGTCTCGAATTTAAGCAGCTTTTCACTGGAACATCGTCTTCCATGCGTACAAAATGGCCTTAACTAATAAGGAACTCCATCCTTTTTAAATAAAAAAAAATAAATTATTCCTTTCCCGCCGTCTCTTCTATGTATGTGTGTGCAATTGCTCGATTGACATATACAGAGGCAGACTTCAGTGAAATACTTCTTCGCACAAATTAGCAAAGTAACGGGTGATTTTTTTGAGGTTAGGATTTTCATGCATTAGTATTTGACAGATCACGTGGGATTTCAGACATGGTGTCAAAGAGAAAGATGCTCAGTATGCTTTGACATTTCATCATGAATAGACTTACTAACGAGCAACGCTTGCAAATCATTGAATTTTATTACCAAAATCAGTGTTCGGTTCGAAATGTGTTTCGCGCGCGTGTTTTGTTCAGCGATGAGGCTCATTTCTGGTTGAATGGCTACGTAAATAAGCAAAATTGCCGCATTTGGGGTGAAGAGCAACCAGAAGCCGTTCAAGAACTGCCCATGCATCCCGAAAAATGCACTGTTTGGTGTGGTTTGTACGCTGGTGGAATCATTGGACCGTATTTTTTCAAAGATGCTGTTGGACGCAACGTTGCGGTGAATGGCGATCGCTATCGTTCGATGCTAACAAACTTTTTGTTGCCAAAAATGGAAGAACTGAACTTGGTTGACATGTGGTTTCAACAAGATGGCGCTACATGCCACACAGCTCGCGATTCTATGGCCATTTTGAGGGAAAACTTCGGACAACAATTCATCTCAAGAAATGGACCCGTAAGTTGGCCACCAAGATCATGCGATTTAACGCCTTTAGACTATTTTTTGTGGGGCTACGTCAAGTCTAAAGTCTACAGAAATAAGCCAGCAACTATTCCAGCTTTGGAAGACAACATTTCCGAAGAAATTCGGGCTATTCCGGCCGAAATGCTCGAAAAAGTTGCCCAAAATTGGACTTTCCGAATGGACCACCTAAGACGCAGCCGCGGTCAACATTTAAATGAAATTATCTTCAAAAAGTAAATGTCATGAACCAATCTAACGTTTCAAATAAAGAACCGATGAGATTTTGCAAATTTTATGCGTTTTTTTTTAAAAAAAAGTTATCAAGCTCTTAAAAAATCACCCTTTATAAGCTTAGGCTCATGACGGGTCGCTCTTGCTGCTACCTGCCGACTAGATGGCCTGCATTTCACACTAGGCAAGAGGCCGGATATTAATTAGGATTTCTGGTTTTCGTGGCAATTCATCAACTGATCTGGTATTGTGTCCATTTTGCTGACTGTGGCTGCTGTCGCAGCTAATGTTGTTGTTGTTATACTTGCTGTGTGGCACTGTTGTAAATGTTGACTGTTCTTTTGCTTTATTTTGCTTTCGGTTCCACCTACATCTGAATTTGATGTTCACATTTGCTTTGCTCATGTTGAATCTCTCTTTGCTGATTTTTTTGTGCGTGAGTGCATGCGACTCACTCAAAACCTGTCAATGAAGCCGTCTTTTGGAATGTTTTGCTAATGCTGGGTTGCATTTTAAGGAAATCGAAAAAAGTTTGACACTTTTGGAAACCGACAGGAAGTACAGAATGACTAAAAGTTAATCAAAATTTCAAAGCTGGAAATTATTTATCTACATATTTCTTGTATGTAAACAATATTTTCGTTGTCGGTTATGCTAATAAACCTAAGTATAAGTCTGGCCTCTGTAAGAACCCTTAAGCGTGCCAACTTGCTTTGAGCAGCTAACCGATAATTTATCTACTTCATGGGATCTATTGCTGCTTCCTTCATTTAAATTGAATGAGATATGGATGAGAATGTTTATGCCATTTCCAAGAGGATTCACTTTGAATCGATAATCTAAGTCTCACTGTACAGCAAAAATGGATGGGACAATGAAATTGTATGCCCACGGCTCTAAACCGGCAGAAAAAGGCGTAGTCGTTGGAGAAGGGAAGCAGTGAGTTTTTTCTTGGATCGATCGAAGCTCAAGGAGAAGCATTTTTCAAGCTAAGTTCTAGTTCGTTTGCAAATGTGCAGAGAATAATCCAGAGAAAAACTAACTCCGGGAATGAATTGTCATTCTTGGTGATAGTCAAGCGTCACTTCAAGCAATCTCGTCCGTTGAAATTAAATCAACAATGGCACTGGGATGCAGAAAAATTATTAACAGTGTTGCCATTACAATAATATTCTACTAGAATGGATCCTTAGCCAAGCAGATAACTAAAGAAATGAGCTGGCTGATCTACTGGCGAAAGAAGCTACGACAACCAGTTCGAAAGGACCACTACCGTTCTTCACTGTGGGCTTCTACACTTTACAAAAGGAAAAACAGTAAGAGGAAAGATCCAAATAAAACCCAACTGCCTACAAGTGACTGGTCTTTAATAGAGAGTTCGATGCAAAAACTGGTTAATTAAAACTAATTGTTCTTTCCTGTAACGAAGTTGTGGTTACAGCTCACTGCATGCTGTGGTGTCATTTGCATAGATTAGGTTACAGTTCCGCGGATGTGTGTTGCTTCTGTGATCAAATCCCAGACACCAGAGCATAAACTCTTGAATTGTCCCACAATCGCAAGAAAGAGGAGGTAGGCTATCGGGTAGTTAAATCCACTGAGATAATTAATTATAATCATTAACCTAGGAGCTATATTGGGTCAAGCGAATTTGAGACCCAGTATTATTGGCACAATGAGTATGCTTACAAGCAAAGTTGCAGCAGAACAATCTGAAGAGATTCAAAAGTTCTTATTTCATTTTGAAAAACCAACAGTTTGGTGTGATTTTTGGGTCGGCGGAATCATCAAGATCCAACCAACATTGTGTGAATTCATATCGCTAGAACTTTTCCTGTGGGATATGTAAGTCTATGCGGATAATTCCGCTTCGATTCTGACCTTGGGGCAAAACAACGTACATGTCATTTGGTAGTTACCAGTCGAAATGCTCGAACGAGTCATTGAAAATTAGATTCAACGGATGGACCATCTGAGACGTAGTCACGGCCAGCATTCGAAAAAGATAATTTTTAAGAAAGAAATGCCAAAAAATGTTCTTTTGAATGATAATATACATTCCTTATTAAGTTTGAAGTTCCTGTGCTTTTTCTTTAAAAAAGTAGGGAATCTCGAAATGGTTCACCCATCTCCTGAGTGCGTTTTCTCTTCGAGACACCTCTGTCATATTAATTTTTAAGTTCTGTCTATAAGATATGATGGCTGATTATGGATTTTGTAATGCCGAACAACGTGAATTTCGTTTGAAGAAGCCTCGTCTTTACTTTCGCTGATCCGAAAAATCAGTTATGAAACTATAAAAATTACCTCAAATATTTGTGATGTTGCTCAAAAGTTACATAGAAGAAGACTTAAAAGTTCCGGTTTCATTTTACTATCAGATGATATCCTTTCGAATTCCCCGTTCCTATCTATCCGAACTCCTTATCTGCGTATTTTAATTTCACCTTCTTCTGCGCGCTTTATAAGACATTTTTCATTTCCGCTAATTATTTTCTCTGTTTCTCCCATTTGACCTTTCACTGCATGCAACCAAATTTCAATCCCTGCCTAAAGTCATAAATAACTCAGCGGCCTCAAGTGCTTGCAGCGCACGCCATACTCAGCCGTCATGCTGTTGTATGCCACACTTTTTCCCTTGTCTGGCCGCTTTGACATACGAAATTTGTCGTCAGAAAAAGCGAACAAAATGCCAAAACGAGCAGCAGCAGGCGTTAACAAAGAGTATAAGGTTAAAGAAGACAATAATATTATCATGAATTGGTAACAATGCAAGATGAAGTGACTTGCGTGTCAAAGGGATTAGTGATGTAGACTCGAGCGCAAATGCCAATGCCTTGCGAGTATAAGTGCAGAAGCACATATTTTTGGATAGTAGCAGGAGCGAACCTTACGGGGCGTGAAAAAAGTGTCTCTACGAACATTTTTCTTTGCGCCAGCTTCATTACTTTGTCGACATTGTGTTCTATCACTCCCACTTGTTTAATGAAACTGCGGCAAAACAAGATTGCCGACATCTTTTGTGTGCGGCGCTGCACCAACTTACCATGAATGATTACATAATTTAACTAACAAATTTGTGTGGCAATTTATCATAGATTAAAAGTCTGACAAATAATTTAGCAGTAAGTTTACTTACATAAATACTCACGCTTAGATTTAAGCCACTGCTTTCAGGCGGCGAAATTTTAATATTTTGTTGACGCAGCACCAAACAGACCGACTCCTTCCAAGCGCCGCAGTCATGCTGCTTCTACTCTTTTAATTTATGCAACTGCCGTTAATCTTTGCCGATTGTTTGTGTTTACCCATCAGCGTGAAGCCGCCAAGCCTTGCCGCTAACAGTTTCTTGCGGCTTACATTAACGCTTAGTCAAGTTGCAGCGACTAATTACAAAATTCTTTCTTGATCATGTCATAAATTGAAATTTTAATAAGTTTACGCAGAATTTATTTCCCAAGCAGCTATTAGGGGAATTTTGATATTAAAAACAAAAACAATTTGAGCAAAGTTGATTAATTTTATGCGTTTTTTTTTTTAGCAAATGATTTTAAGCGCATAAGTTGGCTTAAGATATTAGCCGAGGAAAGTGGCGTGTAAAAGCTTTAAAATAGATTTTAATAGTCGTTAACGCTACCGTTGTCAAATTCCTGGAACTCATCCTAAATCTTCTAATTAAATTTAGTTTGAAGTTATAATCTTACAATGGGCGTAAGTCTCTATTGTAATCTTTGTTCGGAAAATATACATCCGTTGTGGGTGCTTATTAGCTTTGGGGCCCACCTATTTTGTGCTTAACCTCCATCTCTGCATCCGCAACACCGTAACATAAGTACCTAGTAGCAGAGTACGATTGATTGAGTTCGACTTACAGGTCTGTAAATTTGACTTCTGCTATTGATTTGCTTATGTATATAAAGGGTGATTTTTTAAGAGCTTGATAACTTTTTTAAAAAAAAAAACGCATAAAATTTGCAAAATCTCATCGGTTCTTTATTTGAAACGTTAGATTGGTTCATGACATTTACTTTTTGAAGATAATTTCATTTAAATGTTGACCGCGGCTGCGTCTTAGGTGGTCCATTCGGAAAGTCCAATTTTGGGCAACTTTTTCGAGCATTTCGGCCGGAATAGCCCGAATTTCTTCGGAAATGTTGTCTTCCAAAGCTGGAATAGTTGCTGGCTTATTTCTGTAGACTTTAGACTTGACGTAGCCCCACAAAAAATAGTCTAAAGGCGTTAAATCGCATGATCTTGGTGGCCAACTTACGGGTCCATTTCTTGAGATGAATTGTTGTCCGAAGTTTTCCCTCAAAATGGCCATAGAATCGCGAGCTGTGTGGCATGTAGCGCCATCTTGTTGAAACCACATGTCAACCAAGTTCAGTTCTTCCATTTTTGGCAACAAAAAGTTTGTTAGCATCGAACGATAGCGATCGCCATTCACCGTAACGTTGCGTCCAACAGCATCTTTGAAAAAATACGGTCCAATGATTCCACCAGCGTACAAACCACACCAAACAGTGCATTTTTCGGGATGCATGGGCAGTTCTTGAACGGCTTCTGGTTGCTCTTCACCCCAAATGCGGCAATTTTGCTTATTTACGTAGCCATTCAACCAGAAATGAGCCTCATCGCTGAACAAAATTAAAGCGCGAAACACATTTCGAACCGAACACTGATTTTGGTAATAAAATTCAATGATTTGCAAGCGTTGCTCGTTAGTAAGTCTATTCATGATGAAATGTCAAAGCATACTGAGCACCTTTCTCTTTGACACCATGTCTGAAATCCCACGTGATCTGTCAAATACTAATGCATGAAAATCCTAACCTCAAAAAAATCACCCGTTAGAATTTTCGATGTTATAAGGTTATATGTTTCTTTGTAAGCGACTGTACGACTTGTAGACAGGCATTACGAAATCAATTCGTTTTGCTGATGAATATGTATTTCACACTTTTGTTGTTAATTTTTAAAGTATAAACGTCTATTCCCACACACTTTCGGAAGTAATATTTTTTATTGAATCAAGACCCTTAGGTTATTTAGTCTTTTTTTAATTATCGGTTTCACCTATTGTGACTAAGCTATACTTACTTTTCTTAGGTTGATTTGCATATAAACGTTATTTGGGGTACAAAGCCAATCGAAAATAAAATTCTTATATTGAAATTTAAATCAGCCATCTAACCTAACCTAGCCTATGTATATTGCTATAATATGGGATTTTTTGATATTCCGCTTGAAGCAAGTAAATCAACAACTTTGAAAAAGATATAAACTAATACAAAAATGTTCATTCTACATCTTATTGATTTTTTTGTACATTCATACAAGTAAACATATTGCAATTTACAAACAAAAATCATACATGTACCTAATAAGTTCAGTGTTGCTCATACGACATGGTGTACTGTGTGAAAATAAAGTGTTCGTTTGCGTTGGATGCTTTATTTGGAGAAAAAAACTGAATTTTCGGGGTAGTTTGAAAAAATAAAAAGAAGTTATCGTGACATCATAACAAATTTAATATTTAAGCTTACAAATGACTATTTGAATTTACTAAGAAAACATTCATCGTGATTACTGAGAATTAATTAGTAAAAAGTATACGCAGCCGTTCGCTTTAGGCTGTTAAATATTGAATTGCCTGAGTGATTTAATTGCACACGAATTGTAAATCTCATAGATCAATTGACTTGCTTACCGCGTACTTTGCATGCTAATATTTAATCTGCGGATATATATAAAAATATCCAAAAAACCAATTTCAACAAATGTTATATTTTGTAATAAATGTTTAATGTGAAGTGGCGGTTAAAAAAATTAAAAATTTTACTCAAGAAAAGCATATATTTTTGTTTTTGTTTCTTTGTAATGAAACTTTTTTGTCTGGAGTACTGATGCTTATTAACATAACCCCTTTCTTCGAAAATGCACATAATACTTGGATGTAAGTAAGTAAGTACACTCGAAAGCATGTTGACTTTTATGTTGTTTAGAGAAAATTTGTTTACTTCTTACTTTGCTGCTGGTTTGAAACTCTCTAACCGCATTTCTGTTTACACGCTTCACACATAATTGTAGACTTTTTGATGTTTGGTCGCATGTAGACACACACAAATGTGCACAGGTTTCTCCCTGCAAAAATTATTGGATCATGAGGTTCATATGTGGAATTGGAGTATTCCCTAAAATGATTTTCTGTGTTGTAGCAGCGGACCAAAGTACGTCCGCATACCGGTTCATTGGTGTGAGATTACTGCTCGTGTTTTAGGATCGTCACACATGGCAATGTCTATATTTTAAGGTAATGATTACGAAGTATGATTACAGAGTAATGATTAGAGGTTAACTTTTACTAAGTAATTATTAGATAGTAACCATTATAGAGTAAATATTACATCTTAATGATTACATAGTAATTGTTAGAGAGTAATGATTTCAAATTAATGATTACAAGTGAAATGATTATAGATTAATGTTTACAAAATAATTGTAAAAGAGTAATGATTACAGTGTAAAAATTACAGATTAATGATTACATATTTTTTCTGATATGTGGTTAAATTTGAAGTACTTTGTGGTTAAGGGGGAGTAGTATTACAAAACATTACTGGAATACTCGCTCTTTTTGCTGGGTTTTAACAAATTGGTGCACACATACATACATTGAATACACAAAGGAATTTTCTTAAATTTAATTAACCTTATACTTACGAAATTGAAACAAAGCTTTAATTGAAATGTGGGCGATACAAAGTCACAAAACCTTACTCGTATTATTATATTTTGCGAGAAGTCTTCACAAAATTTTGTTCAAATATTTGCCTAAGGCAATCTTCGAAAAAATTGTTCAAATTGAATATATGTATATATGGTGGATAGGGGTCATGTGTAGAAGTTCACGCAAGTGAGGAAAGTTCTCTGATCGCCATTCACTTGGGAGTTGCAAGAAACGATTCTTTTACATACGGCTCAAGCAACTAACGACTTCCGGTCTTTGGCCAAGTATCCTCTGGGTAGCCTAAGAACATCCGTTCAAAGGCGAGCTAAAGTAAGAAGGCGAAACATCACCTACATAGGGTTGTGCGCTAGTTTTGGGACCCGCCACGTAAAAAATAACACCCAAAGAAAACTTCGGCTATAATGGCGTAAGCGGTGTCTACGCCAATTAAGAAGAAGATATAGCATATAACTGCCATATAAAGTGAACAATCCAATCCATTTAAGTAGGTTGAGACTGTTATAATCCATCAAGATTACAATATGTTGCCTCATTTAAATTTAACGATGTGCTTGAAATTATCTGCTTCCATAAAAATATTTTTTTTTATTCCACTATTATTTCTAAAAAAAAAGCAAAATATTTAATTATGCATCAATATTTATTCAGAGTAATCCCCACCAGATGTAATACACTTATACCAACGATGTTTTCAGTCCTGGCAACACTTTTCATAAGCACCTTTTGGGATGGTCTTCAAATCTACTGAAAACGTGTTCCACGGAGGGGAAATTTGTGGAACACGAAAAAATCACACACAGCCAAATCTGGTAAATACGGCGGCTGATCGATGGTATATATTACCAATTTTGTCTTAAATTCGGTAAGAATTGTTGCTTGATGCGATGGTGCATTATCACCGTGTAAAATACATGAATCTTCCACATATTCTTTCCAAATTCCGGCTGTTTTCGACAGATGTTCTCACGCAAACGCCTCAATACGGCCAAATAGAACTCCCTATTGTCTGTTTTTTCGAAGCAAATTCTTAATGCACCAAACCACGATTATCGAACAAAAACAGTGAGCACCACCTTAATTTTTGAGCGGCTTTTGCGTAATTTTTTTAATTTCTGATCGTTTTTTCCCTCCATTGCGATGATTGTTGACTTGTTTGCATGTCAAGCTAATAAACTTATCTCTCGTCGGCGGTTATAATGCTCTCCATGATTGTGGCATCTGAATTCACACGATCAAGCATGTCCTAAGTGACTTGTTTATGGTACTCTTTTTGAAAAATTCAGCTTAATGGGGATGCGTGCAACGATATCGCGTTTCATACCGAAAATATTCACCAAAATCATTCGAGCGGATTCGCGAGAGATGTGGAGCTCTCTTGCCAACTCTCCTACACTTGTCTGATGATTTTCAAGCACCATTTCTATCACTACTTTAGTATTTTCATTAGTTGAAGAGGTCGAAAGCTCCGGTCATCCAGAACGTTTCATGTCTTCAACGATCTCTCGATCGTCTTTGAAGGCTTTCTAGCACTCTCAGGCCTGTGTTTTTAATAAAACTGAATCACTGTAAGTTTTTTCCAATATTCGTAGTGATTCCGCACACGAAATTTGGTTAGAAATACACAATTTTAGATAAATGCTTTGTTAGATATTTTTAACCATTGTGCAAATCGCATAGCACTACTGCGGTGTATGGACATAAGCAGCTGCTGTAAGCAAGTTGGTTTACAAATCGCGCTCATATTTGGCATAATAATTAAGAACAGTCCTACAAACTTAGCAAACTACATTTTTTTGAAATACCCGGGGAATTTAATTACAATTTCCGGTTTATTTTTTGTCGCAATGTAAGTGCATTAGATTTTCTTCTTTGTCGCGTATTCATTTCCTAACGCGCGAAGTATAAAGTTAGTGGAAAATATCCGCTCAGCTAAGTTTTCGCCAACACTCCAGTATTGAGAGCGTAGAACTTATTCCTTTTGTTTTTATAGACGCTTTTGTATGCCGTTACTTAGGCTAGTGTCTTACTGCGAACGGCAATACTAACAATTTCAACAATAGTTGCCGTTATTCACGCGTAAATGGAAACTAAAGCGAAACAAAAATACGCAAGTGAAGCGAAATGAAAGTAAAATTCGCAACTGAAAGGCATTAGCTAAATCTGTTTGATATTAAGTTGCATGTATGTGGCGCTGTTTTTGTGCGAACAAAAGTCGCCGGCATTGCCCTGGTTACGGGGGCGCTCTCATTGCGACGAGTCACCGAATGTACTGCTGGAACAACAACAATAGTTCCAGCTTACGAGATGTGGGTCAGTGTCAATGCGACAAATAAAGATGCTTGCATGGAAGAAACACCAAAAGTAGAATTGGATTGACGCTCAAGGTTAGAATTTTGTGCTCAAATTCACGCGTTTTAAAAAATAATTCAATGAAAAATGCATTTCTACCTCGACTGCATTTGATAAATAAATTATAAAAACTGTGAGCGCATATGAGCAAATGTGTTAAATTCACAAATCCTCGTAAGCCAGTGCAACTCAAATACAAGTTTCATACTAAAATTATCGCTTCATGCGTAAAGGTGTGCAAAGACTGTCCACGGTTACACTTTACATACGTACTTGAACTTGATTTGAGATGGCTGTTTGATCCACCTGCATCGAAAACATTGTAAATTAGTTTATGTTCCTGCAGAAATATTAATTAAGTGGCCACTCAGGACTCAAAGCACAATGTGTTAGACTGCTCTCGTGCATTTGCTGAGCCACTGTTTTACCAAGCACGAATCCACTACTTACATTGTTTGTGTAGATGAAATGTGATTGACATGCTTCTGGATTAGAAGTCAATCCTTGTAAGTTCAAAGCTAGCTTTGTGTTCACATATCGCACGTATATTATAACGGGTTTGTTTCTTGACTGCCTTGACACTGATGCCTTGGCTGCCACGTCAGCCTTTTTAATTTTCTTCAAGCTGCATGAAACCGTAGACGCAGGAGCAATTTTCCGCCAAACGACAATTTACATTTTGAGAAATTGAATGCTTCATATTCACACACATGCACACGCAGCCACTTAGCTGATACACGTCAGTCCAGTGTCACCACGAGTTGACACTTTGATATGTGCAAGAGGGTGAGGTCGTGACTTGTGCGACGCACCGCAACTAAGTTGGTTGGCTGCAGCCAATTGACTCCGGCTATGTCGTTGGCTTTGATACTACACAATGGCGACTGGCAACACCAACTATTCCACGAGATGAGAGTGTATAACTGTATATGCCTGTGAGTGTACGCAAGCTTAAGAACATATTATGTGCAATATTATTGCAGCGTGCAATGGCTGAGTATAATGTAATAAAATAATCTCACATATAGCTAAAGGCAACAAAAAGTAATGTTGATATTTACTTGAGTAGGGGCAATGGCTGGCTCGCACAGTGTCAACGCAGCTCAAGTGTTGGCGACAATTGACTATTCCATTATCATTTAACATAACTGCTTCGCCAAGCCTTCTATTGCTCTCTTCAGAATTAACGCCTGGAGATGATCTTAAAACTAGTTTAAACTATGTGAAGTGCTTTTGGGTATTGATAAAGTCCTGGCTTGCAAAGGACAAGACAAGTTGGTCTATGTATGACATCCAGCTAGAGCTTTGAATCTATCGACTGATTTATATTGCACACCCATATATACGAGTATGTAAATATCGATATATAAGGTTGTCAAATATCTCCTTTCCTTTTTTTGCTCTTTATTCACTGGTTCATGAGAAGTGTTACAGTGATCGGATTTAGTTCACATAAGCACCGTTTCGTTCGTTAATCTGTTTCCATCTAGACGGTAACTTCATAATACCGCCCTCGTAAAAGCCCCTCACCTTATTTGAGAAGAACTCGGACAGCCACATTTCACAAGCCTCTTTTGAGTTCAACTTTGCAAAAACAAGGTCGTTCGCCATGGACAGGAACAGGTGGTAATCACTTGGCGCTATGTCCGCGCATTATGGTGGATGCGATAAAACCTCCCATCTGAGCTCCTGTAGCTTCTGACGAGGCATCAGCGAAGTGTGTGGTCTGGCGTTGTCCTAGTGGAAGACTGCACCCTTCCTGTTGGCCAATTCTGGACGCTTCTGCTCGATCGCCTGCTTCAAGTGGTCCAATTGTTCGCAGTAGATGATAGAATTAAGCGTGGGGCCATATGGGAGCAGCTCATAGTGGATGATTCTCTTCCAGTCCCACCAAACACATACCAAAACCTTCCTGGCGTCAAACCCGGCTCGGCCACTGTTTGCGACGTTTCACTGGCTTTCGACCATGAATGTTTTCGCTTGATTTTGTCGTAAGTGATCCATTTGTCGTCGCCAATCACCATCCGCTTCGAAAATTGGTCGAATTCGTTCCATTTCAGCAGCCCGATTTCGCCTATTTAAAATTCTGTGAGATGGATGTAAGAAAGATATTATACTATATACCAAATTTGATTCAATTTATCGATATATTTAAATTTTTACTATTTTATGCTGACATGGACAGTCTAACGGTTGGATAGTGCAAAATAGGAAAATCGGTTCAACGCGGTATTTTAATCAGGCTCTTTATACACCCCGATTTACTTAATTTCTATGTACAATTACAAATAATAAACAAAAAACAAAACTACTATAGCCATCATCAGCAATTAGATGACAGTTCACCAACATTTCTGTTGATTATTTCATTTCCAAACAATTATGTTAGCTTAGTACCTGCAGCCACTAAATAATAAACGCGTTAAGCCGTTAAGCTAATCCGCTTAATGTTGTCCATTTGTACATACACAATGAATACGTGTGCAAATGTGTAGGCAGAACACCGAAATATTACGTATACGCCATGTGGACGTAGCAAAATAACAAATTATGTCAGCATTGCTATTCCTGTTTCGTTTTTTGATTTTTTTGCATCAATTCCCAAATACTATTCAGGTATAGTATAACTGAGAACTGCGAAAGACATTGGCCTTTAATTGGTATTTTCTGCATCTCTTATATTATGGATATTATATTATGAACAGGCTTACATACTGTGCGTACCTCTGGCGCAGCGCCAACATACACTTATGCATGTGTACAAGAACAAAAATGTGAACCGAATTCTGTCTTTTTACTATTATATACAGATTATGTGCAAGTTATTTTTAATCTTCTTGTTATTACTCCTTTGGGATAGCGACGGTGTTGTCGACTATCCAGAGTTAAGTTATTCTTGAAGATGATATTCACACTAGTTACTTCTGATCTTCTTGTTATTACTCCTTTGGGATAGCGACGGTGTTGTCGACTATCCAGAGTTAAGTTATTCTTGAAGATGATATTCACACTAGTTACTTCTGATCTTCTTGTTATTACTCCTTTGGGATAGCGACGGTGTTGTCGACTATCCAGAGTTAAGTTATTCTTGAGAAAGATACTAACACGTTGAGTTTCGTACTAAAACTGATTTATTTCATTATTTGCAAGCTTATTGCTAACCTCCTATCTTTGCCGTCGCTGCTGCCGTTTGCTCGACGTTATTGCTTGCATAGGCACTTCCCACGCTCATGTATCGAACTGATCGAATTACTACAGCTAACCCAGCATGTTGTTTTGTTTACATAATTTGGTCGCGCATGAAGTGACCGATGCAGACTGCTTGCCTTGCAATTTTTGGCAGCATGAGCGCTTCAGTGCGTTAACTATTGTTAACTACTCCCTCCTTCAAAACATGGTCGTCCTCGGCCATACCCAACCTTTCCATCACTTGACGCACTGCCTTAGAAGTTTCTCTTCGCCGCCTACGTTTTAGTAAGATGATTGATGCAGCAAGCATTACGGCGATCGTGGCACAAATTATTGCGGCTATCAGTGGTGCAGCAATCGTTCGTATGCGTAATTCAGCGATGTGCCGCAAGTTTACTTCACTTAGCTTGTGAAGAAATGGTAGGCTTAGTAGGGTATGATGGGAGGTTATGTTGATCCGTGCGGAGGCAGACTGTTGTGGGAGTCTCTTCGGGTATCCATTGAGAGTAACGTATTTGGTGCCATTGATAAAAGCGGTGCGTTCGAATGTAACAAGATAAGTGCCATTAATAAATATTTCAGGGCCATTATCTATGCTAGCCTTAACTATTGCATCGTTTATCAAAACTATACCATCGTCGACGACGACAATGGGGGATAAGTCGCTGGGCTTGGTGGCACAGTGCGCTACTGCGCCAGAGTGTAGGCTTTGTGCGCAAGTTTCAGTTTCGGCTTCTTTACAGAACGTTACCATTGGTGCATCAATACAAGATATAACAGCGGTAATGTTGCCTCCGCAGTCAGCTATAATGTTGTCCGGTAAATGCAATATACGGCCAGCATGCGATACGGGAAAAATAGTAATCTTCTTACATAATAACTTAGGTCTAGGAAAACTGATAATAAAGGTTACAATTTCTTTGCTTGCTAAAACCTTAACTCTAGCTATGCTAAACAATTGGGTTATTGTAACTCCTGTGAAACTCTCCTTCATAACCGCCTCCAAGTCATCTGCATCAATAATAGCAGGGTTTATTACATTAAATTTAGCCAGTGTGATTGCAATTATTAAATTTTGAATCTCTAGTGTTAAAATTCTGTTTCTAGCCAACAGCGTTTCATAGAGGTGCGATGAATCTATTTCTTCCCTTTTTTTTACACTGAGAATTTTATTGACCGTATTCGTGAGGGCGTTAATCTGTTCCTGAGTTCTGGAATTAATGACGATCTGTCTATTGTTGGACTGTATTAGCTCTTGCTCCGTTAGTCTTGTTTGTAGTAAGTCATTGAAGTCAGGCGTACCGGCTATTACCTTCAGGGCGGACCCCAAAAAGTTTAGGCTCCGAGCATGCCTATGGTGTACTCCTAGTGTCCCTAATAAAGTAAGTAAGTGCCTGGTGTCTACTTCTAGGATCTTCCTCATGTGTGATTGTGGGAAGACGCTAATCAAGTCTGTGGTTTCTTGAATGTATTGTCCATATTCCGTTAAATTTGATATATGCCTTATGTACCTCGTCTCGTTCCAAATTATTGCAGTGCCGTCCAGGATCGGTATGTAGTCCGCGTGCGAGTAGTCCGTAAATTTGGAAGCCGTCAGCGCAGCCCAAGTCAAAAGTGCGAAGATGGGAGTATGCCTGAAATTCAAAATAAAAACAATGAAAAAAAGGTATTATGTCAGGAGTTTCACTTGAGGTTGTCCTTGTGGACCACCCTCCCTTTAATAAGAACGGTTGTTCCTAGATCAGCGTCTATCCTTTCCTCGACGTACAGTGGAGTGACCTTGTCGCCTAGTCTCTTGTTGGACTTTACCAGGACCTTTTCTCCAACTTCGAAGATTCTATTTTGGCGGTGGGCATTACTCCGCTCCAACTGTTCTTGTTGGGCTTTCTCTAGTCTGGTAGCAATATCCGTGAACATGTTTAAGTTGGCATGGATCACCTCAATCGGCTTCATGCCCGTCACTGAATGGAACGTTCTATTATATTCCACGGCGGCCTGAAGAAAAAGTTCAACTACGTCTTGTATCTGCCTTTGCAGTTTTAGACATCTGGCAATTTCCACGAGGGTGCTGTGGAATCTTTCCACTTGCCCGTTTGACGTACTGTGCAACGGTGGCGCATTCACTATGTTGATGTCGTATTGGTTTTTCAGCAACGATCGAATTGTATCTGAATTAAATGAAGGTTCGTTGTCACAGTACACAGTTTCTATTTTAGGAAAAATGTTAATGATTTGCAAAATGCCCGCTTTTACGTCGGCGATAGTGCGTGACGCCACTGGTTGAACCAAGGCAAACTTGGAGAACTTGTCTAGGGCTGTTAAAAAATGTTTTCCTGCAGTTGAAAAAATGTCAATGTGGATCAATTCTCCTACACGGGAAGGTATAGGCGTAACACCCATCTCTTGCTTCTTTGGATGCCTATCATACTTCGCCCTTCCACACACTTTGCAGTTTACAACAATTTCTGACGCAATTTTTCCCATTTTTGGGAAATAATAATCGAGTAGAATCTGCTTTACATTCTCCTGGGCGGCTCTATGTGCCCTATTATGCTCCATCGTTACTATCTCCTTTTGCTCGTCTTTGTTAACAACATCTGTTACCATGTTCTTGCAGTGCCAGAATTTGGTGGCAGGGAAAACTCTGACCAAGTCATCCTGAATGCGTGCCAAAACGTGCAGGTCGCAGTGTAAAGCATTTACTACGTCCGGCTTTACGACTTCTTTCACTTCTGCTAGCAATTTAAGCCAGTCGTTAAAGATGATCTGATGACGAGTCTTTGTGCCAAACAAGATAAATGTCCGTTTTGTGGGGGTAGAAGACTCTTCTATAACTATCTGATTCCTGAAGCAATTCAGGGGCTTATCGATAGTCTCAATCACATGAGTTAAAGATACTTCACTGTGTGCTGTCGCTGCATCGGACTGTACTGATTCCTGTAAAACGTTAATACTTTGACGCGATAATGCGTCTGCAACGTAGTTTTCTTTCCCAGGTTTGTAAAATACCTTTGCGCCACTCTCTTCAATTCGCGCTTTCCAACGTTTTATCTTGGAATTTGGGTTCCTATCCGAGACCGCGAAAACTAGAGGTTGATGATCTGTATAGATTCGTATGTCACTCTTACCGTAAATGTAGTGCCGGAGGCTGTCCAAGGCCCAAACGATAGCTAATAGTTCCCTTTCGTTTGTCGCGTAGTTTATCTCCCTATCCTTCAGCGTCCTCGAGATCATTGTTATGGGTCTATTTCCCTGAGATAGTACTGCACCTATGCCACTTGAGGAGGCATCAGTAGTCAAGTCGAATGGTTTTGAAAAATCTGGGTAATGAAGAATAACATCTTCGGAAGCAAGAATATTTCTAAGCTTATCAAACGCAGTCTTCTGGATTTCATCAAAGGATACCGGGATGGTTTTTGAACGGAACTTGCTAACTCTTCCGCTCTCCCCTTTTAACAAGCTTGTTAAGGGTCTTGCTATTGTTGCGAAGTCCTTTATAAAGTACCTATAGTAACTCGCCAGACCAATAAAGGATCTCAGCTCGAACAAGTTGCTTGGTTGCTTAAAGTCTCTGATTGCTCTGACCTTGTCTGGGCTAGTTTTTGTCCCCTCTTTCGTAACAAAAAATCCCAGAAACTCTACGCTTTCTTTAAAAAACTGTGATTTCTCCTTAGACACCCTCATATTGGCATCATAAAGGCTCTTTAGTACCTGTCCAACGTGTTGTACGTGGTCTTCTTCGTTTTCGGAAAACACTATAACGTCATCGACGTAAACATAGCAGGTTTTACCAATCATATCGCGCAGGACATCATCTATGGCCCTCTGGAAAATGCTAGAAGCATTCTTTAGCCCAAAGGGCAAACGGCAGAATTCATACTTTCCTCCATTTACTGAAAAGGAAGTCTTTTCCCTATCGTGTTCTGCTAACATAATTTGATGGTATCCAGATTTCAAGTCCAGGGTGGTGAAATACTTGGCCTTTCCCAGGTTTGAAAGTATCATACTGATACTCGGCATTGGGTACTTGTCCGCGATGGTTTTGGAGTTTAATTTTCGGAAATCTACCACCAACCGCTTATTAGGCGCTCCTGTGAGGTCTGTGCCCTTTTTTCCGACAACCCATATGGGGTTGTTATAAGGAGACCTAGATGGTCGAATGATGCCATTTTTAAGTAGATCCTTGATTTCTTGGCTCACAAAGTCAGCAGCTCCCATGGGGAATGGGTACATTTTGGAGTAGACTGGCTCATTATCCTCCGTGCGAATGGTGGCAACAACATTGGTATTAAACGGGAGTAACTTGCTCGAGTCGGCAAATGCCTTCAAATGCTTTGTCATCATTTGTAGAAAATCTGCACGGACGTTAGCTGGAACTTCTATGTCTTCAATTTTTGTGAAATTGACTTGAGCACATTTGTGGAATCTCAGAGTTTCAGATCCTCCCTTAAAGTGGATCAGTTCTGACGCGAGATCAATAGTTGCTTCCGCCTGTGTCAATAGGTCGAGTCCAATTATGCCGTCAAAAGTTGTGAGACCGGGTAAATGAAAAAAAGGGCTATTTATGCCAAACATCATAATGAAGCTTTTGCTCCCAATTCTGTTAAATCCGTGAATTGATTTAACCACAAACGGGGTCTGTACTGGGACAGAGGATAAAGGGCTTATCTTAGGTTTAATATAACTTTTTGACGCCCCGGTGTCAATTAAGAATTTTAACGATTTCCCTGCTACTGTTCGTTGGATAAACGGGAGCAGGGACTCTCCGCTAAAAAATTAAGCGCATCTTCTTCATACTCAGTTTCATTTTCAGCCTCTATTTCTGCCGCTGCATCATAAGCGGCTTGATCATATTGCTTTTCGTACGCTTTGTCTCTTTCTTCTGTCAAATGGTTAATCCTCTGGCGTCTGTAGTCCGACGTCCTTTGAGAATTCGCAGGTCTCTTGAACGCACCTTGTGGTTGACTGTTGCCAGAGGGATGTGCTATAGGTAAGCTTGAGTTATGGGTAATTTGGTTGTTCTGGTTTGTAAAGTTAGTGCTCTGACGGAACCTCGAGGATGGGTCGACTTCATTTTTTCGCGCTTTGGAGGGCGAGCTCCTTGCTCCCTGGTGAAATAAGGGTTTTTTCCAGTCCTGTACTGAATGTCGGACTGCTTCTGATAAGATCGATTTTGATGTTGCCTGAGGTTTTTTTCCTCCAACGATCTTGCAAACTGGGCCGCAAATGCGTGTCTATCATGATTTCCTTCTATCTCCTGGGCCATTGCAAGAGCCGAGGGCAAATCTTTGGGCTGGGCGGCAAAAAGAACATCCGTGAGGTTTCTCCTTAACCCAGAGACGAATACGCGCAGCGCATCGGTCCTATGCTTGTCGTTCATATACCGTGCCTGGTCAGTATCAAAGGTCATTGTAGTTTTATTTGTGAGAAGTGTGAGTTTTTTCTCAACCTCCTCATAAAATTGAATAATAGTCAACTGTCCTTGCCTTAGCGTTGCTAGCTCTTGTTCGAGCAGATGCAATGGTCGCTTGTCTGAGTATGTAAAATCTAAACGGCTAATGATAGCGTCGAAATTAAGGACCGTGTTGAATGATGCTAAAACTGCATCAGCCGATCCCCTAATTCTGTTGCGAATTATGAGGACAGCTTGGTAGTGTTTTGAACTACCCACATAGGTTTTAAATATATCATACGCGGCCATAGCTGCCTGCCGCCAGGAGACATATTGCTCCTGTGAGCCATCGAACTCTGGAAGTGATTTAACTGCATCCAGACCCTCATGACATTCTACCCCGTCTATGATCTTTATTGGTTCATATGTCTTAATGTCAGCAGCTGCCACAGTTGTGGCCTGAAACCGGTTTGTAAGCTGCTCTAGCTTGGTTTCAAAGTCTTTCCTTTGAACTTGTAGTGCGGCGCTAACGGCCGCATTGATAATGCCCTGCAGTTGTTGTTCGTTCATGTCTTGTTCGCGCCTGAAACGTTTACTTGTCAATAGTTGGTTGTCAAGTCTATCCAACAGTTCACTAGTGTCAAGCTTGCTCATGCAAGGTAGTTAAGATGGCACGAAAGGGTAGCGGACGTAAGTGCACAAAAAAAACAAAAATGGGGAACAAAGTGCAATCCTGTTTATTGCAAATATCTAGTACGTATCTTAACTGGCAGTTTATGCAGTTGATTGATATAAATTTTGTTGCCCGTTCACTTATTTTTCCAGACAGATTGTTTATTGCAATCACACTAACCACACTTAATTGTCAAATTTTCACTGATATGATTATGTAAACAGAAGGCGGAGGGAAAAAAAGTTTCACTTACATTATTTGTCGGTTGGTGTCTCAATTCCTCTAGAAGGTGTCTTGATTCCTCTGCCTCCAGGTGGTGTTCCTTCCGGCGTGGGTTTTATTCTGGTTGGGCGCCAGTTATTTTTAATCTTCTTGTTATTACTCCTTTGGGATAGCGACGGTGTTGTCGACTATCCAGAGTTAAGTTATTCTTGAAGATGATATTCACACTAGTTACTTCTGATCTTCTTGTTATTACTCCTTTGGGATAGCGACGGTGTTGTCGACTATCCAGAGTTAAGTTATTCTTGAAGATGATATTCACACTAGTTACTTCTGATCTTCTTGTTATTACTCCTTTGGGATAGCGACGGTGTTGTCGACTATCCAGAGTTAAGTTATTCTTGAGAAAGATACTAACACGTTGAGTTTCGTACTAAAACTGATTTATTTCATTATTTGCAAGCTTATTGCTAACCTCCTATCTTTGCCGTCGCTGCTGCCGTTTGCTCGACGTTATTGCTTGCATAGGCACTTCCCACGCTCATGTATCGAACTGATCGAATTACTACAGCTAACCCAGCATGTTGTTTTGTTTACATAATTTGGTCGCGCATGAAGTGACCGATGCAGACTGCTTGCCTTGCAATTTTTGGCAGCATGAGCGCTTCAGTGCGTTAACTATTGTTAACTTGCATGCGAGACGGAAAAGAGGATTAACTAAAGCGGACAAAATAGACGGCGAATGCGAGCCACGCGTGCACACAGACATCGTATACTCACACATGCGTTAGGCTTCAATTGCACACAAATCTGCGAGTATTTTGTTTCTACCGTTTTAATTCCATTTAAGTGCACTTAAGCAAATATTCGTGCCGCACAATTGACGTATTAAATTTGTGCTTACGCTCTTCACTGCCATTCAGATATTAAAGCTTAGCTTTTGATTTAATAAAAATATAATATGAACAGTTGGGTGCTTCTTAATTTCAAACCTGCTTTTGGTACAATTTCTCAAATCATGGCATTTGAAGTTATTTCTGCAGGAGAGCAGCTTTTTATTGATTGTGCGAGAGCCAGATATTTTTAGTGCAAAAAATAACGAAAAAATACGAATATACATATGTATGTATATAAGAGAGCAGGAAATATAGTCTCTTCAGTTGAAATGCTTTAACATTGCAGAAGAAAATTTGTTCAAAAAGTTTAACATCCGATTGATTGATAACTTGATTTTGTAATCATTAATGTGTAATAATTACACTATAATCATTACTCAGTAATAATTTTTCTTGTAATCGTCACTCTGTGACCATTACTTCGTAAACATTAAAATGTAATCATTTCCAATGTAACTAAATCTCTTGTAATCATTACTATGTTATCATTTTTTGCGTAATCATTACTCTGTAATTACTACTATGTAATCATTCCTCTGAATTACTCATTACCTTAAGGTGTTTTAAATTCAGTCAACTTTGCACTGTGTGACGATTATTGCAGAAGAAAATTTGTTCAAAAAGTTTAACATCCGATCGATTGATAACATGATTTTGTAATCATTAATGTGTAATAATTACACTATAATCATTACTCTTTAACAATTACTTTGCAAAAACGTACGTGTAATCATTACTCAGTAATCATTTTTCTTGTAATCGTCACTCTCTGACCATTACTTCGTAAACATTAATATGTAAACATTTCCAATGTAATTAAATCTCTTGTAATCATTACTCTGTTATCATTACTATGTAATCATTACTTTGTAATTACTACTATGTTATCATTTTTCTGAATTACTCATTATCTTAAGGTGTTTTAAATTCAGTCAACTTTGCACTGTGTGACGATTACGATCCCTAAAACACGAACAGTAATCGCATAGCAATGAACCGGTATGCGGACGTGCTTTGGTCCGCTGCTACAACACAGAAAATCATTTTAAGAGTACTCTAATATTCCACATATGAGCCTCATGACCCAATAATTTTTGCAGGGAGAAACCTGTGTACATTTGTGTGTGTGTCTACATGCGACCAAGCATCAAAAAGTCCACAACTATGTATGAAGCGTGTAGACACAAATGCGGTTAGAGATACTCAAACCAGCAGCAAAGTAAGAACTAAACAAACTTTCTCTAAACAGCATAAAAGTCAACATGCTTTCGAGTGTGCTTACTCACTTACATCCAAGTATTATATGCATTTTCGAAAAAAGGGGTTATGTTAATAAGCATCAATACTCCCTGCTATAAGAACAGGCAAAGAAGTTTCAGTACAAAGAAACAAGAATAAAAATATACGCTTTTCTTGAATAAGATTTTTAATTTATTTAACCGCCACTTCGCATTAAGCATTTATTACAAAATATAACATTTGTTGAAATTGATTTTTTGGATATTTTTATATATATCCGCAGATTAAATATTAGCATGCAAATAATGCGACAGGAAAGTCAATTGGTCTGTGAAATTTACAATTCGTGGACAATTAAACCACTCATGCAATTCAATATTTAACAGCCGTGACTTTTACTAAAGCGAATGCCTGCGTATATTTTTAACTAATTAATTCTTAAAAATCGCAATTAATGTTTTATTACTAAATTCAAATAGTCATTTGTAACCTTAAATACTAAATTTGTTATGATGTCAAGTTGAAATATATTTTTTTTTTATTGCAGTTTTTCCCTAAATAAAGCAATCAACGCAAACAAACTCTTTATATTCACACAGTACACCATGTCGTATGAGCAACACAGAACTTGTAAGGCATTTGTATGATTTTTGTTTGTAAATTGCAATATGTTTACTTGTATGAAAGCACAAAAAAACCGTAATATTGATGTGTAGAGCGAAATTTTTTGTTTTAATATATCACCTTTTCAAAATTGTAGATTTACCTGCTTAAAGCGGAGTATCAAAAAATCCCATTTTATATATGCCAGCTAGTGCTCCAGCGTTTAATCTGCAATTTTCCACATGTGTTTTCTCACTAATAAAGCTGCTTATTTGTTCGAATCACCGACATTGGATCACTATAGCAGTGGTATGTTTTTCAATTTAATTTTTCACCACTATATTTAATACATTTTTCGAATAAAAACTGTTTCTCAAACATTCTATTTCCATTATCTCTTCATTACGCATTGCAATGTACATATGATAACCATAAATTCGCGGTAGTTACTAAGAAATTAATAAAAAGTTTATAAATGTTATGCACACATTACAATGGTACTTGAGTGGGAGCGCAAAGGCATTTAAGTATAGATGTATGCATGCATATTTTACGACCGCAGAACAACCCACACTAGAATAACATCAGTACTACTTAAATGGAAGCGTTGAAGTTGGAAGTTGTTGTTGGCTACTTTCTTGTCATGTAATACCTGTGGTCGGAATTTTTTACATGGGCGAAACGACTAAATTCCTGTGAAACGAATTAATAACATAACAAGTAAGAAAGGGCTAAGTTCGGATGTAGCAGAACATTTCATACTCTTGCAGCTTGCCAGGATCAAGTGAATAAATACATGTACATAAGGCTTGTTGTTTACATGGGGTCTTGCGCAGGTTTTCATCCGATCTTATTCATTCTAAGCACAAAGTTGCACCGTTATTAGAACAACACGCTTTTTCAATTTAATTAATATAAGAAAGTATTGACTCTATTCCATGCATTTTTAACAACTATAGGCACTGGAGTCGCACATATTATTAGTTAATCGCATATTAAAAACGTTTGGATAAATGGGCGTGGCTTCGATATTTAATAGGTTTAAATTTTTCAGATTGAACTATTGTAAAGGTGTCATGGGAAGTGTACAATCGGAATCAGGTTTTTGCATGGAAAACTTTTTCATTCGTGAAGGGTATTACACCTCCTAAGCAGCGGAAAGTAACTTATTTTCTGGTCTTTAATTGCAAACATCAGAAAGCACATATTTATGTCTGAAATTCTATTTTCATGTGCTGCAATACTTCAGCACAGATTAGCTGCTTGAGTGGCCTTTGATTAGATTACCAGTGTGTGTGTATAATAAAATATATTTTCTTTGTATTTCCCACCCATGGATTTTTCACAGGAAAGTCTTTATTTTCAAACTGACTAGAAACTTTTAAATTAATTAGTAAAACATAAAGTAAAAGGAAACAAATAAAGGATATCTCGATTTCTTAACAATATATCTCAAAATGGAACACTCTTTGTCTATGATAATGCTATTAAAGAACAGGCTTATTACTCCCATTTGGAAAAAAATTTAAGTGAAACACATAATAATTTGGCATGATGATTTGAAGGATAATTTTGATTTATTTTTATATTGCTTATGTGCCTTTAGCTTCTCTCTCTGCTCGATCGTACTCACTACTACTGTGGGCAAAAAATAATAAGACTTTTTATTTCAAACCTCATTCCTCGAAATATCTTTTTCTAGGTTGGTATAACCATCAGTGACCTCTGTATCAAATGTCACATCAAAACTATCCTTAGTGTTTAGTATACGCTTGTCTTTCTGAGGTACATATAATGCATTCGGCGAATTTTACGATGAGTGAAATTATTCAAAAAAGAAATTCAATTAAATTTTATGTGGAAACAAATTTCTGTTACCGAAAGGTTCAGAATGTTGGAAAGGCCTTCAGTGATAATTTTTTGCCACGAAAAAGTGCTTTTGATTGGCGCAAATTGTTCAAATAGCGTCGAGAACGCGTTGACGACGAAACATGTCCATGACGGCCATCAACATCAACTGATGATCAACATGTTAATAAAATAATAATGGGATTGGTACTTGAGCCTCGGCGATTAAAAGTCAGGGATGTTAATTTCATCGTTGGAATGTCGAAGGAGCAGTGAACCATTTTGCACGATCTGTTGGGCCTAAAAAAGGGAAAGCATGTTTGGTTCCAAAATTACTAAATTTTTTCGAAAACCAGCGTCGCGTTAACGCCTGTGAAACAATGCTTTCCGATTATAAGGATATCATGAAACGTATTACTACTGACTTGGAGCCATGCTTACTACCTGAAAACAGACGATGATTCGGCCGAATATCATGACAAAGTAGTTCAAAAATTGAAGTTACGTTGACAGTTTTCCTCTATCATCGAGGTGTTCTGTACACCGAATTCCTTCCAACCGGCCAAACTGTCAACAAGGAATACTATTCGAGTATTATGCGTCGTTTGCGCGAAGCTATTCGTAAAAAGAGGTCGAATTATGAGCCAACAGCTCTCAGTTTTTGCACCAGGCTAATGCGCCGTCGCATACTGTATTGATTCTTCTTGAGTTTTTCACAAAGTTTTGAACCAATATCGTTCCGCAACAACCGTATTCGACTAATATACATAGAGTAGTGTGACTGCTGGCTATTCAGTGAACTTAAACGATAGTTCCGGCAAACCGTTTCGAGTCAATTGAAGACGTTGAACGTGAATAGCTACTTTGAAGGCTCTACCGGAAATTGAAAGTCAACCAACAGGTTTGGATAAATCGTTGGCATAAGTGGGGCCACGAAAGATTATTTTGAGGAGTACAACTTAAATTTTGAGGAATAGATTAAGAATTTTTAAATTAAAGTAAAGTCCTACTATTTTTTGCTCATAGTTAGTAGTAAGTATAATATTATACCATTTTTTGTCTTTTAAGTCTTTACACAAATAGAAAACGGAGTCAATTGTTTTGGATTTATGCACTCATCACGCACTCGCACACAAGCACAAGCACTTTCATTTTCGAGAAACCGTTCCAATTTGAGTGTATTAGCCCCATATGTGTACTATATAGTATATGTGTGTATGTATATATGTATACTCCGTATATGCATAACACTCGAGTGCGTAAATTCTTTCGATTTCCAATGTTGTCTATGTTTAGCGCTGCTTGCAAGCTATAGGGAAATAAAACTGTCAACCCACTAAGTGACATTGTGAAAAGGGGCCAAATATGTATATATCTATGCATATATGTACATACATATGTGCTCATGTCGTTGTTTGTTTTTGAAAAGTACGCTGTGTACAGCTAAAATGGCGAAAGTTCAATACACATGTGGAACTAAATTGTTCTCGAGCAATGAAGACAAAAAAAGGAAATGAAATGGAAAGCGAAAATGTGCTTGTGCCAGCGCGCTCTGTGCTATAATTGTGCAGTTTCCCAATGAATACTTTGATTGTGCGCACAATTTGCGCTTGCGAATCTACATATATATGTACTCTATGTCTGCATTGTATGCAGTTCATGCAGTTTTATTAGGATTGCAGCCTTGAGCTACTAAAAAATGCAAAACGCTCACAATCCGAATAAAAAGCAAAAAGCAAAGCAAAATTTCGAAAAAGCAAACAGCTCAGGCAATTGAGACTTTTGCTTTGCTGTTATTTATACACATATATATGCAAGTTTGTATGTAAGTTACATAGAAATATCAATTCTTATCGATCACGTAGTCGGAGAATCATGCTGTCACTGGCAGTGACTTCCAACGCTAAGTGGGTGATTTCGATGAAGTCAAGTGGTTTGCAACAAATATCGAGGCACGAATAGTGGTGCGTGCCGAAATTCAACGGAGAGAACGCGTATGTGGAATGCATGTTTGGCTTGTGAATCCGTGGCTGAAATTTGCCCCGTTTTCTATCAACAAAATACGCTAGCCGTATTGAATGAAGTGCTTCACATGTGTCGCCATATATATGTATTTGTAGTTACTTTCATCAGCCACATTCGTTTCTATATTTACTTTGGACAATTGACATTTTGCATTTTATTGATTTCTGATTTTTATAGTGAACTCAAAAAGCAGAAAAGGCGACTTGAAAATTTTATTTCGTTTTGACTGTTGTTGAGTGAGTTGTTGTACAGTTATTTTATTTTGCAGCTTCACACGCGCTACAGCACATGGCAGTATACACGTGACCATTTTGCGATTGCAAGTTTTACGGCCAAATCATCGCGAGTGAGGACGTGGTGAAATAAACATTTATAGGAAGTATTGTTCTTGCCGCACGACACACAGTGTCATAAGTGAGATGAAAATAATAAATTGCAAAGCGGAAAATCTGAGTTTATAGTTTAGTGGACATTTATGAATCACTGTTTAGCCGAGGAGGGACAGCTCAAAATCTGCGCCAACCACCATGGGATAAGCCTCCTCAACATCGCAAATAGGGTTCTATCGTTCGTAGTGTGTGAAAAATTAAAGCCCACCGTGGATTCAAGCCTGAAAAATCGACAACTGACCAGATATTTACCATGCGCTTAATCTAGGAAAAGACCCGTGAAAAGAGGAACGACACACACCACCTCTTCGCTGATCGTAAAAGCTCCGTCAGGATCGGGAAGGATCTCTCGGAGCCTTTCGATACCAAACGAGGTTTCAAGCAAGTCGACCCCTTTAGTGTGACTTCTTAAATTTACTTTAGAAAAGAAAGAACTTAAAAAGAGAAGTTACCATCTTCTATGAGAGTGTGCAGATGCTGGCGTATGCCAATGACCTTGATGCAGGTGCTACTTCGGACTGAGTAGGCAATTGAGTTGTTAAGTCTTCTCTCGAGGAACAAACACCAAATTTTACAAGTCACTCATCAGCCTCGTCTTGCTATATAGTGCAGAGCCATGGACGATGACAACATCTGATTAGTCGGAGTTACGAGTTTTCGAGAGAATGATTTTGCGGAAGATTTATGGTCTTTGGGGCATTGGCAGCGGCAAACACCGCATTTGATGGAACGATGAGCTGTACGAGTTACACGACGACATTGACATACTAGTATACATACTATACATAATAGTTCAGCGAATTAAAAGACAGCGGATACGCTGATTAGCTCATGTTATCCGAATGGGCGAAAACTCTCAAGCTCAGAAAGTATTCGACGCGATAACCACCAGGGGAAGCAGGGGAAGAGGAAGACCTCCACTCTGTTGGAAAGACCAGGTGAAGGAGGACCCGGCTTAGCTTGGAATCTCCAATTGGCGCCAAACAGTGAAGAGGAAGAACGAAAGTTGTTGTAAACTCGGCTATAACCACGTAATCGATGTTTAATAAAAAGACGAAGATTTACCCAATGAATTTCGGAAGTTTTCGGAAAAATAATAGAAATATTTGGAGTCAAGCCAACGGCTTAAAAAGTATCAAAACATTTTCGTGGTCCTTCGAAGCTAGGTTCTAGTTCAAATAGAGACTCTTTTAGTTGAAAGCAGTAAGTTCCAGTGTTAAGTTGCATGTCGCAGAAAATTTTTTAGAATCTTAAGTTGACAAGAATTAGTAATTATTAATAAAAATCAGATTTCTTTTATTTTATAGTATTTTTACGGTAACATTATATGTGTCAGAGTGCTGAGGTACGAGTTCATATAGTAGTCTACTAGGGTATAATAAAGACAATCTATAAAATTCATTGAGTTTAAAGAGTATTTCAGTCTTGCGCTTATAAGATTGGATCAGTTTTTACTACATTTCAGAACGAAGTTAAAGCTTTTTCTTATTTTTTTAAATATTTTTTTCCAGAATAGAAGAGGGTATATTGGCGTTTTGACTCCCATACTACGACTACACACCTTCCAGTAACTACCGTCGTTTATATTATATGAGTGACGTATATACATATGGTTATCAGGCCTCTCTCCAAGTTCAACTTTACTTATTTATAGTTGCGTAATCTCAATTATCGCAGAAAAGAAAGAAAGAATACTATACAAGATAAGTGTGTAAACTCTCAGGAAGGTACGATTAAATGAACGTTAATGAAATGATAAAATGTTAATTTAAGGTGCCCCTCACATACAGTCTCTCACATGCCGCTTCAACAACAAACCACACTGCAATAAACTCTTCATAGCACAACACACATACGCACTTGTGTACACAGGCACGTTGACTCGCGTTTGTCAGCGGCGCTGCTGAAGTATGATAAACATAAATCTTAATATTGTATATTTGCCAAAACTGTCATAAATAACGACTCAATGCGGCGGCGACTGTAGTTGCGGCTGGAAGATGTTGTTGAGCCTGAGCGCACGAATGTGGAGAATGTTCATTGGAGCGTATGCATTCGAGTACATACACTAAGTTAGTGTGAGGAAAATGCATGAGCGTATATGCAAGGCTATAAACATATCTATTGAGCGTGCGGTTGAATGTCTCTCTGAATGCGTGAATGGGCATGGCACGTTTATGACACGAAATCATGATAAACTACGTTTGCCAAGTAATAATGTTCACATATGTACATACACAAACATGTGCGTGTATTTGACAAATTACTGTATGCACTCGTACTTTGCAGTGAAATCAACTAGTTGCAAGCAAATGTGCGACTAGTATGAACATGATAGTCTAACTAGTCTGCCGACTTTATAACTGATGCGCGCTGGTCTCTTATTGCTAGATTGTGGTCAGATATAAAGTAGTTTCATACTTTTTCAAAACAGATACATAAATTACTGGCTTAATTTATATTAAAAAAAATATATTTTACAGTCCTCGCATTCTTTTATTAAAAAGCTCTTTTTCAACCTGTTTTATGACTAGTGCGTTGTAAGTCAGCCAATTGTGGTTGTAAACTAATATCCAGTTCGATTCGATTTACCGCCTCCACGCTGTTTTATACCTTGTTATTTTATATTTGTATGCTAGGGGGTGTGCTGTGAGTGATATTATAATTTATGATGTCTCAAATGCATAAAGAAGAAAACGTAAATAGACCTCCTCAAACATGCCTATATAGGTATATGGTACAAAAACATGAATGTACAGAAACTAAACACGCCATAATATGGTACATGGAACCACTCACTTATATGTATGCGCTCTTAGCAATACAACAAGTACAAATTCACTCCCAGAGAGCTATCGCACACACTATGCCAATATTTATTAGAAAACGGACTAAGCTCTACATTTTCCCTAATCGAAGCGGGTGTCTAAGTTTTTTGTATTTTTTTATTGGCAAAATTCAAAACAGAAAACTGAAAGACCTTTGCATAAAGGAGAAAGGCAGAAAACAACGATAATTTCGTGGGTTTAGAGAGTCCAATTATCGAATGTTCTTTTGTTATATTGATATACATACATGTTCTTGAAGTACCAACAAATTTTCAGGAGTATTCATTGTTTACTTTGCCTTTAGTGGCCGCTAAGGTTAGAAGTGTTTTTAAAAGCTTGGCACAGACTAAGTTGTTTGTTTATGAATTCTTAGTCGAAAACAATACTGAAACAGCGGTGCCTACAACGAGCATCCATATTTGCCAGACAAGGCTCCGTATTACATTTTTAAATTTCCAAAAATGAAGAGAAACTTAAAGAACTGTCGTTTTACAGTTGAAAAACGCTGAAAGGGCCAAAGTCTAACCCAAAAATGGAGTTAGAGAAGTGTTTCGACGATTGTAAAAAAATCAATATCATTAAGATAACTAATATATTGGCCGATATATGCGGTGTAAAGTCATCCGGAAGTTCGAAAATCTTTATTTTAGTTCTATGGGGGCTAAGAGACGTATTGACCCGGTTCAACTCATTTGTAACACACAAACATACTACTATCAGGAACTGAGCAAATCCAAAATAAAGACATCAAAGGCATCGTCCACCATAAATTTGTACCTCCTGGACAAACCGTCAATGCCAAATTTTACGTGGAAGTCTTCAGGAGACTCAAACGAAGGGCCGGATCTGACAAGACATAGCAGCCGATTGGAAATTCACCACGACAACGCCCTGGCTCACGCCGCCTTTCTTGTAAACAGCTACCTAAGCAAGGCTGGTATCCCAACGCTTCCGCAACCTTGCCTGAAAAGGCCGATGAAAGGCAAGCATTTTGACACTATAGAGGGGATCCAAGCAGTATGCACCTCGGCTCTCAAGGCTTTTATTGAGAATGCCTTCAATGCTCGGAAATTGCGCTGGCAGCGCTGCATCGGAGCAGAAAGAGCGTATTTTGAAAGTTTTTAAAGAATTATAACGGTTGGTTCAATCCTTTTTTTTAATCGTCTTAGTCCTATTTCTTTCCGAACAAACCCTGTATATCTCAAAATGACCGACATTTTTTGTAAAATGTCAAGTATAAGTACTGAGGTCCAAACAGTTGAACAGTTTTGTTTTTCGAATTTCAACTCGTCTCATCAATCCAATATTTTATATATTGTATATAAAAAATAAACATTATTTTTTTTAAACTTCTCTCAAGAAGTCCGCTTTGAGTCTATCTGGACTTAAATAAGCACACATGGTTTGTTTTTAATATATATTTTTATTTTCAATTAAATACTTCATTTCGCTTAACTTTTTATATTAAAGGTTCTAACAATTAAGGGTCTGTATTCTAACATCGAACTCTTGAAAAACGTGTCGCTCGGTCTTTTACTCCTGCATATTTATATAAATATGTACATGCCAATGCGTCTGCGGTTCGTCCTTCAGAAACCTCATATATTAACGAGTTCTAACACACGCCCACCTTCAACTGCACTTCTTGATGTTGATGACTACACATTACTTACTCGCACTCGTCGAAATTTTAATTATAAAAGTTTTTCAAACGAAAACAAAGTGAAGAAGTTTAACACAAAAAAAAAGAAACACACACACAAAAGAAAACAAAAGAGACTTTCTTTTGGATATGTTTTCTTTTTTGAATGTAAATTTTTTTTCTTGACACTCATTCCTCATCGTTCTTGCTTTCATTTGGAAGCGAATCAACTCAAGACTATTGCACTGCTTTTTATTTGGGATCCAAAATTTGTTGTTTGTCTCGTCAAAGCGCTTGGCACTGAGCTTCGTGTTGAAAGCGTCCGAATCAGCAGCAGCTCTAGTTGGTGCGTGTGCGAAGATGACGCGCATTTAACGACACATCGAGCACCTGTTGGGCAACAGGGGGCGGAATTTAAATACATGTTTTTGAGCTCACTTGTATACATCGAAGTTTCTTGACAATGATGTGCAGCTAAATTCGTACAAGTCAGCGGATATGAACGTTTACGCGCACGAAGGAGGAAGCATGTTGGGATGTGCTTTGTACTCGATCTCATGCTTATGAGTGCGCCTTTGATATAAGGATTCTGTCGAAAAACTATATTTGAGAATTCCAATACTAAATTTTAAAAAATAAGTTAACGGACTTTCAAAGGGTGCGAATATTTGCCAAATAAAAGAGAAGTGTATCGCTCTGTAGATGCCGTAGACCACCAATAATAATTGAAAATATGTTAAAGCTTCGAGCATGTTTCCATGTGTGACCTCATAATACTCTCTCTTCTCTTCCTTAAACTACTGATTTTTCTTTGTTATAAAGCACTTGTATGCTTTGTACAACAACCTTATTAAAACAATAACGTTGTACTGATATTTGTATATACATACATATATATAAATATATATATATCCACTCACACGTTGTTAAGTGCGCTTCGTTTGTATTATATTAAGCTGTCTCATAGGCGTTTTTATTTTATTTTCTTTAATTATTAATTATTCCGTGTGCGTGTGCCTGTTTACCATATATGAACAATTCTCTCTTTAAGTTGTTTGCTATTACAAAAATAATAGTCAAACAAATGTATGTATGTATGTATATATCTACTCGCAAAACAATAACTGCAATGCATATGCGGCGAATTAGAAGGTACGACTCTCACTCTCTCTTTATTAGTCGAGCCGCGCGTTGAGTGAATACAGCGGAAATGAATAATTCTCAAGTGGCTCATGCTGAGAGTAAAAGCTCTTACGTGAACTACCGCTCAGCTTAGGTCAGTGGTCGGCATGAGAGGATCTGTCACTGTGTTGGTGAGCACGAAAAAATAGTAGCCCAGTGAGAAATTGGAATTAAAATTAAGCAATTTTTATTATTAATTAATAGTATAATGAAAATTAACAAATTGTCTTTTGAGGATATATTCCCTATTATCTTTAAAAGACTTGGAACATAAAGGCATTGCGTGGCATCAAAGGCATTTAGAATCATAAAATATTTCTCGCAGGGCATATTTCGTTTTGCGCTATGGTCTTGCGTGATGTTAATTCGTTGATGGCTCGACAACGACTGAACGATAGAGCGTAAGCGTACGTGTGAAGTTAGTTTGCAAAATTTTGCTATGAAATGCCGACCACTGGCTTAGGTATACGTATAATCACAATTAACTTTTTTGTTTTCTTTTTAAGCAAATTTGATAACGAACTTTCGTAAGAGATTGTTAACAGATTGTGACAAATGGTGAGAATAACATTCGCTGCTACAGCCTTCATCACTAGCTGTTATATTCACTAACATTCTGCGCTTATACTGCAGCTCTGTTACTAAAATGTTGGTGTTAGTTGAGCAGCGATGTAATAATATCGACCAAGCGTAGGAGAGTGGTCAATCGAACAAACCATAGTAATAGTTTAAAGTTTGCTCCGATGTTTTTGCCATCCAAAAGACTTCCTATATAGTATAAATATTAGTAATTAGCATAGCGAGCTTAGTTAATTTAGCCATGGTCGTTTAGGTGTATGTACTGAACTGGTTCCTGAATTTTTGAAATATTGGTCATATGTTTAGCACACGTTCTTTTCTGCCCAAATTGCTGGTCATTTATCGGAACCGTTGATATTGGACCACTCTATCATATAACTCCCATATTAACTCAACCATCGGAATCAACCGCTTGCATAGAAAGCTTTTTCATTTGACGAGATATCTTCACGAAGTTTGGCACCTGAGGAAATTGTTCAGATCGGAACATTATGCATTTACCTGACACACAAATTTTTGTTTCAAAATCAAGTCTTGTAAAGAATCCTTTGTATGTAGTTATGCAGACAATGATAGCTTTGGGGAGCTTTATGCAGGACATTATTATTTTAAACTCTTCCTATTCCATTACTGTTGTTTTAATTATAATTTTGCATACTATTTTTCCACTAGTCCAAAACGTTCAAATTCTTTAGTCGTAATAAACGTGTAATAACAACAACGTTTCGTTATGTAACAATTATGCCAGCTGATTGTTCCTGCGTAAAAAGCTTCAGACACACACATTTTTTCGCGCAAATTGCTGACCAGAAAGTACTTGACACATTTTGAATCTCAGTAATAACGCTGTCAATAATTCATATTAAATTATAATCGAATATGCTGGAAGGGAAATTCGCTCATAAAAGCAGCTGCACACCCCGAAGAATATAACTAAAGTAAATGCGAATACGAAAAATGCAATAATGCGTCTTTGATGCCAATAGGAAGAGTTTTAAAATGTGTTGGAATGAAGGAAAAAATTGCAGACATGCTAACAATGACGCCGATGAATGAAAACGCTGCTTCAGATGCTCAAGTAATGACAAATTATTCAACAAAAAAAAAAAAACTGAGCAAAATGCCATTCACTTGAATATGTGTCAGTTTTACAGTTTTTTGAGCAGATTTCGTTTTCAATTTTAACAATTTTTCGCCACTCTTTGGAAATCCGTAGAAAATGCAACTAATTTTTTGCTGTCACCATGAGAAGTGGCATTTGCGCGTGTAAAATGCGCGATTGAGCTTCTAAATTGAAACTATTTGCGTCAGCTCGTTGCCAACCGCTTTGCGCCCTTGCGCGATCACACTGCTGCCTGCAGACAGAGTCATCAATATAACTTTATGCTGCTGATAGTTTTGTTCGTGCTCAGACAAATGCGAAGCTGCTAGTTTAGCACCACCATGCCGGCGTTCTGCGTCCACGCACCCACTCATATGTTGGCGTGTGGCCACCTGTACCCGCACAGCTTGAGCTAGTTTCTGCGGAGTCTAACCATTTAACGGCAGGAATTCAATTACCAAAGTTTTGACAGTGAAAAATTTCAAACTCACTTGTGTCATTGCTTTTGCGTGGCACGCTGTGGCAGACGCGTATACAGGTGTATGAGAAACAGACAACAACTTCCTTAATGTTTGAAAGCACAATCTTATGTAAAGTTTATAAAAATAAACATGTAAGGAACCAGAAGGACCAAAAACGGTTTTGTGGATATATGAGTAATATATGTAGATAGCTTTGGACTAATTTCATCTACTTTTGACACAAACAAATATAAAAACAAAAATTCTAAATTTTTTATCAAGAAAACTTCTAACTAAAAGATAGGTAGCACTGGAAATAAACGACTGCAATGACATCGACTACCCAACGTTCACAATATACGGCCTATGGTCATTCAGAACATCGAAAATCATAAAGCGTAAAGAGGCTGGGGCTATTCGTATTCCCATGTGGCTCGGAAGACCAGACGCTGAACCCAATTTTCGGCGGTTTTCAAGCATAAATCGGCTGATACTGCTGCAATTTCACGTACGGCTCAATGACGCCGCCGGTCCATAAACCGCACTAAATCGTGATTTTTTCAGGATGCAATGAGCTAGAAATGAGCTTCATCGCTGATTACGATTTTTCGATGAAAATCCGGATCATTTTCAAGTTGTTGCTTAGCCCAATTCACGAACATACGACGATTCTGGCGTCAAGCGGCTTCAGTTTCTTGCGACAATTTGATCTTGTAGAGATATAGGCCGAGATCTCTTCGCGAAATTCGCAAAGTGAGGGGCTGATTTGCGTCTTCCTTTTTTGATGCGCTAGCGGCAGCAATATACTCGGCACTACGAGCACTTCTTTGACTCACTAAACGTTGCGCTCTTAAAGTTGAGACCAGACTCAGAATTTTGGAATATCTTTTTATGGTGAAATGCCAAACCTTACTGAAGCGAAATGCCAAAAGAGCCTAGAAAAATATGGCGTCGTTTGTTGTTGCTATCGGTTTTGTAGCGTTCGCATTGAAAAACCCGGAGTGGATGCTGCTTATTGATTTGATTTCTAATTTACTCGTAAAAATTAATTTGCTGCTTTCCTTGCAAATAGAAATGTAAATATTCTACTTTACTCCTCACCACTGACTTTTAATCACAACTTACGTTTATTCACTATTCATGCTATGATCTACTTGTCAATTCACTTGTCCACACCTTTTACTTGTATTTGTAGTTTTCGTATAGAAATTAATTTGATAAATTACAACAGCAACAAGCTAGGCAGATAAGAAATCCGCGACAGCTTAACCACGAAAGGGACATCACACAATCAAACGATTCACACTACTCGCTTTCCAACTCTCTCAAGCGAATCAATTTAATTTTGATTTTCGATTAAGCTTTGATAATGATTTCAATTAAAGCATGTTTCTAATTGCATTACGCTTGTTGCAATTTATCAATCAATGCCATCTCCAAACGTTCACCTAACCGAGTAGTCAAACAAAGCGACCCACCGAACAAAAAGTGTTTGCATTTTAAATTGATTTTCAGAAGTTAGCGATGCAACTCCCAGCAGCTGCAGTGTAAAGAAAAACGACCTTACGTAGACCTTTAAACAACAGTGCAGTTTGGATTTCTTCAAATCACTTTTAAGCTGTCATGGACATCAATGAAATTTAGAATCGCAGTGACTCTGATAGCAAAACACCCGGATATAAAATAAAGTAAAAGAAAGTCGGGATAAATACAGCTATTTTTTATATTTTATTTAAAGATATACATTTTACATTTATTTTCACTTACTTACTTTTTTACTTATCCTTAATTCTACAACAAAGAAGCAAAAAAGCTACTTCACATCCAACGCGATTTTTAATTTCCGTTTTCTCTGAATTTTTTCTTCATGCAAGCATGTGTCTATTGTGTGAAAATATTTCTTGTACCTGCATGTATTCCACTTTCCTTTGCGTACTTCTGTCCCGCTCTTTAGCGCATATATTGCGTTTCTGCTACTTTTTACTACTACTTTTTTAGTTGCAGATACGTTTTCTTCGGCTGAAGGGCTGATATGTTGAAAGCAACTTTGGGGCATAATCAATCTTGTTGCCTGCTATAATGGTTGCACCTAACGCAATAGCCACTCAGCAACGGCGGTGGCCCGAACCCAGGTGCACTCACACAGACGTCGCCGCATCGCTGCAGAAGTTTTTAGATACAAGTACATTTTCGGGTTGCACTTCCGGTGGCAAAATTAAGATGCCACGCATACTGAAATAGCTGGTTGCAACTTTCTCGGCCACGGTGGGGATTGAGGGTGTAAGTAAGACTGAAAACAATTGTATTTGCTTAGCTTAGAAGGATATAATGAAGAACTAAAAGAAATTTCAGCAGCAAACGGTAAGGACGAACTTGAAGCTATTGCATTACCTTGGTGGCTTGCGCTGCTTTCTGCGTGTTTGTATTATGCTGCAAGTGTTACCTGTCCGTCGGATGTGCTTGTCTCAGCCGCAGCAGGCGTTAAAGGTTGCACCTTGCCTTAACAAGCAGAGCAAACTGTTTGTTTATTTCGCAGCATTAAGCGCATTCACTTTTCCAACACGTTTTTATTACTAACTAAAGCAAATGGCTTGCTAAGAGAATACAGCTTGAGCGCTGCTTTCCGTTCTTCGTTATGGCGTATTGCAGTGAAGAATTTTAATCAGTATAGTAGTACTCGTACAGTGGTAAGATAAAATTGCTCCAAATCATGATTAATGTTGCGTTTCTAATTTTACTTCTGTGGCTTTATTAATAATGACAAGTAACGAGCGTGCTACGCTTACTTAGTGCAGCAATGTTGATAACTAATTGAAGTCTGAGCTAGAAAGTGGTATGAAATGGTTTTTCAAGTGATACTTCAATTGACTAATGAACAAGAAAACACGTTAACTTCGTCTGCATCGCAGCAACTGTAATACTATTGACAGGTGATACTCTGAAAATATAGTTTATATATAATATATAGGGTACTAAAAGGCCTTTATCGTGATTTGGATCAGTCAGTTTACGTGACAGCTATAAGCAAAAGTGGTCTGAACTAAAACATATGTTTGAAAATAACCCTTGCCAGATAATCCATGTCATATTTCATGCAGACATCTCATCAAATATCTTGTACAGCCCATCCTTCTATCGACTGCGATACTCGCCGTAGCCAAAGGACCATAACTCTTCCGCAGTACTTTGCTCTCAAAAAATCATAACGTCGACTTATCAGCCGTTGTCCTCGTCCATGCCTCTGTACCATATAGAAGGATAGGAATTATAAGTGACTTATAGTTATGTATATAGTCTGAAATTATTGCAGTTATGTAATAGATCAATATATGTACATACTTTCGTCTAACAATCCGATACATTTATACATACTATATTTTCATTAATAAAGACATGTTTTACACTTCAATCAGACAAGTGATTGAAATATAAATATTTTTATAGCGTTTATCGCTTTTTTTGTTTGTTTTAGGTACAAAGTCAATCACGGGCCGCAAACGTATTCTCAATTCATTTGTAGTCGAATAGCGTTGCAAAAATAATACTTAAATGTGCAATTACTACTTGATATTCACATAGTGTTGACAGTACATATTTGATAACAATTATAAATATATATGTAAATGTATGTTAACTCACAATTACGCAGCAAAATGTTTAAGCGTGCCGTTTCACATAATATTAACTGTTTTTGAATTGTTCACCGCATTTTTATTTTTGCTGAACACACTTATATTTATGTATGCCAATTTGTCTCTCACATAGAGCAACAAAAGTTAAGCGCTCACAACTCATTTGCTTGCGGACTGAAGAGAAAATTTGTTTATTAAATATTTGCATCAGCGCTGTTATATTTAGTGCCGCCTAACTCAACCAGCTTGGAGGGTATACCTAGCCAATAGAGCATGCTAACTACTACTTCTAAAGTAGTCTTAAATATTTTCTGCTTTAATGGAAACATGGCAGCAGCTCGATCACATTGTGGGCTTAATTATCTAAATTGCTTTACAAATAACATTTCAATGAGGCATTTTTAATTGTCTGTCAGGCATTATTCACAATACTTGAATTCTTATTATCTAACTGAGACCGCCTTATGCCATTTCAACTGCAGTTTTACACTCCAAGTACTGGTATATTGTTGGGTATATACACTTTTGAGTTAACAATGCTCAGCTAAGAACCATCAGACAACTGCTCGAAAGATACTCGAACTGAATACTTACGAGTATATTTATCAAGCAATTTAGCGCTAAGTAAAAATGTATACCCATTTTTGCGTATCAACACACTATATCATTTATGGTTGTGATGACACCACCAAAGTGCAAAATCAAATGGAAAGGGCGTTTACAAAATTTATCGCTAATATTAATTCTTTCAAAATAAAAATCACTAATATATGCAAAAATAGTATTTATTTTATTTGGTCCTACATTTGTTTGTGTCGAGCAAAGTATATAGCTCTTTTGACTTAACAACTTTATTGCTTGCATCACATCTCGTTTAACAACAGCCTTTATAAAATTAACACTAATTTGCACTTAAATCATGTACATATTTGTCAACTTATAGAAACTTATTTCTAATATTTTACTAAACATCAAGATAACCCAAATGCAAATAGTTCGGAATAATCCGCAGCAACTCGTCGAGGTATTCTTTGTCATAAATCCTAAGAGCGTACTCGCTGTCGGTGATCAGCAAATCTGGTGAGATATCTCCTCGACAAAATTTAGGCCACATCGGCAGAAATATCATCATCATTAGCAGTTCTTTCAAACGAAAATAAAAGAATATTAGCAATCTTCGGTCTGCTTATGTAAGACTTAAGACAAATCTTGAAAAACTTTCCCTCACTTACCGGCATATCTGTGACGGAACAATTGCTCCCGAAATTTGACCAAATTCGGCACAGGGCCGTCATATCCGATTTTCTCAAGAGTTTCCTTGAAAATCGTGAAGTAGTAATGCAGGAATTCAGCTGTACGTGGACGCAACTTATCATCTAACAACATGAATATGGAATATATCAAATCACTGGTTATTGGACCAACGTGGGAAAATTGATAGTCCAAGAGCATAACATCCTCAAATTTTCCGGTATCTGGATTATGCTTGTACATCATATTTTTCGAATGGAAATCACCATGATTGAGCACATAGTAAGCGTCATCAAGCGGCGCAATCCGATATTCTTTATAGGAAGCAGCAGCCTCATCGAGCAGATCTACTTTTTCCAAAAGTTTCTCAAAAGCTGGCAAATATTCCTTCAACTCTGGTGTTTTTTGCACAAATTTCATAAACTTTTTTGTACCGTTCATGAAGAATGGATTTTCCTTAATACCGTCCTGCGAGAAGAAACTGTGACGATATTCATCGAAGTAGTGTGGTTCCTAGGCGATGTTTGCAAAATAAAATTACTAAATAAAATTTAAGTTGAACCTCCTCACATACCTCTTTTATTATCTTGTGACTGATCGCGTGCCATTTGGCCAATTTGGCGTAAGCGGCTTTTACTTCTTCCTCATTCGCAAAACGTCCACGCATTACTTTGTAGCCCAGTGGCACGATATCCTCAAATACGATAAGTTTGTGTGGAGATAATGCATGGTAGAGTACACTTGAGCGCAAAAAAGAAATTGCATTATATCACTTTTATGTTTAACTACAATTACTGGTACTTACGGTGCTTTCAGCGTTGTGTTATCACCTATATCCCGCAATTGCTTTTCGAAGCGTGGCAGTACCTGCGTATACATGCCAATCTCAACCTCGAATACGTCAAAATTTTCCAACATTTCTTTTTTGGTGCCTTCCACCTCTGGCATTGTTTTTATAATCATCGATTTGCTTTTCTCTACACCACCTAACCGATACTCTGCCAATGCACGAAACATTATGCTGGCATAGTGGTCACCCTTAACAGTGGCGGGAGTGAGTTTGAAGCTTTTCAGCACCACATCACTTGCGTTTTGCTCACAGTTCTGCAACACTTGCGTAAAAAACTCACTATCCAACCATTGTGGCGGCTGCAGCTCATCCTCGTTGTATTCCTCGGCTTTAGGTGCCATATTATCTCAATTAGCCAGTCACTGCTTACTTGTCGATCGCTGTGCGTAGTTTGCGATCTGCGGATAAACGAACGTAGCTTTAAATACGAAAGCGCGAAGTGTTGAGTGCGATTTCTCTCAAATGACCAAGCAACATTTTATAAGTAGATAAGATCATTCCGCTAAAATTCTATACAATGAAGCAGAAATAGAGTATTTTAAAGAAGACAGGTTTTTTTTTCGTTTTGTTTTGATTTTGCTATTTTGGTTCTAACATCACAACCATAAATAATATAGTTTGTTAATACGTAAAAATAGGTATACATTTTTATTTAGCGCTAAATTGCTTGATAAAAAATATTCAGTTCGAGTACCGTTCGAGCAGTTGTCTGATGGTTCTTAGCTGAGCATTGTTAACTCAAAAGTGTATATACCCAACAATATACCAGTACTTGGAGTGTAAAACTGCAGCTGAAATGGCATAAGGCGGTCTCAGTTAGAAAATAAGTATCCAAGTTTTATGAATTATGCTTGAGAACGATCAAAAATGGCTAATTGAAATGTTATTTGTAAAGCAATTTAGATAATTAAGACCACAATGTGATCGTGCTGCTGTCATGTTTCCATTAAAGCGGAAAATATTTAAGACATCTTAGTAGTAGTAGTTAGCATGCTCTATTGGCTAAGTATACCCGCTAAGCTGGTTGAGTTAGACGGCAATAAATATATAGATAATTTTCTCTGCGGTCCGCAAGCAAATGAGTTGTGAGAGTTTTACTTTGATTGCTCTATGTGAGAGATAGATTATTATAACAATATATATGTATGTATATTAGGGTTTTTTTTTTTTTTAAACTATTCATTGTTTTCAATCTTATCATTAAATTTCCGTAGAAATACCCTAAAAAAATTCCCAGAAAATGTTAGCCCTTAATATTAACATTATTTATTACATACCATCTATGAAAATGCTATGAAGACTTACTTAAAAAGCCGAATATCTCGAGAAGTATTAATGATGACGGTTTTGACCTTAGACCTTTTTTATAGCAAATAAAATTTCCTACAAGTTTGTCATGTACATTTTTTCCACAGCTCTTGTCATTTACGAGATATATTCAAAAAAATTCGAATTTCGTGGAAAAGACAGGTTTTGAGCCCCGTGCTACATCGCCGGCGTAAGTTTCGACTTTGTCGCACTAGGCATTTTTGTAGAGTGTTCAATTCTGGGAAACACGTGTTGAAAGTCAAAGCGATACCATAAAATGCCTCTGCGATAGAGAAATTTAAAGATAAAAATCACGATTGTCCTGTATTTTTTACAGAAAATTTTTACATGTCTTGATCCAGTCCCTAAAGTTAATATTAAGGGCTCAAATTTTCAGGGAATTTTTTTAGGGTATTTCCTAGGAAATTTCATGATAGGATTGAAAAAAATAAATAGTTAAAAAAAACACCCTAATGTATATACTAATGATATGATCTTTAATTAATTCAAATATGACACTCATGATTTTGCAATAAAGCGATGGAACGACAAGCGTGTTTCTAATTATATGCTTCGTATCTAAGCAGTAGCATATGACGTTAGTAGAGAGCAAATGAGAATGTTTAGCAAAAAAAAAAAATGCGGTAACAGTTAAGATTATGTAAAAAAGCACGCTGGAAAAATATGCTGTGTAATCGTGAGTTAACATATCTACATTTGTACATATCAAATATGTACTGTCAACACTATGTGTATAGCAAATAGTAATTGCACTTTTAATCAATATTTTTGCAACGCACTTAGTATTCCTAATAACAGCGCTGAAGCTTTTGTTGAAGATCCTTGCTGAGCGCCTCAGAATATTTTTTAAGTTATGGTTTCGTTGTCAGAAATTCATTAAAAATATGAATACTGATTTTGATCGTTCTCTTTATATGATAGCTATATGCGGCAGTGTCGATATCAATGGCTCTAAGACATAAGCAGCGTCTCTGAGAGGAAAGATCGTGTGCACATTCCAGATCGATACAGACAGACAAACATGACTTAATTGACTCAGCTCATCATGCTGATTATTTATATATACATTTTGTAGGGTCTTCCATGTTTCCTTTTGGGTGCTACAAACTTTGTGCAAACTTAATATGCCCTGTTCAGGGTATAAATATGATAAAAGATTCTATAATGACTGTTCATTTGAATTCCATTTACATATAAAGTCTGGCCACTTCATCAAGAACTGCCCACTTTTCAATATTTATTTTTTAAAACTAAACAAACTTTCCCTTAATTTGTATATGGTATATGACATAACAAGTTGTGTAAATTAAGACACAAATATTAAGTGGCTTTGGGTCAGGGATCAGCATTTTATAGCGCAATCTTGCTCACCTCACACCTGCAGCTTCACTTTTTAGTTGGGGCATTGTCCATAAAACAATGAAAAATCAACGCGCATTTCAATATGCGAACTGTTATATAATTACTTAAGGTTTCTGGCGACGTTTAATACATTTCGTGGTGTAGGTCAATATTTTTTTTACTGCTGATATGAACAAAAAATAAATAGAGAAACACGCGGAGGAAGATAGTCTCCAAAGATAAGATATATAATTCTCACTTTGTTGCTTGCTTCAAGTGCTCACTCACACCACCATAGTTCCTCTCAAGCTGTCCAACAGCTGTACTAACTTATGGTAGAGACAAGTGAAATAGAATAGCCGTAGGGAAGGGAAAAGAAAGCAAATTTACATGCGAAGGGCAACCAGAAGAAACCAGTGGTGATATTTATTGTAATTAAATAAAAGTAAACATACATATATATCTATATATATCTATATATGTATGTTTAATGTGTTAGTTCACTAAAAGTGAATTGATAATGTTTGAGAGCTTGCGGCAGGTGTTCTCTATTATTAACGAGTAAGTTATTTCCTGTTTTGTTCGAGAACTACTTAAAAGCAGTTAAAAGCTCACTGATAATTCACAAGTACCAACTGTCAAATACCGTTATATCAATATTTATTTTATACTCACGCAACATGTTGCACGGAGTAAAATAGTTGATTTAAAAAATTGTTTTATTTAAGCAAATTTGTTGTTTCTGGGTCATAGTAATGGGAAATTGATCGAAATCAGACTGTAAACACGCCTACTTTACATACATATATCACAATTGTATCTTGCATTACGGTACGTACCTGTATTGCGGTACTTATTTACATGCCAACGAAGATGAGAATTGTGCTGATGAGGACATTTTGGCCGAATTTGAGGTTATCTTAAAAAGAATTGAGTGGAACAAACTTCACAAATTCTTACCACAAATTTTTGCAAATTGCGAGAAAATAAACCACTCGTTAGATCTAAACTTTGTACTGCTTTACTTTCTTACTAAAAAAATTTTTGCACCTGAGAACACTTCACCGCCTTCCGGTTATACCTTCATATAGCACTCCGTACCCAGTTATTTTTATTTCTTTCATTTTCAGGTACTTATGATTAATAATGACTTTTTTCTTATCATCGCACTTGAAAAACGTCGATATTCAACTATAAATATTAAAATAATGATATCAAGTACTACAGTAAGTGCTGAAGGTTGAGTCAATACTTTTATCTGTCTAATCTCACAATGGTTTTTTCGTAAAATGTCGAGATTTTTATCTATTGGTTTTTTCACCTTTTGGGGAATGCGTTCTTTCATTCCTTTGTGAAATAAAAAAGGTCTGAATATTTCACCAAATGAATTGAACTAGCTGTAAGTATCCATAATTTCCTAAGAGTGCCTGTACATGGCTTCCGCATCCAATATGTTTTCCAGATCTGGCCCCCAGTGACTATTTCCTGTCCCCAGATCTCAAAAAAATGCTCGCTGGGAAGAAACTGATCGCCAAAACTGATGCATATTTGGAAGCAAAGGACAAATCCTACCAGACAGAAGGTATCGAAAAGTTCAAAGGTACTTATAAACAGTGAGTTATGCTTGGAGGGAATTTTGCTGAATAAAAAAGTTACTTTTGCCAAACGCATGTGTTTTACTGTGGCAGACAGGGGACTTGTTTCTTGATTTCAATACTGGAAAGTGAAAGAATCTGAAATAATTTAAATTTTGTTATATGAGAAATAGGCGTGATTTTTGTCAATTTTCCCAGTTTTGTAATGGTATATAAGAATGAAATGATAACTATACCTACCGAATTAAGTATAAATCGATCAAGTAGGTCTTGCGATATGGATTTTCATCTAAATGTGGACGCTGTCCATTGCAATATCACCTTGGAGAATTTACATTCAGGAAAGATAATGGAATTAAACCACACATGCATAATACGTCTTCGTTTCGCCACTCGCTACTATGTTTGAGAGCAGTACACCAAATATCTTAGTTAATTTGTTTAAATAATGTAAGCTTGACCTTAGGTACTTTGCCAAGTTGTCAATTTCATCTTTTAAGAATAAAATAATGTGTTTTCTTTTGTTTTTTTTTTTTTATTGTTAATAAAAATTTAGTCCTCCAAATAGCCTAGATGCAAGTACTGAGGTAAAATATGCTCCACATATTTTATATATTCCACTGAATCGTACAAAGAGCGACGATATTCGTCGGATGTCATCAAATTTTCCACGTTAGCGTTCTTTTCCCTGAGCGCGTACCACATAGGCAAAAATGTCACCAAGAGAAACAGTTCTAATGAAATAAGAGAAATTTATTTTATTATATATCGGCCAGTAGTATTACGTTCGTTATATAATTATTCTACGCCGTTATTTTCGAACAATTTTTAAAAGTAATTAAGTGCCCAATACTTGCCCAAGTCTTTATGATGCATATGTTGTTGTCTTATCTGCAAAAGTGATGGTGAAGTACCCTTAAAACCTATATTGGCTAGAGTGTCTTTGAAAACGGTGTAGTAATAGTACAGCAGTGCTGGAAAGTCTAAGCGTAACTTCTCATCCATCAAACAGTAGATGGAATATATCAAATCATTCACACTCGGTCCCACGTAACAAATTTGGAAGTCTAACAGCATAACATTGACCATATCATCACTTTCCTTGTGATGTTTGAACATCATATTTTTGGCATGAAAATCACCATGACAGAGAACATAGCAAGCGCCTTCTTTCGGCGATTCACGGTACTCGGCATAACTTTGACGACAACTTTCTAAGAGTTTGGGTTTCAATTTCTCAAAATATGGCAAATAAGCCTGTAAAGAAGGCGTTTTTCTCAGTAAATCTACGAAATTGACTATACCAGTTGCCATAAATGGCTCTTGTGCTATGTTCGGCATGTTGAATATTCCCTGCTGAAATTCGTCAAAATACTGCGGTTCCTGAAAATGCATTGAAGAATGTATTTAATTACAGGCGGATATCCAGTTCGACTAAGTCTTTTAAGTGTATAAGAACCTCTAGATTGATTTTATAACTGATGGCATGCCACTTGGCTAACGTAGAATATGCCGCTTTCACTTCGTTCATGGTAAGAGCTCGATCACGCACCACAACATAACCGGCGGCCACTAGGTCTTCAAAGACAATTACTTTCCTGGGCGTCAAAGCACTGTACAAACACCTGCAATTATTCGTTCATTTAACTGTATGTGAAATCGCACAACTTTGTTGTTTGTAAAATACTAACGGCACTTTCAGCACTGTATTATCGCCAACGTCGCGTAGAATCTTTTCGAAACGCGGTAGAATCTTAGTATACATGCTTATTTCCTTTTCAAAAATATCCGTCTTGCCTAGCATCTCCTTTTTGTGGCCATCGCTTTCGGGCATAGTTTTCAAGACCACAGATTTAGTTTTGTGCACACCATTCACTCGATATTCCAGCTGCGCGCGAAAGATTACGCTTGCATAGTGATCACCCTGCATGGAAGCTGGTGAAATGTTCACATTCACAATTTCTATTTTGCTTGTTTTCTGCTCGCAATTCTTCAACACCTTCAAGAAGAAATCATTGTTCATCCATTCGGGCGCCTGCAGTTCGTCGGCATTGAAATCTTCGGTGTTCCCGGTCATTCTTCGTTACACACGCTTCCGTTTATTTTGCGAATTCAATGTGAATTGAAAGCATTCACAATTCTAACTGAACGCAAACTGCAAATTACTAAAGGAGCTGAGCATGCATTGATAAGCGATGTGACAAACTATTTAATTAATAGAATACACTGACTGAATGCAAACATTAGTTACACAACATAAGTAAAATAATTGAGAGAGTGGGCAATGTAAATATCAACAAGCACAAGTAAGGAAGAGCTTTATTCGGGAATAACATAATATTTTGTACTCTCGCAACTTGCAAGGAATAAAGCGAGAGAAGTATCAGTTCAGTTGCGTAATGTTTGTTAGTTTTATGGGTTGTAGGGCAAGTTTTCACCAAATCCTATTCATTGTAAGCACAAATCTGCTTCGTTATTGGAAAACTAAACCCTCTAAATTGTACTAAAGTGACTCACGTATTGGTCGATGTACCTATATGCATTATAAAGTCACCCGGAAGTCGAAAATCTTTATATTAGGTATATGGGGGCTAAGGGAAGTATTGACCTGAATCAACGCATTTGTGGGTCACAGATATACTACTATCAGAAGAAGGATTCTCTCTGAATTTCTATTAGACATTACTCACATTGACCGATATTTTCGGTAAAAAGTCAACTCACTGAGTTTACATATTCACTACCTAGGGACTAGAAACCGCTTCGTTTGATTTACTCAATTTTGGGTCATAAGCTGGCACACTTCAAAGGCGCTATTCGTGCAAAGTTTTGTCCTAATATGTTCTCGACAAATATTTTGTTTGGTTAATGTTGACACAAATGTCCAATATCGAAATAAAACGATTTAATCGACCAGTGTTTGACCCTAGAGACATCTATGGAAAAACGGCGGAATTGATTCTTAATTTGTATGCTGGAAACCGAATGTTTCGAATGGAATTTAAAATTGTTTTATATGGCAACTAGGCGTGGCGGTAGTCCGATTTTGTCTACTTTCACTCCGATTATGCTCATCTACGAACTCGTATTTTTTCTACCATACCAAATTTCATCGATATATCTCAATCTTTACTCAAGTTACTTTTTGCACGGACGTACGGACGGACGGATAGACAGACAGTCACCCGGATTTCCACTTGTCTCGTCATCCTGATAATTTATATATTAATAACCATATATCTATCTCGATTAGTTTTAGACTGTGCCAACAACAGTTAAGTAAACAAAACTATTATACTCTGTAGCAACATGTTGCAAGAGTATGAAAGCAGAATAAGGGGCATTTAAAAGCTTATAAGACGATAAAGTCAATTTCAGTTTATATATCATCCTTTTATGTGTTATATTGATCCGATATTGACATACCGACAAATGAGTAGGTTTTTGGAAAAAAAGTATGTCAAGATCGATACTCAAAGACTGTAACCAGTTCGCACATAAGCAGATAGTCGGACAGACAAGCTAAATCCACGTAACTTCTCGCGCTGATCTTCTATAAATATATCATATATTTAGAGACTCCTTTGTTTACTTATGTGTATTACAAGTTTGAAAGGTTTTTTATTATCGGGTGTGGGCTTTTTAACAAATATGTTCTTTATTTGATAAATTTTTGTTTCCTTATCTTACATACTTCGTAAAATAAATGCTTAAAATTTCGCAAAATTCTAAAGTGTTGTTGTTGGCGTGACAGTAATAGAATTTATAGCACAATAAGAGTAGACAACCCAGATAATGTGAATGGACATTAGAGAAGCGTCGAGCAAACTAATCTAATATGTATTTTCTGTAACTCGTTGTTATCTCATTTGTGCGAGAGAACTGCTATTTTAAAAGCTTATAGAGATATGGAATTTTTTAATTATTCAGTTCAACGTAATAATTTTCCCATCACTGCACAAGGTGGATTCCAAAGTAAACAGGACATTAAAAACAACAGAACAAATGGTTTTTTCGACAAAATCAAATTACTTTATTCAAAATAGTCTCCTTCTGCTTCAATACAGCTTTTTCCTGGTCCAAAAGCATGTCGAAAGAGTGTTTTAGCTCGTGGGCCCGTATGGTCGCCAGATTGCCGGTGCAAGCCTTTTGAATGGCCTCTACGTCTGCATAACGCTTTCCTTTTATGGGCAAATGCATTTGTCCGAAAAGAAAGAAGTCGCACGGTGTCATATCAGATGAATACCGAGAGTGATTAATGGTTACGTTATTTTTGGTCGTCAGTCAATTTGTGCGGAACAAACGGTGCACACACCTTTCGTAAGACAAAATAGTTTTTTAATGTAGTCCCTTTGTTCGAAGCTCATTTTTGCACCGTTAACACATTCATACTGACATTGAAACGCAATTACTTCACTTCCAATCAATGAAATGTCATGAAATTCTCTTTCTACTTTCCATATGTCACAATTTTATTTTCAACTACGGTACATACCTGTATTACGGTACTTATGTGCTTATATATAGAGAGCCAACGAAGATGCAAATTGTGCTGATGAGAATATTTTGGCCGAATTTGAGGTTATCTTAAAAAGATTTGAGTGGAATAATGTTTACGAATGCTCTCCAAAATTTTTTTGCAAATTTCGAAAAAATAATTTACTCCTTATATCCGAACTTTTTACTGCTTTACTTTCTTATTAAAAAAGTTTTTGCACCTGAGAACACTTCACCGCCTTCCGGTTATACATATTATACTCTCATTTAGCATGCCGTACCCCGTTATTATTATTTTTTTCATTTTCCGGTACTTATGATTAATAGTGACTTTTTTCTTATCATCAAACCTGAAGAGCATCGATTTGCAATTATAAATATATAAATAATGATATCAAGTACTACAGTAAATGCTTAAGGCTGAGTCAATACTTTCATCTGTTTAATTTCACAATGGTTTTTTCGTAAACTGTCGAGATTTTTATATATTTACTTTTTACCTTTTGAGGAATGCGTTCTTTCATTCCTTTGCAAAATAAAAAAGGTCTGAAAATTTCAATAAATGAATTGAACTAGGTGTAAGTACCCATACTTTCCTAAGAGTGCCTGCACATGGCTTCCGCATCCAACATATCTTCCACATCTAAAAAAAAAATGCTCGCTGGGAAGAAACTGATCGCCAAAACTGATGCCTATTTGGAAGCAAAGGACAAATCCTACCAGACAAAAGGTATCGAAAAATTTAAGGGTACCTATAAACAATGAGTTATGCTTGAAAGGAACTTTGCTGAATAAAAAATTACTTTTGCCAAAAGCATGTGTTTTACTCTGGTAGACAGGGGACTTGTTTCTTGATTTCAATACTGGAAAGTGAAAGAATCTGAAATAATTTAAATTTCGTTATATGAGAAATAGGCGTGATTTTTGTCAATTTTCCCAGTTTTGTGCTGTTATATAAGAATGGAATTATAACTATACCTACCGAATTAAGTTTAAATCGATCAATTAGGTCTTGCGATATGGATTTCCACCTAAATGTGAACGGCGTTCATTGTACATTTGAGTCCTCGGCTACTATAGAGTCCCTAATTTCACCTCGCAGAATTTACATTCAGAAAAGATAATGGAATTAAGCCATACATGCATAAGACGTCTTCGTTTCGCCACTCGTTATTATGTTTGAGAGCAGTACACCAAATAACTTAGTTAATTTGTTTAAATAATGTAAACTTGACCTTAAGTACATACTTTGCCAAGTTGTCAAATTCATCATTAAAGAAGAAGAAGATTTTTTTTTTTTGTTTTATTGTTAATAAACATTTAATCCTCCAAGTAACCCAGATGCAAGTACTGAGGTAAAATATGCTCCACATATTTTATATATTCCACTGAATCGTACAAAGAGCGACGATATTCGTCGGATGTCATCATATGTTCCACGTCAGCCTTTTCATTGACCGCGTACCACAAGGGCAAAAATGTCACCAAGAGAAACAGTTCTAATGAAAATAGAGAAATTTATTTCATTACATATTGACAAGTAGTATTACGTTCGTTATACAATTATTCTACGCCGTTATTTTCGAACAATTTTTAAAAGTAATTAAGTGCTCAATACTTGCCCAAGTCTTTATGATGCATATGTTGTTGTCTTATCTGCAAAAGTGATGGTGAAGTACCCTTAAAACCTACATTGGCTAGAGTGTCTTTGAAAACGGTGTAGTAATAGTAAAGCAGTGCTGGAAAGTCTAAGCGTAACTTCTCATCCAACATACAGTAAGTGGAATATATCAAATCATTCACATTCGGACCCACGTAACAAATTTGGAAGTCTAACAGCATAACATTGACCATGTCATCACTTTCCTTGTAATGTTTAAACATCATATTTTTGCCATGAAAATCACCATGACAGAGAACATAGCAAGCGCCTTCTTTCGGCGATTCACGGTACTCGGCATAACTTTGACGACAACTTTCTAAGAGTTTGGGTTTCAATTTCTCAAAATATGGCAAATAAACCTGTAAAGAAGGCGTTTTTCTCAGTAAATCTACGAAATTGACTATACCAGTTGCCATAAATGGCTCTTGAGCTATGTTGGGCATGGTGAATAGGCCCTGCTGAAATTCGTCAAAATACTGCGGTTCCTAAAAATGTATTGAAGAATGTATTTAATTACAGGCGGATATCCAGTTCGACTAAGTCTTTCAAGTGTATAAGAACCTCTAGATTGATTTTGTAACTGATGGCATGCCACTTGGCTATGGTAGAATAGGCCGCTTTCACTTCGTTCATGTTAAGAGCTCGATCACGCACCACCTCATAACCGGCGGCCACTAGGTCTTCAAAGACAATTACTTTCCTGGGCGTCAAAGCACTGTACAAACACCTGCAATTATTCGTTCATTTAAATGTATGTGAAATAGCACAACTTTGTTGTTTGTGAAATACTAACGGAACTTTCAGCACTGTATTATCGCCAACGTCGCGTAGAATCTTTTCGAAACGCGGTAGAATCTTAGTATACATGCTTATTTCCGTTTCAAAAATATCCGTCTTGCCTAGCATCTCCTTTTTGTGGCCATCGCTTTCTGGCATAGTTTTCAAGACCACAGATTTAGTTTTGTGCACACCATTCACTCGATATTCCAGTTGCGCGCGAAAGATTACGCTTGCATAGTGATCACCCTTCATGGAAGCTGGTGAAATGTTCACATTCACAATTTCTATTTTGCTTGTTTTCTGCTCGCAATTCTTCAACACCTTCAAGAAGAAATCATTGTTCATCCATTCGGGCGCCTGCAGTTCGTCGGCATTGAAATCATCGGTGTTTCCGGTCATTCTTCGTTACACACGCTTCCGTTTATTTTGCGAATTCAATGTGAATTGAAAGCATTCACAATTCTAACTGAACGTAGATCGCAAATTACTAAAGCAGCTGAGCATGTATTGATAAGCGATGTGATAAACTATTTAACTAATAGAATATAGTGACTTCATACAAACATTAGTTACACAACAGTAGTAAAATAATTGAGAGAATGGGCAATGTAGAAATCAACAAGCACAAATAAAGAAGAGCAAAGCTCTTCATAACATAAGGTATAACATAATATTTTATACGCTCGCAACTTGACAAGATCAAAGCTGGGGGAAAATACCTTCAGCTGCATAATGTTTGTTAGTTATATGTGTTCTAGGGCAAGTTTTTACCAAATCTTATTCATTAGAAAACTAAACCCTCTAAATTGTACTAAGATGACTCTCGTATTGGCCAATGTACCTGTATGCATTATAAAGTCACGCAGAAGTTCGAAAATCTTTGTGTTACTTGTAGATATATGGGCTCTTGGGCGAGTATTGAGCCGATTCATCGCATTTGCGGCACACATACAAACTACTATCAGAAAAAGACTTTCTCTGAATGTCAATTAAATATTGGATAATCCGAAAAATCTTTTCGTACTTCTAGTCAACTTTCAACTTATTTTTTTTTAATAAATAATAATAATTAAATAAAAAAATACGTTCCATTTTGGTCGACCAATTTTTGTCATTTTTCCGCTAGAGATATTATTCCATCAGTGTAAATCGAAATTTCGAAGTTTTCAGAACGAAAGCGAACGAACCAATGTCGTGCTACCTGAACTGATACAGCATCGTCTCCGTAAACTTCACAAATTTCATTGGTGACTTGTGTGGCATTCTTCTCTTTTTTATACAAAAATTGCAAAATATAGCGTCATCATTATGTTAATTTTTGAACAGCTGTAACTTTTTTTTCAACTTTCCCGAACTATTTTTTTTGTTATGCTTAAATGGAGCACGTTTCCAACACTATATGGTATGACACAATGTGATAGATAGCACTGGAGATATACGAAGGCAACTACATCTTTTGACAAAATACGAAAATACTTTTTCGACTACCGATTATAAATGATCAACGTGACGAGCTGAGACTTTTTCCACTACCCAGTATACTTTGTATTTAGATTCTCCTATATTTTCTTCTGTATATTACAACTTATTTAACAACTTAGTATAACCTCTATAGGATATAAAAACAGCTGAACAGCTTTTTATTATCAAGTGTAGACTTTTTAACAAGTATGTACTTTATTTGATAAAGTTTTTTTTGTATACTTATCTGATATAATTTGTAAAATACCACATAATAAAAGTGGGCAATCCAAATACTGTGACTAGACATTAGGGGAGCGTCGAGCAAACTGATCAAATACTAAGTATTTTCTGAAACGCGTTGCTATCTCATATGTGCGTGAGAACTGCTACTGTGTGTTATGTAATTTAATTTAAAATTCAGTTCAACTTAATAATTTTTCCATCACTGTAACACGTAATTATCTTCGCCATTATTAATTTGATAAATTAATTTAGAGACATTATAATTATACAGAAATAACAATATTGCCTTTTATATTTTGAGGCAAATAATATTCTTTTAGAATTGCTATAATGTTTTTTCAACATATTCTCCATTAAGATCTTTACCCTACACATAAATGCCAAACAAACAGTGGCAACATGTCAATTGAAAAGTCCCCGGCCTAAGGCAACCCTCCAACTTTTCGATACCAATTTTGTAACACAATTTTTTCAGCTTTGGCGATCATCATGTGGTGGATGCGGAAGCAGTGTGAAGCTAAATTCATGAACTTTTGCCACCACTCTCACTAACTTGTTTCACGACGTTTTGTCTCAGTGAAATAGCACATTCTTTTTCTTCAAATACGGCCGTTTTTGGGGGGATTTCGTTCTTCAAACGATTTGTAATAGTTATACAAGTAGTAACGTTGTATTGTATAAAAGTCGCTGTTGATGGTCTTACCCTTTTTCAAGATAGCGAAAATAATCTTGCCGGCCGACTGTTTTTTCCACGCTTTGGAGCTGGTTCACCGTGTTCAACCCATCTGATGATTTGTCGATTGGAGTTCGGAGTAAAATGATGTAGTCATGTTTCACGTCTTAAACCAACAGCTACCAAATAGGCGCCAATTGACAATATGCGAATGAATTTTAAATAGACCAGCTCAGGGCAAAATCGAACAACTGAGATACGAAAAAACAACTAGCTCTATTTTGCTAATGCTCTAAGGAACAGTCGATTAAGTGCCGAGCAGTGATAAAGATCTTCAGAAAGGCAGACGAATGGTGTCAGATTACTGATCCATTAAAAACTCGGTAATATTCTGACTATTTCAATATCATAGAAACCATTTGACTCAATATAATAATTTTTCAAGTATTACACCGACACTTATATATGTACATACATATACAAACGCATATACATATGTGTACCAGAGCTTCCTGGTAGGAAATTCCACAAGCATTGTAAGCTCATTAAATTTAATCTTCTTCGTATGTCTTATACGTACAAAAAATAGGAAATACGTTGAACAAAAAAGTATTCATACAAAAACTTGCTTTGGATTAATCACTTTATATGGCAGCTATATGCTATAGTGAGCTGAACAATTTGTTCAAGGATTGTCTTAAACAAAAATCCATGCTAAATTTGAAATTTGTGAAGAAATCTTCTAAAAATCCAAGAATTTGATCGACAAATGAGCAGAAATGTGTTGTTTTCTTAGTGGATCCAAATCCCTGTTTCACAACAAATCCGCAGTGGGTCCCAGGATATAGAGACGTCCATGAAAACTATGAATCAGATGTACTGGCGAGAACAGGCGCTACACTACAAAAGAGTGGAAACTTTTATGCCTCCTCTTAACGATATAAGAAGTCTGTTAAGCATGTTAACAGAACATTGTCAAATAAGCAGGTATTCCAGTAGATTAGAAACATAATATAACAACTATTATAGCGAAGACTGTAAGGCTCTATATGTCGTGGCAATTCTTTGCCAGTTGTCGGGGTTTTCTTGACGACGTTTTGGAGGTTGCGCAGATAAAATTTTTCGAACTGATGAACTTTATCCAGAGCATGCTGAGGTTCAGAGAGGAGACTGTAGAATGTGGAAATTATAGTCCCGGTGGTATTACCTAGATGTGTAGTTAGACAGCCACTCTACCCGACTACCTATATACCTAACCCTGTTTAAATAAATAAATTTCCAACTTGAAATACTCGCAATACTAAGCCTGAATTTGCTTTAAAGTCAGATTAAATGCAAAATTTCTTATAGTGCTGACGCAAAGCATTCATGTTTATAAAGCTTACTGTAATTTATTGCTGTTCTCTCGCACAATTACATAATAACCTACAAGCACTTCACATAAGCACACTTCTCGTTCTCTCATATAGCATGCTCCGCCGTTTACCCCCTACAGCTGTTATGCACATACGCCTCCGCACATACTTGGAATTACGCTCTTGGCTTGATAGCAATAAATATTCATTCATATTTGTAATTTGTGCGCTCTCTGGCTGCAGTTTTCTGCTTCACGCTGATTTCTTATATATGTATATCTCATGGTGTCGTTGTTGTTGTTGCAGTTATTATTGTTAAGCCTTTTGACTTACAACAATGCGGCGACGATAATTTATGAGCTACATGTGTGAGGATTGTACGGTGGCAGGTAAAAACTGCCACACAACACACACACATAAATGCACACATGCATAGTGGCTCTGCCGTGCAATGTTTAACATACATTTGAAATGAGAATACAAAAACGGCATAGTTAATGTCATCAGCAGCAACAACGCTAACAAATAAGCAAAATAATTGCTCTGCTGTAATAATGCTTTTTATTTATTGATTCAAAATTAAAATATGCCATTTACGGTACATATCGTATAGACATACATGGTATGCTGTTACAGATGTATGTGTGCTAGGCTATGTATACTGCTCAACTGGAAGTAAAAAAGTTTCGTTGTATTGTTATAAGTGAAATATGTCAGGCATGCAAAACAATAAAATACCGTAGCATAAGTTATGACAGTCAGCACAGGACATGACATGACGCATATGTACATACTTATATACATATTCGGAAAAAAACCCACTATATATTTGAGTGGTATGCGCTAATTATTTACACTTATTAATTGAAAGGATAAAGCTTAGTGCTCTTGCTTTCATTTTCCTGAATACTATAAGCAATATTGTTGTGGGAAATTCCTAGCTCAGTTTGTTCAGCAAATGAAAAGCAGTTTATGTGTTCTTGCCACATTTGACTTCTATGAAGTCTGCTTATACGAGTATTGCTGCTACCATAAGCAATGTTTCAATTATTTAGTCTCACACTATAATCGTGTGGTGTACCAAGAGATGGCGTAACTTGATTATTATGGCATTGTTGCCGCTGTTCTTATTTAGGTATATGTCGTTCACTTGAAGCGTAAATACATATATATTTTTTTTGATGAAATCTGTTAAGTTTTGTGGCTGAAAAAGGTTTTTTGCGGGGAGTTCTTCTTCACTACTTTAATATGAACAAAATCTTAGAAGAAAGTCATTGTAATTTGGAGACAATTTATGCTAAGTATAGTGAACTAATACAGCATCGTCTTCGTAAACTTCACAAATTTCATTGGTAGCTTTTGTGTCATTCGTTTCTTTTTTATATAAAAATTTCAAAATATAGCGAATTTCTTCATTATTTTCACGCATTTTTGAACAGCTGTAACTTGTTGTCAACTTCCCCGAATGAAGCTTATAATCTTTCATTTCCAACACTGTGTGATATGACACGATGTGATTGGTAGCACTGGAGATATACGACTGCGACGGCATCTATTGACAAAATACGAAAATTCTATCCAATATATGGATTAATGCTATTGTCATTGCTGCTGCTGGCACTTCGTCACTTGTCATAACACAATAGAACAACTGAAGATCGCAGTCCAGTCAAATGCTAATAGAAACAACTTCAAATAAGATTTGAGCCAGATTGGCTGTCCCGCCTGTTTCATCGTTGCCGCTTAAGTAGAAATACAATCACCTGCTGTAGATAGCCAATTTCTGTATGATAATTTGGGATGCTATTTCCTTTCAACATAGGTTGAATGCGTCGTGCGTTATGGCACAATAGTTTCCAAATTGAAGACGAAGCCTGGATTCAAAAATCTTCCTCAACTTTGAAGAGTTTATCCACTTTATATGAATAAAATAGACGCACAAAGTGGAAGAGACTGATCAAGGCACATTCTTTTTCACGTACTCAGTAGTTTTACGTCTCATTGTGTTTATTTGCTCTTCATAATTTTAGGCTATCTAAAAGCAAATAGAAGATAGTAAGCCACATGTTTAAGATTTTTGTGCAGCGAAAGCCACTTTGCAGTTTACGCATTTGAAATTGTTGCACAAAAGAACGTAGTCTAGGAGTGAGAAAAGAGTATGGCTCCGATAACTTCTCTGTTTATGGCATTAATCGTCGTTGAATTTAGCTCACTTGTACAAATAATTGAATAAACGACATATTTTCGTTCCTGGCAGCCCTTGGACAACGAAGCGATATATATTTTACCTTTTGCCGAAAGTTCATTGTCTCACATTGTCTGTCATACAGCAACAACTATTGACACACGTTACAACGAGTACATATGTAATGTTGAGTGTTGTTATGAAGTTTAGACCTCACATTACGAAGAGATGACTCAGACACTCACACCATTCTGAGAGACGGCGGGCTTTACGGTGTTCCATTAGCGCAACACGATTAAATTACTTTCCCTATTACCATTATGTTGTCAGTTTTTTGTGCAGCCAGTGCGTGTGATTGCCACGTCAGCTGTCTTTTATGCCATTTTGTCATCCCTACACGTGTTAATGCACCATTTCGTGGTATAAAAAGCTAGGTAGCCACCGTGTTTTCGTTTTTCGGTTTCGGCTCTGGATTCTACAACGTACTTTGGTTCTGCGTTGACAATGTGCTGCATCAGACATTTTCTACGTGCTCAATTTCACGTGTTTACAACAAAATGACACATTGAAATTTTGAACAGAAGCAAAAACATAGATAACACAGTGTTTTGCGTGAATTTTTCTTACTTAATGACAGAATTTTAGACGAAATATTAAACAAAACAAGTGCTAGCTCTGCAGCAGCGATGATTTTGGCTCAGCATTACTACTAGTCACTTAGCATCACGGCATACGTGGACGCTGCGCTAATGAGCATTCCCTTGTCATGTGCTATCGAGCAGCGAGTATTGTCGCGGATGTAGAAAGTTAAAGTTGCATAATCACAGGATTACTAAAATATTAGCAAACACAAAACTTTTGGTAAAATATTTCGCCCTCACTAATCTTGCTTCATTTGCCATGAATGCAAATAAACCTCATTCGTGCCGAAACTTATGCAATATTATATAAATGTTTGTGATTTGCTTAATCCGTTTCACATTAGCACAGTTAAAGAATACAAACGCACGAAAAGGTGAGGGATAAGCTATAAGCATAATCCATAAATTGGCGAAGTAAAGCAAGTTATCGGAGCGAACGAAGCATATTTCGAAGAAAAGCTGACTTGAAACTGGTTTATTAATTATTATATTTAAGGGAAAAGTATACAGTTCAGAATTGGGTATGTCAAGCGGGTCTGGGGTTGAATATGGAGAGCACGGATCTGCTAGGAAATTAAAATTAAACCATAGACGTTCCCTTCGATAAAGCGGACTCAACTCTCTGTCAAGACCACACCAAGTACATTGGGGTAGTCTTTGATAGCAAACTGCTGTGGAAGAAAGAGTGCGAAATCCCCTGGCTTATAAGCATGTAGGCAGATGCTCGGCACAACCAGGAAGATTTTCGTGTAGAACCTTCGGGCATCGCTCGATGGGTAATGGTGGTTTGGCAAGTATCGTCTACATGATCTCATTTTTTAACTGGGAATTAAGGTGCAAAGTAAACAGTGAAAAATATGGTCAGCTGCGATACACTAAACAATGACTTGAAACTAATGATGGAGTTGGTGCGAGACATACTGTTCAGCAGTATATTTCAAGCAGAGGTCTGTGCTTTTGCGAAAACCGGGGAGATAGAGTCTAATATAGTATCTACGTACATAGCCAAGAAGCAATCATATCTCATACTTGCCTAAAGTGCCTTGAAAAGCAGGGCAGCAGTGGAAAGTGTCGCTAGAAGCCAGCATCTTCACTTCTACTGGGTGTCAGCTTACAAGGTCATCGATAGCAATGAGATATTGGACGATATTACCTAGAGTGATGAACGGTTGACACTCGAAAATGTGATCTATGTACATTTGAAAAGCCATGCATTTATATACTTTCTACTATACGACGATCTGGTCAGAAACGAGCTACCTGTGTAAAAAACTTCGTAGTCATGTGTAAAATGGTAGTTCGGGAGTATAGAAAAGTCCTAAATGAAGGCACTGTAGGAGCGTGATCAGAATACTTACTGGTCAATTACTGGTGGCGGAACACACCATCGGAATCGGGACAATAGATCGAGAAGACTACAGAAAATGTCAAGAGCAAGGCACGAGGTAAACAATGGAGCATCTTTTGTGCACATGTTCCGCATTGACAAAGCTACGCTTATAGCATCTGTTAGGCCCAGGATACGATACATTGAAGGCGTATCGATGGTGAGGCCGCAGAGTCTATTGAAATACGCGTCAAGCGCAGGCACCCAAAACTGATTTATGCGTGGATTAATAGCCCATCATACTAACCTAAAATAGTCCAAAATGAAAAGAGAGTTCTAATACTTTTTTGGATGAATTTTTTAAGGTTAAAAAACATTAATAAAATACAAGCCTTGGCGCCTTTTGTTCACGGAAAATATCGCTATATAAAAGTTATGCCAACACACTGAACCAGCTAATCAGCGATCGTGCGGTGCAGGGTCACATACATACATAATGTTTCAGGAGTTGTGTGCATTGCATGTTGCAAGCGCCAATCTGCAGCAGAAATGCGAAATCGGAAAATTAAATTAGCCAACTAGTGGAGCAGTAAATTCTCAAACGTAGCCTTAAACATGCAAGCAAAAAGCACTCAAGGGTAGAGGGGAAGATACGAGCTTTCAAAAGAATATATGAGGGCTAAGGTAAAAAAATTTCTTGAATCACATACACAACCATGTTGACGTCTCCTCACATTTCAGCATTCAGCAGTACGAAGTCAGTCCACGTAGGAGTAAAGCGGAGGCCATTCAATGAATTACTATCTTCGTATACGCCCCAATCCATCAGTTAGTCAGGCAGGTAGTCTGTCAGAAGTAGCATTCAACGCGCTCATCGCTCACTAATGCGATAAAGATCTGGGGGTGGTGCACCGGATATGCGCTTGCTCCACTTTCAGCGTGTTGAATTGAGGAAAGAAATAAACTTGAAGAAAAAGCGTATGTTGAAGATAACGCTAAAAGGGTGGAAATGTGCTAAAAATCTATTTGCATTCAATTTAAATTTATTAAGCGTTGCTGCGCTAAAGCAAACACACGCACAAACACATACCTGCACTAGCGAAATCGGTCTAAAATGATGTTGGATTTAGTTTGAGCGGCTTGCTTACGCTGTTACTAATTATATCTTCGCATCGAGCAGCGAATTTCTAGCGTAGACACACATGAATGCAGTACACAAGCTTAGTGCTGCACTTCGTTGGAAACAGAGAATTGGAGAAACACAATTCCAACATATTAATTGCATACCATAAATCGTGGCCTACCGTAAGGCGCAATACTATTGGACTAGCGTATTCGTACTTCTTGGCGAACATGTAATATGTAACAAATTGATTCAGTTAGATGCCAGTGGAAACGTTAACGGTGCTCATGTCTATCTGATTCTAATTGTAGATAATGAGCGTGCATGCGCGAGCTGTAAGCAATAAAGGAATTTATTTCACATACGTCCATTAAACAAGAACTCATTACCTTCATAGGTACGTGTATTGGTAGAAGACATGGTGCAAATTCAGGTGGAGCACAAGCACATAAGACACTCGATATTTAAAGACTTGCCGTCTACTGATTTCTCTTAACCGTAGTAGCTTTTTGTTCGAAATTTTTCGAAATCGTTGTATGCGTTGTTAAAGCCGTGCGAGCTTTTAGATACCAACTCTGTTGTAATGGGTACTTTCTTAAATCTTATAAGCGGGCCCTACTTGAGCAGGCTCACTTTATATTTGTCGTTTGACGGGATATCTTCATGAAATTCGGCGAGCAGTATTATTCGAGACAACGGAACACTCTTCGAAGAAATTGATTGGTTCGCCCACTATAGCATATAGCTGCCATACAAATTGATGGGCCTAATTTAGTCATTGTATGAAAAACTACTTTATTTGGCAAGACATCTTCATGAAATTTTGAGTGCATCATTTCTAAAGCCAACGGCAAAATCCCCGAAGATCTTGATTGAATCGGACCACTATAGCATATAGCTGCCATAGAAACTAATCACCCAAATGTCACTCTTTGTAAGGAAAACTTCTTTATTTGGCGAGATATCTTCTTGAAAATTGGTGTGGATTATTACTCAAGACAACGAAACCATATTCGAAGAAATTGATCAGATCGGACCACTGTAGCATATAGGTGGCATTCAAACTGACTACCGAAATATCGTCATTATTTAGAAAAAACTTTTTTAATTGAGAATATTTCTTCAGGAAATTAGGCGTACATCATTTTCCAAGATGACATCATAATCTCCGAAAATCTTGATTGGATCGGACCACTATAGCATATAGCTGCCATACAAAATACTCTGCCACAATTCATCATTTTATGGAAAACTTCTTTATTTGCCGAGATAACTTCATGAAATTTGGCCCGGATTATAACTCCGAAAAAGAAAATAATCTCCGAAAAAATTGCTCAAATCTAACCACTATATAGATGGCCTACTAACAGACCAATCAAAATCAAAAAAATATTTGTATATCCTTTTATGTTATAAGAAATACACCTCCCAAGCAGCCGAAGTAAACGATTTTTCTTGTTTTTGTTTTTTATTGGCAAATTCTATCTTCTTCCGAAGCATAATCAGATCATGGTCTGAAAAAACAGCCCTATTGGAAATTAAATGGTAACTAAACTCCTTTCCTACGATTATATGCAATATAGTTTATCAGCAAATTATCTGGGATTGCGCCTCTAATAACTTGAACAACATGCCATAATTATTGCTAGCCACCACGAAGGTGCACTCGTGTCAACTCGTAAGCAACTCCCTGCCCGGCACGCATAAATTTGTACAATTGAGGTGTAAAAATTAAGCGAAGCCGCCTCTGCACCGATTGCCTTGCTCATTTTGCAGTGTTGTTTAACAAAAGTTTCCTCTTCGTGTGGGTGTGTGCTTTGTTTGTTGGTGTAGCTCCCAAAGTCATGTATGCCACGTACTGTGGCAAGTTTTAATGCTTAAGCATTTCATACATAAATCTTTTAAGCCTATTCTCCACACACGACCACTTGCGAGTGCGCTCACGCGTGTATGTGCACATTCGGTATTGCTGTTTTAGGCGCTAATGCGAATAAATGTTTTGCTTGTTGTCGATGTTGGCTTATTTATGTTTTGTGCGTTGCACGCACAAGTGAAAGCACAGCAGATTTATCAGGTGTGATTTAATGTTGCAAGTTCCAAAGTGACTTTATTTACTAATGAAGCGGATACAACGCATATTTCACAGAAGTTTTCAAATTGGCCTGAGCTCGATTTAATGATTACAATTGGTGTTTGCCGCTTTTGTTATTTCAGTGGGATCAATGGATTTAATGAACAATTATGTATGCTTCAGTGTAGTCAGGTATTTAGGTAACAAGATAATTGATATGTGTGTCAAAAACGTTCAAAAACAAGTTCTTGTATGGAAAACTTCTTTGTTTGCCAAGTTATCTTCAAGAAATTTGGCTCAGACTATTTTCCAAGGCAGCGCTACGAGCTCCGAACTTACTGTTCAGATCGAATCGTTACTGCATGTAGCTGCCCTACAAAGTGACCGTTCAAAAACAAGTTTTTGTGCGAAACACTTTTTTTGACGAATTAATCCCGATAAAGTGCTTTATACCTTTTTAAAATTTATATCCGAAGCAAGTCAGGGCTTTCGTATAAAGTCGACGATGTGATCAAGTCTTTGCTTCGCACTTAACATAACCAGGCAATCGCTTGAAATGCTTTTAATGGAAACTCCACAAAATATTTCGGGGTATTTCTTCATTTTACGCGACTTCGCGACTAAATTCAAACACTGCAACTAAATTGATTTTTGTTTTTGCAATTTCGCTTTAAGGGCGCTTTTATGCCACGCTTGAAAGTGCCGTATCTTGCCATCAAATCGGTTGGGTTCACGTGCGATTTCTGTTCAATTGAAACGCTGCAATTTGCGTTCATAGCAAGTGCGAAAGGCAAGTGCATTGAATTATTTGAACAAGTGTTTGTGCGCTTAAGTGTGTGCGAGTGTCCTCTCAACTCGGAGGTACAAAGCAGTCATACACCTATTGTAGTAAAATCGTGGAACGCAAATGTAAAAGTAGACGCAAGCAATGGTGAAGGAGAAATGGCAAAAACAAAGTGACAGCGGCGTTGCAGCTAAAAAGTATGCGATAAAGAAACGTGGGAGGGCACGAACTGTGCAAAGTCAAAAAACTTTCTGCAATAAATCATGAGCGAGTTTTTCGCTTACTTTCTTTCGCACTCGCGCTGCAAAGGAATGCAGAAAGTTTTTCTTTTCGCCACTCATTTATACCTGCTGAGGTGTGTCAGTGCCAAGAGCGGAAGCGCCAGTGCCGCCAGAGCCAAGTGGAGTGGAGCGTACGCTGATATATGATTATTTTTGTTAGCCAAGTATAGGTGGCTGGGCTGCGGGTCTTATGCGATTTTAAGAAACGACAGCAGCACTTTCTCGAACTGATAAGTGTAATTGCGCAAAACTTTCGGTATTTATTATGAAATTTCTCCATAGCAAAATGTTGAGAGCAAGAGTCATATTTAGTCATGTGGAAATTCCAAAAATTTAAGTTACTAAACTCCTTAGAATTACTTTTTTCTGCCAGACTTGCGCAACTCACAGCACAAATGCATATAAAATTAAATTTTTATAAATAGTGAAATTTCAAACGCGCAGTCGCACCCTGCCTTCCACATTGCTTATTCTTTCCTGCTTAAGAACTTTTTGTTTGGTGTTGAGTAAATATGTGGAAGCAACAGCGGACTGGAATTCAAGCAATGAAGGAAAATAACAAGAAACAGGTACAAACAACAAGACATAAGAAAGCATCACCACGGGCAATGGAAAGAAGTACAAGCTCGTATAACCGTATTGAAGGCGTTTGTAAAGCCTGGTCTGCAATATTGCTGCCGACCAAGTTGGAAAAGTCTTAAAGAATGCCAAGCGAGCGAGCGTGTCTATAGCAGCTGCCACATCGACGCATTCTCATTATCATTGCGAAAAAAGAAACGTGCGACGCAATCAGCAGGCGTAGTAGCTTTGCAACAAAGCGTGGCTATGCTGGTCATTAGGCAACTAATTGTTGGGCTTCAACTGTTCGCAAAATGCAACCCCTTTTAACCCACTTAAAGAGCAGTGTAGTCGACAAAGAAAGTATTATAAAGAATTGAAAGTGCTGCGACCTTGTAAGTGCCATGGATGGAGGGAGCTATGACAAATATAAGTTTCTAAGTCGAATTAATTTTAGATATTTGTTTTTGTTTAATAACATGGGCTGAATTTAAGTACGTTAATTAATATTACGAAGCTGAGACATGTGCAGGAATTATTTTTTTAACGAAACTCGCTACAAAATTCTTGTATATTTGACTGATCCAGAAAACTATGTACCAAAACCGAATTGATAAAAAGCATTTTCTATTGGACAAATAGCCAAAATCTATATCACGTGAGGTTGAGTGCACTTTTAAACGTAGTGAAGTTCAAACCAGCCATTAACATCTCTCACAGGCAGTGGAAGCACTGCTGCCTCTTACCTTGTTTCGAGTGAGCTTCTCAACTTCCTCTGGAGTTCTTCCTTCCTACACATGCCTCAAGTACAACTTTAGGCTGGCACCACTAACACCTACTTTACGTGGGTCGTCAGGGCAAACAGCTGCTAGTGCAGGTGGCAGTCTACTTCCACTATACCTCTTCTTCCTTCGCGCCGAGCAGCTGAGCCAGCTGTGGAAAGTCTACGTGGAGATTTCGCTGTCTTTTCCGGTTGCAGTAGGTGCAGCCTGTGTGAGGGCATATCATCGTTGTTGTCTCTGTCATGCACATCACACAACAGACGCTTCTTTTGCGATACGGCTTCTGAAAACTTAACTTTCGTTCAGTTCCTGTGTCACTATTACTTGCACCGGAGTTGCCATTGTCTACATTTGTTTCTTCTTGTTGCTGTAGTGTGGTCCATCTGGTGCATACGATCTGTGATTCATAACTAGGATTTGTAGAGTCTATGTTTACAAAGAGGACCGCAAAAAATCGCCATACCAGAGCTCCATGACGCGGTAGTTCAGCCGTTACCTATTTTGTCCAGTGTTAGGAAGGCTCCATTCGAATACAGACTGCAAATCATCCAATGGTTATGGGAGTCGTTTAATGGATGGTAGCTCTGGGTGGGTAACCACTAGTTACCCGCTTATGGAGTGCCAGTTTGTCTGGAAATTTTTACCATGGAAACATTTATTCAGGTTTTCCTAGCTGAGAACCCTACATTCAATAAATTTATTTTGAAAACTGCTAGTTAGACGTGAGACGTTTGTGAATATGACTTCGAACTGTTCTAGAAAAATAGAAAATAGCATTCCAAAAATGAAACTGAAAAAAATTTAAATTCGCTGAAGGCACTGTAGGGCATCGCAGACGAGGCTTATAACAAGTGTATGGTAAATACTGATTCAGGAGCCTAGTTTGATATAACTTTATATTATAGTGAAAATGTAGTGTTTTTCTTGTTAGTCCGGGTCATATTTGATCTTCTTCTTTACTGGCGTAGACACCTCTTACGCGATTATAGCCGAGTTAACAACAGCAGGCTTGTTGTTCCTTTTCATTGGTATAATTTTTTACGAGGCGGATCCCAAACCCAGCGCACAACCCTGCGAAGGGGATGTTTCGCCTTCTCACTTTAGCTCGCCTTCAAATGGATGTTCTTGGTTACTCAGAGGATACTTGGTCAAAGACCGGAAGCCGTGAGCTGCTTGAATCATTTGTAAAAGAATCGTTTCTGGGCACTCCCAAGTGAATGGCGGTCAGAGAACTTTCGTCACTTGCGTGAACTTCTACACATGACTCCATCCTCCAAGGATGGTCAGATGATATATTTTACTTGGCTTCACACCCTACATAGGTGCTTATTTTGAGGTGAGGGGGGAATATGTATTAAAATATATAAATAAATATCAGTCCGAGTCAATATTGATCAGATGGTATATTTTACGTGGCTTCAAAGTAGATAAAGCGGCTTAAGAGTGACAAAAACTTGGAAGTCATCTTCCCTAGAGTATATTTCTTACATGTTCTGAAAATACTAGTGTTATAAATTTCAATTAAATACAAAACTTTGGCTTATGCGTTGAAATCGAAGTAAAAGTTTGACATTATTTCACTCAGTTGCGATAAAAGTAACAGAGAGACAACTGTAACAAAAAGAATGTTGAAAAGCTTTGAAAACAGCCATAACAAGTGCTGCTAAGCGAGAACTGTGAGTGACTTGGAATGTAATTCAAGAACAGACAAATTCGATTTCACGACAGACTGTTTGCACGTCACAGCGTGCAATGAGCAACATGTGTGAAATTGCCAATGACAAAGGCAACACCACAATAACTATTGACACCACAAATATTTACAAAAACAACCATGTATGTAACTAAGAACATGCGTCGGTGTGTAAGAATAATACCGAAACAGACGGAGCGAAAGTTTCAATGAGGATACGCAACAACTGTAGCAACATACGAGTACAGCCAAATGCTGACATCAAAGTAGAAATCAGATCGGTTAAAAATTGCTAATATCTGTATAATTAAGTAAATTTGAATTAGCCGGGAATGAAGCTTATATACTGCATAGTAGTTACCTTAAATTACAAAACTGCATTCAAGAAATCTGCATATGCCACAACTTACCCATGCTATAACTGCAGAAATTACTGAAAATTTTACAATCGAGATGTGAAAAAAACGAGAGTAGAGGTGGGTTAACAGTTCGCCTTCTGCTGGCATAGAAAATCAATAGCGACTGGTGTCGAAGATTCGAAATTTGTTTGATTTAATGCAACTGTATATGTGCTTGAACAGATTTACTTCATATAAGATGGCGTTTTTGGTACAACACTGGCATATATGTATGTATGCGTATTGATTTTGCCGAGCAATGAAGCACAAGTACTCACACCCATACATACTAACCAAAGCGAGCCGATGAAATGCTTTATTGAAGCAATATGACTATTAGGTTGCAGCGAAAGCAACCGTATTTCTTCATGGTCACATCGCTTTCTTGAGATCACTTTTAGCGACATTTTTAAAAATTTATGCAATGTTGTTGTTTACTACTCATGGCTTCAGGCTGATGTCAGAGTGGAAGTGAAAAGCGATGAATCGCTCAAAGTTGTCAGTGTGAGAGTGAACACCAAAGCGAATTTAAGGTCACAGCCACAAAGCAGGCTATGCATTGATTTCTCGTTTGAACACTTCTTGCTATTTTTAGTCTTTGTTGCTTTCTTCTTTAACGTTTTGCAATTTTCTTTGTTATTATTAATTTATCACACGGTGGAATAAAAGTTTTCCAATTCTTTTGATAATCTGGTGCAATTTTTTTGAGGATCCAGCCTTTGCAAGATTGAGGCTGAAACATGTCGGTAATCTTACCTGCGGCGAACCAAAAGACATAGCCGTAAGTGATATTAGCCTCTCAACAAATCTGTGACAGGTTCAGAGCGCTTTGTCGATCAGTAAGGATTTTATGATGCAGTTTATGGGAGTTTATAAATATATGTAGCTGTCTAAGTGAGATCCTTCTCACATCGACTTTTAACCTAATCTAACCTACCTGATCGAATGCCGATTCTGTCGTAGTTATGTATAAAATGTATCTGTTTATATTCCTTTGTACATTAATTGGATGTATACCAAGGCATATTAACCATATATTTCGTATTCATAAAACTTTCCAATTCAAAAAGCCATGCCGTTTTAGCTCTGCCATTCCTTAGCATCGATTTTCGCTTGAACTATTAATGCTCCAGTCTTGGTATTGCTTTTCACTTTCACTATGTAGCAGTTCATATCCCAAACGACTTATGAATTGCCTTTTCAACAAAAATACATGTCGAACGAAAACGAGACTATATTTTCTACTAGCATAATTTTATAATATTAAACATGTTGCCATATTGTATGTTGATGTATTGTCGATTCAGAAAACAAGTCCAGACACATCTGCCATTTAGCATCGCAGTGTATTCGTAAGCCCACAGAGATGAGCTTTTTTTGTTTATTCTGCTAACCCGTGCAGTGTGAGTGAAGACCATGTGATCATATAACATTTTAGGCTCATAATGTGGAAAATAAACAATGGCTTACAAAAAAATATCAACCACACCTATACTATATGTATGCATATATTTCTAATAACACAAAAAAAGATCTCCTTGCAATAAATATTTTTATCACAAAGGGAAAATCAACTAGCACAATATAATATAGAACAATATGTGCCTTGCACAAACAAATATAGCTAATCTTGAAGCAAAGAGCATCTGCAGTAATAGTCAGCCATACAACAGGGGTAACTATCCCAGACAATCGAAGTTATAGCAAAATCATGCTAAATAGAAATTTATTTTGATTGTATTTGTTGATGTTTACTTTACTCTTCGCTCTACTGCGTGCCGTTGCTTATATGCTTCGAATAAGTTGAGATGAAAGTTGGGTTGAATACTACAGTTTTTCGTGCAAAAATGTGCAAAATGTAAAAGGAATTTAATAACGAATATTCAAACATATTTATATTTGATAATTTTGTACCTTTAAATTTACACACACTTTAAAAATCGGATCCACTAGGTAAAATTAAATAAATTACTATAGCGAGCAGAAGCATGAACCTTTACGATAGATATCAAAAGACGATTTCGACCTAAGGTCTATTGTGCCCTCATACACGCATAATGATAACACTGATCTACAGTAGCTTTGTTGCCCCAGACAAAAAATCAATTAGGATATATTAATGCTCACAATTCATAAACCATTAATGAGTTTGTAAGAACTGCTCTTTTGTTTCTAAATCTTGATTTTAATTTTGCTGTTAACATTAGAAAACATGTGACAAAATGGGCCTAAGTTGCTGCTCAAAACCATTCACATAAACGTACCTGCCCCATCAACGGCACACCACCTGCGCCACACAAAATTCATTGTAAAGGGTGATTTTTTAAGAGCTTGATAACTTTTTTTTAAAAAAAAACGCATAAAATTTGCAAAATCTCATCGGTTCTTTATTTGAAACGTTAGATTGGTTCATGACATTTACTTTTTGAAGATAATTTCATTTAAATGTTGACCGCGGCTGCGTCTTAGGTGGTCCATTCGGAAAGTCCAATTTTGGGCAACTTTTTCGAGCATTTCGGCCGGAATAGCCCGAATTTCTTCGGAAATGTTGTCTTCCAAAGCTGGAATAGTTGCTGGCTTATTTCTGTAGACTTTAGACTTGACGTAGCCCCACAAAAAATAGTCTAAAGGCGTTAAATCGCATGATCTTGGTGGCCAACTTACGGGTCCATTTCTTGAGATGAATTGTTGTCCGAAGTTTTCCCTCAAAATGGCCATAGAATCGCGAGCTGTGTGGCATGTAGCGCCATCTTGTTGAAACCACATGTCAACCAAGTTCAGTTCTTCCATTTTTGGCAACAAAAAGTTTGTTAGCATCGAACGATAGCGATCGCCATTCACCGTAACGTTGCGTCCAACAGCATCTTTGAAAAAATACGGTCCAATGATTCCACCAGCGTACAAACCACACCAAACAGTGCATTTTTCGGGATGCATGGGCAGTTCTTGAACGGCTTCTGGTTGCTCTTCACCCCAAATGCGGCAATTTTGCTTATTTACGTAGCCATTCAACCAGAAATGAGCCTCATCGCTGAACAAAACTTGTCGATAAAAAAGCGGATTTTCACATTTCGAACCGAACACTGATTTTGGTAATAAAATTCAATGATTTGCAAGCGTTGCTCGTTAGTAAGTCTATTCATGATGAAATGTCAAAGCATACTGAGCATCTTTCTCTTTGACACCATGTCTGAAATCCCACGTGATCTGTCAAATACTAATGCATGAAAATCCTAACCTCAAAAAAATCACCCGTTATTTCCTCACGCAATATTTACTACATTTGATGACACCACCATCCAGTATAAAACATCACACGTACATATTACCCTAAAACAGCACCAAAAACCCATCGACGACTCAAGTGACCACCCTCTCTTTGCAGTATATTTTGTACAATTTTTCACAATTTGCTGTGGTATGGTTACCTGAAAAAACTTCTCGACACATTAAACATAAACATTAAACTTTTCCAAGCTGGAACTTTGGGAACAGTTACAACTTTAATATAATATTTATCTTTCATGACTTGTCGTCTTTGAGGACCTGACAGCTTTGCCATATTAATCTCGGATTTTTTCAGAAATGTGTCTAAAACAATGTTGTTAGTTTTGTTGTAGTTGTGGCGTCAGAAATTAATACGTCTTGACAGTTCTTAACCAGATAAAATATTCGGCTCCGTTCCGGTTACGTAGACCCGATTGTCGTGTGAACGATATCTAAAACAGTTTTATTCAACGTCCAATGCTTGGACAAATTGCTGCATGATTCCCTAAGTTCATTTTGATAAATTAACTTTATTGTATGCGTTTACCCTCATATTACCATCCATTACTTTTGAAACTTAAAGGACATTTTCATTGAATAAAACACAGCATTTTGTAGAATAGAATTCTAGATATCTCAGTGCTTGATATTCAATAAAGGGTAAGAAACAGCCTCTGTTCAACATTTTCCTTTTTCATATAAAAAATTAATTATTTTATTAGAATTGTTTACTGTTAGTGTATCTCCGAAACTATTACTCGGATCAACTTGAAAATTTAGAACAATATTTTAGAGGTGTTGTTGAATTTAATAAGATATATTTAAAAAGAAACAAATTTTTTGAAACCCGCAAATTCGCATATTTTAGGCACGGAGTCTGAGAGTGGGTATTATGTGATGTTTGTATGCTTGAAAACTGTGCGTAGAGCTCTAATCGTGAGTGGAAAACTGATTTTTTATTACTAAAAAGTCGATAATTATCAGAATATATCAGATAATCAATTGTCATACAAACAAGATAAATATTTTGATGAATAACATCGTAGTCTGGATACTTGAAAGCAGCAAAATTTGCTAAGATGTCCAGGGCCAAAAAAAATACTTGTTTTCTAGAGCTGTGTGATTCGTTTTGCAAAATTTTGGATCGGTTTGATCTCGTAGACGATCTCCAAAAATTTTAAAGAAAATTTTGTTTCTCAAACCTTTCTCAAATCCAGAAACCTAAAACAAAAATATTATTACAGGCATCGAACGAAGACTTAGTCAAAAGCGCAGATAATATTTTTATAAGCGGACTAATATCGCTCTTACTGTTTTTAAAACAGCAGTGTTAGACTAAAAAAGATTTAGTTCATAGAATATTATAACGATTGCATTCAAAAGTTAGAAAATAGCGAGATAAAGATTTTAATAGAAAAAAATATTTGAGTTGAAAAAACAATCAGTGTTGTGCCAGAATTCAAAATGCCTTAAAACAAAATGACTAACTCAAGACTTACTCATATTCGCTGTTAAGCGCCAAGAATTATGCTTCAAATAGCGCCAAAGTATAAAGAGAAACAATAAACAACCAAAGAGTGTTTGCTGCAACTAAAGAGCAGCTAAGAAGAGTACCTTATTGTGCATAATAGTTAAGTAAATTAAATAAAATTGCATAATTAAAGTGCTTTATGGATATACCAAATTTACATTGAGTACCTTTGAGAGCCACACGCGCTCTAACGAATTGGCTACAGGTCATCTCGTGCTCGCGCTAGCTCCTCTCTGAAAGCTTCGACGTTCACTCCTGCAGCATACTTGACACAGCCAAGACACGTGGCTATATTTAGGTATGTTGATATAGTTATTGTGCTGTTCGCCACTAGACACTCTCTCCGCTCTTCGTTTGCGCTCGTATAGACGAACTAAACGACGGCGAATAGCTGAAATGTATGCCGCGCTTTTCGGTCACGCTGTGACGAGGGTTTGCAAACAGCCTGGCATGCGACATTTCTTGAAACAGTTTCAGCACGAAAATCCTTCCGAGAGGATGTTAAAATATTAAAGGCGCGTTCGTTTCAGCAAACGGCATATACAACAAATATTGTGTTAATAATGCATTGTAAAAACAAATAAGGAGAATATGTGAATGGGTGTTACTCAAATAAACAAATAATATAATTAAAGAAACAGAAAAAAAAAAAACAAATTTACAGATATTATGGTTCGAAGGAAGTGTGTGTGTATTAGTGATGTTGCAACTATTTGCAAGCGAAAACACTTTCAAAGTGGCTAAATATTTATTTAAAGTATTTAATATGTGCTCAATTTTTTGCGAAAAATAAAAAATATTGCATTTGAAAAGTAAAACTAGTGAAAAGCGAAACAAAATAAAAAAATCACAAAAACCGATTTAGGTAAAGCTAAGTTAAACGAGCGATCGATGAAAGTGGCGGCTATCTAGCACGTGTCCATTCTGGCAACAGCCGTTTGGTGTATGCAACTCTTGACGAGCTGTTGGATTATATTATATACTATATGTATACATGCATGTATATATGTATATTGGTAGTTGCGAAATAAGTTGCATCTCAAGTTAAAGCTGTGAAGTAGTTTAAAATATATACACATAAGTACAAATGTATATTGTGCTAACAGTGTGGTTGTGAAGCCTATAATGTGTAAGATGAATTACGAAAACAAGAGTGATTCACAGAAAATGAGAATTCGATTTGGAAAATTACTTAACAAGTAATCAGTTTGAATAAAGTGGTGAGATCCGAAATTACATGTACGGAAAGTGATACGTTATACTTTTGTTCAACTGACGTATTTAAGGTGTGTGCAAATACTCGGAATACAAAACCAACAAGCAGGTGTACTAGGAAGCCACAAGCTACTGCCAATTTCGAGCTATTTGGTGTCAATCGATAATTACGTGCAGAACAAACATTTCAGCTATTAAATCAACAATGTAAGCAAATAACGGATACCTTTGATGTCATAAGGCAGAGACAAATATTGGTTGAAACCATAAGCAAGCAATAAATTTTATTTTTATTATTATTTTTCGCTTTTGGATTCTTGTATAAGTTGTATTTATATTCACAAGGTAAGTTTTTTGACGACGTGCTTGAAAGCTGGAAGAAATTCTGTAGTCATTACAGAGGTGTAACATCATTTTTATTGAGGTTAAGCCTCAAAGTATTCCTCCTATGCAAACAATAACAAGAAAACACGTTCACTCTGGTTACACCGATGCTATAATACCCTTCCTACATACAAAATATTCCATACAAGAAGTAGGTTTTGTACGTTCAGTGAGCCTCACAGCTGTATGCTAAAGTAATCCCATCTCACCGACTTTTTCGGGGATTTTTCTGTTGCTTAGACGATAATTTGTGCAATATTTTGTGAAGATATCGAGTCAAATAAAAAAGTTTTCCAAACAAAGTTATGTTTTTGATTATTACGTTTTCATGTCAAGTGCATGCAATAAGAACAATAAGTTTGGAGATTGTAGCGCTGCCTTTGGAAATAAACTTGGCCAAATTTCTTAAAAATAATTCCTCCAAAAAAAAATTTTCCACACTCGACTTCATTTTGAACGGTGAGTTTGTATGGCAAGTATCTGCTACAGTGGTCCGATATCGACGCTTCCGACAAACGAGCAACGTCTTGATGAAAAAAGGACGTCTGAAATACCTCAATCCTACATCTAAAAATATGAGAGACTAGTTCGCGTATAGAAATTTAGTATATTGCCTTTTTAACTTAAAAATTCATCTCTGCAAAAAAAATGAAATTAACTCACGAAAATTTTTGCACGATTACAGCAACAATGCATGGACGATCTGAGTTAAATTTTTCGCCATTACGCTCCATCAAGTACCAATGTTTATCGATTGTATAGTGGACTTAAACGAGGTTGTAGATTACTTCAAGACAAAGTTCATATAGGTTAGGTTAGACTATTATATGCAGTTCTTTGTGTCTTTTATCATAGAAAATAAGAACTCACCTTAACAATGCGTGCTCGCACACACATCGACTGGAACAACTGCATTTTTGAGCACTCAACACTTTGAATTGCTGAATCATGCACCATATAGTCCCGACTTGCACCAAACGACTTCTTTTTATACCCGTTGGTAAAAAATAAACTAGAAGTCAGCGTTTCTCGACACTTGAAGCGGCGTTCGATACGTTCGGAATGCATGCTTTGGAGATATCTCAATCAGAGTGGCAAAAGTGCTTCGACAATTGTTTCAAACGCCTATAAATGTGTATAGACCTTAATGGAGAATATTTTGAAAAACACCCAAGCGATTCGTTAATTAAAATTTGTTTCTGTTCTCGAATTTCGAATAAAAAAGACATCCTTCAAATATATATTTTTTATAGAGGTATGGGCAAATCCTTGCTGACTTTGTTACAAATTTTTACAAATTCACTCATAATTTTCATTCATATTTTCCGCTCAGCATTCTCCAGGATTTATTGTGTGCAAATGTTATTAGATACATATATGCGGACATGCGCAGCCGCCAATTAATTAGTGTTTATGTTACATGAAGCTTTATTTAGCTAGCCACAATATGTTGCCAACCTAACCTCAAATCAATGAAAGGTTATTTATAGGCAGTTCAACACAGTAAAGGCTGTTTAAATGTAAATGTACAAACAATAAAGTATATGTAAATAAATAAATTGTGACAAAAAGGTACCCGAAAATTGTAAATGAAGCGCAAAATATTTTATTTTTATTTATTTTGCCGCCTTCAAAGTAGTCATCACTAGATATAGTACACTTAATTCCTTAAAATACATTCCAAAAACACTTTTTGGGGTGGCATTCAGCTCCTTCAGCGATTTTTGTTTGATCTGTACGATCGACTGAAAGCGGGTTCCACGGAGCATTAATTTCAGTTTAAGGAATAAAAAAATATCACACGGGGCCAAGTCTGGTGAACACAGTGGTTGCTCGATGGTAACCATGAATTGTTCACAATTTCGGCCATTTTCCACGGATTTTTTCACGCAAACTCCTCAATACGGCCAAATATAAAATCATATTGACAGTCTGTTCCTCCGAAACAAATTCATAATGCACCAAACCACGAATATAGAAAAGAAACAATGAGTATCAACTGAATTTTTGAACGGTTTTAGTATTTTTTGTTTAGGTATACGTTTTTCCCTCTATTCCCATGAGTGTTGACTTGTTTGCATGTCAAACTCATAAACTCATGTCTCGTCGGCAGTTGTAATGCTTTCTGAGAATGTGAGGTCGGAAATCGCAGGGTTAAACATGTTCCCAAAGACCTTACTACTAAAAACGAGTTTCACACAAAAATATCCACCAAAATCATACATATGGTCTTCCGAGAGATGTCAGCCTCCTTTGCCATCTCTAACACTTGCCTGATGATTTTCAGGCACCATATTCTTCTTTTTTTTTTAATATATTCTTCAATTGAAGAGGTCAAAGGACGTCCAGGCATGTCTTCAAGGAGCTCTCGACCGTCTTTGAAGGCTTTGTCTCACTCGTAAGCTTGCGTTTTTCATAGACCTGAATCACCGTAAGCCTTTTCCAGCAGTTGTAATGATTCCGCATACGAAATTTGGTTAGAAATATAAAATTTGAAAAAAATTGTTATTCCATATTTTTATCCAAAGTAAAAATCGCAACTTAGTACTAAGGTGTACCGACTTAAACAGGAGCTGTAAGCAAACTGGTCGACAGATGGACTCATATTTTGCATCGTAATTAAGAACAGTTCAGTTTATTAATATTAAAAAATTAAAATACATTATTTAAGAAAAATTTTTTAGAAATATTCTTTACCCGGTGCATTTAGTTACAATTTCCGGTTGCTTTTTTGTCATAATATGTACACATAAATATGTTAGATTACATTACATTAGTTGCAAATAATATTAGGTGAAAACGGGGAGTGGTTAATGGTTAAAATGTGATTTGTGATCAAATAATCGGTCACAAGCGTCGTCCTTCGAATGTTGGGTTCTTAGCAATTTTGCGTCAGTATTTATGCGGAGCAAACCATGCACACACCTTTTATAAGCCCAAATGTTCGGTCAAACTGCGATAAATCGATGTCTTGGAGATGCTCAATTCCATTTCCATAAATTTCAATGATGATTTCGGTTTCTATGGGCCACATGTTGATCGTCATTTATGTCCTCACGATCACTTTGAGAACGTTGAAACCACTAGTGTACTCTGCTACGGGATAGGCAATCATCGCCATAAACTTGTTTCATCAATTGAAAAGTTTTACCAATTTTAAGACAAAATTTAATGTTGACTCTTTGTTCGAAGCTCATTTTCGCACCGATAACACAGACATACTGACACTTAAAACGTAATAAATTCTCTTCCAATCTATGATGTCATGAAATTCTCACTAGACAATCGATAAAGATAGCAGTTTTTAACGCATCAGTTGACATATAGATTGCGCCATCAGGGGCCGCTAGATTCCTGTTTACTTTGGAAGGTACTTTATATGTCCGCTTAGATAGGACACGGAAAGTCGAAAGTCCCTTTTATGGCTATATAGCTAAGACATGAAGGCAAGATCTCAATTCAGTTACTTTTGACATTAATTTAACAAATTAGCTGATATATTCGGATATTACTTTATATCTCTAGATAGAGGCATGAAGTGTCTAGTATTCGATACCTGATGATCGCAAAAACTATATAGCGCGTCCCATCATTTTTAGAGAAAAATAACCGCTTTTAAGAAGGACTATTTATGCTAAGTTATATTCCGATATTGTTTCAGCTCTTTTGTTTATTTATTGTAAGGGAAATTAGGAGATTTAAGTAAGTTAACATACTTTGAATATAATTTATTTCGCTAAATCCAGTGTTACTGAGGCTTTTGTCAACTATATGGTAAATAATCAGTTGGTCTGAAGATTCAAGTTTAAGTGACAATCTGATTCTATTGTACGCTGCAGTAAAATCTTATAGTAAAACGATTTATAATTTATACTTCCTTGTTTCCTCCTTTCCTTAAAAATATCTCGTCAACCACATACATAGTTCTGAAGTAAACTCACTTATTGGAAAAAATATTATATGTAATTTTACAAATCCATGAAATTATTGGTGATATTACTCAGAAAATTTCGTTAAGGTTGGAGTGTGATTTTAATTGTCAAATTGATATAAAAGCGAATTTGTAAAATCATCGCTTCACTCCTTTATTAAAGGAAAGTCCGCCTGATACAGTGGAGGAAGGCAAAAAAGGTGTAAGTAGCTTGAAGAATTAATGCAACAAAAACAATACACAACTGGTACTTGAAAGCAGACGGTTCAGCTGCGGGTTTAATAGGGTGTAATATTTGCGCAGTTTCTATGAAACTTTGCCCATTGTGAGTGTTAATGAGCGAAAAGTATCCTTCGACTGCAACAGTTGTTAAGCATTTTCGCAAATCTTCATGCACCATTCGCCGTTCGGCTTTCGCTCTTCTTTTTTATCATTTTCATTTCGCTGTAATTATTTTTTTCAACGTCGTTTTCTCCCCTGGCACATATTTTATAACGCAAATAAAAGACGGCGAAGAAAATGCGATAGTTCCAATGCAGAAAATAGAGCGAAATAAGATACTGTAATGCAAAATATAGTAAAGAAATAAATAAAAGCTAAATTGAGGACAATTTCAGGTCAATCTAAATATAAAGGACCTGTTACTGAAAGTGCCGATGACTGCAGCACTTGCACAAACACTACAGCTCTGCCACTTGTGCACTACTGAGCAGGTCAAGTAGCACGATGAGATAGTTTCATAGTTGGGTAGTATTAAGAAGGAAATGCAACTACTAACAAAAAAGAAAAACAACAAGCAAAGCGCTTAGAGCGATATCGCCTTGGGTTTAAAAGCATTCGGATTATTGATGTTGCAGCGATCGATTCGATTTCTTTATTCTCTACTTATTATGTCATATTGTCGCTGGAAATTTATGCAGAGTCGCACCGTGCAGCTCACGTTCATTTCATAATGACAAGCTCGACGTTATGGCATGCTTATTTATAGTTTTCGAATTGATATATACAGATATAGTATGTACATGTACTGCATTGCTACTGTTAACTTGTCGAAACAACAACACGATTAATCCACTCGCCCCACTGGGTGATGCATGCGACACGGCGCTAAAACCACGTAGTTGTATTGTGATGACGCCGAGTGTGTGAAGGTTTGTAGTCGAGAGTGTTAGAAGGCAGCTGAAGCGTTTCTAATGGCTTTGGCGCTCTAACTTTTCGCCGCAGCTTGGCGTTGTGGCAACATTATCTTGCCGCAGCCGCGCACAACCATCTAAAAAATCAGCGGGATTGTGTGAGAAAGTTGTAAAAAATGCAACTGTAGGCTCTTAGGCATCCTTGTATAAAGTGGGACGTATCATGCGGTATGAGTTTACCTTGTCAACATTCTGCTTTTTTCTTCTACTCTCCATTATTATCTCACTCGTTATTTTCTCTTTTCATGGTTATGAAGTTCAAGCTGTCATGCAGCTGTTACTTTTGGCGCCTAATGGACCGATGTTGCAGCATAGTGTATAGAGAATGCAAAAACCATTGCAACAACAAAAGCAAACTAGATTTCTGAATGCAAAACTTAAAGCAACTGCAGTTCATGCGAAGAGGGGAGAAGCCGCCTTCCAGCGACTGATGTTGGGGTTAGTAACAAAAACACTAGCAACATTTGTGGCTGCTCGACTGGCTGTAATCGATGTCAATGCCACCACTTCCAGTGAATGCTCTGTGTCAAGTTTAACGCGAACATTTGCAGCAGCTAACGGCGCTTGAAGCGTGCTTCCTGTAATTATTGCTGTAACAGCTGGTTTTGAACTTTGCAATCTAGTGCGAGTTGGCAGAACGTTGGTGTTTTCCTAATGTGTAATAAATACATTGCAAGGTTGTGTCGTTTCATGGAGGAATAGAACTTCCAAATTTTCTTGTATACAAAATATTCAAATTCGGTTGGATTTTAGGATTTTATGTACGAGCTATCTACAAATTAACAGAAACTTGCTTGTAAGCTGAAAGTTTGCTTTGCTTAGTTGAATTTAATTATATCCAATTAAGCATTGCGTTATCGAATAACAGAATTAACAAAGATTTAACGCCATTCTCACTTTCAACCTTGTCAAGCTATGAAATGCACTATTAACCCTATTCTAGCAAAGTGTCTAGCTAATTGACTTGACCAGAATTGACTTTGTCTTTTCAAAGTTGAAATTTAATTTATTTTGCCAGGATGTTATAAACTTTCAGCGAACTGAATAACTTATCAGTAAAAATCGAAAGCAGTGAATTGAGAAAAATGTTACTCATACGCCATGCAGGTCGCTTTCCTCGCTGTTTGAATACTATACTAATACATTGAACAGGGTATGTTATGTTTGTGACACCCAGAAAAATGATGAAGACTCTATTAACCATATATACACATATATTTATATATGCTTATATAAATGGTTAGCTTACGATTTAGGCATATTCATCTTCATGCTCGCTTGTCTCTCAATATATACGCAAACTAGTCCTATAGTTTTAGAGATATTAATATGAAATTTTGCACACGTTCTTAACTCATCAACTGGCAGCTTCTCTGTCGGAACCACCATTATCGGGGCAGTGTAGCATATAGCTGTCATACAAACTGATCGCTCAAATCCAAGTCCTTGTATGGAAATCTTTTTTATTTGAAAATATATTTTCATGAAATTTGGTATGAATAATTGCCTAAAATATTGCTGCAATCTCCGAAGAAATTGTTGAGTTCGGACTAATAGAATATATAGCTGCCATACAAACTGCCCGTTTGAAATGAAGTTCTTGTATAAAAATTTGTTTATTTGACAAATTAACTTGACGAAATTTGGCATGAGTTATTGCTAAAGTTACGCTTCAATCTCCGAAAAGTTTGTTTAGATTGGACCACTATAACATATAACTGCCATACAAACTAGCAGATCAAAATGAAGTTCTTGTATGGAACACTTGCTGAGAGTATTAGAGTCGGTGCCAGCGCAGTTAAATATATATATTTTTTGTTTTTGTTTTGCAGTTCGGATATCTTTATCACGATGAATTTTGTCAGTATTACTTTAATGCACTTTACTCTTGATCGCGTTCGGCGTTCGGTTCCTTCAATAATGAGTGCTTATTATTTGGTGTGAATAGCCTATGAAATGCTACTAAAAAGTGCGTAAAATATGCTCAACCACAAAATCTAATGAAATGCCGAGAAGTGCTTTGAGTAATTGCAAATTTCTTGTTAACTGCAGACTCATGCAGTTTTTGTTTTTATATGAAACTTTCTTACTCTAAATGCTGCAGTATATTTGCGTTCAAATTCGTGTACAGATATACTTTCCGCACTAAAAATGTTTACTTAGTAAATATTGGCTCATTATGGAGACACGATTTCGTCTGTGTGCCTTGCAACATTTAAGCACAGACTTGTGCAATTAAAACAGTATCCACAAGTGCACTGCTACTGGTTTATTATAGAACGTTTTTCAAATTAGCCCTGCCGTGCGCTGAATACAAGCGCTGTTGAGTGCATGAATTTGTATTTGCTTTCGTTTCGACAGCAAAAGTGAGCGACACAGAGGCAAGCATGAGCTGGTATGTAGTTAATATTGAAATGCATATAATATTGTATGCTTTGTGTATGTATGACATACTTGCTTCTACATATGTGCTATATGTATATAAAAGTGTGTTTACTATTGCCGCTGGTGGCATTGACACGGTACTCAAGTGAATTGTGCAGCTGGCAAATACATGTATGTGTCTGTGTGGGTGTTTTTATTTTGCTTTTATATTTATTTTTAAAAACACACTATAAGAGCAAGCGGCCGTCACATGATTTTCTGTGCGTTGCACTATTTTCCACTCATGCACCAATTTATTTATATATATATAGAAGTATGTATATATATTTCTGTTGCTTTTCGAGGCAGACATTTAAATACTCGTATCATAATGCAACATAAATCTTAATTGCAAATAAGTAACGAGGCAAAGTCAGCAGACAAGCGACACAAAAGTGTTTGCCTAATCCCACCCCTCACAAACACAAACACACACACACAGATATACATTTATATATACACATGCGTACCTGCTGTTGTGGGGGGATTTGCATAAACGCTGCAACAGTGAGTAGCTTAGCGAGACCTTGCATGCTCAACTTTCGCTTTATGCCTACTATATGTCCATAACAAGCGGCACTGCACTGAATTAAAAATACTTGAGGATCCTTGAAAATGTTGCAATTACTGCAACATTACAATGTGCAACGCAGCACTTGCAACAGTAGTGGCAAACTAAACTTGGGAAACTGAAATACAGTAATCTTGCTGCCACATAGTATATATACATATATACGAATGCACGCACACATTTCTGCACATACAAACATACATACTTCTTGTTGTGTAAGAGCAGCCATGTGCATAATTCTAAATATGAAGCAAGCAGCCGTCGGTTGCTGGATGTGCTTATTACAGTGTACCACCGCAGTTGCAATCAACTTATAGCCATGTTGCGCTGCTCACCCCATGCTTGCTAGTGCAGTGGATTTCAGCGCTCTGTTGCTTTCATTGCTTGCCTTCAACCTTAGCGCCGCGTCATTGCTGCCAGTTGCCGGTTAGCAATTGAAATCTCCTTCCACTGCCTACTCCGCCCGCTGGGCTGGCTGTGCTGCGAGGCCAAGTTGTGTGATTATGACTGCCGCAGCGACACATTTACACTTTAACCGGCAACGCATCGGAGGTTAAATACACCGCAACCGACAAGCTCACTTCTGGTCATAGTCTGAAACCCTTTCGGGCACTTTTCCCTGCTCACTTCACTGCTGTATAGGTTCTTGTTTCCGCTTTTATGCCAACGCCTTTTGTCTGGCAACCTCGTCGCCGCTGCGCCTGTTGCAGTCCATTTTATTGTTCTCGCTTTTTTTTTGTGAGCCCTTCGTGGCGGATAGGAAATACCCATTGTTTGCATGTGAACGTTTTACTCATTAAACATCACTCAATCGGCACGGCTTGCTGTGTGTGTTTGGTCTCGTGTGGCCGCCTCGAATGCACTGCATATTCACGTCGCTGCCTTCGCGCAGCACTCATATAAATTTTTATTTTTGTTTTTGTAATTATTTCTTAATTAAAGTGTGCATTTTTTAAGAGGCACAAGTGGAATATGAAATGAAGCGAAGCACTTGCAGTTTCCTAACATTAAAGCGCCAAATTACATTCTCTGTACAGTCATAAACTGATTTCAATGGCTCCACGCGCGTTTCCATATCTCAATAGCGCTCCATAGAGCATACTTTTGTGACGAGAAGTTGACTTGGCAGATTTTTGATGAGAAGAATTCAATTTGCAAGCAGGTACTGGCAAGCACACTTTATAAATTCCGTTCACTGCGCTTTCAGCTGAATTTCGCTTGTGCTTTAATAGAGCTCTCTGCATACTATTGTGTTTAAGACATACGTACATGTTGTTGTTGTCGTTTTTAAAAGATTTTCCTTTCTATTGTTGCAGACTTTTGAATGAAATTAATGAGATTGCCGCACACAGCACGCCTAAAATAAAACGCTGCAAACAAATCGTCATTCCAATGCCAAATTTTTCTGTCAGTTACACGGGCAGGACAATGTGAAAATATCGACCCATAGGTGAAAGTCAACAATGGCGCAATGACAAGCACGGCTGTTAAAGAGAGCAGAAAAGCGAAAAGTGCTCGCGAATAAGACCTGCTGCGCTTCGTGTGTAAAACAAAGGAGTGGTGGCCGTGGCGTGAAGGGCGCCAGTGTTGGTTTTGCGTTACACAAATTGCTGTCGAAAATTAAAAGGCAATCATGCTGATGGATCACTTGCGTCGCTTCGGCTTGCTCTTCAGCACCCATTTGTTGCTGCTTATGCTGCTAGGTAAGTGTGCGTTTGCGGATTGTTTGTCATACACTTGCCTGCATATATTTATAAATCTGTTCTGTCGTATACGTATATGTGTACTAGGGTTGGGTCGATTTTTGTCTATAAAAGCGCGTATGCTGGAAATTGGCTACGGTTTATTCAGAACAACTTTGCCTGAGAGACTATGGATCTGAAACAGGTTTCGACCCAGCGATTTGTAGGGTAAAGTTTGAAAAATCTGAATAATCGGTTATTAACTCCCCCATAGATAGAGATAAATGATATGTGGACATGTGGATATCTCAAAAACTGGCGAAAAATACTTCTAACCTTTAAAAAAAAACGTCTTAAAAGGAGCTGGCTTGAAACCGGTTTTAGACCCAAGGTGTCTTTGAAAAAGTTGTTCAGAATAATTCGTAGAACATTTACATTTTTTAATATTTTTTTTTATTTTTTTTTATTTATTTTTTATTTATTTTTTATTTTTTTATTTTTTTACGACCCACTCTAATACCCAAGCCTGTATTTTTAAACATATGCTGTTGTATTTATGTTTAAACACATACTTCGTAAATAACCAGAATTTACCCAAAAGTGTTTTATTTCTGTTTTCTTTACTTGATTTTGATGAATGTTATAAAATATTTCTGAAATCAGACACTCCTACGCTGCAAATTAATTTTAAATAAATCTTTGACGCAATCAAAGTCCAATTGTACTATTTGTAAATGTATTTAATTAAATTCTGGTTTCAGGGAAATTTCAACTACATATTTTCATATTTCAAACAATCTTTGACTCTATGACATTAATTAAAATACATATGTCAAAATTTTGCCCAAATACGAATTATTTAACAGAAATTATTTATATCTGCATTCTCGTGGCTTACAGGAATTGTTTTCGGAAGTTTAAATGTCTTTGAGTAGTGGAATGAAAATTGCATAAATTCATGGAGCGGCCGACTGATCCAATTATGCGCATTGTAAAGGAATATTTCAAGCTTTTCACATTTATGCACGAACCCAAATTACACACAACAGCAATTATTTAATTATTGAATATATATGGTGTTAATATTTGAGCATTTAAAATCATATCAAATTGCTTGAGTCATATTTCCGCATTACATGCAATTTTATTCAAGAAATTCACATAAATGTTTTATTCCTCGAACCATCATGTGGCTCACGCACATTTGCACCGACATATTCCGCATTGCTGTACACGCCCTACGGTTTTTATAAAGGAATAATTATGGTAATTTCGCTGTGGTGTAAGGCAATGACACTGCCAGGCGGGCACCAACTCGTCTGCTGGGTGTCGATGGCCGCGGTGTGTGCGTATCCAGTGCGCTTTGGGTTGGGCCAGCCAGCCAGCTACCACCATTCGCTGCTTTGATGTAATATTTTATCAGATAATTTCTGTTGCTTTCACTTCATTTCGGTGCTTGTGTTTAACGTATACTCGCAACACTATAATTTGCTAAATTATTTCCGTTGCTTTCATTGCCCACGGTATTTTTAGGTATTTTTGGCTTGCGTGCTGTTGATTTGCCGAAATTATCACCGGCTTCATATTCAAATTGTCGACATTGCACGGCAAATTTCAGTTAAGCGTGCAATTGGAAAAGGTGAATTTCGACAAAACTATTAAACAGAGTGCCACAAGCCGTTGCGAGTGGAAAATATGCGGCCGTGTGTTTCAGAGCTCAAAAAATGTGTTGGACTTCAGCTGGTTTAAAATTTTATCAAACCGACACACAGTGGCATTTCGGCGGAAAAAATAGGATTTTTCCACTTTCCAATTTCAAAACTTTAATGTTTTTGGTTTGTAAAGAAATATTTGGATAAGAAAAATTCAACAAAGTTTTTTATAAAAAGTGAAATTTTATAGTTAAAAAAACTAACAGAAGTCGACGGAAAGTTATTCAATAAAATCAGATTAAAATTATTGCCCAAATGAAGAATTTTTTTTGTGTGTAAGTTTATAGCTATGACTTTTCTTTTATTTTTTAGTGAAAATATAGCACCTACTTGTTTATAAGAAAAAAGATTTATTGAAATTGGCAAAGGAAGCTAATTTTTATAATTTTTCAAAAATTATACTAAAAAATATCAACTTTTCATTTTTCGATGGAAAAAAACTTTATGTGCTTTGCCTTGCTTAGCCCTCTTACTATAAAAAAATGAAAGTTCCAAGTCTGTACTTTCAATTAAAAAAAACAAAACAACCGCCAATTACCGTCCCTTTTAGTAACATCGATTTTAATTTCAAAAGTCGCTTCCAATATTTCATACAAATGGTCAAAAAGCCAAAAAAATGTAGTATACTTTCAGGCGCTCATGTAAAGGGCAAGGAAATTAATGTATTACACAAGCTCCTTTTTACAATGCTGGATGGTAAAACCGCTCAGATAGTGACACATACTACTGCAGCAGCAGTATGCTACATTTGTATAGCGAAACCTACTGAAATGAATAACTTAGAGTTAGTTTCCATGAAAACAATTAAACCTGATGCATGTGAATTGGGAATTTCATCCTTACATGCTGGAATCAAGTTTATGGAATGCATTCTCCTTCTTATAATTTACCATTTCAGAAATGGGCTGCACCTTCCAAAACAAAGAAATTAAAATACAAAATAAATTAAGAATACAAGCGGCCTTTAAAGATAAAATGCGGTTACGAGTTGATTTTGTTCAACAAGGTACAGGAACTTCTAACGACGGAAACACGTCAAGGCTTTTTTTTTTAAACCCACAAATGGTTGCGGATATTACTGGCGTCAAGAACTTATCAATCTATTCAGGATAATTCTTCAAATAATTACATGTGGCGAAAAAATTGATAGTGACAAATTTAAATTATATACGTCGGACACTGCGAAATTGTTCGTACAAAATTATAGTTGGTTTTATATGCCTGTTACTGTGCTCGAAGTACTAATGCATGGTAAGGATGCTGCCGTATTACCAATAGGAATGCTTTCAGAGGAAACCGAGGAAGCCAGAAACAAGGACTACAGGAAGTATCGATTGATGTTTTCGAGAAAGTGTGATCGAATTTCCACAAATACTAATGTCTTCAACAGACCGCTCATAACTTCGGATCCTTACATAAGTAGCTTAAGGCGTCATTCGAACAAAATTTCCTTAGAACTAGATCCCATTTTTAAAGATATGGAGCTTGCATAATATTACAAAAAAAAACTAACACAATTTTTCCCCTGTTACATATTCAATTAAAACATTGCATATTATATTGGATTTTTATCAAGGTAAAGGTATAAATAACGTCACTTTGCGTTTAAGTTTAATTTTTTTTCATCAGGAGAACTCTATTAAGAAGTGTCCCGAATTTCAAGTCCCTAGGTCCAAAAATAAAAATTTTGGCAATTGCAGTTGTATGGGAGGTGGGTGTGGCAGTGGGCGGTTTTCCAAGATTTTTTCAAAATTTCTTAATTTAGTCCAGAGAAGTGTTTCTGCAAAGTTTCATTGTTGTACGACCACTCCTTCTATTTTTTTCCAAGAAATGTATGGAGCGGTGCCACTGTGCGACAGCTAGTTTTGCTTATTTTTTCTTGTACTTTCTAGAGTTTGTTTACCTCTGCTTGATATTGTCATTAAATCTACGAATATATTTTTATGACTTTATTACTCAAGTAATTATTTAGGAAATCAAATACTTATATAATTATTATTAATTATTTTTGACTGAATAAGTTGATTTAGTGTCATGATTTGGTTAGCTTGAAAAAATGTTTGTGGCGTGGAACCATAAAATTAAATTTAGTTGATTCTAGGCTGAAATGCATGAAGGTTTTTCAAGCTTATTTTCAACATAATACATAAATATTAATTATCCGCAGCACGTAAATTTGCCTAAGTAATTATTTTCATACATTAAAGAAGCTCTACTTTTTCACAGTAAAAAAAAACAACATAAAAATGCCAAGCATATTTTTTTTAATATAAACAACAAATTATTCTCTCATTTTGCTTTTAAAGTTCACTTTCCATCCGTAAAATAAACACTTGACAAAATGCTGTTAAAAGCACATGGGATACACAACTGACGTGAACTCACAAAGGATAGAGGCAACTGGCAAAGTTTCTTAGACCGATCCTAGATTGTAGTGCTAAAAAAAAGAAGAAGAATAAAATATAGTATATTTAATTAGGCAAACTTAAAACGTCTTTCACGAGATTGAGCTCTTCACCTACCTCATCCCTTCCTAACACTACTTTATGAACGGGAAGAAAGCGTCTTGGTAATAGAGATTATGTACGACGATGTGGCTTCATGTATCCACAAGTTCTTCAGATCTTGGTGGTGAGAAAACTATACTAAATATCACAACGTTTTCGGTTAGAAAAAACAGGAAAGGGAAAACCTTTATGGCGCCAACTTCAAACTTCTGCAAATATATTATATCTGATAGTCTGATCGACAAACTCGGTCTATCAAAAAACTACATTTTCACATATTTCAATATAAATCTTTAATATTTTAAATATCCTCGTTGAAATCAATTTCCTATACATTTGCTTGACTAAAATAATTTTTAGTGCCTTCAGTAAATTTTGGTTTTTCAGTTACGCCTGCTTTTTGAAGCGAAATTCGCCAGATTGTTGTACAAAAACCCAAGTCTCGACACCCACAAAAAAGCGTTTGATGAATGTAATGCTCTCAGCAACTTTGTCAAGCATCTCCCTTGCGATCTCTACCTGCTTTTTGAATAACACTCAGGTATTTTGGTACTAGCCTAGTTTTTACGCGCTTCATACCCAAAACAATAACCAAAAAATTAACCATTAACCAAAACAATAACCAAAAAATAACGAAAACATTAACCAAAATGTGTTTAGTCGATCAATATAAGATTTTGAGATCCTCTGTTATGCCAGCACAAGATTTTTTATATTTTTTTTTTAAATTCATTCGATGTTAACGTCATTCGTCGAGTTCGACGGAAGATTCGAAAGTTAAGGCAAGTTTTTGATAACATTACGACCTTCACTAAATACCACTAAAATGTTTGTATTTTGCTTCTGCAATACTTTCAATGATACCGTACAATATTTGCTTTCAATAGCAAAAGTTCCCAGACAAACTTTTAGAATCGTAAACAGACAGCCGTCCGACACACACTAATTGATGTATGGAGTTCAAGCTTCACACAAAGAGTTGCAACAACAAAGTATGATTTTTTTTTATCTAAAAAGCAGTCTGAGTTCAATTTAAACCTTCCAGCTGTTCATAAAAAAACTTGTAGGAAAAATTTATTTTTCAAAAGACCAGTCCGAGTCAATTATGACCATCCATCTGACCTGTACTTTGCTACACTGACTATTTCGGCTTCCAGATTACAAGTACAAACTGTTAATTTTAATTTTATTTTATATACATATTATAATTAAGAGTCTTTTCGGGATACTGTTCAGCCATAATTCGAAAATATTTCAGTCAAAGGAATCCTCCTCACGTGAGTACATAAGTTTCAAAAACGCTTTGCTATTGTTGCTCGCGATAGAAAAATGAATGCAGTAAAAGCTTCTAAGCCTACATCAATAATTCAGTAGCGCATAGCTAATCAAAACACCATCAGACAATCTTCTTCTTCCTATTTATTCTTCTTCTTCATTACAAAATTATATTTTATTGCTGGAAAGTTTCAACATAAAGAAAAGAAGTATGTTTTTACCGTTTTATATGTGCCAGTTGCTGCTGTTTGAAATGAGGCAACTAATTGCTGCTATTCTGCTCACAAATTGCTTTTAATTAACAAAATTAAGTTAATTTATTGTACGATACTCCAGCTAACGCGCACAAAAGAAACATCGAAACTATGGAGAAGCACAATAACGGAAAAGTTGAAACAGTGAATAGAGTGAGCATTAGCAAATGTACTGTTTCGTTTGTACGAATAAATCTATATTAATGTGCAGCTAATTAGTTAGCCATTTATGCGAGTAATCGAATTTCCAGCTAGCCTGAGGGGAGCGGAAAACTCCAACTCCCATGTGAACATAAGAGCTCATGCCAAACTTTCGACATAGATAACATGGAAAATCTAGTGTACGCATTAAAATGGTAAAATGTCGGCCTTCATGGGGCCAATTAAACACAAACTCCGCCATTGGAGCGACCAAACTTTCACCCATCCATGCGCCGCACGAACGTATTGTGTTAGTTCATGTGCATGAGTTCACAGTTTCGTATGCGATTACTGACACGGCGCACAACGGACATCGCTGAATGTGGTGAGCGCACCGCGATCAGGCATTCAAGAGTTAAATGAACGCGAAAATAGCAAAATAATTGCGAATAAACGGAAAGTTTCATGTTAGCATGATATAGCGGAATTACAAATATTAATCAGAATACAAACTAAAATTTACAACACAAACTACTTTGAATTTGCAACAATACATAAATAGGAAAGTTGCAAGTACGCATGGACTCGATTTACGCATACCCAGCGCAAAAACTTTGCAGGCGAACATTTCTGTTACATGCGAGTTGTGCCGCGAATTTTAAATAAAATGTGTTTGTTGCATCTTCAGAAAATTAGACAACAGAAATTGATATTTTGTGTACATTGCTTACCTTAAAAAATATTTAAGCCCCGAATATCAAGCAAGAATGGAGTAAGTAAAGAGGTGATCGCCGAAACAAAGAACAAATCGTACTACCAAAAATGGTATCGCAGATTTGCATGGTCGCTATAATCAGTTTATCATCTTTGAAGGGAAGTATGTTGAATAAAACAAAAATGAATTTTGCAAAAAAAATATTTTTACTAACGTAGGCCGAGGACCTTTCAGTTGACTTTTTAATAAAAAAAAAATATTGTATGCTGTGATCAAATTGAAAGGTGAATACATTTACACCACTATAGTCTTCTTCGATTCAGCTTTTATATCCTCAATTGAGTCAAAACGGTGTCCTCGGATTGGTCATGTGAATTTGCTGAATAGCCAGAAGTTACACGAAGATAAATCAGGCGAATGTGGTTGAAAATTTGGCCAAATGATCACTAATAACCAATGCAGTATGAGATGGTGCATTATCGCATTTCTATGTTGAATAAATTCAGACATAGTAAAAATCAAAGAATTCACTTTTAGATCCTCTAATACTAATGAATATTTTGACGTGAAATTTAGCATAGATGTCACTAACAGTATTACCAACTTACAGAACAAAAATAACCGATTCGAAAAACACGCGAAGTATAAACTAAAAATTCACCTTTCATTTTGATATAGTGAAATCTCCCATAAGTGGATACTGACATGACCAGCGCGCTCAATAGATTGTCCTTCTTAGGAATATGCCTGCTTAATAGAGTATCCGTTCAATAGACGTTTCACTGTATTTGGCTTCTTCAAGGTCTCTAACAATAATCTATAAGCACACCTGCGTTAAGGAAAAGTTCTAAAGGAACCTTTCGCCTTGTTCGTCGCACACAGCACCCAAATTTGTTGGAAAGAAATCCAGTTGACAGTCCGGCATATATTTTTAAAAACCTATTAACTCTCACAACTTTAAGCTAAAGCTAAAGCTATAAGTTCATTTATTTAAGCTTTGTAATTTTGTGATTCATGGTATCCTAGAAAATTTTGTACAGTCTTCACAAAACATTTCCAGATGACTGTTCATAACTGTCCTAATCAATTGGTTTTTCTTCAAAGCTAGTCGACCGCCACGCCCATTCATAAATAATCGAAATAATACCATTCGAAAGTGTATACCAAAACGTAACGATGGTTCACCACATTTATTCAATTTCAAATTCAAACCAACTAGACTGGTGGTGTGCGTGGTTCAAAAATATTTTGCCAATAAAAACTTTCACCAGGAAACAGCCGAGTAGCAGAGCAAATAAATATTAATACAAAAGTTTGCTGCGGAAATGCCAAGCCACGTTAATGGCATGAATGTTGACCTATCCGTTGTAGCCACTATTGTTGTATATACATGTATACATATATACATACTCATATATACTCTTAAATATATTTATACATATATGTATGTATTTGGTATGCTCATAAATATGCTATAACAGCGCAGCAAAAACAATAACGACAATAGTCGAGTTGAATAATCATATGCGAAAGTTGCCTTCACCGTTAGCCACACCTGCGTATATGTGCACACATATACATATATACTTATGATACATACACAAACATACAGACATATACATATTCACACAAACATTCACACATACAAACAATACGACATGAATCTCATTAGTGTGTATTCATTAGGTGGAGTGGTATGTTTTGACATTTTGCGCGTCGTACAGGGCGTATACGTAATGTGCAAAGTTGTTCGTTCACTTCTCATTAGGTTTGAATGCATAAAAGTGTGTGCTGTCACGCATTAGCTGTGTTGTTTGGCCGGGCGGGACTATATTCCACATTTTCGACGTATTTCTGTGCAAGAAAAATGTGTTCAGCAAAAATTTATGACAATTGGTTAGTTAGCAAAGTGGCTTATATTTCATTTTCCCGCATAAATGCGACAAGCAAAGCAACTAACTCTGTACATAGCTTCATAGAGCTAAGTAACTGCTTAAATTCAATGTATGATCATATCTAATAAACTCTCCAGTTGGGAATTGGCTGCTATCATTATAATTGACATGGCTTGTTCTAGGCATGAAGGAATTTTATTTATATTTTTTTTTAATTGGCCACTACTGCGACTACTTGCCTTTTAGTCACAGCAAAGAATGACAAAGACTTGTAAGTTTCATACTCTTTTTACTAAACCAACGTTGCTACTATGAAGTGTTCAAATCACTTAATTTCAAACTGGAAGGTCATGTAAGACATTTTGTGAAAAAGATTGATATACATACTGGCTACCCAAACTGTTAAAATTTTAATAAAGCTGATATACTGAATTTTGCTGTAACCTTCATACTTTCGCCGCAAAACTTAAGCAAATATTAATAAAAGTAATGCTTTGGCAGCCATTCTCCTGGCTCAAAGTCTATGCCACTCATGTCTGTACATTTGTGACATGTGTCACAAAAATTTACACACTTCTTCGTTTTCCCTACTTTGCTATTTTATGGCGCATATGTATGCATTACGCAAAGCTTTTGTGTTCAGCAACTCGTATTTTCGTAAACACACGTTGCGCACGGCAAGAAAACTTTCAATGACAGCGCGACACATGAATTGAACTTTGTACGCAGATGTAAAAACCTTCGCCAATGAGTTGGACAAGCTATTAGCTAAATAACAATGAAAATGTAGCTGAAAGCAAGCAAAAAAGCAAACACAAGCTCATAATTAGCTAACGCTGAGAAGTATCTTTTTCTGCTTTGTATGTAATCTAATGCATTGAGCGTAAATTTATTCGTTTTAAATTCCATATCAGCAACATAAATGGTGAAAATTTCGTATTTCGCATGTAAACAATCAACTGCGTGGCCATGCACACTTACATATGGTCACCTAAAATGCAAAATAATATAACATCACTTTGCATAAGTTTACAGGCGCTGGAAAAAGGCTATAATAGAAACCACGTAAATTGAACAAAATTTGAGTTTTGGTTATAATTTGGTTATAAAATGGTTATATTTTGGTTATCATAAATATATAAAGTGGTTACATATTAGTTATTATAACTGATACAGATTTTATTTATTTATTTTTTGATGATTTTGCATTTTAAGTGACGACGAATAGTAATATATATATTGTGTTGCTACACGTCTGTACGATTAGGCTGCGGCTACCACAGTAAGCAACCACTAAGTCAACCCGAAAAGACCGTTGTTGCAAATGGGAAGCAATTTTCCCTACAGTTCGGTTTCAATGTAGGTGGCCATATAGCAGCAATAGCAACATTACTCATAATCGCAGTGGATGAGTAATGCAAAAGCAAATCCTGCTGACGTTGTTATTGTTGGGTGGGTTTACTTAAAATATCTATACCACACACATATCCAACGGCAAATTGAATTGAAATGCGCACACATCTAGCAGGAGACAAGCGCTGCCATAAATATTTGCAAACCGAAATAACGGTAAATGCTATGTAAATTCATCTGCAGTCGTACGTGACAGGGTCGCATGTTCAGCGCATAAATTCTGCATATTTGCCAATGTATTAAAGTTTGTGTGACTCAAATTGATATGTGCTATATTTTCGATATGCGCAAATGCTATGCATTATGCATAATAGTACATTAGGCGCACTAGTTCGTTACCTTTCATGCGGGCTGATAGCCTATGAGGTGATTATGTAATAAATTATTTATTTATTGAAAACGTACAGTTGTTCATATATTTTATATGCAAACTCATATATAAACTCGAATATTATTTGTGGAAAAGCTAAAAAATTTTGGACATAATATTGAAATAACTGTGTCCTACCTGTATGCGCAAATTGAAAAAGTTAATAACTCTGTTCAATTTTATAAAAAATGCTTACTTGCAAATATACAAACCGCTACAATATTTACCTGAAAATATATAAATAAATAGTAACGGTAAAAAATGGCGGAATAAATGAATATTAATGAAGCACTTCCGCAGTAATATATGCAGATGCATTTATATATAAATATTTAGTGGTATTTTTATTAACTCAGAATAATTTCTATGCATTATGTGGGCGGGCTTAAACTTATTTATAAATATCTTAAATTAAAAATAAGAAACAAATTTAATTTAATTCACAATTAATAAAGTTTTTCATACATAGACTTCATTTTGGTCGTTCAGTTTATATGGCAGCTATATGCTATAGTAATCCGATTTACACAATTTGTTCAGATATTATAGCGTTACCGTAGATATTAATGTGCGTCAAATTTTGTGAAGATATTTTGTTAAATAAAAAAGTTTTCCATATAGAACATGGTTTATATCGCTCAGTTTGTATGGCAGCTATATGCTATTGTGATCCGATCTGAACAATTTTTTCGGAGATTATTGTTTTGCCAAGGATGATATTCCGTGTAGAATTTCCTCAAGCTGTATTGTCAAATAAAAAAGTTTTCCATACAAAGACTTTATTTTGTTAGGAAAGTTTATATGGCAGCTATATGCTGTAGTTGTCCGATTTCGATGAATAAGTAGCTTGTTCATGTGCAAAAAACGTGTGCAAAATTTCTTCTTTTTATCTCAAAAACTTAAGGACTCTGCAACGTTTTCTACTGTAGTACCCAGTCGAAAAAAGCTGCGACGCCGACTTCCCTGTTATGTTAGAATTATTTGAATACAATAGTCTTTGCTACGCCGCCACAACCTTTAGAAAAACTAATATACAATTTTCAGGTATTTAAGATACAGGTTTTAGTGGAATATACTATAATATACATATTACATTTTAATACAATATAAGATTGGAGCAAAAAAACGTTCTTTGCAAGCCGACTTGCGCGAAAGTCTTATCAAATTTTTTTATCGAATTACAACAGCGACTGCATACGAGTACAAACACTCATTAATGCAATTCCAGGTGCAATAAGTTGTCTCTAATTTTTGTTTTAATTTTCCAAAAAAACAAAAAAAAAATAACTAAAAGCTCTTGTTAATAAATATGCACCAAATATACTAGCCGAAATGTCGGCAGACCCTTCCTGTTATAATTAAGGTTTTGCCATTGCTATTTTTCTTTAAAATATTTCATCATACTTTGTTCTTTTTTTTATATACATATTTTTTGTTATCTAAATTACCTAAACCTAAATTACCTAGTTCAAGGCCACGGCATCATCGCACTGGCGAAAGTTTCCATTTTCTCATTACTGTTACTGTTTGCGACTTTCGATTTCACTTCCTTCTTATACTTGAGTGAGGTGCCTGGTTTTTAGCGTGTTTTTTATAAAACACTGCTATTTGCTGACACATCAATTAACGAGTGGGTATTGAGGCGCCGCTTCATTTCCGCTCCGAGCATTTCACTGGCAAGTGCACGTCACTGCTCTCACCCAACTATTTTCTTTGTTCATTTTGCTTTCGATTTGGCCATTTTTCGATTCCTCCAACCGCTATAATAATTGTCTATGTTTGAATGTAACTGAACTTCTACAAACTTATAATCAAGTTTCCGAACTTTTCATAGTGATTTCTGTGCTGCATTTGGGCACGCCTTGCCTTCCCGGCCCCTTTACTGTGTGCGTGCTGTTGACTGCATGCTTTACTGCAGGCAAATGTTACGTATCGTTCAGAGCAAACTTTTGCTTGCAACTCTTCTCAGTTGGCAGCGAAGTGCGGGGAAATCGGAGGCAGTCGTACATATATAACATTCGTCTTTTCACGGAACTGTGTAATAAACTGCTGCTGTAGGAGGTTCGTTTCAAGGTTGTTGCAATATTAGTTCAAATTTCGAATTTATCATTTGTTTGCTGTTCGTGCTACAAAAATGTGGTTTGGGTTTTCCTTTAAAACAAAATTTTTTTTACATACTCGTTATATTAATGAACGCATTTTTTAAGAAACTTATAAATTAAATATACTATAAATTGATGAAAACAACCTTTCGAATCTTTGCGGTTAATATTTCAGTATTTCTATTTCTCATTTTTAATTAATATTTTAACTATAAATCGAAGAAAAATTGCATCCAAAAAATATCGAATATTAATTTAATTACCTTTCATCAGCACAACTTTTAATAAATATTAGACAATATACAGTAATAACGGTTCCTTACCTCAGCTTCATATTTTTCTCAGAAAGTATAATTATACAAATCAAAATCAAATATAAGTGCATATAGCAAAACTTTAGCATCAATGACCACATTTGCATTTGCAAATACTGCGGTTGTTCCCAAAGCAAAAATGTATCAAAGAAAAATAATTTGCTGACGAATGCAGTGAACAATATTGTCGAAGTAATATTGCAGACTGCATGGTAAGGAAATGAGACAACTGTACATTTGTAAAGTGACTACATAAATGGAGATTCGGAATTTTGATTGAGCTCTTTTAAGCAATCAAAACGTATCTCTGGATTGCCTTTTGTCATGTGCTATCCGAATGTGTCTATGACGAAGTGAATGCACAACTGTAATGCAAGTAAGAACAGTCTGTGCCGTTGTATGCTTTAAAGGAACACTGATATTTTGTACCTAAAATTTAGTGTTTTATATTTTAAGATTCTCTACAGACTACTATTGCAATATATTTTATATACTGCTTAAAAATATTCCTCAGGTGTGCTGATTTCCTCTGCAATCTTACCTTGAATTCCGCCGTTTCTTCCGTGAATGTTTCGCTTACCCAGATTTTGTATGCGGTTACGGTAACGCTTGGTTAGCTTGAGTCACTTCAAAGTAGACTCCAAGTTGCTTTAATGAACTCCTGCCTCAAACACTATTACATATCGCTGAAAAATCTTTGAATATACTACGCCGACTCAATACTAATGAACGAATTGTACACGAGTTTATTGTTATTATAGCGGCCAAAAACATTATGAAGCAGTTTCGAAGACTGGAGTCGGCTGAAAATCCGAATCCGTTTCCATTATTAGACTGGACTGTATTGGTAATGGAACATCCTTTCATTGATATCTGCGCAACGTCAGTTTCCTCCATCGATTTTCAACTGGTTCTTTGAACTCGTCATGAATTCGAATCGATGCTGTGGGGTTGAAGTCTAGATTACTCGATTTTAGCGCATTGTAGGGATAATTATACGGTTCTCAATAGCAATCTCCACTTTACTTTGTGTTCATACTTATCCAACGCCCACTACACTTTAAATAATACAATTAAGTTCTCGAAATTTTCGAGTTTTTGAAAACAAGTGTTGGTCCATGTCGTAATTTATTATAAAAAGAGTATTATAGAAGTATTATTAGACACTGTGGAGGGTATATTTAATTTGTAAAATCAGAAGGAAACATTGTAGACATTGGAAAGTATACATAAGTACTATATATACAGCATATATACAAACTGATCGATCAAAATCAGTACAAATAATTATTAATTATTTTAGTTAATTTCCTTTCTATTTGTCGAGTATGTTTGGTGGTTACGTAGGTTGCGCTTCATATTCACACAGCAGCAGCAATAAATGCAATTTGTGTGGGATTATATTGCAGAACGCAAGAAAATCTGTTGGTTTAACATTGCTTTACATGGAACTGTTTGCCACTGAGAGAATATTTGTTTTCAACAATTTCAATACGATACTTGAGCACATTTACTAACCAATCTTAATGCATCGCTGACATTCTACTACAGATCGTAGCTTAAGGTAATACAAGCGGACTAAAGTACGTTTGAGCAAACATGCAATTGAGAGAATCTGCAGATGCAAGTAAAATAAATATTTGCATGCCCACAATGAAGCAGAATTTTCCTGTGGACAGCAGCTAAGTGCATGCCAATAAGAAATGTGGATCGGGTGGCATGCCAGGTAGCATGCATGCATAACTGCTGGCGCCCAAAGTGCTGACCAATGCATATACTATACATACATATATGTCGATATTGAAATTCTTTGATTTTTCTATGGTCCATTCAAATATAGATTACAATTTAAATTGAACATTTCTCCACTTACATTTCCCTTCAGTTTGGCTTGCTGCTATGTAAATATAGTATATACATATTTATACATACATATATAGGATGGTTTATGCGAATTTCAACTGTGTGTTATGAACAGCTGTCACGCATTCACTCAAAGTACAAGCAAGCAAAGCTATGCAAATACACCAATATAAATAAGTGCCGTCAACCAATTTTCGTTATGTTTATACATATACTTATGTTAAACAGTGTTTGCCATGGCACATATCGTTTTCTGTTATTTTGATCAATTTGTTGGAACATTAGTGTTTTGATATCTTGCAGAATCTGCAAACAGCTACATGTGTATATAGCTATATATATAAACGAGCGTTTCTAACTACTTTTTGGACATGTGTTAGTGTGTTAAAAGCGACTTGTTATGAATTTTACTATATAAAATATTTGTTTAACGGTACGAAATAATATTTCACTACTGACAACATCGTTTGATGTCTGTATTAATTACACTAGCTTTCAGTAATTTTGCAACTGTGTTTTTGGCGGTTGTTTCTTGATAATTTTGGCTTGCTAAAATCGAAAATGGTTGTAAAATTTCCTAACACATATGATTTTTTGTGTTTTAATCGTGAGATGTAAGAGACAAACCAATACCATTTACTAAAAAACACCATCCACCACCATTTACTGAAAAAAAATTGGAAAATTTTTGAACTCAAATTCGTAATCAGGACACAAGAACTAGCGCTCAGTTTCGTAGCATTTCAGTGGCAAATTTTTCCTTCAAAATTGTTGAGAAATGTTATATTAGCATCTATATATGTATGTATATACCATCTAGCGGCTGATCAAAAATGACCCGGACTGACAAAAACTTAACAACTTCAAAATCGCATCCTGAACCAACAGAAGCATACCAACGCTTACTCGGCTGGAATTTACTATTTCAGTGTCTGCATTTTGGTTTTTATCGGTTTCGGTTCATTTTTAGAGCGCCATACGTCGGTTAAACCAGGGTCAATAATTTTTGTAATGGAAATTCATTGTTCATTCAATTCATCGAAAAAGGAATTTAAATAACAATAAAAATGAAAAGAAACATAATTTACTGGCGATCTGAGACCGGAAAGAGAAAGGAGAATTTTAAAAAGTTAAAAACGGTATATGTAAATCGATTTTCGTAAAAACGACGAAACTGTTGAATTATTGAAAAAAAGTTAAACAGCGAAGTTGGTGATGATGAAAAGAACTACAATTTTCGAGTTAACACTTTTTCATATAATTTCAAAATTTAAGTGAAATTTTCAAACAAGCAAGTTTTTCAATATTTTTTCAAAATTTTGGAGTAACCCAACCTTTGTAGGTACCCAACACACCCCACTGTTTTTATTTAAAATACTTAATTTGACACTTTATATTGACTTAACATCGAGAAAGGACCATATTTTTCCAACGAATTTTTTCTTTTCAATTTTTTTTCTGTTTTTTGTAAATTTTTGTTCAATTCCGCTTCTCGTGTGACTTGCACAACTAATATTTATTGCATGTCGCCCTCGCAGACACACTAATTAATATTGCAAACGGACAAATGAGAAACGGCCAAGCAAAAATGAAAAAATCAATAAAGCAAACATTCAAAAAAACAGAAAAAAAAAACAAATAACAAAGTAGTAATAAATATAATACTTAAATAAGGTTATACAAGATGACCATAATGCGATTTTGGGTTGATCGCATCAAAATTTTTCACAAAAGTAATCGATGTCACAGACGTTGAGTATTTATGGCATTTTGAAACTAATATTTGTGGCTACCGTGAAAATCTACAAATATTTATTGCAACTGAAGCACGCCAATAAGATTGGTTAATCAAATTATGGTACAGGTATTTCAACTACATAATATTAATGTGTATTATATAGAAAAGATATATAATGTTATATATATATATGAGCATGTGCACAAGGCATAACTATGTCTGGCTAACTGTGTGAATGCGCCAACATTTGCCTTTATATCTAATAATATACAATATGTAAGTACTCCTATACCCAAGCACGAAGACTCGTTCAAGCAGATGAGCATTATAGCCTATGAGCGCACGAGTTACACATGTATGTGTGTGCACCTGCTTGCTAATAATAATCGCATTATTTATAGTCCGCGTACACTTAAGAGCGAATTATGTTGCCACATAGCTACTTATATACACACAGTCTAAGCGAGCTTAAATTAGTTCAAGTGTGACGAAGGGCTGGTTTGTTACTTAATAGCTCGTTAATTACAAGCTGAGGTAGTTCTGAGGCATAATGCATTGGATTTAACATTAAAGTATTCCATATCCATAAACTTAGTTGAAACTGGAATTGAAAATCGATTAACAATCGATTTTTTTCGTATATCGTTACCTTTAAAAACACAATTTTTTACATCCTTAAAATCAACATACGACAATTTTTATTGAATTTTGAAATATTTTTGAGATATAGCTGTCTAATTTAAGGCAGGTCGGTTCAATCAGCTCCATCAGTTTGAGTTCCTTAAACTCATTTTTCTCAAAACTAAATTTTGTGAAATATGCGTGATATATTAAGTAAAGACAATTGATCCGATCAGTAGCAAATTTTTTCTTCTTATTTGTTGTCATGAAATGGACTATCCATTTTCTAATCGACGTTTCTTGGAGTTGCCGATATGGATTATTTAACCAATCTATATGAAATTTTACACAGGTCCCTTTTATATGAGAAAAAAGTTGTTGAAAGAGGCTGTTTTTTACCCGAAAAAAGCCATGTAATCCCTTAGAAGCTAAAGCTTTCAAGAAGTTGTGCATACAATTTCTAGTGTAATAAGTCAGAGTATTAAATAATATGTCAACATTTTTGGATACCTGAAAAGGCGGTTGATGCGTTCCGAATGCATGTTTTGGAAATACCTCAAACAGAGTGGCGAAAATGTTTCGAGAATCGATTCAAACGTATGGCAAATGGCAGACATTTTGGAAAACAATGAAGCGATTTTCAATGAATAATATTTGCTTTCGTTCTCTAATCCCGAAAAATAAGCAACTCTACTGTCTCTACGTTAAATTCTGTAAGTTCAAAAACAAATCCTTTTTCTCGCTTTGAAATTTCATCCTGTTATTAAATTGAAAGCATTATTTTGTTCCTATGAGAGTGTTGATCAAAGATTCCGTATCAAAACGAACAATTTAATAAAAAATTAAAAATACGTTTAATTAATAAAAATTAAAACCGTTTCTAAAAAATTATGAAATCATTTGGTCTTCAGTGACATGCGTCTTAGGCATTTCTCTGTGGGGCGTATCATCATTTGCGCTGATTTCAAAGATTCCTCCCTAGTTATGCTGATCCAATCGACGCCATCGCTCCTTTGTCCATATCGTCCATTAAGATGACTACAATACACACATAAATCTGAAATACACGTGGCACAAGCTAAAGGTCCTGCACTTACCTAGAGTAACACTTTTTAAACCACCAGGCGCCTTTGAAATCAACAGCACAATTATTTACGGGGGCAAGGTCATTATCCTGATCACGAGTGGTAAATTTCAAACCCACGTGCTGTTTCAAGCTATCGCCAGCAGTGCCTTCATAAGTACCCAATATTTTAAGAGGATAGCCCTCCGATTCACCTCCGACTACAAATTCCGAGTAGCGCGCATAATAACTTTCACCACTATATCTCTGCATTTCTATATAGAGCTCATGCTGACAACTACTGGTGAAGGCATGTAGTTTTTCCAAACCAATCCAATAATTTTCATCCAGCACCCCGAAACCGTTCTTATACTCCCGCCAATCTCTATCGAAGTCCACAGCATCACTGACACGTCGTTGTATAACCAACCAACCACCATAGTCCACCTCTTCGTTACAGTATACGGCAAACGATGTGTCACTAAACTTCTCTAATGTTATATTATAAATACCACTTTTGAAGCTCTCAGCTGCTGCCTCCAAACAGCTTGAAGACATCGATTTCCGAACACTGAAATTTTACCAAAAATAGTACGAATAATCTTTACTACTCGTAATATTAGATTGCAGTACCTTTGCTGCTCTTCCCGCTTTCGCGCAGCTTCCAATTCCTGAATGAACGTTTTAACGACATCTATTTCCACATCACAATTACAGTCACAAATCGTGCTTGAATCTAGATCTTCACCGCAAACGTTCTTAATGGAAATCCACAATAAATAATGTAGTAACAGGAACAATATATAGCGGAGCATCTTAATTTCTGCGACGTGCTCTAAGCGACTGTTTCGTTAAAACTAAGCTGGCGTACTCAAAACTTTTCAATATTATCACCGTATTATACATGGACGGGTATTACCTACATCTGTGATAACCTCCGAACTTCTTGGTTATCAGTTCCTGCTCACAGCAAATCAAACACATATTTGTGAAGCTCAGATCGTTGCTTTCGTTTGCAAATATTTCCAGAGTTCAGCAAAGTTCAGACTATAAATATTCTGAATATAGCTTACCACTCGAGTTTAATACTTGCATATGTAGTTGGTCTATTGCAAGCTATTTTGAAAGTGCATCATATTTGTATATTGATTTTCAGCATATTATATATAATATAACTATATGCACTTCCAATCAATTTCAAGGGTTGCCTATTATTTTTCGGGTCTCAGACTCGATTTTAATAGTCAAAAATCGCTATATTCTTTTTCTATATATTCTGCATTAAGATCTATGTACCTTTGCATGCGTTGGAACCTATTTTCGAAACACTTTTGCCATTCTGATTGAGGTGTCTCCAAAACAAGCGTTCTAAGCGGATCAACCGCCGCTACACTTGTCGTAAAGCGTTGATATCTTAGTTTATTTTTTATGTACGGGAATCAAAAGGAATCATTCGGTGTCAAGCTAGTACCAAACGGTGAGTGACTCATCAAATGGTTGTTTTGAGTGCCCAAAAATGAATCTTTCCTTACTTGTTTAACATTTCTTTCGTCTAATCCACACCGGACTTGTCTTGATCTATTGATAAATTGTGTGGGACTCAACGTAAACAATGTTTTTACAGTAAAATGTTCATACAATATTGAATCAATGCTAGCTAGTCACTTGATAGGTACATGATGATCTTGCAATATCAGTTTGATCAAAGCGTCAATGGCTTCCGCAAGAACAACTGATTTTGGGCGAACTTAACAGAATTCGTTTTGGAGTGATCTACGACCTCGATTGAATTCACTATACACTATATGTCCATATGTATACTTTAAAGAGTCTCTGACATTTCTATTTGGGTGTTACGAAATTTGTGTTGAAATCAGGATTCAGGTTTATAACTCTCTTTGATTGTTTTCAAATGTTTTTATCACTCAATCAAGCAAACATTTTCTACTAAAACTGCCTGAAGTAGTGCTGAGCATTTGCATAAAATTTCCAATTTTTATACATTCCTGGATTTTATTTATTTCTATTGCTCTTCATTTGTTTGCATATGATAATAAAGGTGTAAAACAATAAAAGTAATATATGTGAAATATAACAAACGTAAGAACCCCGTGGTGAAACAAAGAAGTTCAAACTGCTCTACAACTTGTATGGAAGCAAGTTCGACTGTTCGGACGAATGCTCAAAAGTAAGTATTTTAAGAAAGTAATTTTCGCCGATTGAAGAGGCGATCGCCGAAACTGAGGCATATTTTCATGCAAAATACAAATCTTATTATAAAAATTGTGTCAAAAAGTTGAAGAATCACTATAATCACACTTTGTATCACTCTTGAATGGAACTAAGTGTGTTAAATAAAAAAAAAACGAATTTTGCAAAACCAAAAGGTGTTTTACTATGGCAGTCCGGATACTTTTCATTTTACCTGCTATGATTAAGAAAATTTATTAAGCAGTTGTATGAAAGCTCAGTATATTTTTGATTCACCTTTCAATTTGATCACAGTCTATTTGGCACAGTAATTAAGGCCAGTCCCACCAATTTAGCAAAAATTTTTTTTTTGAAATATCGTTTACATGGGGAATTTAAATACAATTTTTGTCTGTTTTTTGTTTCAATGTGTAGTACTATATTAAAATGGTTTTCTTTTACATGTTTTTCAAATTAATGTTCGGAGTACTTTGACAACTGATTGTACTGTATAAATGTTATATTTTCATTAATCTTGCCAAGGAATTACTAACCGTAAAATGGAGAGCAATAACCGAAGCTTACTTAGGACTTGTATGGGTTTAAGGGTTTCAAAATATCGATTTTTTAATGTTATATTAAATTCTACATCTCTAGAATGTTGTTCTAAATTTTCAAAGTTGAAGCGAAAAATAGTTTCGGAGCTACAGCTTTGAGAACTTGTGCGTTCAAGGCTAGCTAGGCTAGGTTTGCTGTCTTTGAAGGCGTTTTTCTCAAAAGCCATACATATACAATTTCTTGCGTAATAAGTCAAAGTATTAAATAATATGTCAACATTTTCCGACACCTGAGTAGTCGGTTGGTGCCACCCGAACGCATGGTTTGGACATACCACAAACAGAGTGACAAAAATGCTTCGAGAATTGATTCAAGCGCATTCCAAATGAAAGACATTTTGAAAAACAATGAAGCGATTTTCAATGAATAATATTTGCTTTCGTTCTCTAATCCCGAAAAATAAGCAACTCTACTGTCTCTAAATTAAATTCAATAATTACAAAAGCAAATAAATCTTTTCTTTCACTTTGAAATTTCACCCTGTTATTAAATTGAAAACATTATTTTGTTCTTACATAATGTAAAAATTTACTAAGACATTAATAAAAAAAATAATTATTAAAAATTAAAACCGTTTCCAAAAATTATGAAATTATTGGCCTTCAGTGACAAGCGCCTTAGGCATTTCTCTGTGGGGCGTATCATCATTTGCGCTGATTTCAAAGATTCATTCAGAGATATGTCGTGCCATACGACACCAGCTCTCTTTTGTCCATATCGTCCATTAAGATGACTACAATACACACATAAATCTGAAATACACGTGGCACAAGCTAACGGTGCTGCACTTACCAATGGTAACACTTTTTAAACCACCAGGCGCCTTTGAAATAAACAGCACAATTTTCGGAACCGAGGTCATTATCCTGATCACGAGTGGTGAATTTCATACCCACGTGAGGTGTCAAGCTATCGCCAGCAGTGCCTGCGTAAGTACCCAATATTTTAAGAGGATAGCCCTCCGATTCACCGCCGACTACAAATTCCGAGTAGCGTGCATAATAACTTTCACCACTATACTTCTGCAATTCAATATAGAGCTCATGCTGACAACTACTGGTGAGGGCATGTAGTTTTTCCAAACCAATCCAATAATTTTCATCCAGCACCCCGAAACCGTTCTTATACTCCAGCCAATCTCTATAAAAGTCCACGGCATCACTGACACGTCGCACAATGGGTAATCGGCGGCAAAAATATGTAATTTTTAACTATCTAATTTTAACAAAATCTCATTCCAGTAGTCTTTCTAGACAATGAATATAGTTTAATTTATCACTTATTTGCGAATTGCCATTTCACTGACATAACAACGTATTTTTAAAGTCAAATAAACAAAAAAATCTCTTGAAAATTGTGAAAAATATTGAGAAATATATGAGTACAGAAGTAAGGGATTTCGACGTTTTATGCAATAAGAAGTGACTTTAAAGTGTAGCCTAATATATATTATAATATATTATAAAATAATTATTTTCATTTCATAGGCCTAATTCATGTCAATTTTGACAAAGTTTTAAAATAAAACCATTTTTTAAACACTTTTACATAAAAATTATAGATTTGACAATTAGCTACATGTACCTACATGGTCTAGTTAGTCCTAATATTTGATGTACACTTTAAGGAATATGATAACGAAAAAAAAAACTGCGCATATGTGCGGATACGTGCGGATAAGGATCAAAGATAGCTATAACCTTGTCTGTTGGAATTTTTTTTTTCGTTGTTTTGTTTTTTTTTTTTTTTTTATTGTTCGGTTTGTTGCTTTGTTGTTATTTTTTGGAGTTGTCTCTCGTTATACAACAACAACAAAATACTAGTTTAGATGCCTTATATTATTTGAACTAATTACACAGTACAACAGCTAATCTGGGGGGTGAGAAATTCCAGGTCGGGGTGATGGTACTAGGTCAGTATAGTAAAACCCTCAAAGGGTTTGGTGTTCGTATGTGTCGTATGTGATACCGAGAGAAGTGCAAACGGGTGAAAAAAAATTAACAAAACACGAAATTTTGAAATGGCAAAAGAAATAAAATATTGTGATATTGCAGAAATTTAAAATAATATTAAATACAATCAATAGTCAAGCAGCAATAGATCCTCAAAAATTTGAAATTTATTGCATGAAAACTGCGAGGTTATATGTCAGCCTTTATGAATTTTACTATATGCCAATGACGATACATAAAGTAAAGATTACAAGAAATATAGGCTTAATCATTCTAGAAAATGCGACAGAATTTCTACAAATCAAGATGTAATGCACTTGCTTTTAGCTTCATCACCTTTGTGCCAAATTTCACTCTAATATCTTTATTTATGGCTTAGTTATGGCACTTTATAGGATTTCGGTTTCCGCCATTTTGTGGGCGTGGCAGTGGGGCGATTTTGCCCATCTTCGAACTTAACCTTCTTATGGAGCCAAGAAATACGTGTACCAAGTTTTATCACGATATTTCAATTTTTACTCAAGTTACAGCTTGCACAGACGGACGGACGGACAGACAGACATCCGGATTTCAATTCTACTCGTCACCCTGATCACTTTGGTATATATAACCCTATATCTGACACTTTTAGTTTTAGGACTTACAAACAACCGTTATGTGAACAAAACTATAATACTCTCTTTAGCAACTTTGTTGCGAGAGTATAAAAATGAACTGCGGATACGTGCGGATAAGGATCAAAGATAGCTATGAACGGTTGTTGTGACAACGGACGCAATTGTTTAATTTATTGCGCGTCTTCACATATTGATAATTTAAAGAAGCGTTTGTGTAATTTCGAAATTCGTTGTTTAATAAAAATCTAACAGTTTATAACAAGTGTTATTTGTATAAATATATATTGCAAATAATATTTGCAAAATGTCATTCGTTTCAATAAGTAATCGACAGCTTACTGAAGAATTTATTCGTTGCGGGCGAAAAAGTGATATGTTGACGCAGTTTTTGAGGGATAAATTCCCTTCTTTTAGTGAAGATAAGGTGAAGTTGATTTTAGAACAAATTAAAAAAAGGTACATAACTTCATTCAATTCAAAATGGAACCAGTGCCAGAGGAAAAAAAACCTACTATTTAAAAATCATTCTGTATGGCTGGATAAGAATTTTACTATCGAGATGGTTGATAAATTATTACCCGGGACTTCAAATAAACGTAGTTTAATTGCTGGACGACCGGTAAAGAAATTTGAAGACTGTAGTCAACGGGCTAAACGTTACAAGGTCCAACAACTTCGAGATACGTACTCTCAAGAAGAATTAAAGGCCGCGGCTGGATCAGCAGCTATTAAGAAGACAAACTTAGATTCTCAAAAAGCGTTGGCGATGTTAGTTGATGCACAGTTATCAAAGCATCAGTATGAAGTTGTTCGAAATGTGCTTAAAGATTTCGGATGTGATGTGTTGCCACCGTATTATAGAGTTCGGGAGGAAAAAAAGCATTGTTACCCGGAAAATATTACTATTACACCAATATCTGCACAAGTTGATTTGCAAAGTTTACTTGATCACACAGCTAAAAGAATTATTTTGGCCGCCGGGAACTTCACAAATCTAGCTCATGTTCCAGAAATAATGACTCTAACATCGAAATGGGGTTGTGACGGTTCGTCAAATCAAAGTCAATACAACCAGTTCATACCTAACGAATTTGATGGTATATCTGATGCAAATTTATTTATGGTATCTATGGTGCCTTTAGTGCTTAAAACTATAGACAAAACAGACACGTTATGGAAGAACTTTAGACCTTCTTCCACAAAGTTTTGTCGGCCGATTCAATTTGAATATGCCAAGGAAACCGCAAACCATACCAAAGAAATTGTCGAAAAGATGCAGGAAACCATAAGCAACATATTGCCAACATTTGTGACTATAAAGGACAAGGTTATTGAAATACGTCACAATCTTTTATTTACCATGATAGACACAAAAATAGCTCAAGCAGCAACTGGTTGTAAAGCATCATCTGTCTGTTACATATGTAATGCAAGCCCTAAAGAAATGAACAACCTAGAATCTGTCGTCAAAAAATCATGCAATCAGGAAGCAGTTAAGTTGGGAATTTCTCCCTTACATGCTAGAATAAAAACAATGGAATTTATTTTACATATTGGGTATAATTTAACTTTTAAAAGGTGGTCTACTAATGCGGAAACCAAGCCACTTAAAGAAGAAAACAAGAAAAGGATTCAGACAGAATTACGCCAAAGATTGGGTATTAGGGTTGACCATGTTCAACAGGGTTTAGGCACAACAAATACTGGAAATACGTCTAGAAAATTTTTTAAAAATCCCGAGGTAGTTTCAGAGGTAACTGGGGTTGACCTGGAATTAATCAAACGACTGGCTACAATACTTGAAGTAATTACTTGTGGTGAGAGCATAGACCCAGTAAAATATGGAAAGTATGCTTTAGATACGGCTAGACTATTTGTTGGGACGTATAACTGGTATTATATGCCAGTGACAATACATAAGATGCTGGTACATGGCGAAAGCATAATTAGAAGTTCTTTTCTCCCTATCGGTAATCTTTCTGAAGAGGCGCAGGAGGCTCGTAACAAGGATTATAGAAACTATCGCCTTCGTTACGCAAGGAAATGCAGTCGAACTTCAACTAATGAAGATATTTTAAAGAGACTCTTAGTTACTTCTGATCCACTTTTATCAAGTGTAAGAGTTACAACTGTAATAAAACACATAGATCTATTAGAAGATGCAAAAGGACTACTTTTAAATTAAATCTCAAACTTAGTAAATGAGAACGTATTTATAATCTTAAATTTGTTTATTACATGTTATCGTTTTGTTCAACTATATTAGATTTAAGAATTTATTACTATTCATTATAATCAACATAAAATGAAAGCGATTGATAGTGTTAAGTAAATATTTAATACATTATATCGTAAATATTCTCTGAAAAATATTAATAAATAACAGTTATTATTAATTATTTTTCTATAGCCATTCTTGCTATGAAAAGTGGCTTAATTGCAGGTAGAAGGTAAATCAATAAAGATTGATAGATATAACAGATAAAAGCCTCTACAACTTTTCTAATTGTAACTTTTTCCAACTATCTGCAATTACGCCTCTAGGTGGAGGTCATATAAATGATCACCCTGTATAGGTGTACTCTGTGTAAGATATTCCTGTTAAAACAAGTTATATAATGTCCCAAAAAATTGAATACTGTGTATAATTAAATTATTAAAAGTTAAAAAATCAACTGGTTACTTAATTTTTCATTCTACTTTTTCAACTCGTCTCGCTCATCTTGGGCGAGCCAACCTCTACTACAACAGGCTATAGGCTCGCTATATCTTTTCACCGACTTCTTAGATCTAAGAAATCACACTTATCAAAAAGCATAAGCCAATTCATGAGTAATTAGCATTTTAATCTACTGCAACTGCAAGTGATAACAGCGAAAATATTGCAACTTTTGTGATTATATTATATGGGAGATGGGCGTAATTGTGGGCGGATTTGCTTTATTTTTTCTGGACAAGCTTATATTTACAAAATATTACACTGTAGAAAATTTCGTTACTGTAGGATGATTTTTGATTTTTGTGTTATATGGGAGGTGGGCGTGGTTGTGGGCGGATTTTAACAAAATTTTTTTTTTAATCTAATTTGGCAATATGAGAGATGTGTGCCAAATTTCAAAGCCCTACCTCGAATCCTTCTATTTTTTGCCGCGGCTTGTATGAAGCGGCCCCACTGTGCGTCGTTGTACAACCAACCAACCACCATAGTCCACCTCTTCGTTACAGTATACGGCAAAGGGTGTGACACTAAACTTCTCCAATGTTATATTGTAAACACCACTTTTGAAGCTCTCAGCTGCTGCTTCCAAACAGTTTGAAAACACCGATTTTCGAACACTGAAATTTTACCTAAAATAGTAAAAATAATCTTTACTAATGATAGATTGCAGTACCTCAGCTGTTCCTGAACCGATTGCAGTTTGGCTTGACAGAGAGTTATTTGTGCCAAAATATCATCTTCTCGCTTACGCGCAGCTTGCAATTCTTCAAGGAACTTTTTAACGACATCTATTTGCACATTAAAATTGCAGTTATAAATCGTGCTTGAATCTAGATCTTCACCGCAAACGTTCTTAATGCGAAACCACAATAAATAATGTAGTAACAGGAACAATATAAAGCGGAGCATTTTAATTTCTGCGACGTGCTCTAAACGACTGTTTCATTTAAGGTAAGCTGGCGTGCTCCCAACTATTCCATATTATCAATAAAAATATAATGAGCTTGCATATGTAATAAGGGCAACTACATGGCTTACAGTGTCATATAACATTAAATTTTTATTTAAAACAAGTAAGGAAGGGCTAAGTTCGGGTGTCACCGAACATTTTATACTCTCGCATGATAAAGTAATAATCTAGATTTCTTTATCCGTCATTTACATATTTTTTTATTTTGCTGTAAAATTAATTAGATTAGTAATTCCTGAGATATGAGTTTTGGTCCATAAGTGGGCGACGCCACGCCCGTTTTCAATTTTTAAAAAAAATCTGGGTGCAACTTCCTTCTGCCATTTCTTCCGTAAAATTTAGTGTTTGTGACGTTTTTTGTTAGTCGTCTAACGCACTTTTAGTGATTTGCAACATAACTTTTGTATAGGAGGTGGGCGTGGTTATTATCCGGATTCTTCCATTTTTGAACTGTATATGGAAATGTCTGAAGGAAACCACTCTATAGAGTTTGGTTGACATAGCTAAAGTAGTTTCCGAGATATGTAAAAAAAACTTAGAACGTCCAAATATGAATATTTGTTTATATATTTATATTTTATTTATATTGTATTTTATTACAAAAATTTGAAATGTTACATGAGCCTATTGTAAAAAAACATTATATACTGTATTGTGCATGGGTAATACCCACACCTGTGATAACCTCCGAACGTTTTGTTATCAATTCCCGCTCAGTGCAAACCAAGCACATTTTGTCGTTGCTCTCGTTTAAAAATATATACAGTGTTCAGTAAAGTTCAGACTATAAATAGTCTGCATATACTAGCTTACCACTTGAGAATAGTACTTGCATATGTAGTTGATGTGTTGCAAGCGATTTCGAAAGTTCATCATATATTGGTTTTTAGCAAATTATACTTCCAATCAATTTCAAGGGTTGCCAATTACTTTACGGGTTTCGAGAACAAAAATAGATTTTAATAATCGAAAATCGCTTTTTTCTTTTTCTATATATTCTGATTAAGATCTATATACCTTTGCATGAGCTGGAACCAATTTTCGAAACACTTTTGCCACTCTGATTGAGGTGTTTCTAAAACAAGGGTTCTAAGCGTCCACACCGGATTTGCTTTGAGCTATTGATCAATTGTGTGGGACTCAACGTAAACAATGTTTTTACAGTAAAATGTTCATAGAATATTGAACCAATGCTAGCTAGTCACTTGATAGGTACATGATGATCTTGCAATATCAGTTTGATCAAAGCGTCAATGGTCTCCGGAAGAACAACTGATTTTGGACGAACTTAACAGAATTCGAAACACGAATTTTACAAAAACAAAATGTGTTTTACTATGGTAGGCCGGGGACTTTTCATTTGACCTGCTATGATTAAGAAAATTTATTAAGCAGTTGTATGAAAGCTCAATACATTTTTGATTTAATTTCAACTGCATATAGCTTTTAAGGAAAGGTTTTTGGAAACTTATACGGCCTGGATAAATATTTTAGAACAAAAACGGAACCTCAGAGGGGAAAAACCTAAACTTGGGAAATAGCGGAAATCCTAATATACGTACATAGTAGTAAGGTATTCGGTTATTGGTTTTATTTAACAACTGGCATTCCTCCAGACAACCTTTAAAAAATCAAGAGTTTGTCTATGGAGGAGAACAAAAAATATATTAGCGTGTCTTTTGAAGGTTAGGTCTAACTACGAAACATAAAGGTTCAATTCCAGTTGCTCCAATGTACTTTCCACCTGCCTCTGTTTTTAAACTTTGCAAATCTCGACCTCAGCTCTACTCCAAATGAAAATGTTCAGTCTCACTAATTCATATTATGCATGCTGTTGTTTCGAACGATTAAGGGTTTTGAGGCTATTACAAAAAATATAACTTAGGCTATGGAGAAAATTTCTCTGCAAGGCATAATGAAAAATTTTCTGGGAGCTCCTGAGAAGCGAAAATTAAAAGTATGTTGACATTGGCATTTAAGAAAAAAACACGTTAACTACTTTTTTATTTATCAACATTTTTTCATGATTCTAATAGAGACGATAACCATTCACGTAATTTTTAAGAATAAATTGGGTGTCATCAAAAAATTCCGAAAAAAAAATTTTATACACTCCACGATATATGTACATACCTCGTGGTATGTGAAAAAATTCTATTGTGGAAAAAAATGGTCAAAAAGCATATATATGTAAATATTCGCACGCCATTAATGCCCAAAAATTATCTATTTTCCTAGATGTCACAGTAAGCGTTCCGTTTAACTACGATCATGCTGAATTGTTATTGGGAACTCTCTTCCTTTGACTACTTTCACTTGCTATATGAAATCATTTGAAAGCAAATTTTGTGCAAATTAAATTCAGCTGCCAGCAAAACACATTTGAACCCGAAGAATATACTCGTATATATCTGAACACTTCATCCATTTGCTGTTACTTATGCAAAAGATTTAATCATGTATTTATGACTTATTCAAGACGTACTCAGCATGCATTTGAATTGCTTTGCAGTATCTTTAGGAGATGAGCTCACACATATTTTATGTTTTCCATTTCTCTTGCACCAAAGCACCGTAATATTTCGTTTTGCTAGTAAATTGTTTACAAACTCAAATTCTTTCTTTTGCTTTTCTTCAGTTTGTAACGATAGTAAAGATAATATTTTTACATTTATGCAGTTTTAATGTTTTCCCTTGACTGTGTTTGTAAAGAGCTCAGCCAGCGATTCAGCGTAGTAATGCGGAAAGAACCATTCAGACTGTAAAAGTTGTCGATTACACCTGAAATTTTGTCCGTGTTGTTAGCTTTCTACGATGGAGCCATTTGTAGAGGGGATGGATGGAGATGGAGTGGGACTCATGATGAGAGGAAGACTCCGACGCCAAGTCCTAGCAATCACCCTGGTGATATCGGTGATTTGCGCCCACACCCCGACAAAAGAAGAGAAGAACAATGTTACCCAAGATGTCTTCCATCTTGAAGCGCACCTATTGTCTACGCTGGCTAGGTCATGTCTAGTTCTAAAAGTATTCGACGCTGTATCCCCCGGACCTGGCTACGCTTGGAATCTTTAATTAGCGTCAAAAAGTGAAAAGGAAGAACGACAGGCGCACTGTTGTAAACTCAGGTTGTTCAGTAATGGGAAGACCACCAATTTAGTACAACCAAAATTACTATGTTAGAAAACAATTATCACTGCTGTGGTATATACATAGTACGTACATATTGACATTGTTTTTTGTATACGGCCCTTTATCAGTTTTAAATTAAATTTTGTGAAATTCCATGGAATATTTTCACTGCAAAAACAAAATAATATGCTTTTGCCGGTAGAAAAACAATTCAATTAATGCACACACAATATTTTTATTTACAGTTAAAATATGATATAATAAGTTATATTGCGCCTGATTTAAATGCCACACTTGCATTCATAATACACATTTTTGTAGGCTGCTACATTGCCATTTGAATACACATTTACTATTTGCAAGGCTGGAGCCTTTAAAAATAGTAAAAAAAGTAAAATAAAATATTGGGATGCAACCAATCGGAAAATAAAGAGAATATAAGCAAAATGAAAGTAAGAATTATTTACGTGCGATATGAGATCGGGAAGTGGTTGAGGAGGGGTGTTGAGTTTTAACAGTTAAAAAATTGTTTATCTAGTTATTTCGGAAAAATAAAAACTTCTGTGGAAAAATTACCAATTTGTAGCGAATAAAAATATCTGCAACTTTTGTATTAACACTTGTTTATCATAATCACGGAATTTATATGAAAAACTGAAATAAGCAAGTGTTTGGTTTTTGTTTATATATGTATATAAATATAGAAATTTTTTTGTAAGAAAGTATGAACAATTTATAAGGGCTGGGTAATCAAAAACATCAGTTTTTTGTTAAAAGGTCCGTGGGACGGTCGTTTCTTTAAAAGATTTTTCGTATTTTTTTATAGTTAGTGAAATGAATGCCCACAGAGCTTACAAATTTTTACTATTTATTAACTAAACCAATAGCTATAACTTTGAATTCAACTTTATTCACATATTGGCCGATATATGTGGTATAGGGTCACCCATAAGTTCGAAAATCTTTATATTAGGTATATAAGGGCTCAAGGAAGTATTGTACCGATTCAACTCTTTTATAACACAGGGACTACTATCAGGAAAGGACTCTCTCTCTGAACATCAGGATACAACAATTTGTTTTTGATTTAGAATTGTGTTAACTATGTGGGAAGTTAGCACGGCTCTATTTTCGACTTTTAACCCTGTTACATGAAAAATGTCAGAGAATTGTCTCGTACCAATTTTGGTTGATTTCTGTCAGGCAGTTGTCGATTTCACCTAAAAACTGGCCGTTCCACTGCCTCTGGCCGTTCCACTCCCTCTGGCATCTTTAGTTATTTACATATCGAGCTTTTTGTCGATATATTGGGATTGTGCGGTGATTTCATCCGATTTCATTTACTTTTCCAATGTCGGTAGGGATTCTGGTTGGCGATTTTGATTGTTGTGGCTTCGGTGGGTTAGGAGATATGTACATGGAACTTATTAGAAGGCGGGGCCAAGCCCACTGTTTAAATTTTGTCCCCACTGTTGTCCTTTCTACTGCGATTCCTTTTCGGTTCATGGCGTTTTGTAGGCGTTTCAGTGGTCCGATTACGCTCATCTGCGATTTCATACTTTTTTTTTGCCTAGTAACGTGCACACCAAGTTTCATCAAGTCATCTTAATTTTTACTCAAATTACAGCTTCTACGGGTGAACTGACGGGTTGACAGAGAGTCATCTGGTTTTCTCGTCATCCTGATCATTAAAAGTCGGTAGAACGTTTCTTCGCTGTGAACTTGACGCTTAAACTGATTTATAGATGCTACTAACAAGCCATATGATTTGCCAAATTTTCGATTCAAAACAAAACCCAACAACATGAAGAAGATAAAGAATATTCGCTTTCCACCAGCACCACCCCCTCTTCCACTTTTTTCGCGTTAAACGCCATTTTTCGATAACAAATGATTTCGTATTCAGCTTGCAGCAAACTTATTACTACCAACTGTTGTTGCGATTCGGTGAAAAGACAATTCCAGAATATTCGTATTTACCCGCCTAAAGTGCCATCATTAAAGAGCGTGCCAAGAAAAGCACTAAGCGGTGCGCGGAGCAGAAGTGTACGTAGCAAAGATAACAACGATAAAACACAGCAACGTAGTAAGTGCAGCGCATGCAACATGACTTGATCGTGAGTTTGTAGATAATGTTATATAAGAGAAAGTGCATTTTGGCAAAATGGCTCAGTTTTCGAAAAGCAAAAAGAAGAAATTTATAAACTCTTATATAAACCACTTATATAAGACACTTACGTTGCAACCACTTACTTGCTGCCGCACAGCAAACATTATGCGTGCAAAAACAACAAAATACTTAACATGCTCGTAACCGACAACATATGCGAGCTAGTGAATTTAGCTTCCATGCGCATAGTCTCAGCCTGCCATCAGTTGTTGCCTCTTCATTTACTAGTACCTAAAATCCGGCAAACACTAGCACTTAGCTATATGGGTGCGTGTGTGTGTAATATGTGCTATGCATATGCCATATTTCTGGAAATTTGTTTACCCGCGCAGCAGCGTGGCGGGTGGGTAAACACACTTGTAGCGGCATAATATTTAGAAGGCAGCAAGTGTTTGGCTATATCACTTAGAATTCATAGCTATCAGTTGATAGTGCTTTTGTTGCCGCGTATGGCTGCGCTTGCTCACTTGCATATTTGTATTATATGCGTATGTTATCCATTTGCGGCGTGGCAAGGACGTTTCAAAGCCTGCCTTTTTGCCAGACCGCCGCCACATGCCCGCTGTATGTGCTTCAAACCGTTTGGAGCGGTAACCAATTGTAAAACACATCTTCACATCTGCATATATGAGTGGCAATTCGCCAACAATGACTTGCATAATTGCATATAATTAATAAAAATAACAATAGAACTAAGATTCTGCCAGTTTGCTGCAGAAGAATATTTCTACACATTACTTTTTCCTCAACTGACTGCGTCTTTTGTGCCATATAAAGATGGCAATGCAATAATTCTACCTTTGGCTGCCTCTTATGCAACGACTCTGTTGCTTTTGGTTCGAAAATATTTCTATTTTTTTGGACTTATTACAAACGAATATTTCTTAGCTCCCCTTTTAAGTAAAGTAACCAGCTTTCTCTCAATCCATTGCAGTATTTGCTTTTAAAACCGTGGTTCTTGATTCATTTCAAATTCAGTACCCTTTACTTGCATGCTCGCTGTCTATTAAGTAGTAAGCTTAACTTGGAAGTAGAAATGGTGAATGTCTGTGTAGGGACTAAATATAACGGACGGTATACAACTTCGTGAATAACTCTTTTGCGGAAACTTTTTCTCCACTATCTTAACAATATTCACATAATGAATAAGGAGATTCAGGATTTATACGACTTTATTCACTGCCACATGATTTAAAGTGAAAAGATTCAAAGCGGACTCGTAAAAGACAACGTCAAATAAAAGGAAAAAGCAAAAATCATGTGCTCAATCTATTTGCACATTTTTGCTTATTCCACGCACAAGAAAATAAGCCAACTTTAATACATTTCAAAGCATTCTAGAAATTACTTATTTATTTCAATAAAAAAATTCTTATCTTTGAATAAGAGATGAGCTTTTTCATCTTTCTTAATTTTTAAATCACAATGTAATATATCATATCAATGTGATTCGGTGTTTGATATTGCTATAGCTGATTCTGAGTTTTATTGCAATTTTATTGCACAATATTTGTATCAGAAACCAATAACTGAGCTTGAGCTTCAGAAAGCTTAACGATGACGTTATATTTACAATAATCTTTCATAAACATCATACAGGGAACATACATGCGTGGCTATATACACATATTAGAGTGGGCCAAAATACGGTTTACTTTTTTCTTACGTATCGTGAAAATATTGTCCGTCATTAGACCAGCGCAAAAGCCTTTGTAAATTTTTAAATGGAAGAAATACATAGCAGGCTGAAACCGCTTGAAAACAAAAGAAAATATAACAAGTGAGGAAGTGCTAAGTTCGGGTGAAACCGAACATATTATACTCTAGCAACTTGCAAGCATCAAAGCCCTTGAAATACTTTAAGGTGTAAAAGGTCAACCGGAGGATCGAAATCCAAGCGATTTTATAAATAAGGTTATATAAAGTTTGTTAGAAAAACAAAAATTATTATATGTTGTATAGTATATGGCAGTTGGGGTAGTACTGACCAAATTGTATCTATTTTTGCCAATATCACATACTATTAACATGTCACATATTAAAAAAACTAATCATATAGAGTAAAGTCGGATGTTCGAAAATCTTGATATTTGTGTTAAATAGGGGCCAGGTCATGTTTTCGCTCAAACTTATCGATTTTAGTTACATAGACACATTGTTTTCCCATTTTCCTTGAGATAACTCACACATTGGCCGATAAAGTCAGCTTGAAATTCGAATATCTTTATAGTTATTAGGTATACGGGGGCAAATGGAAGTATTGGCCCGGTTTAACCTATTGTAGCCACACAGATATCCAATCGACAGAGAAGGATTATCTCCGAACTTCAATTATATATCTCACATATTTACTGATATTTTCGATTCTTTATCGATTTCAAATTGAACAGGCTTAGTTTTCAATCAAGAATTCTAGACAAAGTTCTAGAGTTTTTTAAGAATTCAGTAGGCTATGTTTACTAAAGTCTCTTCTTTCTTATGACATAAAAAAATTGATACATTACGATTCCATATATTTTCAGCGAATAAATAAAATAACTTTTATTTTTTTTTTTAATTTTTTTATTTTTTATCCCTTTGAACGTTTCATTGTTTAGTGATAATAGCAAATTTAGGGAATTTATACAATCATTCACTGATTCAAATATTTATTAATATCACAAATTTTACCAGAATTCTTTTTTCATCATTTTGAACAATCTTCTCAGTTATCTAACAAATATTAAAAGTTTGTTCTTTGGTCCACCTTAATATATATTAATATGTATGGCAATATAAATATGATAATAAGTACTCTAAGGATAAGCGGTTTCCACTGCAAAACAATTAAATAAAAACGAATCTCATTCTCCGTTTTTGAGTGCTTAACACTTATTAGCACTTCATAATGCAAATTGTTCTTAGAGATTCCAACACTTCATTAGCACCAAACTGTTGCAAATTAAAGAATGCTTAAGATATCCCTCTTACAAGTGTATGGCGGTAAGCTGTGCAAAGCAAAAATGTTTTCAAATGCAGCAAAGACAAAAGTTGAAAAAATATGCTTGCAAAAAGTTTCGTAATTAAAATCCTTTTCAAGTAATTGAAATGTATTTAAATGCTCTTCTGGCCCCTCACACATTTTGGCAACGTAAATACATTACAACAAATACTTGAGCCATATTTGTTTATATGCCGAGCGTGTGTGTGTGTTAAATCTAAAAATGAACACACATACATACGTGTTTATGGTTTTTTGCTATTCGCAGTCACTTAAATGCTTTCATTCGCTCTGCTGCCATAGCTTCGACTTTAGACGTACACAACTTGCACACAACCAGTTGGAATTAACGAAATACTATTTGGTGAAAATATATGTATATATGTATGTATGTATGTATGCCAAGTACCATAGACTGCTCTGAATAAATATATATGAATATATATGCGTGAATAAATCGAGAGCAGGAAAGTCAAATATGCGCCTGTTAGAATGAATGCACTTTTCGAGTGTCTGAATAAACCCACGTACATATTTATATAATATAACGGCACAAAATTGTTATTCAAATGCACTAAAATCTGGGATTTACCCACACTCGCAACGTATATTTGTAAGTGGCGCATTGGAAGATTTAAGTGTTGAAATTTTAAAGCAAATATTATACTCAAATAAGTAAAGAAGGTTCAGCTCTATGCGATCAGAAATTTTGTATTTATGGAAAAAAGTCGAGTATAGGCTATTATCAAAAAAAAAAATATCTCCAAATTTTATCACCACAACTCAAAAATTCACGATATATGTACTATGTAGTATAAAGTCAGTCGCAAGTTCGAAAATTGTGTGAGTCTGTATGTATCAGGAACTTACCTTAACCTTTTTTTGATCAGGAAATATGCTTTCGGAATTTCATTAATATATCTTAAAGATTGAGCGCTATTTTGGGTTTAAAATCAGATATAGACACAGACCAAAGGGATCTGTTTACGGTGCTCTTTTTACAAAAAAATGCATATTTATCGAAACGAGTCAAGTAAGAACGCGTTTCATACCCAAAATATTCACCAAAATCAGTTCAAAGAACTAACGAGAGATGTTGAACTCTCTATACATCTCTCTAACACTCGTCTGATGAACTTTTAGCACCATATCTTTCACTTCCTTAATATCTTCATCAGTTGAAGAGATCGAAGGTTGTCCAGAACGAGGCATGGCTTCAACGATCTCTCGACCGTCTTTGAAGGCTTTGTACCACTCGTAGGCTTTGCTGTTTTAACAAAACTGAATCATTTTCCAACATGCGCAACGATTCTGCACCCGAAATTTGGTTAGAGATACTAAATTTGAGACGATTTTTTTTCGATTATAAAATTCGCAAAGCACTACTGAGGTGTACCGACTTAAGCAGCTGCTGTAAACAAACTGCTTGACAGATCCCGCTCATATTTCGCATAGTAATTAAGGATAGTCCTACCTAAACTATTATTCTCTATTATGCTAAATTTTGCCCGAGTAAAAGAACAACAACCAAGGCTATAGCCACATTTGGTGACAAGATGATGCGATTTTCTCCTAAAACACTGAATTAAATCTTCTTCATTTGAGAAATATCAGTGCCAGATACTCGACTACGTTCTAAGTAGTATTAAATTACCAAAAACAACTTAAAAACTAACAGGACCAGCGTACAATGGTGCAATATTAATAGGAAAACATTGCAGCACAGCATGTTGCAAGCATGTCACCAGCAGTAAAGTTGACGCAGAACTTCAGCACTGTGCGGCAGCTAAGTAACACAAGTAAGGGGACTATGTCAGAAATAAAAGAAGAACTCAAGAATAACGCAAAGTGGAAAGTCAGTTAGCAGGAACTGCCTGCTTCGTTGGCGTTGCACGGATGCCTCTGGAATGCCTGACAGCATGCTACGCAGTAAAGTGAAAAGTATTTGAGGAAAAATGTGGAAGGCAAGCAGCGCGCTGTTGCCGATGACATTAGGGTAAACTTATGCTATTATATGTGCGCCTAATGGCCAAATTGAAAATTTATGAAGATAATTTCAGCATAATTTCACATCAAGATGCAGTAAGTGCATTACAAAATTTACATAAGTGCGGTGGGTATGAAGCACGATGACTTTTTTAAATTTTATTTTTATTTTTTCACTTTAATGCAGTTAAATGTCTGTAAAATATATATCTCTTTGCATTTTAATACAATTAACTTTTTGTTGAAAGCGGCGAATTTCAAATTTTTTAAAATTCACAAGTGGATGTAGCACGTGAAGAGCATTAATAACATTTAAATTTAGTAACAAAACTGATGTAGATATGTCAAGTTATTGTCATGTCTCTAATTTGTTTAACTTTCTTCCGACCGTCACTATTTTGTTTTGACTTTTAGTTTAAAAGTGACCTAGTATGACTTAGTAGTAATATATTCAACAGTTACACATATGTTTTCTCGCTTGTAGCGTCACATAAATGCGAAATGTGCCTGTGATATACAAACAGTTATTGAACTTTTATATTTCCCTATTTTTTATGTCACAATTTTTTCTTTATACTCCACCAGCCGCAGCTTTTTTATGAAACTATATATAGAGATAATAAATAAGTTTGTCCATATATACTTGTACATACCTACAATAATATGTATATTTTTAAATTCGCCTCGGAAAACATATTCATAATTTATGTACATATTTTATTTGCTTAAGTTATTTATGCAAATTTAATTCACACAAAGTTGGCGCAAACGCAGTCTCCACTCATTTAACGGGTGCTTCAGTAGAGCTAATTTCCTCAACTGTTTTTTTTTTGACAGATCATGTGTGAATCGTGTCAAGCTGTCATGTTATTTTTGTTCAGTTTTATTTGGCATTTCATTGTGGCAAGTCTTACGCCTCAACAACGTTTAAAATCATGAGACCAAGCATTTATTTTTGTATAATATTCGACTGTATACACCACGTCCAGCATGCAGTGAGGAAAATATAGCAGCCATAGCAGAGAGTGTACACGAAGACCGTGGGTGTCGATTCGGCGCCGTTCGCAGAAGGTATGGAACGATTTGGAGCATTTTACGTCGAAATCTTAAATTGAAAGCGTACAAAATACATTCCCAAGCGACGTCGTTTCGCTCTATTGTTTTTTGAAAAGTTCCGAGAGGATTCAACGTTTTCAAGACAAATTTTGTTCAACGATGAGACTCATTTCTGGCTCAATAGGTATGTAAATAAGCAAAGTTGCCGCATTACGGATGAAAAGTAACCTGAAGAGATTTAATAGTTGCAATTTAACCAAGAAAAATAACGGTTTGGTGTGGCTTGTAAATCGGTAGAATTACCAGTCCATATTTCTTTAAAAATAATGCCGCTGAGAACGTAACCGTCAATGGTGACCGTTAGCGCGCTATGATTGCCAACTATTTGAAGTCTCAAATTGAAACTCGTGATCTCGGCGAAATTTGGTTTCAACAAGTTGAAGCCACTTTCCACACGTCTCATCAATCACTGGATTTATTGAGAGAACAATTCGGTGCACAAATAATACCATGTTTTGGGCCGGTCGATTGGTCAAAAAGATCATGTGGTATCACACCTTTTCCTATGGGGATACGTAAGTTCTAAAGTCTATGTTGATAATTTCGATTCAGGCCTTGGAGCAAAATATCGGTGTTTCATACGCCAATTACCAGTCGAAATGCTCCAACGAGACATAGGAAATTGGACTCCACTTGTGGATCAGCTGAGACGTAGCCGCGCTCAACATTTGAAAGAGAAAATTTTCAAAAAATAAATACCAAACAATGTTCTTTCGAATGATAATAAACATTTCCCATTAAATTTGAATATTCTGTGTTTTTTTCTTTAAATAAGTAGATAACTTCGAATGGTTCACCCTTTATCTGTATACATTTTTATTTGCGTACATTGTACATTGCGCATTTAAAAAATTACAATTATTTTATTGGCATACGATAAAAACTGTATGTGGGTATGTGTGCAATGCTCAGAAGCTTTAAATTCCGTTGTAGGTGGTGTGTGTGTGGATGTGAATTTAATTTGCGAATTGCGCCGTGAATTTTGTTTGCAGTGCCTCATCGGGAAATGTGAACAAAGAAATAGGAAAAATGCTTAAAATTTAAAAGCTGTCATTTAATATTAAGGTGAATGAAGTTTTTAATACTTAGTAGCTTTTTCTGGAGGCACTACTCGTTGATGCCTGAATATAAGAAGAGCTCACACAAACTTTGACAGTAACTAATTGGTCAGTAACTGAGTAATCATTTGAAAGCGTTTAAAAGTAGTTGAACACATTCAACTGCAAGGAAATTGGGTGATATATGAACTGATGCTAGAGAAGTTGAAATACCGCAAGTCATAAATGCTGCTCGAACGCTACAAAAAAGTCGTTATTGCATCGGATTGTGACTCACGATGAAGAATGGATCCACTACAACCACAATAAATACAAAAAAATGTATGCGAAATCAGTCAAATAAAAGCTGAAAATCCATGAGGCTAAGCATTTCGTGGTATCAGAATGGTGTGTTCTATTAGGAGCTTACGAGTATAAAACTGAGCCAAATCATTAAGTGGAACTCACAACTTATAATATTGAAGCGAGCGATTGCCAAGAAGTGACTGAAATTGGCGACTGAACATGAAGCAAGAATTTTAAATCATAACACCGCTCGGCTTTATGTTTCAAGATCGTTTAAAAACTCTTTGGTAAACAGCGGGTGGAAAACTACGCTTCACCCGCCTTGTCCATTCTAACCACCGTTTCCTATAGGCAACGTACAATGTCTGCCCTGGAATGAGGTTCATATCGGAAGAGGCTATAAAAATTGGCTTGACTCGTTTTCTGCCAGCTCTTTTGGAAATGGAATCTTCACACTAAAGGAGAGATGGGAAAATTTTATAGCTGCACCTGGGCAATACTTCGAGTAATACTATTGTACACGATTTTCTTTAAAAAGTTTAAATTTTGAATAAAAGAGGCAGGGAAATATTTAAAAACCAAACAGAGTAGAATTTGGCTTTACGATTAGCTACTCAAGCTAATATATTGGGTAGTCGAAGAAGTCTTTTCGTATTTCTTATCAAACTTCAACTTATTTTTTTTATACTAATAAATACTCGTAAGAAGATATTTTGGTAGACCACTAACTGAAGGTTTGGATCTCACCTTTCCAACACTATATGGCATGACACAATCTGATTGGTAGCAGTGCAGATATTGCAGACTGCAATGACATCTATTGACAAAATACGAAAATACTTATTTGACTACCCAATTTAAATATTAGTTTAACCATATTAACACAAGACTAAAGAATATGAACTCTTCAAAATCAGTGCACAACAAAAAAAAAAAATCCAAAGGCAAATATTTGAAAACAGCAAAAAGTATTTAGAGGGCGACGAAACTTTGATCGCAATTAACCATAACATTGCAACAGTTTTGCAGAGCTTGTGGTTGGCACGTTTATTCTTGTGCTGCAATGAAACGCAACGGAAATAAAACATTGGACAGCATTTCCTGCTGCTGCTGACATTCATTGTCACTTAGTACGCAAGTGAGAAGCCTGACGCTGGCAAGTAGGCCTAGAGACGCAATAGCCTCAAACGGCACTCAACTAAAGTGAACTCGCACGAAATAGGCAGCAAGCAGAAAAAACAAAAAACACAGCAAATAAAATACCATGAAGCGAGGCGACACATTCAAGTGGAAGCGTTTAGATACAAGCATTTACTTTTTTTCACTTTTACTTGCATATTGTGCTACATAACGGCATACTACTAGAGGGGCTGTTTAGTGCAACGCTCCGAGTATTGTTCGGGCCAGTTCAGAGAAGAAAGTTTTGCCATACAACCAAACACACACACATATACACTCAGTGGAGTATGAAAGCAGCGCATACACCCAGGCAGACAGACCGACTGCTGTGCTCGTCCACCGTTGGCGATAACTGAAAATGTCTGCTGTTGGAAATTTAGGTCGAAACGCTCAAGCAGCGCGTCTGTGTGTGATCACTTTATAGTACTGTTATTTTTATAGTTTTCCATGTTGATGTTTTTAATTTGCAGTTTTTTCTGTTTTTTGTTTTCTGTTTTATTTACTTGCCTCCGCTGCGTCACCGGCCGCAGTGGAAGTGCCAGCGTCAGCGCCAAACTGCCGCAATGATATCCACTCGAGCGTGCGTATGTGTGTAGTCGAGCGCTCGACTTTCAGTGCATATGTTCGTTCGGGTAAATGTGTTGATAAATGAAAATGTTTACTTGCATTTAGTTGTGCACATTAAACACAGCACAGTAGTGTTGTGCTTTTCTGTTTGTATGTGTGTGTGTGTGTGTGTGAGCACTCACAGGCATGCATATGCGCACACACGTGTACTCCGCACGGAATTCGCTCAAAGTGTGTCACCAACTGCTTGTTTGCCAGCGCCGTATGAAAGTATGAAAGTTTTTATAAATGAACGTGTGTGTGTATTTGTGCTTGTATTGGTACCAACATAGTTGTGTGGCTTCGTTGAGATTCCTGTCCGTTTTTTAACAAGCGTGTGTGTGTGTTTGTGCTCATGAATATAAATTCGACTAAATTAAATGTGACATTGTAGTTGTACTTGCCACCAGTTTGGCTGTTTTTCGTCCACATTCACTCGCGTGTTCAACATAAATGTGGTTAAGTGCTTTTATGGCATAGCCTCGTTGTTGCACCCTTGCGCCCCACAATGTGCACGGTTTTAGAAATGCAAATTGCTAAAGAAAACATGAGAAGCACAAGTGGAAAGGCATGCCGAATAGGTCAAGAGTTCCGGAGATTCACAACTAAAAGTAATAGCGAATTGTATTAGCATGCATATTTATTCGTGTTCATGAGAGCAGATATTTAATTCATTTGACAACATGCAGTTATAATAAAGGAAACTAATACAAACCATAAAAGGAAGTAAATTTCCAACAAGCGCTAATATTGTTTTTTAAATATTCATTCAGATTTTGTTTAGTCACGTCTTAAACAATTTCGGTTTACAGATTTATAGTAGAAATGAAAAGGAAAGTCTATAAAATTGTATTCGCAAAATATCTAGTAGGTTTCAGAGAGATAGTGGAGGCTCTAGTAATACAAATTGAGTCAGCTCAAGGCATTTCGGATATATGAGATATAATTGTCAAAAATTGCATGTACATATATGCAGGCAGACACATAAATATGACGTGATTTTGACAGCTCGTGGCGGCACCGCTTTTGCCGGTTCTCCGAAACATTCACAAAATCCTTTAAATCAAGAAATCAACTTCTCAGATGATTGCCATTTTTGTCTAAGCGGCTTTGTCGAAAAACCAATTGATTGCTATTGATAGAGGGTAGTCTTTTTGTATTTCTAATCATACATACTTACACTTATTTTTTTATATTTATAATAAAGTTTAATGAGCCAAATATGTACCATTTTGATCCACCACTTTTTTCAACTTTTCCGCTGCAGACATTCTTCCATCAGTATAAAACTTTTCTGATTTTTCGGCGAAAAACGGCGGCAAGTAATTTTCACAGTCTTCTCTTGAAGCCAACTTAACTCCATTCAGGGACCTGTATTGACCGAAACTAATAGTAGTTCGATGGTGCAAAGTCAGGGCTATGTGATGGAAGCATCAAAACTTCCAAGCCACGCTCTCCCAGTTGTTGTGGAGTCATCAAAGATGCATGTGGTCTAGCTTTGTCCTGATGGAAGACAAATCCTTTTCTGTTGATCAGTTCTGGCCGTTTTTTTCGATTGCTTGTGTTTTTTCTTCTTTTTTCTTTTTTATTTTTCCTTGTTTTTCTCATATAAAAAATTAAATATTTTATTAGAATTTTTTAGTTAATTTTCACTATTAGCAAAGAAGTTTTGAAATTTTTAGAAAAAAATATTTTAAGAAAGTCCATTGTGACGCCATTTGCGCTCACCCCTCGGGAAACAGATTCGTCCGCGTTGGCAGAATAACTACTTGCAGGATCGTCTAAAGTGAAAAAATTCGTTTTGTAGTTAAAACCTTAACTTAGAACTTGAACGAAGGAAAAAAATTGAAAATGGGATTTTTGCAGACATTTTACAAAAAAAATTTAAATTAATGAAAATTTCGCGACAAGACCTGTGTAAAATTTTATGAAGATCGTCATAAAAAAAATAGCGGAAAAAATCATGTTGAGCAGTCAACTCGAAAAAAAATAAGAGTTGAATACGAAGTACACAGCGTTTCAGGTATTTACTTGCAGAAACCGAACGCTGAGCACAATTTCTTTTGCCCCACATACAACACAGCAGAAAGTGAAGCATAGAAAAAAATCACAAAGAAGCTAAATAAACAGAAAATGTGAGAGGAAGCTTATGTAAAACCGAATTGCGGTGGATTGAGGTGAACTTAAACAAACACTGTTGAAAAATGGCGCAGAAGAATAGTAACAAATGAAAAAGTAAGCAAACGCGTTAGCTTTTCGTGACCTTGCGTTCAGTGTGCCAGGAGAGTGGAAGTACAAATATTTGCTTGAACGAAAATGGTGAAGTGAAGTATTGGCTCGAGTCCACTTTTGGCAAATTAAAATAAGCAAATGAAGACGTTTTTATGAATATTCAAGATTGTTAAGCGAAGAAGGTGAATTTTTTCAAAAAAAAAAATTAAATTGGCAGCTCGGGACTCCAGTCTGTGTCTAACATTGTTGTTCTACAGAGACACGCTACTAACATTTTAATATTTAATGCCGTAATGTTGAAGGCAGTCGCTTTTTAATTGCTCAGCAAAGAAAATAAATATTTAAATGGCAGGCGGTACGCAGCGCAATTAAAGAGTCAGGAGCAATTAATAGAAGATAAAGGGGGTTACACATTTTCACGTGAATGTACAGTAAAAGTATATTGTAAATACGGATGTTTATAAGTTTAGGAAAGCAGTTAAAAGACAATTAACTGTAGCAGTTGCAGACTTCACAAACACTTTATTCCTTTATGCATATACATATGTATATTATTGGATTATATATATATAAATTTATTTTTTTCTTATATATATATATATAAATTTATTATTTTTTTTTTTTTTCAAAGGAAAAATGTTTTGATAGATAGCTGAGAAGGCTATCAATTATTTCAACTAACGTCCTCAACAATCTGGTAGCTTCACATCAGCATCAGCTTATTCTATCTGATTTTTTCTCTAGTGAACACCTTTTCGCAGTTGGCTTTGCTTCATAAGCGCTACATCGTAATATTACCTATAGTAGTTAGTTAAAAAGTCTCACCCTCATGCCATAAAACTTAATAAACAATAAAATGATGCAGTAGCCTTTTTAGTTGTCATCACACATGAGCTTCTTCCCACACAATTAATTGCCATACTTTGCCAACTGCCTGTGAATAGCCCTCGGTGTACACGTGCGTATAAGTAACATTTCTGAAACAATCAAATTGGTGGCGTACACGTGCCTTTGCTAATAGTCTCCCTTGCGGTGAACAAATTCAATTTACACTGCATAAAATAATCCTTACAACACGATTTTAAGCACTTTATCTGCAAAGTGCACAACAACAAACTGTTCAAAGAGCACCTTTAATGCCTATAAAGCCAAGCACAACTTAAATGCTGATATGCAAATCGTCAACAAAGCCCATAAAATACTTTCAATTAATGCCCAAACAGCCGGTTCAAAGAAGAATTTCGATGTGGATAACACTTGAATGTCGTGCGCTAATTCCAAGCAGGTAAATGGCTGACATGGAAATACTGGCATGAGCATGCAGATGTGTATTCGTGTGTAAATTTTAGGACAGTTGGCAAAGTTGGTTGACGATTATGAGATTTGAGTACATGAAAAGGTGCGTCATTATGTGCTGTGTGGAAGATGTATCTACGTTGGCCAATAGGTATGTGCTGTTAAGGGCATGGTGAATAAACTGCTGGACTGTAAATTAATTATTTTTTAATAGCAAAGTTTAATGGCACGCCAGGTGCGACATTTTGATGGTGTTCATAGAAAACTTGGTAAGTGAATTGAACCTATGAGGGTATGCAATATACGAGCAATAATTGCTTAACGCTTTGAGTTGTAGGGTTCTTCAACAATATGACGGCGCTGAGGAGGAAGTGGAAGCGGTAATGAGTCGGTTTCAACATTTTGCGTAGTTCTAGGGCGTCCCCCCTTCTTTTGAGTAGAACTGAAAAACACCGGCGTAACACTTAATAACTCAGTTGCGTTATCCAGAAATTGATAACTACTGTGCGTAATCTCCAGTGAAATATTTTCCAGTACCACTTATTGGAGCGATGTTTCGCTTTATACAACTCCATAAGCATGTCGGCAAGATCACCAATATCCACGTGTCACAGACAGTTTTAACGGGAAAAGGCATTAGTTAGTGAACAAGCACACGGAGCAGTGGCAAGCAGGCGTATAAAAATTAATTTAATTTTCTTTGAAATAAATTCTGAATTCGTTCAATAATAATTTTAAAATAGATTTTGTATTCGTTTGATAATAATTTGAAATAAACAATTTGGACATTCTTGACACACGTCTTTATTATATTTTGAAGTCTCGGAACTTCAACAAATTTTCCAATGCTTACAAATCCTGATTGGTTCATCTCTCACCAATGTGGACAATAACTGAACTAGCTTATTATCCAGCGCACCGAGGCAATGCCAAGATTAGTTACGTATTTCATACGATCCCCTGCCAAACTTTTTCAAGTCTTACTCAGATTTCAGTTCACACTTTCCCATTGGACATTTTCGGACCGACTTAGAGGGGCTTTGAGCAACAACGAATTTTTTTCTTTAGAAATTTTTTGGTAGGCAATACCTTTTAAAATCTCTTTCGAACCTCCCTTCAGAAACTCATCGTAATATTCATCACTATTTTCGTCAGAAGATTTGTCAAAATCCATCTTTAATATCTGCTGTATATCTGTATCATACAGATTGCAAAACAACTTTGAGGCTGAAAGGGTTAAACTAAGGAACAAGTTCCCGTTTATTAGACGGGCATGGCTCGCTACGCCAATAAATCAATAACATATAAACTTTGTACGGTGACCGATCTTGGAAAGAATAAAATCGTGTAAAAGCTCGCTCTAGACTCCATACAACTAACAAGCTTTATGTACCTGTATGTATGCAAGGTGCAAGAGAATGAATGTTCGGTTATAGCCGAAATTAGTTCTCCCTTATTTGAATCTCCTTACCTTTATCTGCAAAGGTTTCAATTATTCTCATTTAGTTGATAACAATAATGATCGACGTGAATGAAACGAAATATTTGTGTTCAGCAAAACATTTACTCAAGCCTACGCAGAATACCAGGCATAAATGCGAAGTGCCCAAGGAAGCACAAAAACCTGCTTTTGTTTTTGCTTAAGAGTAAAAGTTATGAGAAGTGTATATCCATTCATAAATATAATATGATTCAACAATAAAAACAACACCTGCTTCATATTATTTTCAGCCACAACTCTAGGACTATTCCAACAACCCTTAGCCCAAAAGCTGTCAGTGTGGCGTTTCAATGAGTTCTCCGAAAGAAATACAAGCTTTTACGCTCAATTTTGTTTTGTGTTTTTTTTTGCGGTTTTTACTCTCAAATTTGTTTTTACTTTTTCGCATTTAACCGAAACTTTACTACTTTGTGGCTGCGTATTGTGCGTCTGGACACATATGCTGCAGGCCGCCTTTAAACGCAGCCTTGGTCGGCTGTCGGCTGTTGGTGTGGATATAATAAAAGCGCAAGGGTTGTGGTCTTACTGCAGTAGTACGCAGAATTATTTGTTTATTTTTCTGTAAGCCATTTGCGGTTGACTTGAAAAAGAACGTCGAGTGTCTGAAAATTACTCTCGGCTGGTCAGCTGTTCGATGTGCGAATTTGGCAAGGCAAACATTTGCCACATATATGTATAAATAGCAGAAAGAGTATTAATAAAGGCAATCGGGCTGAAAAGTTAAATCATGATTTATATTAAGTACTTCACACGGATTACTTATGTACACGCGTCTGAAATTGTGACTGCGGTCGGCAATGACAAGTCGGCCATCAAAAAGTCAATCGGCTTTGTGTTTTCAATGCGGATTGTTATTAATATAAGAGGATATTGCACACGAATTATATGTATTTATGATGATATTTTTTAAATATTTTTTTTTTGTTGCATATATTTGAAGAAAATTGCATTAATTTTAATTTAAGTTTAATCAGGATTTATGTTTTGTATTGACTTCACGTAGATTGTATCAAAAAATAAACTGCAACTGTATACACTCTTCAATTTCTCACTGCATTTTTTCCTTTATACAGCAATATTTGCAATTTATGCTGGTACCAAATACAAAAAGTGCATTTTCTTCATTTACAGAGACCAAAACAATATGTGGAGATGTGCCGCCTCACTATTGGGAAACACCTTATTCTCAGCCCTACTTTGACAACTCGTCGAGACGTGAAGTGACAGCGACAGTGGGCCAGGCAGCGCTGTTACATTGTCGCGTGCGCAATTTAGGCGATAGAGCGGTAAGTTGCCTCCTTTTAGGGGCTAAATACAAATAGAAATGATTCGTGTTCTTCGCATAGAAAATACACTGAGAAAAAAGACACTGCGTAAGCCTTTAATTTTTTTATTATTGGTAGTCGAAAAAGTCTTTTCGTATTTTGTCAATAAATGTCGTAGCAATGATATGACTCCAGCGCTACCAATCACATTGTGTCATACCATATTCTGTTGGAAAGGTGATATTTTAAGCTTAATTTAGTCAAAAATAAAATTAAACAAAAAGTTACAGCTGTTCAAAAAATAGTGAAAGTGATGAAGAATTCGCTTTATTTTTAAATTTTTAAAAAAAAAAAAAGAAATGCGAAAAGACTTTTTCGATTACCAAATATAATCAATATTCTTGGCATTTAGGCTATAGAGCGGTAAGTTGCCTACTTTTAGGGGCTCAACACAAATAAAAATCATTTCAGCCATTCGCTTGGAGAATACACTAAGAAAAAAGACGCTGCGTAAGCCTTTATTTTTTTTTAAATTTCATTTCTACGCCTTCAAAGAGCTGGAAATTGTTTACCAGAAAATACAATGAAAGACACTTTCCCTTGAAATCACATGCCATATTCTATATACATAAATTCATATGCACTCATACTTATGCAATTTACATTCATAATATTTCATGAAAAATTGCATAACGGAACTCTGTTTTTAATTTCAAGGTAAAATCTCTCCACAAATTGTTGTAATTACACTACTCGCACGTAATTCGCCAAACACCAACTGCGAAGTAGATAAGCGAAAGAAATATTTAAACTGCGAAAGCAAAGGCGCGAGAACAAAACGCATTTAAAACAATGAGAGCAGGAAGTGGCCAAGAGGAAAGAACGAACAACAAAAGAAATAAGCAACAGCACGAAAATGCACGTAGATGTGTAATTAAATATATTGTGGCCGCCAACATAATTGTCTCTCTGTAAATGCAAGCTGCAGGCGCAAAACAGCATTGCCGACGGAAAACTGTGGCAACGCTACAACCGCCAAAGCACGCACAAACCGCCACCAACAAAGGGATAACCACATTTTATTGTTATCTTTAAATTTCGTCGGCACAACACAATAGGCTGCAGTGAACATGAAGCGCAAATAAATACATGTAAAGAAGCGAACGAACCGATAGTATGCCCCGCGGTATTTGCCTCAGGCTTTCGCATAAATGCGAGCGTGTGTGCGCCTTATACTCAAGCCTTACCCAAAGCGCTCACAGTGGCAGGCTTATGAAGCCTCAGCTTCAGCTTGCACAAGTGCCCAAAACAATTGCGGCCCGACAGCACTTGCAACCACACACACATATGCAGAAATGTGTATAAAGTGGGCTTTGTGTTTGTGCACATACTTATTACTTTTATCTGTCTGCGGATTCGCATTCACCTTGGCACATAATAGAAGAAAAAAACTTAATTTAAACTAATAATTTAGCGCAACTGCTGCATTGTGCTATACAAGTATAAAGTAATTTCGCTGTGTGCGCACTAAGAAATTGCTATAGCATGTCTACACTTCCGTCTGTGCTCTACATTCTGCATTTGGGTGTAGCGCACTGCAATGTAGTCAAACCGATACGTATTCACATCCATTTACATAGCTGTGGCAGGTGCGGCTGACTAAATACTAAAGTATTTATATCGCAACTGCAATTCACATTAATCAGATAGTGGTTAGCGCTACCCTGGATATATCTTGAAATAACTCACAAAACATGAAGTTAAGAATTATTCGCCATTTAATTGATATACAAGTAGTGTTTTGCAAGTGACCTTAATATAATATTTTATATGTTGACTGATTTACATAGGTACATAGTTATACGCAAGATTGTAGATCTTTATAATCCTGCTGTCCTATTGCATCGTTGCGCTCGGGCCATTTGGTGCTCTGAATGAAACTGCATATCTCCATTATGCTTTTTGTAGACAGCCACTTTAGGTTTGGTGCCTGGAGGGTTCTAAGTTCCAATTCCAAGTGTTGGGATTGTGATAAGCCTGCACATTTACAGAGATTGCGGGAAACCGTTTCCGCGTTGTTGTGCTGGCAGGCAAATTTTTGGCGCATGTTCTGCAAAGACCAGTACCCCTTTATAATGGCTGGTAGTGTGTATAAACCATTTCTGAACCTACGTAATAAATCTTTGGTTCTTTTCCTGGCAGCTTCCTCTAGATTTCCGTATTATCTAAGCTATATCTTCAAAAGCATTAAAGTGGTGGTTGTAATTTATCTTTCTTCTCTGTTAAACCTCTCTTTCATTTACTTATAGCCTCAACCGAGAGTGACTTTTAAAATCTAACCCTGTAAGGATAGTCTAACTAGCTTACGTTGGCGTTATGTCGATAGTGTCGACTATATCGAGGTTCCAAACTCCCATTTACTTCGTCCTTGTAGCAAAACTTACAGCTTCATTGCGGGTAAACACGTCTTTGCGAGTTATTGACCGATATATGCTACGTTCCTTGGAATTGAGTATTGAGTATTGTTCAGTCGGCCATTACCATTAAATTGTATGGGTTTTGAAGTTTGCATTGGAAAGTTACCGCGATTTTAGAGGTGATGTATTTGGGTAGTATGTCAATCTTTTTACTCCTTAAGTGCCCCTTAAAGATTAAAATAACCTTGTTTGACAGAACAGTGGGCATTTTAGAGAACATTTTTTTTAATAGGCATATTATTTAATAAATTATTAAAATTGTGAATTTAAAGAACTTAATGTTCTTTAATAATCGGTTCATAATTAAAAAAAAACTCCGAGGAGAGATACTTGGCAAAAATTTTCTGTTTAAAATAAAATAAAAAAAAATCAAAACACGATGGAACGATCTACCTGGATGCAAGACTGCAAAAGTTATGTGCAAAACGGTAGATCGGAAGTACCCAAAATTCCTATTGGCACTCGATAGAAGATACTGTAGAAAAATTACCGGAATACTAACTGGTCACTGTCTGGTAACGGCAAACGCCCACAGAATGGGGCTGATAAATCGAATAGACTGCAGAAAATGCCTACAGGGAAACAATGGAACATTTCTTGGGCACTTGTCCCGCACTGGCAAGACTACGCTGAAAGCATCTGGTATCGATAGGGAGGCCGTAGAATATGTTAAAATTCGCGTCAGACGTGATCGGAATTTAGTTTTTGTACGGAAAATATTTTTTTTTTAAGGAGATATCTTCACGAAATATAGACGAAATATTCTGAAAAACAATAAAGAATTTTTCTTGGAAGTTGTTCAGATTGAATCACTATAGCATACAGCGGTCATACAAACTGACCCATCAAATTCAAGTTTTTTATAAAAACCTTTTTTACCTCTCAAGGATAGCATACATAGCTTCTGTGCAACCAAAGTTAACGTTTTTTTCGTTTTTATTATATAATGTGTTAATATTTGTAATTTTTTTGCACTTTTTTGTTAAGAAAAATTTTGAAAAGTAATAGCAAAACACGCTTTACGCTTCGTGCAAGTAGAGGACACCAATTTATTAGCTTCTTATAATCGCTTTAACTAGTAAAAATTCTGGTCAATTCAGTGGAGTTCTTGAAAAGCTCGAAGTCATCATAATCGAGACACTTTCGATACTGCAGGAGAGAAATAAACTTTCTTTAGTGCTGGCAGTTTATTTTTATCTCTTTTGAATTGCAAACTCATAAAATGCCTTATTAATGGCACATCAATTTATGCAAAGCAAGCAGAATTTCTTATTGCCAAACAGTTCGAGTATGAAATACCTTTTGAAAGGAAACTTTACTTAACTCACTTAACGGTGAGGTGTCTTACCCCGTCGTTAATATGTATATGAGCTAAAATCCATACACACACACACGTGCGCTGAGGCACCTATTATCGTGTAGACTTAAGCGCATGTGTTCAGATGCTCAATTTGCTGCCAGCGCCGCATAATTTCGCCGGCACAATGCCCAACAACAATGGTGGTTACCACGCCAGAATGGGGGTTAAGTTATTACCGAGCGCCAAAGCCATAAAAAATGTTTGCCATGAAAAAATAAGTAATAAGTTTTAAACTCAGATTCGTAGCGAAAAAGATGGAAGCTTGCACATAATTTTTAGTAGCCAACAGTTGTGGTCCACATACAAAAGATTTGTGCCTGTGTAAGTGTCTTGTGCGCTGCTGGAAAGGTTGCACCTTTTATCCTTTAGGTAATATTTTATGACAACCAATTCGCCATTAAAAGCAATAGAGGCAGCTGGAAAATAAAGAAAAAAAGCAAACGAGGCATCAGACTGATGCCGCAATATCCTAGAGGAAGCGAGGTGAAAATAAATATAAAAGCAGAAAAACATTGAAAAAAAACGATAGCGTTATTGAAGTGTTACACTATCGGCCCATAAAATTTACATAAGCGCATTGAAGGCTTAAAATATTCATGGCATGTGAAGGGTCAGCCACTAAACAAGCGCTCGTACACACATGCACACACAAAAGCGCACGCTTCAGTGTACACCGTGCAGCCACAACCTGTACCCAGTAGAGAATTTTATTGAGTGATTAATCACTGAAGGCTACCAAATAATATTCACTAGTTTATACATATATATACAATAAAAATTGGCAACATTGTTTACAATCGATTCTTAAGTGTACTGTAGGACATACTAGGCCGCTTTCAGCTGTACATTTTGTATCAAATTCCCACTGAGTCAGTTTGGTGTTTGTTTTCCGCACACTTTTCTACTGGGATTCGTATGAAATTAGGCACATATATAGACGCATGTGTAGGGCTGGCTTGAGTAGCATAGGCCACTAGATTGTTCGTTATAGGCATTAATAGATAATGACATTTTGAACGTGAGCTGCCAAGCAATTAAGGGATCGAGCTTGGCAGTATGTGCTCAAATATTTAAGCTTTCACAAGCGTTAAAATATAGCATTTTTTGTTTCTTAAAATCTGAACCAATCTATCAGCTAAACGTAGGTCTGTAAAATAATTATTGAAATTTTTGCCACAGGTTGGTTATGAAAATTTATAACTATTTCTGATATAAAATCGAAAAATAAAAAACAATTGAATAACTACGCTTAAGATGAGGTAGTATCTTAAGCGCAGTTATTCATTTTTTTTTAATTTTTCAATTTTTAAATTTCATATCAGAAAAAAATTTTAAGTTAACACATACATTTCGCGTATTAATCAACAATCTGCGGTAGTATAATTAATAACAGGAATCCTGTTGAGCAACTGTAGTATGTACATATTTCATTAAAAAACTAAGTAAAAGTAGTTCAAAAATTAAAAAAAAAAAAAATTATGTAAAAAAACTTTTGTATACAAAAAAGTCCAAAAATGTAATTTGTTAAAAAAAAAATCGTAAAAAATACGTGAGCTGGTTATTTAATAATGAAATTATTTTCTCCGTACACACAAATGCTTAAACTTACTTTTTTCAAAAGTTGAAATTTTGAAAATTCATAATAACAAAATTTTTCATAAAAAGTGGAAAAAACGTGTCCAATATTTTGCCCAAACAACGAAAAAAAAATTCCCCAAAAACCTTCTAATGTAAATTTTAGATTGAATTACCCTTATACAGTTGTATACCCGCAGGCAAGGTATTAAAAGTTGTTGCTCACACTAGTATTTAATTGCCGGAAATAAGTGAATATGCAGTAAAAAGTTTACAAAGGGGTATCCTAGTGCAAAAAACAACCTTTTTTCAATAATTTTTCTTACAAAAAAAATCTTCTTTGAATTTTTTTTGTTACAAACATACACTATTAACAAAGAAATTCTGAAATTTTTGGAAAAAAATTTATACTTTTAGACATTGCGATGTCATTTCCGGTAACCACTCAAAAAACAGATGCGCCAGCATTTTGCAGGATAACTCCTTACAGCAACATCTAAAAGAAAAAAATAGATGGTTTAATTAAGACCTTAACTAAGAACTTGGATGAAGGGAAACAAATGAAATTTCGATTTTTAGCAGACATTTTTACACTAAAATGAAAATTTCAGCAAACATTTTGCGAAATTTTTTTTTTATAGTTGTAATAGAAAAAACAAAAAATCCTACGTCCAAATCCTTAAGAATTGTATCTCGAAGACCTGTTTGCAATTACATTCAGATCGGTTGAGTAGTTTTCGAGAAATCGTTACAACAGACTTCAAACGCATAGTTTCGAGAAAAACCCGTTTAAAGACGGCGCACTTAACCTAGCTGGCCTCGAGCGCACAAGTTCTCAAGGCTGTATCTCCGAAACTATTACTCATATCAACTTTAAAATTTAGGACATTATTATAGAGGTGTTGTAAAATTTAATAAGACACTAAAAGAAAGCGATTTGATAAACCCCACAAACACATGTAACTCCTTAAGATGGATTATATCCATTTCCAAGTCAGTATTTTGAAGAAATTTAATAAAAAATTTAAATAATAAATATTTACTGAATTTACTATGCTTAAATAATCGTCAATACACTTTAACAAATTTTGTATTCTTTGTTGACGTAATCAATCTCCCTGAGGACTCAAAATATGTTATCTGGCATTGAATGTTTTTAGATTTAGTAAATATATTATATAGTTAATTTTTTTGTTATATATTTCCAATTCTGATTATTATCCAGAAAATCTATCGGAAAATTAGACCTTAAATTAAACAAATAGAATCCTAAAACATTTCATTACATTAAAATAAAATATTTATTCATTTTTTGTTCCAAAGTGAGCGTAAAACTGCAAATGCCATAAGGGAACAGTTGTTAAGTAGCTGAATGTAATTTCAAGCTCGCTAATTAATAGCATTGGTTTAAGTGCTTAGCAATCACATATCTGCAATCAATCACTTGAATGTGTATTTACTTGAACGCTGAATTGCTCGATTGCTACTAAGCAGCATTTGGTTGGCTCTTTGCAGGTATCCTGGATACGTAAACGTGACCTGCATATACTCACCGTCGGCATACTCACCTACACGAATGACCAACGATTCCAGTCGCTGCACACAGAGGGTTCCGATGAGTGGACCCTGAGGATATCGTCGCCGCAGCCAAGAGATTCTGGCACATATGAGTGTCAAGTGTCCACAGAGCCAAAGATAAGTCAAGGCTTTCGACTGAACGTAGTTGGTGAGTAATGATTAGATACTAAACTGTTTATGCATTTAACTGGATACTTATATCTTTGCATTACTACTTAGTTGGTTTCGTTATAATACTAAAGGGTAACTTAATTGTATGTGTGAATGAATTAAATTGATTTAGTTTAGAATTTTGTAGCTTCAGTATATTTTAGTGTGCAGTAATAAATTTGGAATGGAAAATTTTTAAATTTTAAATAATCGTAAAATTATATCAAGTTGGTATGTTTAAATTTTAGGCTTTCTGGGTTCTCCGAAGAGACTCACTTTCATCTGATTGGTGCAGTAAATAAAAACAATCGATTCTGATGCTAAGAAAATCCAAAATTTATTCAAGAACAATCATTACATGCACATAAAATGACAGTTTGGTGTGGTTTTCGAACTGGTGGAATCATGGGGTCCTTCTTCTTTCTAAATGAAGAACATGACACCGTGGAGAGCGGTATGGATCAATAATAACCAACTTTTAGTTGGAAGAAATATTTCTTGACAACATCTGGTTCCAGGTGTAATGTGTGGAGATTCGATTATTTCAAGAAATTTTGACATAGAGAGGCAACCAAAAAATTATGATCTAAGACCATTAGACTACTTCTTGTGGGTTATTTGAAGTCCCATGATTTTGGCAGTAAACTAGACTCTTTTCTAGCTTCGGCAGTTAATATTGAATGTGCTATTCATGACATATGACTTGATATAGTGGAAAAGTACTTGAAAGTTGTGTTGATCGAATTCGTTCCTGTAAAAAAATGTCGTGGAGGTCATTTGAATGATGTTATATCGAGTGTTCTTCAAACTAAACAAAAACCATTTGAATTTCATTAACAATTAGTGTTCTTTTTTTAAAGAATTCCGATTACTCATATCGGAAAACCCTGTATAAACTTAAATTTAAGACTTAAACAAAACTTTTGGTCGCAAACTAGTTTTAGTTGCTTATGCGAAGGTGTAGTTGGCACTTAATTTAGAGCACAAGCGGCAAGGAAAATATAGCAAAAGAACATCCTTGAACCGCTCGTTTAATTAGAATAGCGAAGAGGTTTTTTGTTTTGTCTTGGTTTGTTGAGTGTTTCGTGGCTGCTTTTTTACACAGCTGTTTCACGTATATATATATGTGTGTGCATAACTGTATGTGTTTACTTTTAATTTCCTGACGCTATTTTCGCCTTTTTGTTTTCTTACAGTATCTCGTGCAAAAATTCTTGGCAATGCAGAACTTTTCATCAAAAGCGGCAGTGACATAAATCTCACCTGTCTCGCCATGCAATCGCCCATACCGCCATCCTTTATATATTGGTATAAGGGTAAACGCGTTATGAATTATTCACAACGTGGCGGCATAAATGTCATAACGGAACGTTCGACGCGTACCAGTAAATTATTGATAGCCAAGGCAACGCCAGCCGATTCTGGGAATTATACATGCTCGCCGAGCAGTTCAGGTAAGGTCATATACATACATCATATACATACTTACACATACGCATAACTAAAGAACCCAGCTTTATTCAACCGAGCGAGCGTATTTTAAACCCCATCCACAGCAACAAAGCCACAATAGCACCTTCTTCAAACCGAGACGCCGTGGTAGCTAGTGATCTGCTGCCGCGCGGCGTGCCCCAAAAATGCCACATCACCGCAATAGGTACATATTTGTACGCCATTGTGCTAGTCGCATGTATCTTCAGCCGAAGCTTTGTGCTGGCATTGTTAAAGCACTTGTAGATTAAGTTTGTGGCATGTACGTGATGCATTATCACTCATGCATATTATGATTTTTATGGCGCTCAAAATATCAAAATATCATTGCTGCTATACTTGCACGTAACTGTTGACAGTTAGCTTAGCGTCAGTGATGCCACATTGCGATACTTAGTATGCTTTGGGGATATGGTGAAACGTACACGTGCAACAAAAAGGCTTAACTTACCTTTGAGCGCAATAAAATCCTTGCAACAACAAACAAATCTAGAAAAATAGTTACGCTTGGAAATTTCTGACTAAAAGCGAAGTAGTGGGAGGAGAGTCCATATTTGGGAGAGTTATCGGGTCGTTCTTTAAGCAATTTCGCGTTTTTGGTGTAATTTAATCACGAATTTTTTATTGTGTAAATGTTTATAAAAATATTTATTCTGCATTTTGATCCTTTTGCCATATTTCGGAGTATGAGAACTGATTCAAGTGGTTTGAGGTGAAAGTTGTACCCTTAAAAAAAAAATTATATATACTAGAACAAGTAAAAGCCCGAAAGTGCCAAATGTGTGGTAACACATTTTATTCAAGCTGCGAAAGGTTTTGGCAAGTCATCAAATTTGTTTGAATTCCGGCATTCTGCTGTTGGAACATCACACCTTCTCGTTTGATCAATTCTGGCCTCTTCTGTATGAGTGCATCCCTAAATTCCTCCAGCAAATCACAATACACTTCAGAACTAATATTGGTATTGTCGAATAAAATCTTAAGATAAACAATCTAAATGAAATCCCATCAAACAGACAACATAACCATTTATTTTTTGGGGACCATCGGTCTTCGAAGTGGTTTGAGCACTTTTGATAGTGAAACAGTAAATTATGCATGAAATGCTATTAGCGATCTTCCATCTTCGATGGGGCGCGAAATAAAAATTATTCAAAACAATTTAAAAATTTTTTTAACAACAAGCGCTTCTATATCAGGTGTAGAAATATATAAAGGTTAAGTATGAAGTTGGCAGCGAAAAAATTCAATAAGGTCAATTGGTATCCTTATAGGAAATTACAAAGTGGACGACCCATCGGAAAATTTAATTAAAATGCTTCTGAGACAGTAATGTGTCTGTTTCCTGCCAGCGAAAAAAGTGCTATGTTTCTGACCGACTGACGAGGTTTACAAATTAGCGCTGTTTGTTGCGCAATATGACCTTTGTTCGTGGCTAAAAAGGTAGCAGTGCTCCTTTTCTAAATAACAAAAAGGTTTGAACATACTACATAGTCATCATATAAACAACTTCTTTTCAAAATTCTTAAATTTTTTAGTAGCAACGTACTACTTGTAAGACTTTTCGCAGAATCGAGCCACAAATCGATATCATAAATTTAGAAACTCTGCAGAGTATCCAACAAGGTTTTTATTTCATGAAAACTCAGATAAAATTATGCAATAAAGCAAATGTTTGGCATTGTCAAACGTTAATTATTTATTTCCGCTCCCTTTGCCTTCACTAAAAAAAAGAGCAAACGAAACAAGTACGGGAAATTAATGTTCTATGTCAAACCTCAAACTGTTGAATAAACAAATTATTAAGCAAAAGGCACTCGCTCTCCTTCTACTTAAGTGGCAAAATCAACAAAGAAATGACGGGATATGACAACTGGTAAAAAGCATCCGGTTTCCATCACTACCCTTATCAAGCAACGACTGAGTGCAAATATTTTCGATTTACTGCTATCCCGGTGTCCTTTATGTGTTATGCGTCCTCTAAGCCAGCATTTGTTTTACTTTTTCGTTTGCTGGAAGCGTAGAAGAGTATTTAGATTTTAAGGATACTTAATTGCTGGCATGTAATCGCCATGGTGAGTGCCACGGAAATGAACAACACAACAAGTGATTGAACAAAAGGCATTGCTAAGGATTATGTTATACCTATAAAAGGCTGTAATAATAAACATACATGTTCGTTCGTTTGGTTACTATTGTATTATTGGGATTATGAAGCCGTTATCTTACTTCTTTGTGAATTTTTTACGCTTCTAAGCTTATATTCGTTATTATCCTGGCTTTTGTTTAAGTTGCAACATACTTGTTGTTGTGTACTCGAACGTCATAGCCTAGGACTTGACACTCCATTAGTTTATCTAACGATGCCACAGCTGTTCTTTGGAAAATTGGTTATTAAATTTTCTTTTTTTGCTTCAACTTGTGCACTCACAGAGCTGCTTTTCATAAGCCAGCCAGTGTCTTTTGTATTTCTGCCCCTTCTAGTCATTTTTCGTTGTTTAGCTAAACTAGATATTTTACAGATAAAGAGGCGTAATATGTGCAGACGTCATGCTACTGGTTTGGTGCTGTGTTCAGAATTTGCTGCAATAAACTATTTGTCATTTTAGAATCACACACATACATAATTGCACATATGCTTGTGTATGAGTGAAAACTAAACAGCCTAGAGACTTTATATAAGCCGATCAAATTTCATAGATATTGAAAGAGTTTATCGGGTTGGCATGATTCATTTAAGCTGCTTTGTCTCTGTCAATACCAAGTGCCTGTTGTTGGTTTTATGGGTGTTTATTTTGTTAACGAGTAGAGAGAAGGAACTTATTTTTTCGATAAGGTTTGGCGAAAACATGGCATTTGCGCGAAAAGCTATAAGCAACTACTTGAAAGACAAATGAGCTTCACACGGCGGGTTCGTTTAATAGTACAAGCAGATGTAGCAACTTTGGAAAATTCATTAAAAGTTTCTTCTAATGGTCTGCAATAAAGGTTTAAACAGTTTTTTTATATAAAAATATTTTTTGATTAAATTTATGGAAACTTTAAATAAATTTAGTCAAACGCACTGAGCATTCTTAGAAGTGATTTGTACAACATTGTTACTCATACGACATGGTGTACTGCATTAATGCTAATAGTGAAAAATGATGGTGTGCTGCATGAATGCTCATGGTGAATAACTGTTGCACGCAGTTGGAATATTTTCAAAGAAAGAATTTTTCATTTTCTGTAGAGCAAAGCTTTTGTTTACTTTCCCATTTTACATGCTTGAAAAAAGAAAAATGATTTAGACACAATTTTAACTGAAAATAAAACTCTTTAGTTGACGTTGAAAGGTTTTTTAGTAGAGAAACTGAAACTTCGGGAGTCAGAAAAGAAAAGAAAAACTAACACTTTCGAATAAACGTACAGCTTAATATAGTTTATTTGGTGGGTTAAAGGTACTTTGCGTTTCCTTTGAAACAACTGCCGTCTTAGCTCATACCAATTACATTAGGTAGTCGAAAAAGTCTTTTCGTATTTTTGTTAATAGATGCCGTTGTATATTCTTACGCTTTCTATAGAGCAGTATATGGTCTGACATATACCACCGCAAACAAAAGCAGATTTCCTGGTTCTGTATACTATGTAATATCAACAACTACCGCTTCTTCTGGAAGGGAGAAGCAATAAAGTAACTTTAAAAGCCATAAAACGCATTCCGACAGCCAAAGTTAATATTGGCGCGATTAGACCAGAAATGAAAACAGCAAGTATCGCAATGGTCAAAGTGTAATAATTTTGAAAACTTTTGATTGGCGTAAGCTTCTGTTTGATACAATTTGAATTTAAAAGCTCAACGGCATAAGCCAATAAAACCCACGAAACTGAAATATTTTTAAAGCATAATGCTTTATGCTAAATATTTTCCAGGACTTCGCGTCAATTTAGCTTTAACACAACACAACAACAAAAAACAAGAAATATATTCCAATGCGTGCATGAAAAATACGCAGCTTGCAACCTGAAATTGGCAACCGTGACGGCGACATTTATTTTTGCGCACACAACATGTCGCATAATTAATTTGTTGTGGCAGCGAAGAACTGGCATATACGATACACTCAAGTCTTAATACATTATATAAGTATATATATATATATATATGTATTCATATTTATATACATGTATTTGTGTATATACATATATTCACTACTTTGCACGAAATCACTTGTGTTTACACATAAGTACCGACACACACTTAATTGCACCGAATAAAGACAAAGTGTTTTACCACGAAAATCCATTAACTGCTGTTAAGTCAAAAGTTTTATTGTCGTGAGAACATTTGGATTAAAAGGATTTGCTGAGTGAAGCAAACAGTGCACAAGGCACAAGCTAAGTTAGTGCGCCAACACAATGTAGAGTATACATAAAATTTTCAATGTTAGCGGGTGGTAAATTAAATGAAACATTTCAAGGATAGGTTTTCAAATATATTTGCTCATAATGAACCGACGAAGGTTGGTGCACTGTCAAGACAAGAGAATTCATTGCTGATAAGTTTAGTTAACTAATTTAAGTTACTGCCTAACTTCGAAAAGCCAAACTTTTTGAAACCGAAAATTCGAAAATTAAGAACGAGCATAAATACTTGTATAATTATTTTTAGCTGCGCTTAACAGCTATTTGTAAACCAAAAAAGTTAATGAAAATTCAAGTTGAAGCCACAAGCGGCATGTTGTTAGTACAGGCTGATGCGGCACGCTGTTGCGACATGCCGCTGTCGAAATTAAACCGAACTGTTTTCAATAGCGCGTCTTACCCAACTTAGACATATTTTAAGTGGAAGCAGTAGATTTAATTCCAGGAAAGCACTTACAACTGAGACACATTCAACTTCCCCTCTTCAACCTTCCCTGCTTCGCAAATGATTGATTCAACGTTGCTGCAGCTTACTGTGTGCCAGCAATCACATAAATTATGCCTTGTAAGTAAGTCGGTAAAAATAGAATTACGTGGGTGTGATCTCATCATGGTCAAGTGCAGACAAGGAAAGTTCATTAGTGCCGAAAACGGCAAATTCAATTACTCACCCAACAATACAGGTAGACTTTAGATCATTGAGTTGACAGAAGTCAGGAGCCGAATTATTTACTTTTTCTTCTTCTTCTTTAATTTATATCACATACTCATTTATCAAAATTTCTACTTTATTTATGCGGCTTACACACTTTAAAAGAGGACACACAATGTCAGTGACATACATATATACTATATACTCCACACGCACTCTTTGTTTGTTGTAGTATTACTGGCGAACGTTGCAGACACTTACGCCCGGTCAAGGTTAAGTTTGAAAAATCATAATTTTCTGGCTTGACATCTGACAATATTTGTAACTTTTCAACGCTCTTACAATATTTCATATCCCACAAGCACATATACATCACACAACTCAGCGGTAGGTATGGATTTATAAGATGAGAATTTCCCGTTAGTTCATTTAAAAGTTCAGACGAGCGTTAATTCACTTGCACATATATGTCCGCTGTCAGGCGTTTGCACGCTTACCGTTGCAAAAGTCGACTTGTTTAAAATATATACATATACATTAGGGTGGGTAGAAAAATAACAGTATTTTTCGGAGCACTAAAAATTTAAAAATTGTTTTTATTGATTTTAAAATTAATTAAAAAAAATCGGCTTAATAGAAACAAACCAACATTGATATTTTTAGAGACTAGTTAGGAAGAGACCATTCCGTAGCGCATTCAATTTATTGCCAAATCTATGAAATGAGATTTATTTAAAGTAATTAGCTGCGAGGCAGAAATTTTTCTATATTATTATAAAAAAAAAATAAAAAAATTTTAGATGGAACACCTTCCTGTTACAATTATGAGCTTCTACTTGGAGAAATTTTTTTATGGGTGTCTATTTTTCAAAGTACGAAAAGGAAAAAAAACGTTCCTTTTTGGCTCAACCTAATACAAAATTTTTTTAATTTCTCTAATTTTGAACTCAATTTTTAGTTTTTTTTTACCCACCCTAATGTACATATAAAGCATATACATACGGTCTATTCATGTTGATTTTTATTATTTTTCTTTACTGTGATTTTTTTTTTACCCACCCTAATGTATATATTTACATACATATATGAAGCATATATACGGGCTGTGCATGTTAATTTAATTATTCTTATTATTTTCTGTTCTTAGTCTTATTTTTTTTGACCCACCCTAATACATATGCAGGTCTATAATGCACATAGTATGTACATTCTGTTCATGTTAAGTTTTACTATTTTCTCCAAGTCTGATACAATTTTTTTGCCCACCCTAATATATATATTTATACAAAATAATACGTGTACGAGAACCACCCTAATATACGAGTATATATTCTGTTCATGTTAAGTTTTACTATTTTCTCCAATTTTGATTTTCATTTTTCGTTTATTGCGTCAGCCTTTGGTTGTCACACTGGCTGTCACTTTCTTTCCTTCAACACGTTTATTTATATTTTTTGTTGCGCTGTCTTGTGCGAAAATATTTAATATCTCAACTTTTATGTTTTTTGCGCTTGTCACATTTTTCTTTTTTTCTTCGAGCTTATTGATGCCGCGATGTCGCAAAGGGCTTAACAAATTGAATTATGCTTACCGAGCGCGAGGGAGTTCTACGAGTTGCTACACGAACAGTTAAGTTGTTGTTGCTGTTATGCGTTGCGGTTACTTGTGGTCGGATATTTTCGCAGTGCTTCTTCTCACCCAGCCATTCTGATATTTCACACTGTTTGGCTTTTTTATGCTTTTTCAACATATCCACTTTTATTTCTTACATTCTTTGTTTTCCCTCAATTTATCTTCGCATTCCCCAGGCTGCTGCGCTGGGCCCTTATTGTAGCTCATTTTTGGCATAATTTAATTTAAAAACTTTTTGTATGTTTTTATGCGCGCTGGTCAGCCTGACGCGGCGGTCAAGTGGCAAAATCTTAATTTTAAGCAATTTGTTTTACTCGCAGAGCTGTCAATTTTAAAAGTTGTCTCTTGGAATAATGTCCTGCTGCTGCCGGGCATATATAGGTATTATCTAATTAAAGAATGTAAAGAACAAATATGTTTTGACAGCAAATTAAAGCATTTTTTCGAAGCGTTTATTCATTCGAATTACTGTGAGAAACTCTTAACACGTTCGCGGACGCAAAAAATTTTAGGGAGCTGCAAAAATATACAGGCAATTATTTTTGAAACTAGTTGTAATATCCGAAATCTAATTAGACATATATTATAAGAGTAGTCAGAACATCGTATTTTAACCGTTATATACAATGAATGCTATAGCATCCACGACGATATAGATACTACTTTTCAACCAGAATGACGTGAATGAATTTGTAAGTACTCTGAGAAAAGATAAAATAATATGAAAGTATCTAATGAACCAATTGGTCATTATTTTGAAATGTGTATTAATTACAAAAACTTAAGATTGTATTAAATTAAATGAATAAAAATTGGCTTTAAAGTTTGAATGCTATAGCATTCACGTCCGCGAACGTGTTAAGTTCCATTAGTATATATCAGCGGCGTAGATAATTCTAACACCTTCGAATTACTCAAGTTTAATCTAAAAAAATCATACTCTAGTAAAGCCAAATACGTATTAAGTTTCTTGAAATTTCCCACAGAATACCTATATGTGAGACTTTATCCAAATTTTCTCTCTCTGTATTTCTACTTCACAACCTATCCGCTTTCCTCTCTGCTTTTCCTTTCCCGTTGAGGTTTTCTTAGTGAAGAACATTTTCAATATTTTTTATATTTTTTTTTAAATCGCAATTCTCCAACTGCTTAGCTGTTGTTACAAAAAGGCCACACTAATCCAAATCTCTGCGCAAATCCTCTTAAACTAAACTAATTAAATACGTCAACCAATATTTGTCTACTTCCCCACGTTGCATATGTCACTACTAATATATTTCTTGCATACTCTTCTCTCGTATAGATTCTGCATCGGTGGTGGTGCACGTCATCAACGGTGAACATCCGGCCGCCATGCAGCACGGCAACAGCAGCGCTAATCGCCTCTCCAGCACACTACACGGCTATCTCCATCGAATAACCCGAAGCGCGCTCACCACACTGGCCGCAAGCTTTACCCAAGTGACAACAACAGCTAAATGTCCAAGTGCACATCCTTTGGACACCGGCCTGCAGCAACGACAGACAGTGTGGCCGATGACGTTGTTCTGGCGCTTGCTACAACAACTGCTGCTCGCCGCGGCCACAACAAATTGGTGCATCGTGTCTGTGGGCTGGTTGCTCTCCAGGTGGGCCCTGCAATGCGGTCAATGGCAGCACCGTCAAGCACAACTGCAACAACAACAACAATTGCAAATGCCGAGACATGAAGTGCGACGGCCACTAGAGACGCATTGCTGGTGTTGGTGGCGGCATTGGCGGCGATGGTCGGCTAGCGCTTCGTTGCTTAGGTGATTGCAAAATTGAGCAAAAGCGCTCAACTAATCGAGTATGGACAGATACACAATGGCATGTAGAGGAGCATATTGACTGCGATTTTACACGTTTAGTGATTGTAGTTGTAATTGTATATATGTAGGTATGTGTATTATTATTATTACGTTTTTTTTCTACACTTTTGTTACACCAATCGCTCAGACTCGCTATGGTTCAAACACACAGCTGCATTTCGAAAATATGTGCATTAGAGCAGGTCGATTTACAGGGCGCCAAAAAAAAACGGAAAAAAGGGATCATTCTGAACAACTTTGACGAAGAGGCTACCGGTCTAAAACTGATTTCGATCCAGCGATGTTTAGGAAGAAGTTTTTCAAATTTTGATATAACTGAATGAAATGTTAATATGAAGTTATAATTTGATATTCCATTGTTCATTTGTCGAAATCGAATGGATAACTACATTTTCTATAATTTTCTACTATAATTTGTCGAAATCAACTAATTCGGATAACTGTATCACACACCTCTCCAATTATTCAGATTTTTGAAAGTTCATCTTAAAAATGGCTGGCTTGAAACTGATTTTAAACCCATACTCTCTTAGGCAAAGTTGTTCAGAATGATCCGTGGATCATTCCCGCTCTAATGTGTATATAAGTATATGCGTTATTTTCTTAGTTGATTGTTTTTCACAGAACTTTTCCCTGAAGTAACGGTTTTGGCGCTAAAAAATCAAAAATAATCCTAAATTATATATCTTTGCTTATATATATAGAATTCTTTGATCTTTTGCATTAAACAAATAGACCGAGAACTTTGAAATAAGTATCTATCAACAATAAAATTTGCGCTTCACAAAAAAGTTGTGGCTAGTTTTATCATAAAAAATGTTCCTTTAAAACCAAAATACAATTAAAGTTGTACAACATGTACTGAGCATTCATAGAGTGCACCATGGCGTATGCGCAACACTGTTGTTCCATGTAAATCACTTGCATGAATACTCAGTATATTTGATGCATAATTTTAACTTCATAAAACTTTTAAACGAAAAGATTATCAAATCCATTTCTGGAGCTCAAAATTGATTGAAATAACCTAATTTTAGAATTTTAGGTTAACTTGCTTTATGAAAACACACGCAAAATTCCATCGTATATACTTCAGAAAAGTAAATTGGTTTACGTTGATTAACATTTTAGTGTAAAAATCGAAACTTCAGCGTCATCAGCTAAAATAAAATAACTTGGAAAATAACGCACAGCACTTATGTTTGTGGTGAATTTCGCTCATACAGCAGCACTTCATAGCCAACCAAAGCATGACACGAGTTATCTATGCACTCCCACGTACATACATACTCGTATATGTATGTGAACAGGTGTTATTCTCTTCGCTAAATTTTAATATTGAATTAATGTGATTGGTTTGCATGGAATTGTACTCGTATAACAGACATTAATACAACTTCATTTGTACTGCAATTTGATCGTTTTAAATGCAGATTTAATTTTCACGTTGCTACGTTGAAGCGAGCAAAGCGCATTGTAATCAAATCATGTTTTGAATGTAAATGAAAATTGCAAATATATGTATATGTAAAAAAAAAGCGAATAGAGCAATTGGTGATGTAAAATAAGTGAATCAGTAAGCACAAGCGCCAGTGTATAATTGATGTATTGACTGTGCTGCGTACATTTTTAGAACAATAATTCGTGAAAACAACGCATTTTCCCATTGTATATGAGCAATGGGCTCATAATTGTAATTAAGTCACTTGCTGTAAATGTATATGATAAAGATTAGCATTTATATGGCTTACTAATGGTGAAAAACATTAGTTAAAATGCCATAGATTTGTAAAGACTATAGAGTGCTGTTAGGCACAGAAATTTCAAACAGTATTGCAATCAACGAAAATTCGAAAGTACTTTAGGGGAAACGGTTACAATATTTACACATGCATTATTTTGACGAAATTCTTTATTATGAACTGAGGTACAATGAACTTTTTTTTGAAACAAATTGATTACCAAAACACTGCAACTTTTTTCAATATTCATTTTATTTTGATCTATTCGCAATGCAAACTCGGCTGTAACTCAGTAAGGGATGTCTACGATGGGAAAGAAGTTTCGATATGCATTCTCTTATAGCGAATTTTTCTAAATAATGAAATTCTATGATAATAATTAGATTTTTCATGCGCTTTTAATATAACTTTCACAATTTTTTTTTAAATTTGCTTTTTTTTCTAAACAATAAAGGCAAATATGCAATCCAGAGTATGTGTCAACAAAACAAAGTGCAATAAAAGAAAGAAAATATTATAATTTAAGGTTTTTTTAACTCACAAAGCATACTCTATAGTTTGTGGAATTTGTTCGTTAGTTCAAATATTTCACTCTTTTTCTTTAATCGTTTGACACAAGCGTTTGAAGAACGATTTATAAGCAGCACGCAACATACCATACCCTAGTCCATTTCATCCTAAATTTTAATATGCCTGTATTTAGGTGAAGTCTTGTATTACAAAATTTATGATAAAAAGCAATACATATAATGTCATTACTACAACAAAAATGATGGTTTGTAATATGACAGGTTCGGAGAAGCATTTCATGTTTGTGTTAAATCAAAAAATTCTTTCTTTGCTTCGAGTACAACAATTCTATGAATGTAGCTCTTGTGTAGAACAAAAGATAATTGAATTTCAAGCGAAATTTTAGATAAATTGGCATTGGATAAATGGCTTTTGAAGTAAACAAAAACAAAAATTTTACCACTCGTTGATAAAATTCATACATTTTATTTTTTTTTTGCTAATTTTTGCTTTTTCCTAACATATTTCTATACGCTGAATGGAGTACTATATATTAAGTTTACCTAGAAGTTTACTACACCTTAAAGCAAATATTGAAGATTCTTCAAAATATTTATGATGACCTGAGTCGATTCAGTCTTTTTTAAAGTATAAGGAAGTATCGAAAGCCGGAGTACGGGACTTTAATCCGCTAAACCTAACCAACTTCCATCTCATGTCTCTTTCACGGGACCAGTGGACAAATTATTACTTCATGGAAGAGAAAAAGGCATCTAAGTCTCCTCTATTGTTCGGTTTGACTGACCGCTTCACTGACAGCTTTTCACTTTATAGAGGACTCGCACAAAAGTTTAGTAAAATTTTCCACCGCGAAACTACCTCCAAGAGTGGTTTTCAGCTTTTGCTCTATATACGATATAAAAATCAAAGGCAATAATTCACGTGTTCAGTGTCTTTTATACATTTTGTACACACCAAACAATATGGGCTATTTATTCACAAATGTATATCGGAAATCAGTCAGTGGGTCCACCGTCGCACGCTATATGCGAAGCAAATTACCATAAAATGAAATCGACGGAAGTGTTATAAAAAACACAAATTTCAAATTGCAATGTAATTTCAAACAATTTTGACTTTACTAAGTGAAAGCCGAATAATTTTGCGCACTTGAAACCCGAATTAAAAGTCCCAATGCACACGAGAGCTTTCCCGGTACTGTATGCCCGTTCAGCATGATGGCTTACCTGCTTATGCCCAGCACCCTACGCACACTTATTTCGCATTACATAATTTTCTGCTCTGTTTCATTGCATCGACGCACAGGCAGTCAAATGGACGGATGTACGCGCGCATACACTTAAACACCTTAACCACCTTCACATGCATACGCATATACATGACTCCTGTGAATGTGCGTGTGCAAATGCATGTGTGTAGCACATAAGCGCGCACGTAAGCGGAAGCAGCGCCAGCACTAAGCGCTCTTGCGTGGCCATGCATGAAATTCGTACGCATACAAATACACACATCCCCTCCCTACTCATTTCCTCACGCCATGTGGCAATAATTTACTAAAATTTTTATGCACCCATATGTAAGTAATTGTCCTCCACAGCGCTCGTTCATAAAAAATACATTAGGACATAATTTCACGCAACGCCCTTGGTGGTTTGGTGAGCGGGTTTAAAGCACGTCAAAGAGGCTTAACTACAAGTGGAGGTTGCTTTTCAAGTGTGCGCACATTTTTCGTGTACACAACATATTTGTGGCAAGGGCTTAAGTTACCAAAAAATTGTGAAGAAAGCGTGTTAGAAAATGTTGGTGTTGTGAAAAACCTATGCAAGTGCACACATTTTCTTTGTAAATGTAAAAAATGAAAAAAAAAATATTTTTACGTTTTTCTGTTAAAAATTTGGTTAAGGGCGACTTTTTCGTGTTAGCATACTGATTTAAAATTCTCGAGAGTGCGATTTGGTGGCTGATTCGCCTTTACAATAACAAAGTTTTAAAGTTAGCTTAATTTTTTTTTTTAATTTTTCGAAAACTTTTGAATTGTCATCAGTGTTATAACAGGTCTTTCAATAAAAGCGTTACAAATTATGTATGAGACTCGACTTCTTTGGCATGGCCACCCCGGTCACGCTTCCAGAAGACCACAAGATAAACCCAATTTTCGACGGTTTTCAAGCATAAATAGGCCGATACTGCTGCAATTTCACGTTCGATATTCGCAAGAAGTTCATCACTCGTCGCTGGCTTCTTGCCATAGACCATAGACTTGACGTAGCTTTACAGAAAACAGTCTAACGGCGTCCAATCGTACGACGGAGGCGACCAATTGACTGGGCCATTTCGTGAGAAAACACGTCTAACAAACTTGGTTTTCAATAAATCGATTGTGACACTCGCAGTGTGGCTTTCTGTTGAAAACACATATTCTCTAAGTTCATATCAGTTAATTCGGCTCATATTTTGTTTATTGACGAAATCATTCAGCAAGAAATGAGCCTCATCGCTGAAGCTGATTTTTCTACGGAAATCCGGATCATTTTCAAGTTGTTGCTCAGCTCAATTCACGAACATACGACCATTCTGGTGATCAAGCGGCTTCAGTTCCTGCGTCAATTCGATCTTGTAAGGATGTTTTATATTTGTATGTCAAGATCTTTTCGCAAAATTCGCCACAACGACGCCCAACGCTTGAGAACGACCTCTGAGATACTGACGGAAGCGATATTATCGACACTTCTTTGTCTCACTAGTATGAGAACATTTTGTACTGTGCCTGTGAATTCAAATTTTTCCGCTAGACGCTCAATTGTTGATCTGACAGTACGATTATGACGACCTTAAATTGGACGTGCCGCTCTTACAGTTGAGGCCACTGATTCCGAATTTCGGTAATAAATTTTAATAAATTCAAAAGATTGATGGATCGTATATCTTTCCATAATGAAACGGCTAACCTTACTGAAGAAAAATGTCAAAAGAGCGGGAAAAAATAGGTCGTCGTTTGTTGTCCCTATTGAAAAACCTGTTACATGCATTAAAAATAAAATAAAATGAAGTAAAATAAATTAAAAAAATAACAGATAAAGCTAAACGAAACATACCCCGTAGTTTGTTTAATTTATTGACCACCCTAATGTTCTTCAGCATGCTTTCATATCTGACTTACTTACTAGTAAATATATACAAACACAACAGCTGCTGGCGCACTCTCTTTCTCTCTCTTATAATAACGGCTTTTTTGTTTGTGCCTGCACTTGTACATTTGTGTGCATAAATATGTATTGGTTCGCTCCAGGGAAATATAATTTTATTAATATCATCAAATTTTATGCCACAATAATAAAAGTAGGCCATAATGTTGCCAATGACAATATTTAATATTTAATTTTGCTTTAAATATTTGTTTTTGTTTTTGTTTATGTTTTTCCTACTGCCATAATTACTTCCTTTGTATGCGCGCATTGTCTATTTCACACGAATTTAATGTCACACGGGACTTAATTTTTTGGAATCATCTCTCCGCCCATAGATAACTGGAGCATGTAATTTGTGAATGTATTTAAATTGCGAAAATAATGAAATTAATTTTTCATTGTCCTGAAGGATATCGAAAAAAGCTAAAATATTTGCATTTTAATTGCGCCCAGCGCGCGTTACTTTCGAGCATCAATCGAATTAACTTTCAGCGATTGTAATATGTTTTGTGCCTTGAGTGAATATTAATTATTGGCATCTGCGCTGATACTTGGCAGATATTAATAACAGCATATATGTAGCTGATGGCAGTTCTAAAATGTTGCGGAAAATTTAAACATTAAAAAAGTTCTAAAAATCATTTTTGAAAATTTTGCATAATTTTTTTAAGACAATTTTGGATGTGTTATACGGGATTTCATAAATAAAGAGAATTGAGTTTTGTTGCTATGAAATGAGGAATTTGCCACCAAAATGTTGCTGGAACGTGCAATCGAATATTTCCGATTCCCTCGAAAGTTCCTAGACCGCATAATTTTCTGAATTTCAAAAAATAGTAATTTAACCGTTTGTACTTCTAAGCATGTAAATAGTTATGTACATAAAATATATGTATATATATAAATGTATATAGGAATTTTGTAGGTTAAATTAAGCAGTTCGTTTTGGCGAATAACGCCTCTCATAAACATACATACATACATATACCTTTACATGTAAGAGAATATTACTCAGATGTTGAATGTAAAATTAGAGCCACTTAAAACAAAAACAATAAAGCAAAGAATTTTTGAAATGTGAAACCTTGTAACCCGAGAATTACCTTACTCTACCAAGTTAAAAATAATAAAAATAATAAAAAAAAACAGTAAAAATAAAATAATAAGTGTAAAACGAAAACCAAACATAAAAACCATTTAAACTTGATAAATAAGCAACCAAGCATGAAACAGAGCTAACGTTAGTAAGCATTTGGACCTACTGAAATGAGCGTTGTTCAAATCCAAACAAAGCACAAAATATAAATATATTAAATGCTACACGTGTGACTAGAAATGTAAGTTATTGAGAACACTCATCACAACACAGTTCTGAGTCTAAACGGTAAATCTAAGCAAATAAGAATGAAACGAAGCGAGAAAACCAAACTACAAACAACAAATGTTGCATGCATTCTTAGCGGTATATGAACTAGAAAGCGGTACATTTCCGCTTAAGCCAGCGCGAGAATGGCAGGAGTAGTTGCTGAACATAGTTCCGGTCACACTATTCCGCCGTTGATTACTAATTGTTAGCATTAAATTAGCGTAAGTCACATATGCAGCCACATGCAGTGGCGAATTAGCCATATTTATAGACGAATAAAGTAAAAACAAAAACAGTTAGTTAGTTAAGTTAGTAAAAATAAATACAAATTAATTACCAATGTAAAAAATATTTTTTATTTGTATTGAAATATTAAGTGTTTTTCGTCGTTCTCTTTAGTTTAGATTATAGAAATTTAAGATTTGGCGGGAGAAACGATGACACAAAAGTGTTGTAAAATAAAAAGTATATGTTAAAATTAAAGAAAAAAAAATCAACGCCTTTTTTCTAATTTTTTGGCAACAGTAATGATGCGGAGAAACAAACTGGAGGTGAGTAATATCACAAGCCACGCCTTTAATCATATTCGTCTATATATAATTACGCTAACAAAAAAGTTTGTCATTCCTTTTTGACTGTGTTGCCATTGACATATAGGGACAATATTTATGCACCTTGTATACCATTGGGGAGCTGATGACAAGTCCTCGTAGCGTTGGACTTGTCAAAAGCCTTTGACATAGTCAGTCACACAACGCTACTGCAGGACATTAAAAAACCTACTCTTCCTTCAGGACCGAAGAAGTGCACCATATACTACCTGAGCGGTCGTCAATCATCCATATTGTTTCGAGGAAAAAATTCAAAACTGAGAAGAATTAAACAAGGTGTTCCGCAGGGAGGTGTCCTCTCCCCTTTATTGTTTAACGGCTATCTCTCCTGTTGGAGCGGAACCGTATTCTACGCACATTAGAGATCATTCCTTAATTAAGTTACATTAGACAGTACGCCGACCAGGATTCGGATGCAACAAACTTCCGACAAGCACTGACCGGCATTTACCACCACCCATCGCAGACGAAGAGCCCGAGTTGCCACGAGAAACGAGAGTGACCTTTCCGCAGCTTTGTTCTGGATACTGTAGCAGGTTAAACCCCTACTTATCCAGAATAGGGACCGACATATCCACTATATGTCCGGCGTTTAATGAGTCTCCACATGGCACTGGCCACCTCTTCGCATGTCCCACCAACACTACTTATCTAACACCCCTCTCCCTGTGGCCCGACCCTCTAGAAACAACACGTTTTTGAGCCTTCTGTTAGATGAAGTCGACGACAACTTAACTACTTCTTACCATCCGAAAGAATTAAGTCAAAACCAGAAATAGAACAAGTGACTTTGCACGAGCATAAATTAATTTTTAATTTATTTTGTACATCTTTTTTAAATTTTGTCCACATTGTATAATATTAAAATTTTTCTATAAAATTTTTATTATAAATGTATAACACTGTCATTTCGTATGAGTCGAATTTCGACCTCTGGCGACTCTAGTGTACACATTTAAGCTCACTTTATGTAATAACATATTGACAGAAAGTTACTGATAAATCAAGAGTAGCACCAAATTTAATTTTGATCGGTCAGTTTATACGGCAGCTATTTCTTATAGTGGTTCGAACCGAATAGTTTCCTCGGAGATTTTGCCGTTGCCCTCAATAATAATGCCTGGAAAATTTTGTGAAGATATCTCTTCATTTTTTTTTTCAGTTTGAATGGTAGCTATATAATATAGTGGCCTGATATCGGCGGTTTCAACATATAACCAGTTATTTGAGGAAGGCGACGTGCACAAAATTTTATATCGATACCTCAAAAACTCAGCGACTAGTTCGGGTGTAAACGACTCCTAAAATGGAAAACAAAAAAAATGAAATTTGTTTTGTTTTTGCTTGCGATTCACTACAACAGATATAACCAATACATAACCAATATATAACCAATATATAACCAATATATAACCAATATATAACCAATATTTAACCACTTTATAACCAATATTCAATTTTTTTTTAAATATGGTGGTTTCTATTATATTTTTTTTTTCATTCGCCTATCGACTTATTAAAAGTGAGGGTGCGTTATTTTGCATTTTAGTTGACGATATGCCAATTTATTATTTATAAATATATACGTTCGGGAATCTACGACAATTCTTTCTGGGTGTAACAACTTCGTAACTTACTTAATATACACTTGTCAGGATCTACAAACGTTTTAAGTAGAGTTAAGAAATGCTCGCTTAGCATAAGGCTCCTTCCTTGTGTTGCTTGAGAATGATTACCTTCTATTAAACTATGGTGGGCCCATGTCACAGTAACTCCTGAAGATAATAAAATAGCTGTATTTAAGCTGGGGATAAGCTTCTTAATATACACTTGTCAGGATCTACAAACGTTTTAAGTAGAGTTAAGAAATGCTCGCTTAGTACGATAATATAAGGCTCCTTCCGACTAGATTTTCATATTTTTGCTTTCTTCTGAGTATATATTTTTGCCACCGAGTATGTTTAACAAGTATATTTGCATGGTTGTTGTTGTTATTGTCGCAGCAGAAAACAAGCCAGAAGTAATTTGGAGGAATGGTGTCGAGTTGACAATACTTGGCCGTATTAAAATCTAGATCCCTTGCGTTTAGGTAGACCCGACTGACGACCCGAAGTTAAATGGTAAGCGAACATTACTTCGTATTTTCATGATTTATATCACTTTGATTTATATTATTTTGATTTATATTGAATTGTAATTATCCGGAAATTTGCTACAACAGTGCCACGTTTAATGCAGCTTTTATCCGTCCCGTTAAAAAAATGCAAATATACGCGCATAAAAGTATGCAATTATTAATGTATAAAACTACATATGTAATACTCGTTTATTATGGTTTTTCTATTAAGCCGCATATGTAATGGCTTTCATAATCAAAGAGAATTATGTCGCGACCACAATTCAATGCACAAACAAGTACTTACTGCACAGTCATCCGAATAATTAACGAGCTCATTAATTTGAAATTGATTTTTTGTTCGTCATTTAGCTTTTTAAATCATACATTTATGACACAAATGCGAAAAAAAAAGTTCGACGAAAAAATTAATCGCTCATTATATGTGATCAAACTCGTTTATTTATTAAACTAATAAATTTTTTGTCATGTTGCGCCATTATATAATATGTTACATGTATACAGTTCAGCTTTGCACGCTTGTCATTTCAGCGGTCAGAGTTGCAGAACTGCTCATACTTTAGGCTTCACCTTCCTGCTGCGCCCCCCACGGCTCCTTGCAACGCGCTGCGTAGTATATGAAAATGAGCGCCTCCATATACATGACAATGTGAACGACATCCGGCATTTTGAGGCAGGGACGTCAGCAGCAGCTAATTACTATATGACCTCACACGTTTTTCTTTTCTATATACGATCCAAAGTGGTTTCTTTGCTGCAATTTATTGGCCAAATCTTGAAATTTTTCTGTATCACATTGAGATCTAAAGCTTTTGTTGTATTTTGTTTGAGAAAAATTAGTTGATTCTTTAAATTTGAATATGATGTTTTGCTGACATAAAAGAAAAATATATTATTGCCAAGAAAACGATTGAATTGTGACTGTCGAAGACGTCGCATTTGTTGCGTGATTACTCACAACAGAAAAAGTTGTTTACGTATTGAAAAAAAGAGTAAATTTGCTCATACTAGAGCCAAACCATGAAGGCCTGGTTTAGGTAAAAATATTGGGTAGTCGAAAAAGTTGTTTCGTATTTTGCCAATAGATGTACATAAGTCACATTGTATGACATACCATATAGTGTTGGAAAGGTGAGATCTTAAGCTTCATTTAACCAAAAGAAAAAAAAACAAAATTAAATTGAATAAGTTGAAACAAGTTATAGCTGCTCAAAAATGAGTGAAAATAATGAAGAAATTCGCTATATTTTGAAATTTTTGTATAAAAAAAAGAAAGAGAGAAATTTCGATGTGAAAGATGCACCTCGCTCTGGTCGACCTATCGTTGAAAACGTCGATGAAATTTTGGAAAAAATTGACCAGAACCGTCACGTAAGCAGCCATGATATCGCTATGAAACTTAACATTCATCATCAAACAGTTTTAAACCATTTAAAAAAGACTGGGCAGAAAGTGGAGCTCGATGTTTTGGATACGAAAAGACTTTTTCGACTATCCTGTATTATTGCCACACAAACTGATCGATCAGTTCTTTGTGCGAAAAATTTACTAATTGGACAAAATATCTTCGCAAAATTTGGCAGACATAATTTTCTAAGATAACACTGTCAATCTTCCAACAAACTGTTTCTATAGAATACTATAGCATATAGCTAACATACAAACTGAAGGGTCAAAGTCAAGTTTGTGAGGAAATCTTTTTTACCAGATACGATATCTTCACGAACTCTGGCACAGATTATTTTCTAAGCCAAAGCCACTATATGCGCGGAAAGTGTTCAGATCGTACGGCTATATAATATAGCTGCTATACAAGTTGTTGGTTCAAAGTCAAGTCTTTGTAGAAAAAATTCTGTTTGAAGAAAGTCAGGAATTGAAAAATTAATTTTTCCACACAAAAGTAATATTCAACCTGTAAATCAATAAAATTCAGACAACATAATTTATGTCACAGCATTTGCCGTTACATGTGTGCATTCAAGCCTTTGTTTGTGTTTACATTCTCACGCATACACACAGCTTTTACGAACTATTATTTTCCTTACTGTTTCAGTTCAGGTTTTATTCCATTTTTTTTTTTTTTCAAATTATCATCTGCAGGTATCGGTTGACGCAGCACTTTATGCAGTTAAACAATACTGGTGCAGCAAGTGGATTCAGTAATGCCGGCGCACTTACTGAATCAACGAACATTAACGTCAGCAGAAGCCATTAAGGCATGTCAATGGATGCGCGCGCATGTGTTGGTATTCGTATGCATATTAAGCAAACGCAACTGTAAATGTGGTTGTGTGCATAAGTACGCATATTTATGTGTGCATGTGTGTGTGTTTGTGTTTGTATGAATTGCTTGTCGCTTTTGCACGCTTTTTGCCCCTGTGACCCAGTATACCCAATGCGTATGATGATCAAATTTATTGATATTGCAACAGTTGCACAAATACATGCATACGCGACACACTGCGCCTTTCTTATGCGTATGCGAATTTATGCTCGCATGCCTATGCATCTGCAATCGGCCAGAGTTGGTTACGCCAGCAAATTGAATTCATTACAAGCGCTGCATTCACAGTATCCACATTTCCACTCGAACGGTGAATGCAAAGTATAACGGTCGTTTTCTTTTGCTCTGTCCTCCTGTTGTTAATATGTATGCATATTAATATGTATTTATGTGCATATGCTTGAGAGTGTAACCAATAATGAAGGTATAGATACAAGGGTGTGCGTAGTACCAGTTTGTTTGTATTCATCGGTGCAACCCTAATGATGTTATGAATATCATAGCTATACGTATACATACATATGCATATACATATGTATAAAATATACATGTGTGTCGAATCTTAATTTTAATGCAAATTACTTGAAAATGTCTTAAAATACTTCCCACACCTCGATCAATTGCGAATATGTCTTATTTCTGGCCGCAATTAGTGCCACTTTACTTGTTGTTATACCCTGAATAGGGGTTTTTAAATCTTCCACGAAGTTTATAACATCAATCAGGAAACGCCAGAGATACTATGAATTCGTATATGGGTCATTTGGTTCAAAATCGACATTCAAAAAGTTTTTTAGTCGCAAATATTTTTTCTCAATCTTCCAATCTTTTATAAACAAAAGTTATATTTTAATAATATATGTATGTATTTACTTTTTTCTCAATTTTAAATTATTTTTATTAAGTTTTTTTGTTGACAAATCTCTTTGTTTACTAATTTACAAATCGACAGTAAATTTTTTGGTGGAATGACCCATATACTCGTACATATTGTATATGACGAGCTGAATCGATTTGGCCACCTCCATCTGTCTGTATATACATATGAGAGCCAGTCTCTCAGACGCAGCTATTATATAAGATATTGCCATAAACTCCCAAGAAATTGTTCAGGTCGGACAACTACTGCATATACTTGTATATAGCTGACAAATAAACTGATCCACCAAACTCAAGTCAAATCCAAATTTCGACGGTTTTCAAGCACAAATCGGCAGATACTGCTGCAATTTTATCGTATCGTATGATCGTATGAAGTTAATCTTTGCTGGCTTGTTGGCATAGACCATAGACTGGATGTAGCCCCATAGATAGTAGTAAAACGGCGTCAAATCGCACGACCGAGGCGCCCAATTGACTGGGCCATTTCGTGAGATAACACTTTCAAAAAACTTGGTAAAAAATAAATAGATTCTGGTATTCGCTGTGTAGCTTGTGACACCGTTCTGTTGGAACCACATACTGTCCAAGTTCATGTCATCCAATTCGGGCCAAAAACATTCGGTTATCATTTAGGGTTGGCGATTGCCATTCACAGTAACGTGCCGTCCTTGAACATCACGGAAGAAGTACGGCTCAATGACGCCGCCGGCCCATAAACCGCACCAAATCGTAATTTTTTCGTGATACAATTGTGACTCATGGAGTATGTTTGGATTGCTGCCTGACCAATAATACATATTTTGCTTATTGACGAAGCACTTCAGCCAGAAACGTGTCTCATCTCTGAAGATGATTTTTCGATGATAATCCAGATCATTTTCAAGCTATTAGCGCTCTTAAGCAATGCAAGGCATCACACTTTTAAAACGGTTAAAGACGTAATGCCTTGTTTCCACTATTTTTTTTACATATCCAAGAAATCGCTCAACTGGAACCACCCTATCTGTGCCAACATGTCGAGGAAGTTTGTGATTACATATTTTAATTGTGGCACGCTTGTAAGTTCCGGCAGGCGGCCTCAAACTCATTTCGCATACAAAATCTTGATAAATTTAATTGACAACAAAATGAGAAAACACGCATACTTTAAATAAAAAATTAAAAACTCATATTCATAATAACAAACAATGACAACAAAATCACAAAAACAATGTCACGCAGAGGCGGCAACGGGCGCATGAAGAAGGAACATTTAATAAATATTCATGAGACTAAAGCGTGCGATAATTACTCGAGCAACCGTAAAACCGGCAAGCCAAAACGAATATACATACTTATATGCCAGAAATATACATATACAATATGTATGTATATGTATGTGCGTGTGTGCTTCCCATGCACCGTCGTAAATTACAGGCGCCTCCTTGCTGACAGCGTGTCACAACATAGCAACAAAATGCCGTTAGTGGTTACAGAAATATTTTCAAATAGCAGCAGCAGCGTACAAATTACAACAACAACACAACATGAAGGTCACAAGTTAAGCAATACATACGGATGCCGACGTAAAGCAGGTGGAGAGCGTGTTTAAGGTTATGTACCTACATAAGTACAGAAGTAACAGTAGCGTGGTGTAACGGCGCGTAACGTGTCTTCTTCACTACCCATACACTCCTCCGACCGTTGCTTCTCCAGGGACTTGTACAAGCGCGTGCTCATGTATCCTCCAGTACTTGTGCGTCAGCCGTGACGTTTTGGCGCTGACGGCGACTTTTAATTGCATGGAAATTTATGGTTAATTAAACGGTAGACAACAACAACTGTGCGAAATATGAAGTTTCGGGAAAATTAAAAATAGGCTTGACAAACCATAATAACAAAATATGGCGACAAGCACGATAATGGAGCGAAACGAACACAGCCAAAGTAGCTAAACGTCAGCTCGCAGAATCGCAGAATCGCCGGTGTGTCAACTGCCTCCAGGGGCTGCGCACTATTAACGCTATACGTTGGTGTTTCGGTTGATGCACGCTAGACTACCGTTGCAGGCAATTTAATAACGCGCTCCGTATAAGCTCTTCTAATACCCCTTATACAGCAAACACCTCTTTGTGGTGTATTCGTGCTATTAATAAGCAAAGCAATGGCGTACGTGCGATTTTACTATTTGCCGGTAATAGCTCACATAGCTCCCAGATATAATAACCACAAACAGGTACAAAAATTTGCAATTCTTATATGCATGTACGTAGATTTTTAAATACTGTATAGTCGCACTACAACTATATGTGCTCGCGGACTTTCTCTGAATGCTATATGCTTGCAGGCGTGGCATGCCGCATGCGAGCAAACTTTAAATTTGTTCTGCCACATATAACACATGACGCGTGGCACGCTAGTTTTGCTCTTTACCACAAATTAGGCGGAAAATTCCACGAACTTTAATTGCTGTAAAAATTTACTGTCATCACGTGTTGCGTAGAATGCTTCCCGCTTCAGTAAATTAATTGAGCGAAAATAATGCAATTTTAGAAATATGTAGCTTTAAAGAGTTGAAGTTGAAAAATTTTGAAAATTTTATTTATTTTGGTTTTGGTAATTTCGGAATATTAATAAGCTGTCGATATAAATGTTTCAGAATCTGTAGATGAACTTAATCTGACCACGCCGTAAGTCTTTATTACCATTCAAATATCAATTCCTGTAGTTTAATATCAGCTATCGGCAAGTACGTCCTGAACCTATGGAAAATCTATTTAAATGCTTTATTTCTTTATCCACTATTCCTCCTGAAGGTCTGAAAATATGAAATACAGGGTGCTTTTGCTTTGATCTGTTAAAAGCAGAAAATTCGAAGAGGAAGTATTGAGATGTTGTTATCTCATCTTCTCCGTAATAACTAATACAGCTGGCATCTGTAAGAAATTGAATCTTACTGCATGAATTTCGATCATAGAAGGTGTTTTCCAAAGTAAACAGGACTTTTTGAATCTAGCGCCCCCTGGTGGCGTCATCTACATGCCGACAGGTGCGTTAGAAACAGCTGTCTTCACCGATTGTCCACTGAGAATTTCATGACATTTCATTGATTGGAAGTGAAGTTATTGCGTTTTAAGTGTTAGTATGTTTGTGTTATCGGTGCGAAAATGAGCTTCGAACGAAGAGCCAACTCTTGTTTTAAAATTGATAAAAATTTTAGCGAAACGTTTCAATTGATGAAACAAGTTTATGGCGATGATTGCCTATCCCGTGGCAGAGTGCACTAGTGGTTTCAACGTTCACATCACATTTTAACCGTTAACCACTACACGTATTTACCTAATATAGCACTATGCGACTTGTTCCTTTTCTGGAAAATGCATTTGCTCAAGAAAGGAAAGCGTTATGCAGACGTAGAGGCCACTCAAAAGGCTTGCACAGGCATACTGCCGCCATACCGGTCAACGAGCTAAAACACTCGTTCGACATGCTTTTGGACCATTCAAACAGCTGTATTGAAGCAGAAGGAGACTATTTTGAATAATATAAATTGATTTTGCCGAAAAAAACATTTGTTCTCTTTTTTTTAAGTCCTGTTTACTTTGGAACGCTCTTCGTAGTAACTGATGCCCAGAGCATACAAAAATTATGGAGGGAACCCTTCTCCAGCTGCTGAATGGCAGCGAAAGCTAGCACCAGCAGATGGTGATGGTGAAGAAGTCCAAATATCCAATTCCAGTCCAATTACCCGTCTCAACAACAACAAAGCAACGAGGGTCGATGGATGGGCGGCTATTCAAATGCGGCGATGAAGAACTGATAAGGAGCATGCATCCGCTTCTTTGTAGAATATGGTCGGACGAAAGTATGCCCGACGCTAAGAATTTTGGTGTGCTCTGCCCAACCCACAAAAAGGGAGACCACATAATCTACCCCTCCTCAATGTCATATATAAGATTCAATAGAATGTATTGTGTGATAGATTAAAAACCTATGGCAACAAACTGATTGGACTTTATCAGTGTGGCTTTAGTCCTGGAAAAGAAAATACACAAGCGAACAGATATTCACCATGTGCTAATTTTTAGGAAAGATCAGTGAAAAGAGACACACACGACCTCCTCGACAAATGCATAGCTGCTTTTTACAACACGAAAAGGAACTACCTTATGACGCGATGTCTGAATTTGGTATCCCCGCAAAACTAAGACGGCAGTGTAAGCTGACGTTGAGCAATACCAAAACTCCGTCAGGATCGGGGACGACCTCCCGAGCCGTCCGATAATAAACGAAATTTCATACAAGGCCACCCCCTTTCATGCTACTTCTTCAATCTACTTTTTGGAGAAAATAATTCGAGCTGCAGAACAAAATAGAGAACGTATCTTGACTCCCACGTCACTGTTGACAGCCATACTCGTAACGTGGAAGTTGCTGTTATTAAAAGCAGTATTAGCAGCAACAACATCTGATGAGGCGATGTTACGAGTTTTCGAAAAACAGGTTCTGTGGAAAAGAATTGTGCTCCTTCATGCATTGGCCACGGCGAATATCGCATTCGATGGAACGGTGAGCTGGACGAGATATAGTGGTGATCTAATGGCTGATGCCCAGAGCATACTAAAAGTATCGAGAGAACACTTCCCGGCCTGCTGAATAGCAGTGATGGAGCAGACGTTCCATTGTGCCACATGCTCAGCCTCAACAACCGCACCGTTAGTTTTGCTTTCTCCAGAATAGATAGGGAAGCAAAGCAAATGGGTCTGGTAGGGAACGAGGACAAGACGAAATATCTCCCGTCATCAAACAAGCAGTCGTCGCATTCGCGACTGGGCTCCCATTTTACAGTTGACAGTCATAGTTTCCAAGTCGTAGATAACTTCGTAATATCTTGCAACCAGTATTAAAACCAACAACAAGGTCAGCCTCGAAATCCAACGCAGAATCACTTTTACCGACAAGTGTAACTTCGGACTCAGTAGGCAATTGAGAAGTAAAACCTCTCTCAACGAACAAAAACCAAATCACTATGCGCATTGCTAGTATTACTCAAATCGTTTGGCTGACAGCAATTTACCAACTTTTAATCGGTTTTAAAGAAATTTTGAGAAAAAAAAGAAATATTAAAAAATAAATACTATTAAGTACCATTTTTTACCTAATTTTTTAATGATAAATCTCCATACAGCATCAGTGTTTATAGATGCTGTGCGCAAACTGACTGAAAAAAATATAACTATTTCAATATTTTCAATGCAAAGAATTTAACTTCGCTTTGAAATGATGGAAATTACACCGTGTTACAAAATTGAAAATATTATTACGTCTTTATTAGAGTGTTAATCAAACATTACATTATCTCTGAATTAAATCGAAAAGTTGACTAAGTAAGACATTAATAATACGTTCAATTAATAAACATTTAATCCTTTTCCCAAAATATATAAAATCATTTGGCCTTTAGTGACATGCGCCTTAGGCAGTCCACTGTGGGGCGTATCATCATTTGCGTTGATTTCAAAGTTTCATTCAGAGATATGCCGCCCCAATTGCCGCCATATGCTCCATTAAGATGACTACAAATATGCACATAAATCTCAAATACTCGTGGCATAAGCTAACGGTGCTGAACTTACCTATAGACACAATTTGTAAACCACCAGCCGCCTTTGTAACGAACAGCACAATTAATAGTGGAAGACATGTCATTATCATGATCACGAGTGGTGAACTTCATACCCACATGCTGTGTCAAGCTATCGCCAGCAGTGCCTGCATAAGTACCCAATATTTTAAGAGGATAGCCCTCCGATTCACTGCCTATTACAAATTCCGAGTAGCGCGCGTAATAACTTTCACCACTATACTTCTGTAATTCAATATAGAGCTCATGCTGACAACTACTGGTGAAGGCATGTAGTTTTTCCAAACCAATCCAATAATTTTCATCCAGCACCTCGAAACCGTTCTTATACTCCAGCCAATCTCTATCAAAGTCCGCGGCATCACTGACACGTCGTTGTATAACCAACCAACCACCATAGTCCACCTCTTCGTTACAGTATACGGCAAACGGTGTGCCACTAAACTTCTCCAATGTTATATTGTAAACACCACTTTTGAAGCTCTCAGCTGCTGCTTCCAAACAGCTTGAAGGCACCGACTTTCGAACACTGAAATTTTACAAAAAATAGTAAAAAATAATCTTTACCAATGATAGATTGCAGTACTTTTGCTGTTCCTGAACCGATTGCAGTTTGGCTTGACAGAGAGTTATTTGTGCCAAAATATCATCTTCTCGCTTACGCGCAGCTTGCAATTCTTCAAGGAACTTTTTAACGACATCTATTTGCACATTAAAATTGCAGTTATAAATCGTGCTTGAATCTATATCATCACCGCAAACGTTCTTAATGGGAAACCAAAATAAATAATGTAGTAACAGGAACAATATAAAGCGGAGCATTTTAATTTCTGCGACGTGCTCTAAGCGACTGTTTCGTTAAAACTAAGCTGGCTTACTTCAATGTTATCAATATAAACATAATTAGCTTGTATATGGCATAAAGGCAGCTGCATGGCTTACGGTGTGACATAAGATTAAATTTTTATTCATAATTCAGCAAACAATTCTGATAATGGGGTATTACCTAGAACTGTGATAACCTCCGAACTTTTTTGTTCTCAATTCCCGCTCACAGCAAATCAAACACATTTTTGTGAAGCTCAGATCGTTGCTCTCAATAAGCGATATGTGTGAATATACTAATTAGTTGGAGTAAACCGTAGCAACTTATAAGGGCAATTCAGAATCTGGTGCAAATGGTCTAGCATCTTTGCAATTGCAAATTAGCAAGTATATTTGAAGACTGTTACGCGAAACTTTCTACATTTTGAAATATTTATATTTACATACGTATGAAGGGTTGTAACATTTTACAAGTATAGTACACTTACTCAAAGACTAGAGTGTGGAAGAAAGTATGATAAATTTGTGTAAAATTTTGGGTAAATAATTATATTGGAGCTCTGTTTGAATCAGTTCTTTAAACTAGTTGACTTAACATTCAACTTAATTTGAAGTTCATACACACTAGTTAACATGTCTAACTATGTAGGGAAAATGTGTATATTCTATTCAACTAGATAGGTAAAATATTGTTTTTCATCAAATTATGCTTGCAAACAATTTCGGGACCTGCGTATTATATTTCTTGATTTCAGAACAAAAACAAATTTTAATCGAAAATCGCTTCAAGTAGTTCCAATCGCCATATGAATTGCTGAAATTCGCGATAAAGTATCAAATAAGAGCCAAAAGGTCGCAGCAGGGTATATAAAAATATTTTTGATTATAAGTTTAAATTTGAAATCCAAACACTATCAGCAATTAATTTAGTTATTTTTTTTTTTTTTTAGCAAGAGCAGCAGCTTATTAACTATGCGCTAGAATGTGAACAAATAACAAAACTTTGCTGCTAAAAAATACGAAATGTATTAAATCGCTTTGTAAATGTATTTGCGGTGATATTTAAATTGTTTCCGCTTAGCACATTGACTGCCAATTTGTTGTTGCGGTCTAACATTGAGCTGATCCAGCCAGCGTTGTTAGTGCTGGGTTCAACTTCTTACCTTATTGTGTGTAAAATCACAAATTACAACCCATAATTTTGCCGTATGATATATGTAGGAGTGAATATACATATACAAGGTGAATATACATATACAAGTACAGGACTTTCTGAATCTTGCGCCCACTGGTGGAGCTATCTATATGTCGACTGAAGCGTTAGAAACAGCTATCTTTATGGATTGTCCAGTGAGTATTTCATGACATTGGAGTGCACGAGTGGTTTCGACGTTTTCAAAGTGGTCCTGAGGACATAAATGACGATCAACATGCGGGCCAATCAATATCCTTGATCACCGGAAATTCCATCGAAACTGTGCGTGAATTCATCAAAAATCAGCCGAAATCATTATTGAAATTCATGGAAATGGAATTGAACATCTCCAAGACATCGGCTTATCGCATTTTGACCGAACATTTGAGCTTACGAAAGGTGTGTGCCAGAGAACTGCAAAAATCAGTATTTTCTTGATTTACTCATACGCGAACTTTTTCATTCAACCCAACTCACTGAAAAAAACAGAGTGATGAGTAAAAATCAACTAATTTTGCCGTACACATCATTCCGAGGATCTTGAGTTTTCGGTTCAAAATTTCTCACTCAATTCAACTCACTGAACAAAAGTCAGCGTTCAATAAAATGAGCATGTGTTGACGAAAACATCATTGGGTTCAATTTGAGTTGATCGATTATGAGTAAACGATTAGCAACAAAACGACAGGATGTGAGCATGTACAGTAACAATTTTTATGCAAACCCCATGCGTTCCACGAATTGCAGCTTGTTGTTGTAGCTTGTTTTTGTTTTCGTTATTCTCACATTTCATCTGTGCAGAAAAAGTTCCGCTTGCTGCGCGCATGAGTAAAATCATATGAGTTGATTTTTGCGAGTTGAGTGTTGTTCTTGTCCAATGCAATGATTGTTGAACCGAATGAGCAAGCGTCCGAAATCATTATATTGAACACGAGCCGAACAAACTCGGAGTGAAACAAAAAATCGCACACACCCGTGTGAATTTAAAATCAACAACGAAAATGTGAGCGCATGAAAGTTTGATCGGCTGATCCGAACAGTGGCATTGTGGATTATTCGGCTGTTGAGCGCGTACGAATGTTTTTCATTCAGCCGATGCCGTTCTCTAGTGTGCATGGTTTGTTCCGCACAAATTGACTGACGACCAAACATCGTCTCATCGGTTGACGCTTGTGACCGATTATTTGATCAAAAATCACGTTTTAACCCACTTCCCGTTATCAACGTGTATAGCCCCGCTCGACTTCTTCCTTTTCGGAAAAATGCATTTGCCCATGAAAGGAGAGCGTTCTGCAGACGTAGAGGCCACTCAAAAGGCTTGGACCGGCAACACTCGTTCGACATGCTTTTAGACCATGCAAAAATCTGTATTGAAGCAGAAGGACCTATTTTGAATAAAATAAATTGATTTTGCCGAAAAAAACCATTTGCTCTCTTTTTTTTAAGTCTTGTTTACTTCGGAACGCTCCTTGTAGTAACTTATGCCCAGAGCATACTAAAATTATGGAGGGAACCCTTCGCCAGCCTGCTGAATAGCAGCGAAAGCATAACACCAGCAGATGGGGATGGTGAAGACATCCAAATAGCAATTACCCGTCTCAACAACAACAAAGCAACGAGGGTCGATGGATTGCCGGCTATTCAAATGCGGCGATGAAGAACTGATAAGGAGCATGCATCAGCTTCTTTGTAGAATATGGTCTTCCCGGCGCTAAGAATTTTGATGTGCTCTGCCCAAGCGACAAAAAGGGAGACCACATAATCTGCGCCTCCTCAATATCATTTATAAAATTCTATAGAGTGTATTGTGTGATAGGTTACGAGTAAAATCCTACGGCAACAAACTGATTGGACTTTATGAGTGTGGCTTTAGTCCTGGGAAAGAAAATACACAAGCGAACAGATATTCACCATGTGCTAATTCTAAGGAAAGATCCGTGAAAAAAAACACACACGACCTCCTCAACAATTGCATAGCTTCTTTTTACAACACGAAAAAGAACTGCTTTTATGCCGGAATGCCTGAATATGGTATCCCCGGCTGTGTAAGCTGACGTTGAGCAATACCAAAAGCTCTCTCAGGATCGGGGACGACCTCTCCGAGCCGTTCGATATTAAACGAAGTTTCATATAAGGCCACCCCCTTTCATGCTACTTCTTCAATCTACATTTTGGAGAAAATAATTCGAGCTGCAGAACAAAATAGAGAACGTATCTTGACAGCCATAACTTGGAAGTTGTAGGTAATTTCTGATGAGGCGATGTTACGAGTTTTCGAAAAAAGGGTTCTGTGGAAAAAAATTATGGTCTTTTGGGCATTGGCCACGGTGAATAACACCAACAACAATGTCAGCTTCGAAATCCAACGCAGAATCACTCTTACCGACAAGTGCTACTTCGGACTCAGTAGGCAATTGAGAAGTAAAACCTCTCTCAACGAACAAAAACCAAATCACTATGCGCATTGCTAGTATTACTCAAATCGTTTGGCTGACAGCAATTTACCAACTTTTAATCGGTTTTAAGAAATTTTGAGAAAAAAGAAACATTCAAAAATAAATACTATTAGATACCATTTTTTACCTAATTTTTTAATGATAAATCTCCATACAGCATCAGTGTTTATAGATGCTGTGTGCAAACTGACTGAAAAAAATATAACTATTACAATATTTTCAGTGCAAAGAATTTATTTATTTATTTGTTTATTTATTTATTTATTTATTTATTTATTTATTTATTTATTTATTTAATTGAGAACTAATTATTAATAATTAATACACAGAGATTAAGCGCTGGCTACTAGGGCCTTCGGCTATCTATTACAATAGTTATGTCTAATGAAAATTAAGTGTAAAATTAATACTTAGTTTTTATTTGCTTATAATATTTAAATGTTATTTATCTTACATATCTTAAGCAAATTGTTGGTAGCATTGATGTTGTCAATATTTGGAGTTTTCAGTAGACGGAAGGGTTCCCTGTTTCCAAAGATGGTTTTCCTTTTTTGTGCTAGTGCAGTGCAGTCGTTTAGGATGTGGTTAACTGAGTCGCTTGGATGATTGCAAAGTGTGCTGCTAGGTTTTTCCGTTTTGTTCAACAGATAATTGTGGGTTCTTAAAGTGTGACCTAATCTAAGGCGCACAAATATTTTTATGTATTGGCAGGAACAGTCGGATGGATAGTTTGGCTTGACACCAGTGGGATTGTGTTCCTTGTATTGGTGTTGAATGTTTATCCAGTCTCTAGAGTTTGACTCGTAAAGCTCTTTTTTTACTAGGTTGCGAATATCTTTTGATGTGACGTGTGCGTACGAGAAAACTGGTTCTCTACTCGCCTTTTTGGCGCGATCGTCTGCAAGTTGGTTGCCTTTAATACCAGCGTGTCCAGGGATCCACATGATCTTGATTATGTTTTTGTGTTGGTATAAAATATCTTTTATATTCTTGATCAGTACTGAGTTATTTGTATCATTCAACAGCGCGGTAATTGTCGATTTGCTATCACTGCATATGATGTGTTTTTTCTTTATATTGTGCAATAAATAGCACCGCTTCGTATATCGCAGCCGCTTCAGCTGTAAGTATAGAGCAGTACGGTGGTAAAACACCGACGGTTATAATGAGACCTCGGCCGTTTGTCACTGCAAACGAAGTGTGGGTGTCCGATTTTGATCCATCGGTGTAGATCATTTTCCACTCTGGTTTATAAGTGTTTACTGCGTCGTTAAATAGCTGGTTATATTGTTTTGCGTTGGTGGTTGATTTTTGATACTTGAATAACGTACTTATTATGGATGATTTTAACGTCGGCCAGTGAGGATGAGTGTTCTCCTTTATTAATTGTGGTGTTGATATTATACCAAGTTTTTTTATAATGTTTATGCATTGTACGATCGTGGATAGTTTTTTGGTGGTACTATATGTTTTCATCGCATTAAACAAAAGGGAGTGTTGGCACTGAAGGAGCATTAGTATGAGCATCATTGTATTCTGCTTTGTTCGGAGATGGATGCTGGCTAGACCTGCTTCAGTTAAGACCACTTTGGTTGGAGAAGTAGGGAATGCGCGAATGCTCCTTTTTACCGCTATGTGATAAGGGGTTTCAATGAGTGCGATGAATGATCCTTTTTATTTTTGATGCTTCTGCGTTTATGTTTTCTGATATTATTTCAGCACTTGTTGATGTGTTGAGCAGGGAGCAATATTTTAACCAATCAGCTTTATCTGTGAGAAATTTTAATCTCGGCTTAATGATGTATTGCATCGGTGTGATGAGGGTAGTTATGATAGGAAAGTGGTCGCTATTGTGAAGGTCTTCTACAGTATAAGAACAGAGTTTATGGGCTATGGAAGCTGAACAGAGAGCGATGTCTATATGAGTGAAAGTTTTGTGGGAGGAAAAGTGAGTTGGTGATCTATCATTAAGAACAAATAAGTTTTTTGAGAGAATAATATCTTCCACTATTTGGGCTCTTCCATTTGAGAAGGTAGATCCCCATAGGGTACTCCAAGCATTTAAATCTCCAATGATTATTGTGGGTGCAGGAACAGCATTAATGACACCTATAAGTTCTCCTGCAGTAAACTTTTAATTCGGAGGGATGTAGCATGTGACTATGGAAAATTTGAAACCGATATTAATTTCTATTGCAATGGCGGAAATGTTGGAAAAGACTGAGATGCGTTTGTGTTTGATATGTTTTTTGATAAACAGGGTTTTGTGGTAGATTATGGAAATAACCAATGTATTTGTGAGGAGTATATGCCGATTTATTTGCTGGGAGGTGAGTTTCTTGTAATGCAATTACGTGTAGTGAGAATTCAATTATGAGTATATTTAAATCTGGATAATTGTTAAATAGACCTTTCAAATTCCACTGGAGAATTCTCATAGTCTATTTTGTGACAGGGGTAGTGTGGGTAATGGGGAGGCGGGAGTGTAACTGAGTTGGGTGATCAAGTTTGAAATGAGTGAGGTTGTTGCGTTGTAGTCAAAAGGTGTTACAGTTGAGTCTTCGACTGCACTTGTTGTTGGAAACGAATGAGTTGAATTTATTTGATTTATAGTAGTTGTTACATTTTCTTTGTTGTTTGTGCTGATTGTTTTAGAGTTGGAAGTTGTAGGTGAAGTAATAGAGGAGAGCGAGATTTGCTCTTTTGTTTGAGTGTTTTGTTGATTGTTTGTGGGAGTTATGATTGTCGGGTTGTTAATAACGTTAGCGAATAAAGGATATGAAGAATTGAAAACAGGTGGTATTTGTGCTTTATGGATATTTACTGCTTCGCAGAAAGAGCATTTATTGTCTGTTTGAATTCTTATTATATTCTTTATTTGAGTGAACTTTGGACACAGTTTACTTGAGGCTGGGTGATCAGCAGAACAGTTTGCACAGAGAGTTCGAGTACAGGCTGAGGGATTGTGAGTTGGTAATGCACATGTATCGCAAGTAGGGACCTTATTGCAGCGTTTTTTTGTGTGACCAAGTAATTGGCAGTTTTTGCATCTCACAGGATTTGGATAACATGGTCTTACCTTTGTTGTATACCATGAAACATCAATTTTTTCCGGTAGGGAGTAGCGATCGAAAGTTAGGAGGACTACACCACTTGGAGTTGGTTGGCTATTTATGTATTTCGGAAATGTATAAATTGATATGACACCCTGTTCTTTCAAGTTTTCGGTTATTTCATTCTCTGGATATCGTTTAGGCACGGAGCGTAAATAGTACCTTTGCATGAGTTTAGATTTTTGTGGAGCTCAATTTTTACACTGCATATCCCAACGAGTTGCTTTGTTGTAGTGAATTTTTTTGCGATAGTGCTATTTTTAACTAGAAGTAGTAAATTACCGTCCCTTAGTTGACTGATTTTTATTATGTCAGAGCTAATGTGTTTCAGGGTTGAGGACTAGAAGATACTAGGGCGAACCTATTATTTTCTAGAGCGGTCGCCCAATGGGACATGTTTTCACAATTTGATTTAATTAATAGGAGTCAGTAAATAAGAGCAGGCTTATTGAAAAATAAGGTGCGAAAAAGAATGCGAAAATGTAACTTGCACTAGCGAAATTGATTAACACAACGAAATTACTGATAGCACAACCGTATGCGTCGAGTGACAGTCGGAGACTGGCAAAGAATTTAACTTCGCTTTGAAATGTTGGAAATTACACCGTGTTACTAATTGAAAATATTATTATGTTTTTATTAGAGTTTTTGACGCCGCCCCGCCCAATTTCTTTTGCCACGTCTGCATCGGCAGAGTAATCTTTTCTTTTCCTCTTTTTCGAAGTTTTAATTCGCGCGCAACTAAACTCTAACTAAAAAGTTGCGCGCTCTCTGCTTTTGCGACATCCTAGCGATACAGACGTGGTAAGTGTTGGTCCAATTTGTTTATAATTATACATATTTATTATATGAAACTTTTGGTTTTTTATTTAATATTTGTGGAATCATTTGCGCCGAACGTTTCCCCACGGCCAACCACATCAACGGAACGAGCGAGCACCGTGCTCCACCACCCGAATTATCAACAGTATTAATCAAAAATTACATAATGTCCGAATCAAATCAAAAAGTTTACTAAGTAAGACATTAATAATACATTTAATTACTAAAAATTAAATTCTTTTCACAAAATATATAAAATTATTTGGCCTTCAGTGACATGCGTATTTGGCATTCCACCGTGGGGCGTATCATCATTTGCGTTGATTTCAAAGTTTCATTCACAGATATGCCGCCCCAATTGCCGCCATATGCTGTATTAAGATGACTAAAAATATGCGCATAAATCTCAAATACACGTGGCATAAGCTAACGGTGCTGCACTTACCTAGCGAAACAATTATTAAGGGAATAGTTGTCATTATCCTTATCACGAGTGGTGAACTTCGCACCCACGTGCCCTTTCAAACTATCGCCAGGAGTGCCTTCATAAGTACCCAATATTTTAAGAGGATAGCCCTTCGATTCACTGCCGATTACAAATTCCAAGTAGCGCGCATAAAAACTTTTACCACTATGGAATACCAATTCAATATAGAGCTCATGCTGAAAACTACTGGTGAGGGCATGTAGTTTTTCCAAACCAATCCAATAATTTCCATCCAGCACCCCGAAACCGTTCTTATACTTTTGTCAATCTCTATAAAAGTCCACAGCATCACTGACACGTCGTTGTATAACTAACCAACCACCATAGTCCACCTCTTCGTTACAGTATACGGCAAACGGTGTGACACTAAACTTCTCCAATGTTATATCGTAAACACCACTTTTGAAGCTCTCAGCTGCTGCTTCCAAACAGCTTGAAGGCACCGACTTTCAAACACTGAAATTTTACCTAAAATAGTAAAAATAATCTTTACTAATGATAGATTGCAGTACCTTTGCTGCTCTTCCCGCTTACGCGCAGCTTCCAATTTCTGGATCAACGTTTTAACGACATCTATTTTCACATCACAATTACAGTCACAAATCGTGCTTGAATCTAGCGCTCCACAGCAAACGTTCTTAATGGGAAACCACAATAAATAATGTAGTAACAGGAACAATATATAGCGGAGCATTGTAATTCATGCGACGTGCTCTAAGCGACTGTTTCGTTTAAGCTAAGATGGCGTGCTCACAGCTTCTTAATATTATCACATGGGCGGGTATTACCGACATCTGTGATAACCCCCGAACATTTTTGTTATCACTTCCCGCTCACAGCAAATCAAACACATTTTTGTGAAGCTCAGATCGTTGCTCTCAATAAGCGATATGGGTGAATGTACAAATTAGTTGGAGTAAGCAAGCAACAAATAGTATATAGTTTCCCACACGGTTATATTCTTCATGAGTAAAACCTATAAGCTTGAACAGAAAATATTCAACTTGAGGTGAATTCGGAATGAATTTAAACAGAAGACTGCTACGCGAAACTCTTTGCATTTTGAAATATTTACACGTATGAACAGATGCAACATTTTACAAGTATAGCACACTTACTGAAAGGCTAGCGTGTGCAAGAAAGTATAATAAATTTGAGAACAAAAACAAATTTTAATAATCGGAAATCGCTTCAAGTAGTTCTAATCGCCATATGGATTGCTTAAATTCGCGAGATGGTATCAAATAAGAGCCAAAAGGTCGCAGCAGTGTATATGAAAATATTTTTGATTATAAGTTTAAATTTGAAATCCAAACACTATCAGCAATTAATTTAGTTATTTTTTTTTTTTTTTAGCAAGAGCAGCAGCTTATTAATTATGCGTTAGAATGTGGACAAATAACAAAACTTTGCTTCTTAAAAATACGAAATGTATTAAATCGCTTTGTAAATGTATTTGCGGTGAAATTTAATTGTTGCCGCTTAGCACATTGACTGCCAATTTGTTGTTGCGGTCTAACATCACGCTGATACAGTGCAGCGTTGTTAGTGCTTGGTTTAACCTGTTACCTTATTGTGTGTAAAATCATTAATTACAACCCATAATTTTACCGTTACATACATTAGGGTGCTATTTTATTTTTTTTTTAATTTTTTTTCAACTCTTAACCCCTGAAATGTTAGTGATTGACAAATTAAAAATCCTCCCTCAAGCCAGGCGCTGTAGGTTAACTCTAAGGGGTCGCTATGTTTTTTTTAGGTTCCCATACATTTTACATAGGAATTTTTGTTTTTTCATTCAAACTAAAATTTCACCAACTTATTTTCATTTCTCAGAAATAACCATCACATATTCATAAAGTTGGCTTTTCAAACTTTAAATATTCCCGCGACAAACCAGATGTTGTCAAAATTATCTTCTTTCAATTCTGCCTATAAAAAGTTGGTTATCATCGAAGTTTACCACTCTTTGTTGACAGTAAAGCCGTCACCAGCTTCATTCCGAAAGAAGTACGGACCGATGATTCCACAAAGTTAAAAACCACACCAAACTGTCAATATAGGTTTCATCTTCTTAGATATTCCAAAGATCTTGCAAAGAGCAGTACTCTCGAATGATACAAGTACACTTTCATCTCAGGTCGTCATAGTCCAAGTTTCTGCGTCGTATATGAGGATGGGAATAAAGAGATTCTTATAGAGCGTAATTTTTACTGGCCATGAGATGGATCTACTTATTAGTTATTCACCAATCCTAAAGTAAAATCAGCTTAGAAAGATTATTTTACACTTGGTCTCCAGGCTTAGATTGTTGGTGGTATTTAAGTTGGTTCCGAGATAGACAAGAATAAAGACCTTTTCAAATTTATAGCCTACAATATGTAGCATGTATATATTTTGTATTTGATAACAGGTGACGATATGTTGTCGAGGGTCTGATTCTCGATATGATGTAATGTAAAAAACTGACAAGTGGTATCTATCTATCAATAAATTGCCAATCTGCTTCACCAAATTTTATAAAATGGCAAAATTTGAGCATTTTGCTGAATTTGCACGAAAAAATAAGAACTCTAAATCAATAGACATTTCGAAACTTAAGAAATTAACAACAAAAACACACATGTAAACTTCAGCAATGGAATGTGAGCAAATATTTGCTGGTCGAATTTCAATTTGAAAGAAATTTTTATAGAAAATTTTTAACTCTGCAAAATTGCCGTTTCTGCTGACTTAGCCGGAAGCTGATGCAATTTGCCTAGTACTTAGAAAAAGGCATTATAAAATATATATGTATGCATGTGTATACATCTGTATGTTTAACTTCAAACAACACAAAAAATACACACATAAATGTGCCGGGCTGCCACAATTGCTGGAGAGAAGCACGTACGCACGGCGCTTCAACGCACGCACACGACGATTGTTCGGTTATTCTCGAGTTTTTGCCAAGCATTTCAGCTACGCTTATGTTTATTGTTCAAGTGCGGCCCTTATGCTGCCTGGGTCGGGGGCAAAGCTAACACATTTCACTGTTTTACATGCAATTAATGCAAATCTGCAACTGCAAGCTTTACGCCTCCGCACCTGTTTTGTTTTACTTGCGAACATAAATATGGGCATTCGCTTCCGTACATATGAGCGACTACGTTTGATTTAAGCTGCCAAGCACAGGTGCGAGCGTAGGTGTGCGTCCAAGATAGCGCACTGGCATGTTTTGTACGCCATTGTAGGGGAAATGTAATTAAGTTAAGTGGTTACCAACTTACCTAAATGTAAGCATACACACATCAACACACAAGTAAGCATTTCAGTAGATACGTATGTATGCTACAACGCATATTTAGTTGCAAGCAATTTCAAATTTATTTACCAAATGCGTTGCTGATGCACTTCATACCGAGAGTGGGGGTAAACCTAAGAATTTCCTGGAAGAGTAAGTAAATTTTCTCGTGTGGTTGAGGCAGTTTTAAGTGTTTTAGAATTTCGTGAACACAAAAGGAGTGTGTTCGTATATGCAAATATTTTTCTATGTTTGCCAAGTGTAAATGTGTGCGTTGTTTTTGTTGTTGTTAATCTTATTCTCATATCGTGTGCACTTGTTTACACGCACTTAACATTTTTGCAGTTATTATGGAAATTGTTATTGTGTGACTGACGTGACCTTTGAACTTTGGGTTAGTTTTATGGTACCGAAATAGTTTAAAAAAACTATTATATTCTTAATCGCTAGTCTTTTACTTGGATTTTAAAGTAAGTTAGTAATTTTGCTTGCCTAATATTTGAAAATAATAAGAAACTCTAACAAATCTAAACAAGAGAAAGTTAGTTGAGGTTAAGTACGCACCAAGAAAAGGCGTGCAAATGTCAAATTAAATAGAATTCAAACAATAAATAGACAGACAGGTGGCCGAAACATTCAAAATGTTGGAAGAGATCTTCGGTGATAATTGTTTGTTGCAAGCAAGTGTTTTTGATTGGTGCAATTTATTCAAAGAGAGCCATGAACGCGTTGACGACGAACCCCGTTCAGGACGACCATCAACATCAACTGATGAACAACACGTCAATAAAACAAACAAATTGGTGCTTGAGAAGCGACGATTAACAGGCAAAGATCTTACTGACATTTTAAAAACACGATTGGTTCAAAAATCACTCAAATGTTTCGAAAAACAGCATCGCATTAACATCTGTAAAATAATGCTTTCCCACTACCAGGAGGTCACGAAACGTATTATTACTGGCGGTGAATATTGGCTCTATGCTTAAAACCCGGAAAAAGGCAATCAATCGGCCCAATATTATGGCAAAAGTGAACCGAAGACGAAAAAACCAGGTCAAAGCTGGTCAAAAATCAAAGTTATGTTGACACTTTTTTTCGATTATAGAAACGTGGTGCGCTACGAATTCCCTCCGACCACCCATGCTGTCAACGGGGAATATCATTTCAGTTTTATGCGTCGTTTGATTGAAGCTATTCTTAAAAGGAAGCCGGAATTATGGGCCGAAAACTCTTGGTTTTTACACCACGATAATGCGTGTGTTTTTCCCCAAATTTTCAACCAATATCGTACTGTAACCACCGTGTTCGACTGTTTCCCATTTTTCTCTTCTACCAGTCCCATTTGACAACTCAATTTTAGGAATCGGTCTGCAGGTAATGGTTTCGTCAAAATATCAGCTAACTGTTTATCTGTAGGGGTAATTAGCTTATTTTCAATTTGTTCTCTAGAAAAATGATACTTTATATCAATATGTTTTGTTCTTTTGTGACATGAAGGGTTATTAGCAATGCATATACAACCTTATCTTCACAAATATTTATTGGATTTAACAACTCATCCTTTATACTTTTAAACAACGATTTCAACCATAAAGCTTCTCTTACGGCTTCAAATAATGCCATATATAGTATTTTTCTTCTTTGTATTCCAGTAAATTAAGCATTATTCAAACATTTGAAACAAATATTCTGTAGTATTTTTTCTCTCAGTTCCACTACCACCCCAATCAGAGTCAACAAAACCTATTAAAATATTTTTATAATCATCCCAGATTTTTGCATCTCTCTAACAGCAACATTCTCTAGAGTGATCAGATTTTGTAAAATGTTGTGTCGTCTCACTATGCCTTTCTTTGTTGCTTACACGTATTCACCGCACTTTGCTACAGCCATTTCCACTGGCGAATCCAATACAATATACTCAATAAACATGCTGTCCTTGTTTAACAAGTGGTCAGAAGCACCAGAATCTAAAATAAATGACACAGTGTTATCTTTACATCTCGCTACACCACGCCCCGTCATGAACGCGAATCGCCTGTTTTGCTGTACAGTTGTAATTTGAACGGTCTTGGCTACCTTAGAACCTTGTTTGTTTAAACTCTTTTTATACGTGTAACAGTTCTTTTTAATGTAACCTATTTTTCCACAATGATGGCACTTTAACTTCTTTCTAAAATTACTTTTGAAATTTTTGTTTCTAGTATTTATTTATAAAATTATATGGTATTATTTTGTGAAATGTTCCCTACGGCTTGTGGAACTTTTACACTTGTATCTCTATCAGCACTTCTAAGTTTTGTTTCAAGATCAAGTACTCGATTTTTCACAAATGCCAATGTTAATTTATCTTCAGATAACGTTTCAATCGCGGTTATAACACCATCATAAGACGATGGTAAACTGAGTAACAAATGTGATACTTTATACATCTCGTCGATCTTAGCTGCCGAAGCTAACAGTTCAGTTATAAAATCTTCAAAAACATTGAAATGTATCAATAGCTGTGATTCACTTTTGAATTTTAATGAGAGTAATTTCTTTCGTACAGCCAACTGCGTTGCTAAACTTTTTCTTTCATATATCGTATCCAAATTTCCGAAAATTTGCCTAACTGTACCTTCGTTGCTTGCAAACCCAAGAAAAGAATCACTTAGGAATTCAATTATCAAACTTTTCGCGTTCCTTTCAGTTTTCTACCATGTTTCATCGGGATCCTCTGGGGCACTTTCGTCTACAACGCTCAAAGCATCGACCTCAGCCAAAAGTGCTCTAACGCGAAACTTCCACACTCTATATTTCCTCAAATGAAGAGGTGATCGCCGAAACTGAGGGCAGTTTGAAGCAAATTGCAAATCGTACAACAAACATGGTATCGCAAAGTGGGAGGGTCGCTATATAATCAAAGTATCAGTCTAGAAAGGAATTATATTGAATAAAAATAGACAATAAATATGAGTTATACTTTGCGGGGCCGGGCACTTTTCATTGAGCGTGTAATAATATTCTCAATCCAAACTCTTCTATAAATTTGCGCTTACTGTTTGTTTTTGCACTCACATGCACCATAGATTTTAAGATGTTGTAGTGCCAGTATGCATATGCAGTTCGATTCCAATGCTTAATGCAACATTTGCAAATATGATAATACATGTAAGTAGTTGTATATATAATTATGTTTACCCGAATGCGTACTTTTCCATACATATGTTTATCAGTATGTGCATGTTAGTGGCGCCAGTTTTTCCGAAATATTTTACGATTGCAATATTTTTGACTGGCATCTTTGGGAATGCATGCAGCTGTCATAACTTTCCTTGCTACAACTTATTTCCTCTATTTCTAGTACACTTTTTCAAGCTGAGCTCTTTGTGTTGCTTCGAGCGAGTTAATTCATATACTTATGAATGGTTTCAAAAACTATATATTCTTTTGCTGAATATGAAGTTTATTCTTTTGAATTACATAGTTAAAATGAACATGTTTTTGTATTATCCTATGTCTTATATACTATTCGTTAAGTTGATAACATATCCATGTTTTGTGGCTTAGGTCTAAAGTCTAATCTTATTATTTATTATAAACAAGTGCTTATCATGCGGCTTATCTTGTGGCCTATGCATGTCTTGTATTCAGATATGAGTTCAAAGTCTTGTTTTGATACTCTTGTTTATTTGTTTAGGCAGAGCTGGCTTTATCAGCGTTTCTCATATACTTGTGTATAAATGTCGTTGATACTGGTATTAACTCTCCTCCCTCTTAAAAAAAACAAAATGTCCTCATTTTTATAATGTAAAGTTGGCTGTGAGTTTTTGGAGTTCGTGTAGTTTCTTTCTTTCTTGAGTAACTTGTCGTAGTTTGATTAATTTGAGTAGTGTCCAAATTATCAGGATTATAATTCCAAATGTTGTAATTGTGTAGCAAAAAGTTTGGATCGGGTGATCTTCGATTGGAATGAGTAGTTTATGTAACTTCCGGATATTCGTAAATTTAGTTTCTTCATTGGAGTTGATTACTTCATCAATTGTTATGGTGCCTTCATGTTGGATTATCTGTTTTATTGTATCCTGTATGTTTATGTACTTTCGTCCATTTATTTTAATGGTGTCATTGAACTGGATCAAGTTTACTCCTGAGATAGTTTCGTTATTAATTTCATATTTTCCATCTAATATTATATTACCATAATCTAATATTGTGATATTTGCATTTGTTTCTTCAATAGTTTTACAATTTGCTTTTTCTTTTAGCACTAATTTCGAAATACATTCATTATCCTTGTTGGTTTTACATATAAAAGTATTTAGTGATTGTTTACATTCTTTTACTCTTGAATAATTATTTATATTACATTGAGCTATATATTTGTCTAATATATATTTGCCATGCAGATAGCTTAATGATGTTATTTTAAATAATTTACATTTTTGCGTTATTAAAGGATATTTATAAATGATTACATATGTATCCTTAATTCTAATTACATTTATTGTAGAGTATTCCATTACATTTAAAACTGGAATATCTAACTTTTCGTTTTTTATTATTTGTTTTATATCATTTAAATTTAAAGACTTAGACAAGTAATTTCCTGTCTTTACAGAATTTATAGTTTCGAATAGGGTTTCTAATTCCTTCAAGGTTTCTGATATGACCAGGCTTGTTGAGATTGATTGAGGATCAACCTTTGAGATTGACCGTTCAAAGTGTGAGTTAATGACTCTCTGTTGATTATTATTTTCTATTATTTCATTTAAATGTGTTTTTATTTCAATAAGATCGTCATGATCTGGAATCCCAGTTATAAATTTTATTATAGTCCCTAAAATGTTTATTGATCTTTTTTGTATTGAGTGTGAAATAGTTTGTTCAATTAAATTTGAGATTCTATTTTCGTTTATAATATCCTGTTGTGTCCTGCCAATTGATCTATATTCTATCTGTTTGTATCTTTCCATTATTGTCGTTAAATTAAATAAATGATATAAAAATTCGGTATCTTCATATAGGTATGCGTCGTCAGTTTCGGTGAATATAAATTTTTTATTTTTTAGATTGCTCACTGTGTATGCTTTTATGTTTATTATTAAATTCAATAGGAGTATTACGAATGTTATCTTTATGTAAGACATGTTGTCTTCCTCCTCTCTCTACTAAAACTGTGTCCTCACGGTTTTCTATAACTATGTATTTTAGATATTTTTGTTCAGTTTTTGTACGTCGTTTTGATAGTGCGTAAATTATTTGTTTTGGTTCATAAACTTTTTGTGTTCTTTTCTTATTATGATATTCTAAAACTTTGTCTTTGTTTTTTTCAATCAATTGTTTTATTTCTGGATAATTCTTCCTATTAAAAAATACTTCTACCGGTTTTTGTTTGGTCACCGAGTGTATTGTCCTATTATACTCGTATGCTGCGTTAAATATTTCCGTAACTGGATCGGTGTTATTTTGTTTAGCTAATGTTGCTGCGATTTCTATCAGTGTGCTATGCAAGCGTTCAACTGAACCGTTTGATGTCGAATGAGCTGTTGGCGTACGATTATGTGTTATATGAAGTCGTCGGTATAGTGACAAACAAGATATCGATGTGAATATACTCTCATTGTCGGTTTGTAGGTTTCTACAATATGGGTATGTAAGTGTGAGAATTTCTTCTAGTTTGTCTACGGTGTTGACTTTATCTGCTATTTCTCTCATTAATAAATATTTTGAGTACCTACACATACTAGTTATATATGTTCTATTTCCTATGTGGAATATATCCATACTTATAGATTCTCCTGGTAGATTTGTTGCTGGTGTTCTCCCTATCAGTTGTTTTGTTGGTCTACGCTCGTATTTTTGTTCATAACAATTTGAACAGTTTCGTGCAAAGTTTTTGATTTGTTTCGCCATATCGGGCCAAAAATATTGTTGTCTAATTTCCATCGCGTTATTTTTCTCATTTCTATGCGCTCGGTTATGTGTATTTGTTATAATTTCCAATTGCCTGTTTTTGTCTGTTATGTCTTCGACTAGATTTTGTGCTATAAAGAGCTTGTAGTTTAGAAAATGTTTACTTAGTAGTGATTTTATTGAGAATAGTTCTTGTTCATCGATTTTAATCGCGTTATTGAAATTAGGTGTAAAAATTTCTTTTAAGGTTTTTGTTAGATATTCAGTGTTTTGGTATTCAATAATGTGTCTGTGATACTTTGGAAAGGTCGTTTGTGTTTCTTTTTTATTTCGTTCAGTTTTCTTTAATATGATTTGGTTCTTAAATGAATTTATCGTTTGTTTTGCGTATGTATAGTTTTCGTTTGGTGAACTACGTGTCGAGTGCATCGATTCTATTGTTGAAGTGTTAATTTTTTGTCTTGATAATGCATCTGCTACTACGTTTTGATTTCCTGGTTTGTATACTATTTTTGCTCCAGATTCTTGTATAAAATGTTTCCATCTTTTTAGTTTTATATTTGGATTTTTGTCCGAAATAGAAAATATCAAAGCCTGGTGATCAGTGTGTATAGTTAAATCTGCTATACCGTAAATATAATTCCTAAGTTTTCCAATAGCCCATACTATTGCTAATAATTCTTTTTCCGTTGTACAATAATTTTCTTCTGTTTTTGTTAATGTTCTTGATATAAAAAATATAGGTTTCTTTTCTTGTGATAAGACTCCTCCTATGGCAAAATTACTCGCATCTGTAGTTAAATCAAAAGGTTTTGAGAAATCTGGTTGAAATAGTTCAACTTGTTCTTTTAATTTTGTTTTAATTATTTGTATAGCTTTTATGGCTTCTTTATCTAATTTAATTTCTTTCTTAGCTGACATTTTTTTACTTGTTATACCATTTTCTCCTTGTAGATGTATGGTTAGTGGTTTTGTTATTTTGCTATATCCTTGTATAAATTTCCTATAATATCCCGCCATACCTAAAAATGACCTTAATTCTTTCAGGGTTTGAGGTATCGGATACTTGTCTAATGTTTCTACTTTCTTAGGATCTACCGTTATCCTATTTTGTGTTATTATATGTCCTAAATATTCGACTTGATTTTTAAAGAAGTGTGATTTTTCATCGGAGATTTTCATATTTGCTTTATGTAATGCGCTTACTATTATTTGGATGTGTTTAATATGTTCTTCAGGTGTCGAGGAATATATTAACACGTCGTCGATATATACAAACGCAAATTTATTTATATATTCTCGTAGAATATCATCAACACATCTTTGAAATATTGAGGGTGCATTTCTTAATCCGAAGGGCATTCGTATGAATTCATATTTAGCTCCATTTATGGAAAATGCTGTTTTTTCCCTATCTTCTTTTTTTATCATAATTTGGTGAAATCCTGCTTCTAAATCTATCGTAGAAAAATATTTGGCTTTACCTAACGCTTGTATTGTCATGTTTATGTCCGGAATAGGATATCTATCTGTTATAGTTTTTGAATTTAATTTTTGAAAATCTATCACTAATCTTTTCTTGGGTTTTCCATTTTCATCTATACCCTTTTTTGGTACTGTCCAAACTGGTGAGTTATAAGGACTTCTACTAGGTTGTATTATATTATTCTTTAATAATTTTTTTATTTCTGAATTGACAAAATCGTTATCTGCGTACGGATATTGGTATTGTTTCGTCCAAACAGGTTCATTATTTTCTGTCCTAATGGTTGCTTCTATCGCTGTGGTAAATGGTAACTTTTCTGTTTTATTATTTCTCCTAATTATTTCTCTAATCTCCTCTTCATAATCTTTATTATCATTTGTGTAATTTATTTTTTGATTTTTGTTTTTATTTTTATATTTTAATTGTAGTGACGTGAAATCTATTTCTGCGTTTAATTTTTTTAATCCACAAAATCCTATTATCATATCAAAATCTTTGATATCTTCTAGTTCAAAAAATGGTAAATCATGGTTTAACAGATGTATTATTTTTTTACTAGTCATGATGGAATATCCATGCATTGATTTTGTCCATACAGGATCTATTGATATACTCTTACCTATTCTGCATTTTTTTGATATGTAGTTGTTTGTAGCGCCTGAGTCGATCATGATATTCACTTCTTGTTGTGTCGGACCATCCTTGAGTGTAAGGCAAGGCAGTCCATTCTTTAGCCTAAAAAAGTACTCGATGTATCGTCAGCTTCTTCCATGTGTCTGAAGGTTTGTTCTGGCTGAGGTTCCGGTTGTTGCTGTGTGTTGATCCTTTGTATCTTTTGCGGAATGATGTTTCTGTTAGAGTGATTTCGTTTGCACCCACTGTTTCTTTGAGGTTCGTCAACATCCATGCGTTCTTGTGGTGGTTGATATGTATTAAATCCTCTTTGAGGTTGTGTATAATTGTAATTGTTCCTCATTTGTTGCCTTGGTTGGAATTGATTTTGCCTGAAGTTGTTATTATTATGATTATTATGATTAGGTTGATTATATTGGTTTCTTGACCATTGATTTAAATTATTATTTTGCCATTGTGGTGGATTAAAATTAAAAAGGTTTGTCTTTTCCGGTATTATTCTATGTTGATTAGTTGGTCTTTGCCAAAAGTTATTTAAATTTTGTTTTTGGATTTCGATAGGTCGTCTTAGATTTTTATTTTCACTAGTTTGTTGTAATCGTATTTCGATTTGTTTAGCACTTGTATAGGTTTGCATTAAACTTTGATATTGATTTGATGCTAAGGCTGTTGCCAAATTTTTATTTTTTAATCCTTTAATAAATTGTGTTATAGATTCTTGTTCAATATATTTGTTATTTATTTCTGTTTTTAGAAGGTCCACTGTATTTTTAATCAGCTTCCTGTGCAATGTCAATGTGTATTGGAAATAAGTGTCCAAGTCTTCTGTTGGTTGTTGTGCCAAGTTCTTCATGTGTTCTTGTATTTCATACAGTGCGTTTGGGTCGTGATATAGTGCGTCCAAAGCTTCCATGATACTGTAGAAGTTGAGAGGTGTGTTGTTGCATTCAAGTAACATATCTGCATGCCCCGTGATTCTTCTTCTGAAGGTTGTAATGATATTGTAGAATTGAGGTGTATTCTGGAATACTTGGAGTGGTTCCATGACTTTCATTACATGTGACTTCCATATCGTATACTCTTCTTTGTTTCCTTGGAAAATAGGTAATTCCTTTATGACTTCGATTTGTACATCTGTTACATTCTGGTATTGCATCGTGGCTTCTTGGTATATTGTTGGAGTAGAAGTTTCGCTAGTATTAGGATTTGTAGTTTGGAACATCCGTAATATTAACTCCTTGTCCTTTCTCCTTTCTTCGTCCAATTTCGAGAACTGATTCTGAATGTAGGACATTATGTAGTTTTCAGGAGTGGTAGGGACTGTAGCTGAAGGATTTATGTCCTCGTTAGGCATTGTCCGTTTTGCTCCTTGACTCATTTTTTGAGTGTCTGTCTTCGTTAAGGAAGATTTAAAGATTTTGGCTTTCTTTACTAAAGATTTCAGCTTGAGGATTTAGATGTCCTTCTTTATGCGCTTCGAAGATTCTTAAGGATGCCGATGTCCTGTTGTGCGATCTCCTCCTTCCCAGTAAAGAGCGGTTGAGCCCCCAGTTAATTCATATACTTATGAATGGTTTCAAAAACTATATATTCTTTTGCTGAATATGAACTTTATTCTTTTGAATTACATAGTTAAAGTGAACATGTTTTTGTATTATCCTATGTCTTATATACTATTCGTTAAGTTGATAACATATCCATGTTTTGTGGCTTAGGTCTAAAGTCTAATCTTATTATTTATTATAAACAAGTGCTTATCATGCGGCTTATCTTGTGGCCTATGCATGTCTTGTATTCAGATATGAGTTCAAAGTCTTGTTTTGATACTCTTGTTTATTTGTTTAGGCAGAGCTGGCTTTATCAGCGTTTCTCATATACTTGTGTATAAATGTCGTTGATACTGGTATTAACTAGCGCGTTTGTAGTATAGCATTGTTCCTTAGTGGGGATAGTGAAAGCTGACAAGACATTGCAAACATTTCGATAATGTAAATACAAGTATATATTTGCGAGCAAATTTGAATTGCAAATTTAATAACGTAAGTGCAACATTAAAGCTGCTGCATGCCAGGCTACGTGGCGAATAGTTTTGCGCTTAAAAATTTATCGCTGGACCCGTGCGATACTAAAATGGGAATACATTATGCATAGTTAATAAATTCGATATTCATTTTAAGCGCACAAAAAGTATTCTCAAGTGATAACGGTAACACAATAAAACCATAACTACATCGTTACTTAAAATGCAAAATAACATAACATAACTTTTTATAAGTTTGCAGGCCAAAAAAAAAACGATATGATACTTGTAGAAACCACCCAAATTGAAACAAAATTTTAGTTCTGGTTATGAAATGGTTATATTATGGTTATATATTAGTTAGCATACACTCATGGTTTGGTTATAAAATGGTTATATTGATTATCATACACTCATATTGAAACAAAATTTGAGTTTTGGTTATAAAATGGTTATATTATGGTTATATATTAGTTAGCATATACTCATGGTTTGGTTATAAAATGGTTATATATTGGTTATCATACACTCATATTGAAACAAAATTTGAGTTTTGGTTATAAAATGGTTATATATTGGTTATATATTAGTTAGCATACACTCATGGTTTGGTTATAAAATGGTTATATATTGGTTATTATATCTGAAAGCGGTTTTCTAGTGTTTGTTTTTTTTTTTTTTGATGATACGTTGTTTTTTATTTTAGCTGACGTTATATACAAATACATATTACCGAAACACTGACACATTTTTTACCAGAAAGCTGAGTGCATTACTAGCTCTAAATGGGTGGAAAGTGCAAATTGAGGTCGTGGCATGTGAGACATTGTATACATTTTTTTCTTTGGCAAACTACATGCAGGTCTATGAAAATATATTTAAGCAATCACAGCCGTCTGTATGCCCGCTCTTCAACTCGCCCTTTGGCTGCGCTCAATTTAAATTACCGCTGCTTTTCCGTTCGGATGCGAGTTGATTATTGCATCCGCTTCACTGCTAGTATTACATAAGACAAACAAAATTGCAAATTTGCATAATGCGCACATCCATTCACACTGGATAATACTGTATACATACACACATACTATATTAACTGCTCGTTGGCGATTTCTGCATTGGAGATTTTACGGTAATTCGCTCGGGGTTAAGTGTACCGTAGAAACGGCGACTGTTGCTTTTATTTTGGAATAACTTTAAATAAAAATTCAAAAATGTTGTGGCGCCATTGAGGAGGGTGGAATGGGAAATATTTGTCGCTTCGAGGCGCCTGCAATGATTAATGTTAGATCATCCGTTTTCACGACAGTCAAGTTTGCGTAACCGGAACGGACCCGGATTTTTATCCGGCCAAGGACTGTCAACTCGGCAGAATTCTGCCGCTACAACAACAATATTAATATTAGTTCACTTTCATATACCATATAGTATTTTGCAACAATAGGTATAGCAACAACTGCTGCTTTATATTTTGATGGATTTGTGGAGAATTTTTTTGGACTATGCCATCTGAACAGTAATGCGTTTTCGTTGCCGAGCTCAGTGTGTGTGTGCATAAACAGCTTGTTTACAGATTTGCAGCGAAATAGGATTAAGCAAAATACTGTAGAATTTGAAGTATGCGGAAGTATTTTCTATGCAAATATGCATGCATGAAGAAGTACATATACAAATATGAATATGTAAGTGCTTTTAAGCCCAAAATGGCTTATCGCTCTATGTTTTACTGTTAAAAAAAATGCGAAGGTATTATGGAAATTTTCATATTCTTAGATTTTAAAGTTTAAATCAATCGATAAACAAGAAAAAATGTCAACCACGAAACTATAATATCCTTCACAAATATACAAGAAGGGATGTTCTCCGATCTCTGGAAAGTTCAGTGCCTGGTTTTTATTCCAAAACCAAAAAAAATGCTTATGCTTATCGACCTATGGTATGCTCGGCCCAATGAGAAAAATGTACGAAAGCATAATAAGAAACCGTTTGAAGTTTGCAATCCAGGAAGCCGGCGGACTATCAGAAAGACAATCCGCCTTCAAAAAACAAAGGTCCAGTATCGATGCACTGAAAGAAGTTGTCGACACTGCAAAAAATGCAGTAAGTGGAAAAAGATGGAAAGTTGGTACAAAAAATATTATGCACTGATTACCGTAGATGTGAAGAATACATTCAGTTCTGCTAAATGGGCAAACAAATAGAGGCTGTGTGCTCTCCAGCCGTCGACTTCTAATCGCTGTACGGATACTGGCACTAGACATAATACATAAATTCACAGCAATACGAGTAACAAGTGGTTTCCGAGCTATATCCAGCGAAGCAGCTGAAGTACTAGCTAGTATGCCGCCCTTAGGTATCCAGGGACGCGAATTCACGAGATTATATGAGCTATCAGCGCCAATTACAGAAATCAAAAAAAAAGAAAGGATATAAAGAAAAGCATAATTATATGGCTGCAACGATGGCAAATCCCATCTAAAGGACGGTGGATCCACAGGCTTTTACCTAACATCCAAATGTGAATAACTAGACAACATAGAGACTTGGATTTCCACCTGACCCAAATATTAAGCGGGCATGAGTGCTTCAGAGGCTACCTATCCAAATTTCAAAAATACGTCAGTCCATATTGTTCGATATGTATCCGTAGGAGATTCTGAATACGTGTTTTTCCATTGTCCTCGGTTTCGAAACATAAGAGAAAATTTAGAAACTGCACGAGACTATAGTTTAACGGTGGAAAATTTGACTGCATTTATGTGGCAGTTCTCTGACAAGTGGAACGCTGTTCGCGAAGCGGAAAATTCCATCATGACTAAATTAAAAAATTACAGAAGAATGGGCGTCAGCCCATCCATGCTATAGAGGAGACGTAAAATGTGTTTTCACTTTCATGAAGTAATACCTTATCTGGTGGTTCCGTCCGGGAGAGTCTCCAAGAAAAAACTTAATATTGATCGCTGAGTGTGTATGAAAGCTATATATTACAGTGTTCCGATCCAGACAATATGTTCAGATATATAAACTTAGCTCCGGATAGAAAACTGTCTCACATTTCGATTGTTAAAGAAAAAAATGTTTCATACAAGAACTTCAATTTGTATGGCGTTTATATTTTTCAGTGATCCGATATCGACGGCTCCGACAAATGAGACGCTTCTTAGGGAGTAAAAGACGTTTGCAAAATTTCATCGATTTATGTCTCGTGGCACTAGTTCGCATAAATGGTATACAGACAGACAGATACATACATATATGGGCACAAATTTGATATACCCAAAATTGTACCATATAAATCATACGATTACCTTTTTTCAGTAGCCATTTGTAAGGTTTACATATTCTATGCTTATTCAAATACACTTTTTGAACCTTGAAACAAGTGGAAGCCGTTGCTAGTAATCTCAGCCCAAAACTACACCACTTGAAGTGCATTGAGATAGGCGGTAAATAACTTGTGATTTTGTGATATGCATATGGCACGGCCACTTGTAACTGATTGGCGCTCATTAACTGCTCGTAAGTGTAATTATCGCTGACATTTACGGCTGGCATTTGCATTCGCAGATGTGCAAACAACCGAAAATCACCGATGCAACTACAATAAACACACTTACACGACATGCTTATGTGAAAATCCACATGCCACAATGGTTCGCTAATGAGTGCAATTCGCCTACTTTAAGCTTAATTGCATACATATGTATTTATATTGATATCAATGTACCTATTTATATGTATTAGTATTTATTAGACAACAATTTTAATTGAAATATAATTTACAGTTATTTGTAATTTGTACATATACAACAATATACATTCCAAGAACAAAACATTCTTACATGAATATTTGTTTCTATATTAATACAAGCATATTGTGTTTACATTCAAGCATACTTGCCTGACAGAAATGCATAGAATGTGCTTCGCCCGCAATCAAGTGAGTTCAAACAGTCGAACCGCAGCTGGTCCACTCCATTCACAGCAGAGCGCAGAAATCGAATATCTAAGTGGGCTTACTCGTACTCAAAATATAAATTATATGTATGTATGTATATGTGTATGTGTGCGAAATTACTTAATCGTATGTATGTTATGCATGCATTACGGTGGGTCAGAAAAAACTTAATATTTTTTTCATTAGTTCGCATGAAAAAATTAACCGATATGATGAACAAAGTACTTGACTCGCATTATGGTGCTCCAAAAAATATTTTAATTTTTATACTTTGGTAACCGATATAACGAATGAAATTCTGTCAAAGTTTGAGGTGGCGTAGTGTGAATTTCGATGTCGCATATAAATAAACCAGGAATATTTTCTTTTTTTTTTTTTAGAATATTTAATACATTTGAACAAGTTGCTGGATAATAAAAGTTCAAACTCATGTTTATTTAGAAGTGAATAATCCAGTCCAGTGTCCTTCAGTCCAAAAATCATAATTTTTACAATCTTTTGTGTAATAAATAATGGCTGAAAATCAAAATCACTTATGACTCTTGTTGTTTTCATTCGATAAATTCATAGAAAAACCTTTTTTCATGCAGCACGATTATAAATAAAAAACGATACAGTTTTACATTTACATATAATAAAAAATTAAAAATATTAAAAATTTAGAATTTTATTGTGCCATACAAGTGTTGACTCGTATTACTTTTTTCCGTACCCTAGTATGTCGGCTAAGCACATGTGTGCCTGCATAACTTCATTTTATTTATTGTAATATAATTTGGTATTTGTAATTACGTAAATTATACGAATTTATTTCTAAATAATTTGATTTAGTTTATTGACTATGCATATTGTCTGTGGATTGTGAGGATGTGCAACAAAAACAACACTGCTAAACCAAAATAAATACATATAAATATATAGAAGATATGAATTAACCCAGCACGACTATAACGCGCCCGATTTAACATGGGTGGGTGGCGATGGCTCTTCAGAAATTTAATCTGCTCATAAGTATTAGAGATTATTTACTAAGCTTAAAATCATATGGCTTGCCATAGTTAAATGCTTTTTAACTATGCACATACGTAATATGTATTAAGTGGGCTCATCTGCAGTTGATTGGGTAATTTTTTTGGCATTCAGAATGCCGCTTCTAAATAAGAGCAGAATTTAAATCAAAAAACCAAATATGTAGCAAAAAATAGTGAAATTGTGTTTTGGAAAATTTAATTCAACACTTATAAAAATGTTAAAATTCTTAAATTATTGGTCAGTTGTTGATTTGCCAGGCCTGAAGCCATACTGATATGGTTCAATCAGTTTGTTGTCGATGGACAAGATTAAAGTCCATCATCAACAAACTGATGCTCAATAGAACTTTATATGCGATATTGTTTAATTTTTATTCGAACTTCTTCTTCAAGGGGTCCATCGCCATCGTTTAAGCAATCGGCTGGAAAAGTGTTTCCTCTATAATTTCAGTATGCTCCCGGCATCCGTCACTAGATCACCTCTGTGGGTCTACAAAATTATGCTCCATGCTTAAATCCTTCTGTTAGTCGCCGCATCTTTTCATATAATTTTCGAGCATTATTCCTGTCGACCAACTTGCCAAGCTCTTTGCACTCACGCATTTCGATCCCTCTCTTTTATTTTTTCAAATACGTCTAGCTTCTCTCTTCAACTCTCGGTATCATCACATCTCGCACGTGTTGTGGTTTCCAGCTGTTCTTCTGTATTTTCCGAAAACCAATGGTTTCGCTTGCAGCTGTACGTAAGGAGCTTGAAATGCCGTCTCACAGCTCCTTTATGCCGAGTTGGTGATGAGTGCTCTCAGGCAGCAGTAGTGCAGGTCGTGTCGAAAATCGTTCGAGTGTCTGTTCTGATTGCAGCTTCTCGTCGTCGAAACTTCTTTGTGTTTGTTGACGTGGGATTTTTTCTGCCAGAGACGTGTGCGTATCTTCACTGCAGACAAGTATTGTTCGAAGTCAATGTTACGACCTCGGAGGGTACGCACGTCTAAAACACTGGAGACGGAAGCGTCTGTCACAACACGATCAATCTTGTTGCTGATTTTTCGACTTGAAAACAGCCAGGTAACTTGATGAATCATATTTCGGGCCCCGACAAAGTCGCTCCGCCTCAATCTATTTGGAGATGTTTCATTAGGGACTCTGAAATTTCCGACCGTTGTGCCAAACACATTACAATTTCCTGAAAGTGGAGTGTTAAGGATAGAAGACCTTTGACGACTCCAACCATATTACTAAGATCCATTTGGCTAGAAATAGAAGATTTTTAATCTGTCCATTATCGACACTACCTCAAAGTTGCTTTGTATACAACAACCGTGTGTTACTAGCACCTCAAACAATATTTGAAGGAGCTGATTAGTCTAGAGCAACTTAGAGTAGTTACGTTTCCAACTGCTCCCGAGCAAGCCAGCCCGTCTGCCTTTTCATTTCCTTCTATTCCTATATGACGGGTGAAAAATATGATCTTAACCAAGTCTCTTATTGAGAATCTAGTTAGTACTTGCATAACCTAACACAGTGAAACTTAGTATTCGTGCTACGGATAACCTCAATTGCTGTTTAGCAGTCCACCATAGAGTTTATGGACTTTGGTTTCAAGCTATCTTATGTGTTTAGATTAATAGATTAAAAACCTAAAAAAAATCCTATTTCATTGGAACTGTCGCTCATTGAAACATTGAGCCATTTTTCTCTACTAGGTAGTGAAAATGTTGTGTTACATTCCTCATAAGCCTCGTTTGCTCGGTCGTACTGCCAATTTAGCTCCAGTTTATTAACAACAATATGATACCCGTCGAGTCTGACTCTAGTAGCTTAAAATCATGAGTTGGCTGGCTGCAAGCATTGCTTCGTACTTCATTTGTATACCATATGTCGAGAATAAGCTCCAGAGCCTTTGTCAAATTAGTTTTTATTCCGTCCGTAATCCGAAGCGAGCAGGTCTGTTGCAGCTGTTCTAAAGATTTAATACGGCACCTTTTCGATAATATCATCCACCGTACTACGGCACATTATGTTAGTTTGCGACTGATGGCACTAGCCAAGCTTGAGACAATGACTCTTCTACAGGAGTTTCACATTCGAAGGTCTTTTAAAGCCATGCCGTCAATGTATCCTCTGCGGCATAATCTTTTATCTAAGTTATATATTATCCTTAGCATCTCTTCTTGCCGAGTAGAAGTATTAATTCTTTTATCAAGGTGACCTAAAGTAAAAGGGAGGAGTAAAAAGGTGCACTTTGTCCGGGCTATATGGTGGATGCGATGAAATCCGACAGCCGTAGCTTCTGACGAGTCATCAACGACTGTGTGGTCTGGCGTTGTTCTAGTGGAACACTACACCCTTCCTGTTGGCCAATTCTGGACGCTTCTGGTCGATCGCCTGCTTCAAGTGGTCCAGTTGTTCGCAGTAGATGGTAGAATTAAGCGTCTGGCCATATGGGAGCAGCTCATAGTGGATGATTCCCTTAGAAATCCACCAAACACACAGCAAAACCTTCCTGGCCGTCAATCCCGACTTGACCACTGTTTAAGACGATTCACCGGCCTTCGACCACGACTATTTTCGCTTGATATTGCCGTGTGTGATCCATTTTTGGTCACCAGTCACCATCCGCTTCAAAAATGGGTCAAGTTCGTTCCGTTTCAGCATAATATTGCAAGCGTTGATTCGGTCCAGAAGGTTTTTTTTGCATTAAATCTTGCGGCGCCCAACCATTAAGCTTTTTTGAAATTCGATTCAAGCCAATATTTTGGAACCAACTCACATGACCCTTTAAACTAGCGCTTCCATTTATTTAATCATTTGCTAAATTTGAATTTAATATTCGTTTTAGGCGCACTTTAAGCAATTTGGATTTAAAAATGTATTTTGTTATTAGTTTTACAAAGTTTTAATTCTGTTTATTTTTCTATGCATTAGGGCAGTCGGAATAAATCGAGCATATGTATGTATGTGTTTATGAATGTTTGCAGTCAAATAAATTTCAAATTTATGCGATTTGCATAATTAGTAGTAAAAAGCAATTTAATTAGCAATTTCCGGTTGAAAAATAAACAATTTCAATATTTTGTGGTCAGAAAGCAATACATTGAGCGGTCAGGCGGTTTGTTGGTCTAATCTAAAGCACATACACGCACACATTTGCAATGTAGTGTATGTTATGCTAATTTCTGTGCATTAAATATTTCAATTTTCGGTCTGGATATCGAGGTAATAAAATTAAAATTAATACACATTTAATGGCAAAATTTTGTTTAAATTGCACAAATAAAATCTGTTGAAAGTTAATTCTGCATTGTGTACATGTGTGAACCCTTGAACCTTTTGCATTTATAACGGCGTAAAATATCAGCTTTCTAAAGCAGTAATGTTGAATTCCTTAACGCCACATGCACGGTTGAACCTTTTTGAACATTCGTGTGATCCATACATTTACTTGAGGACAGCCTTTGACCGTTGTGGCATGTGTTTGTGACACGTGGCATGAACATGATATTGCATTTCTTTGCACCATTAACCCTCATCGAATTAATAACAAGTTGGCGCAATTATCTGCTTTTTATTGAGTTTTTATTACATCGTAATCGACATAAATTTTCAAAGTGCGCGCAAAACCCTTTGCTGGTGCCGCTCTCGCCACTTTTCCAATTTTACCTTTGCACTTTGGTCGGGTGTTATTACCGCACTAATGTGTTTGTTTGTGCCGCGTCTGCAATCTCATCATTTGGTATTTTTATGTATATATTTTTTCATTACAAAATAACTTCACCGGAAGTTTTCCAGTTTCGCTATTATATTTTCTTTTACATTTTATGGTTTGAAATATTTTGTGCGAATGCCGTTCGGCGCCAACGCACGTACACACACGCCCTGTGAACCCTAAAGGCATGCGTTCAGCTTGGGGTCAAAGGAAATTAGCAAAAACATGCCGCAAAGCAACAATGTGGCTGCATACTTTTTGCCGAAGAAAAGGAAAATATTGAAAAAGCCAACGGCATTAGTGAAAGGATGCGGCGCGACCACAGCAGGTGTAGTGCCTGACGTTGGGAAACGAAGGCATGGGTCATCGCTTACATGCTCGAAATTAGCAGGTAAATATGTAGTTGCTATGGCTAAAGAGTGTAGGTAAGTGAAGAGCAAAAAGAAATTAGCACGCTGGCACAATTTATACGGTTGGCTGTGGCAGGACGAAATATGTTTTCAACCACTTCTAAGGCGGAATTCCCTTTAGACCTTTTTTCGATAAACCAAAAAGTAAAGAAATTTCTTAATATAAGCGCTACGTGTATTGTAGTAAAAATCCCGGCGGGCATAAAAGCTATTATTAAGGCAATCCAGTTGAGGCGAAAAGTGTTGCACAAAAGCAAACAAAACTGCCTCAACTCACAAATTAAGTAGGTTGATGTAAAATTTTCAAAATAAGTACATTGCAAAGCATTTACTACAGCGACCATATAAAGTAGCGCAAATTTGGTGCAGGATTCAAGGTGGTAGAAAGACTGAGTCGTCGAGTCCTGGCATTCACTCCGGTGAATGAGCGACTAGCCACAATCCACATCAGAGCAAAATTTTTAAACATAACATTGATATGCGTTCACACCCTGACGGAACAGAAGGACGATGTTACCAAAGATGCCTTTTATGAGCTGTTGGAATGTGCTTTAGAAAATTGCCAGGGTAGACAAAAAGAGCATCTTTGGTACAATATTTGAAAAATTCATCCTCTATGACGAAATTTCTTCAAATGGGTTAAGGCTACACGACTTGCACTCCAGCTCTCTGAGAGCACTCGTCAGCAACTCGGTAAAAGCAAAATGGGGAATGGTATTTCAAGCTCCATACGCACAGTTGCAAGCGGAACTACATACTAGTTTTCGCAAAAGTTGAAAAACAGCTGGTATGATGTGGAGCGTCGTGTCGCAGTGGAGAGAAAGCTAGCAGCCTACGTCGCAATGCTACAATCGACCACAACACTAGCGGGGTGGGATATTTGAAGAGGGAAGCGAGACGTATATGATTGCCGACCGAGCTATTTAAATAACCCGACGATTGGAAAACATGTCTAGTTAATATATATAAATATTTAATATACTTACTATATTAAATACTGTATAGTCAAGCATAGCGTGTGAAAGACTGAAGCCCAGCAAACTGATTAGACTTTATCAGTGTGCCTTTAGACCTGCTATATACTATCGAGCTCGTCATGAGCCTAAGCTTAAAAAAGACCCGTGAAGGAAAGATCGACACACACCTCCTCTTCATTGTTTCCAACCAAAAGACAACGGCTGCGCTGGCGGTCATGTTGTCCGGTTGGAACACTCCAGCTTTGAAAGTTTTCGATATAGAAACCTCCGGGAAAGCAGAAGAAGAGGAAAACCTCCACTCCTTTGGAGAGATCAGGTGAAGAAGGAGCTGACTGTACTTGGTTTTCCGAATTGGCGCCAAATAGCGAAAACGAAGAAACGAGTAAAGAAGAAAAGTTATTGCCATTGGCCATTTGGCGAGGGTTGCCTACCTGACTATTCTTTTTACACTTTTAATGATTTTGCGCTCCTGTAGGATTGCTTATATTACCTTTGCATTTTGCATACCAACAAAGCGTACGTACGCATAAAATCGCTGGTCATTAAGCATTCGACCGAGGGTGTCCTTTATTTTTGCCATATTTGGTATTTCATTTCAATTTACATATATAGCTTTTATTTTTATTCCTTTCTTTTGCAATATAAGGTGACGTATCCACGCGCTGCGCTATTTATTATTTGCATTATTCATATTTGATGGTGCAGGCCGAACAGCTGTTAAACACCAGTGCGCCTTCCGCTTAAGAGTCAACGTTGTTAAATACATGACATATTATGCACATACATACGTTTACATATATATATATGTATGTAAAGCGATTGACATTTTGTCAAACAACGAATGGGACACTTTATAAATGGACGGCAATTTTTACCAATCGTTGGCTGATGGATTTCTTCGACACACACTCGTACGCAGAAAACTCAAAGGTGAGCTTCGATTCGATTCTAGGCATTTTCATTTTGTATTATTCCATGGATTTCACATATATTGCATGTTATATAAAAGAGTTTTTACAAAGGTTTACATTGTATGCTTCTATGGTTGCGGAACTCCAGCAGGTGTTGGGACAAAAATAATCGGTTTTCAGGAGGAGGAAGTACAAAAGGATAACAACGTAGGCAATCCGTGTACCGGAAGAGATACACAGGATGTTGTTGCTGCTGCATGTGTCCATTTGTGGCGCAGAGTAAAACGCAGCTATTGGCATTTCAGTTGTTGATGACTGCTGAACGCGCAAGTTAAGTAGGGGTCCATTTGTTAAAGTTGCGCGAAAATCGTAAAAAATAACATCTTGCGCCTTACACTCCGTGCTTGTGTTTACGTGGAAACGGCACCACGGATGTGTAGCTTCTTAGCGACCTTTTTGTTTGTGTGCTTGGAAGGACGTTCGTTAGGCACTGCAATCGAATTTCGTGCCCCAGAAAATAGCCACAAATTAAACACGGTGCAGAATGTGCAAACGCCACCTGCCTTCAGCACGCACATACGAAGGTCGCCTTTTATGTTTCGGGATTATAGAACAAAGGACAAATACAAAATTTCGAAATTTTTAAAACCTATACACTTTTGCTCGTATTTAAAATAAGCACTTTTGTCACTCTGATAGAGGTATCACCAAAAAATGCATTCTCAACGAGGCAGTTGTATTTCAAGTGTCGAAAAACCTTGACTTTGACCTTAGTTTTTTTAACGTACTAGAATCAAAAGAAGTCATTTGGTACCAAGTCAGCACTATGTAATACATGACTCTTCAAACCGATATTTTGAGTTCTCAAAGGGGCAGGAGTTTCAATCGATGTGGTGAAGAGTGACCGGTCTTCGACTGGCGAACCCGTCGAAACTTGCTGTTCTGCTTTTTTGTTGCTTTTGTAGCGTCAGAAAACATTCCTGAAGTAATTTCGAAGAATAGTGCCTAGTTGACAGTCCTTAGCCGAAAAATAACCTGGGTACGTTCCGGATACTGAGACCCGACTGTCATGGGAACGGGTTCTGCGTTGTTCTAGTGGTACGATTGCGACATCTCCAGTTTTTCTAAGAAAAATAGGCAACCATTGGTCAGTCGTCCGCTTTTTACTTTCGGTCGCTTACGCGTAAACCAAATGTTTCATCACCTATCGACCGACCTTCAACAAGTTGTGTGGGCTCCCACGTGAACATATATTACTAATTACAGTTGTCTCTATCTCACGAAAGTTCACATGACGATCTGGTAATATTAGTATGCGCACAACATCAGTAGTTTCCAAAAAAAAAAAAAAACAGATTTTGGACAACCTGCACGTAATCCCTTTTGAAGTGATCTATGACCTCGACTGGATTCACCATATCCTCGATAAAAACGCGTCCTTAATAGCACTTTATTAGCAAGAAATTGACAAGGTTCATCGAAGTAATGTTGCAGAGTTAATACATTTCGAAAGTCGAAAAAATAATTACACGAAAATGATTTTGGGCCGAGATGAATATTTTAAATTACTGTAAACAACAAAAAATTGCTCGTTTGTCAAAACGTTCTGAGTATGTGTATAAAACATCAAAATTTTCAAACTTTGCAATAAAGTTGTGAGTTGCCAGATTGCAACACTAAGGTTGGCAAATCCTGAAATAAAAGGCAACCCACGTATGCATATTGAAGTGGCCAACGAGGCATCACGCGAAAGTCGGCAAAAAAAATATACCATATTTACGAAAAAGCAAACAATGCCAAGTGTTGTGTGTTTAACGGTTGCTGCGGTTGCGCGCTATTTTTTTTTACCGAACCCAATTGCCCACCGCTCTGCCGTTATTATTGCTGTTGATGTCGGTTTTTCTCCTTCCGCCCAACAGGCAATTTCCATGTTGCAATCAAGCGATGCGCGTAAATGAAACAAAAGAAATCTATAAATGGGCCTGAATAATACATGGCCAGTAGTCATTTACCGAAGCCGCCGTCTGTCGTGTGAATTCACACGCGCGCAAGTTGGCTCTGAGCGCTGAGGCACGAGTGTGCAATCGACGGATCATACACGTACACACCTCTTTCAGAAGTCAATACTTTTTATTTGGTCGAACTGTTGCAGTGGCTGACATCCCGAGCGCTGTATGACCCGCTATTTTACAATGCTCAACACATTCCAAGAGCAGCATGCGTAAGTGAAATGAAATTGTGAAGGAAAGTGAAGAAAAGCATTTATTCTCGCTTAGCCTCAGGCAACGGAAACTATCAAAGACGGAATAATGTGTGTCGGGTACAACTAATGTGCGAAGTACTAGCTCCTTTCAGTAAATGTCTTTGTACGCGCAGATATCTGTATTTGAAATATTTTGTTTGATTTACCATTACATTCCATTCCATTTCCGGCATCAAGTGTTATATATGGAGAAACGTTCACAACGACGCATCATTCTAAAGGGTATTTTTTAACATGTGCTTTCGAAGAAGAAATAAAAAGTATATAATTTAATATTGTGGTAAAAAGGTAAAGGTTTATAATAACGTTTTTAAAATGATTTCGAACAAATGATCAGCGCGGCTTGCTCGAACAAGTTGCAGCGAAAAGGCCCAATTTTCTACCACTTTTCGCAGCAATTGGTGCCACATGCGAGCAATAATGCTTTAATATTCCCTTCCGGGGCGTCCATCATCGCGGTTTCATCAGCATAGACTTCACTTATCATGTCTCTGTAGAAAGAACGCTTGCCTTTATAATTATGGCCGGTTTCGTTTTTAAAGAAATGTCGACCAATGATTTCCTCTGTCCATAGATCACACCACACAGTGACTTTTTGAGGTTGCCACATCGTCTCAAAAATGGCTTCTGGATTTTCTTCACTTCAAATGCGATAATTTTGTTTAATAGCGTACCAAATCAACTAAATATGAGCTTCATCGCTGAAAATAATTCCTTGTCGAAATCGTGATCGGTGCCATCTCATTTTGCGTCCATTCACCGAAAGTTCTACACACTTGATGAACCTTCTATTTCAATTCTTTCACGAGTTATATTTTGTAGGCCCACAAACCAAGATTCCTGCGCAAAATCTTCCATAAAATGGAAGGGCACTGCTGTACTCGTTCGGGTTTTCTCTGCTCCACACCAGCATTAACGTCTTCGTTGCGCACGGTACGGATCTCTTAGGTTACGTATTATTTACTAAAGTAAACATTTTGCTAAACCGATTCCTGGTTGCACGAATTACCGACTCTGCTGGGCGATTATGTCGATCGAATGTTGAGGGGTTTCATGGGTTTCCTCGGGTCAAAAACAACCTTTTTTCAACCAATTTTTTTTTTCAAATAAAAAATATAGTATTTTATCAGAATTATTAATTGTTACAAATACACACTATTAGCAAAGAAATTTTGAAATTTTTGGAAAAAAATATTTTAAACTCGGTCATTGCGACGCCATTTTAGGTGGCCCCTCGAAAACAGATGCACCCGCGTTGGCAGGATAACGTGTTTTAGTTAAAACCTTAGAAGGAAAAAACTGAAATTTTAATTTTTGCAAACATTTTTACAAAAAATTTAAAAATTTCAATGAAAATTTTGCGAAAAAATCCTTCGACCAAGTCTTTAGGAATTGTATCTGAAAGACCTCTGTAAAAGTTCATGAAGATCGGTGAGTGTTCTCGGGAAATATTGGCGACCGACTTCAAAAAAACAGTTTCGAGAAAAACGCGATTAAAAACGGCGCACTTAGCCTAGCTAACTCTGAGCGCACAAGTTCTCAAAGCTGTATATCCGAAACTATTACTCGGATCGACTTAAAAATTTGAGACAATATTCTAGAGGTATTGTAAAATTTAAACGAATTAAAAAAAACGATTTTTTGGAACCTGTAAATCCATGTAACCACGTAAATGCAGCGCGCCAAATAGAAAAATTATTAATAAGAAATGTTCGCGATTTGCGTTGGTCTAGCGTAAGGGTGTTCTTTATGAAATGACAAATCAAACGGATGATTAATCAAGTAACGGTGGTCTAAAAGATCACCTTGGAAAAGGATTGCCTCATTGAAAATAACACGTCTAAAAACATACCCTTTATTAGTGTACTTCAATAAACTTACATATACTATTCTCACTCACTCTCACTTTTGCCACAGCAAGATACACCGACCCTGGGCGATATTTTCTTTCTTGCGCTATTGACTGAAGCACTTCTTTAGCAGCTGCAGCACATGCTCCATCACTTTTCATTTAAATTAATTATTTCTCCATTGCTCTCACCTAGCTGTCTGGACCACTCCCAATATGCTATGCAATAAATGCACGTGTCTATGTGCTGAGTATTGCTCGACAAAGCAACATTTAAATCCTTTGTTTACCTGAGCACTTTGTCCTGCAGCGTCTTTGTTATTTTAATTACTTTGCACAAATTGACATTAATTTGTAAATTTCCTGCTTTGCTCTGTTAAGTTTGCGTTTGTTTAACACTTGCCGCGGAGAACTGGAGCTGTGTTGCGGTGTTGGTGTTGAAATGTCTACAAGTTGGCAACACTTGATACAGCCACGGAACGTTTCTGTTGCTATCGCCGCTATCTGTTGTCTGATTTTAATGCGCTTAATTGCTAAACATTTATCGAAATACATTTTATTCTCACAGCATTTTAATGGGCCGCTAAGTGGAAGAAAGATACGCAACAGCAGAATAAATTAAATTTGCAATAGTTGTTAAAAATTTGCTGACGCTACCACGCCTCGACCATTCAAGATCTTGTACAATGCACTGCAATTTGCAAATAGTAGGGCAATTAAGCTAATTCAGGCGTTTAGTCTGAACAATTAATGACATAGTAAGTCATTAGCTGTTAACGCTTAGCCAAATGCAACACTGGTTGGCCGAGTACCCATACACGTGCGTTGTATGTAGTTTTGAGCGCGAATCGCCACCAGCCGGCGCGTGCACAAAATCTGATCGATACTCGTATATGTTCATACCCACCTCGTTTGCCACAAGTAAATAAATACAATAGCGCGTTTGGCCGCTATTTTGCCGCAAATTACAAATTCAATTAGTGTGAGTTGCCAGCGGCGCGTCGAAAAGCATTTTGTTCACGCCCTAATCGCGCGTCGGCTGCTACAACATTTATGCATTAACGCTGCCATTCAGAAAAGCAACAACACTATATGTGGGGGCTGGTGTGCGAATTTGGTTAAACTTATAGACTGACCTTAATTTTTATTTATTTATTTTTATTGACTTTTGGCTTCTGCTTTTCAGCAGTAAATTCTCCCACGTTTATTTGGCTTTGAAACAAACTCAACAATGCCTGATGTTTTTGTAACAATACTTCACGATACAATAATGCCCGATATAGTACCACTTGGTCAAAATAACAAGAACATTTTTAATTGTTTCCAAATTTTCAGCAATTCGGACGATACCTCCGACCCCTTTTCCTATTTTCAAGACTTCTTTCAAGCGATATTGGTAAGATAATACCTTCCCGAATAGTCCAACGTAGGTTACAACAAGCTAATTTACCTGGCAGAAAGTGAGCAAAATACCTTTACTGCGAAAAAACATCTAAGAATAAGATTACAATATGCGAAAATTCATGGAAATTGGTCCGGCCTTCGAAGTTGGTAAGAGATTGGTTCCACGGCAACGGTTTGAGTTCTCTTACTTGGCAAAGTCAGTCTGCCGACTTTAACCCAATCGAAAACCTTTGACGGGAGCTGAAACAATGGATCGGGAAGCAGTAATTCCAAAATAAGCTGAAGTTTCGAAAATTTGTTGAAACAGCCTTGTATGAAGCTTGAAATGAAACATGCTGCAAACTTATCAAAAGTAACGAGCTATTTACTAAATAGTGCTCAAAGAAGAAAGCAAAAATCAAATAGGGCACAGAAAACCGAAATTAACAGTATTACGATTCGGTGATTAAAACTTTTTCGAAACAACAAATTCGAACTTAACCTGAGTATAATGAGGTGACACTCATCAGAAATAGCTAACTTGCTAATGTCGCAAACGCCACCGTCCCATTGAAGCCCTAGCAGGCGTCAACCCTCGCCTTGACCGTTACAAAGTCAAACTAAAGCTAAGCAAGCGTTTAGCGCCAAAGGTCTCATGAGGAAGGAGCCTCTCTTGGTAAAAGATTGCGAACGAAGCCTGCGCCAACCTTCAGCGAAATCGCTAAAAGTGCTGTCTCAATAGAGCTTTGTGTGTTCGATCGCAGTATGGGAGATGGTGCTGTCTCACGCGAAGAATGGAAAAGAGTGGTGGCGGCTATCTCTTCAGTCTACCTAAAGGTGGTCAGAGAAAACCCTGTAACTTGCAATATACAAGTCCGAGTTAAGAGAGACACAGAGGATATCATGGAAAAGCTTCTGTTAATAAGTGAAGGGGGCTATCATGAGTCCTCCAGGTTCAGGAGTACCCTCGCAATGAACCACGTTTCCCCGGGTTATTTTAATGGTAAGTGCGTCCTAAGCAGTTGAGAAAACAATACGTTCTCTGGAGGAACATTTCTCGAAGTACAGCAAGATGAACGATACTTGGCTTTAATTCATTCAAATTTTTCAAGTCCGAAGGACAGATGGCATTATATCAGCGCAGCAAACTGTTAAGTTGTCATACAGCTTGTTAGCACGAAAAGTAGACTGCATTAGATCTAAGAAGACTGCATTAGACTGAGTTATCGCCAGGAGCCTGGAGACGAGTCACAGTTACGTTCATCCCGAAGTACGTTCGGGGCATCCCGGCCAAGGAGACTGGAGCAACGTACAGTATTGTTTTTGGCCAGAGAGGCCACCAAGCTGCTTGGGTTTGCCTGTATTTTTCAAAGCAATTTTATCGGAAGTCCGGGGGTATCCCTGCGTGGTAAACACTCTAATCAATGACTGAGTTAAATTGTTAGTGAAAATCATTTTCTCATCCGCCATGAATAATATCTGACAAAATGCATGTTAATAAAATTCTTCTACGAAGACAATTTTATTGTGTTTGCAACAAGTCAAACACCAATTCGAATATCACGTTTCAATAATTTGTACTAAGGGGTACTAAAACAGGGAAAATGTTGACAATATAATGCAAATGCCGACTCTTCATTCCTCAACAATTGAAATGAAAAGGACGCGTTAAATCCAAACACGTACTAACAAATAGAATCAGATGAAGAAATCAAAAATGCCGCCGAAATCCGAATTGTTTTTAAATCTTCGTACGCACACGTAACGGCAATTTAACGTTCGTAAAAACAATTACCCTTATCTACGTTTCTTTGTTGCCCCTGCGTCGTGCATGCAAAAGTATCCTTGTATGTATGCACCCATGAGAATTGAAAAAGGCTGACATAACCAGAACAAGACGGCGTCGTGTCAAGGCCAGTGACTGCTTTCCTATTTCTAGAAAAACTGCAATTTTTTGTTCATTTTTTTGCGTGATTTCTTTCCTTTTTGTAGCACTTTGAAAACGACACTGCAGAAATGGCGCCCAAAAGAAACAATCAAAACCGCGAAAATGGATCAACCGTACCCTCGGTTTGAAGAAAAAACATTTGAGGTTAAAATACGAACACAAGTAGATTTTTTGCCAGTCTTCAAGTGCGCACACAAAAACGAAGTACACAAGTATTCTAATTCGCTAAAGTAAAAGAAGCAATGAGACCATAAAAAATATGCGGTTTAAGCTTGCTGCTTCTGCTGCTCTGTGTATATCCGGCTTGTTGTGACAATGACAGAGGATACCGCCAAGCCATCGGCCTCCGCAACTGATCTATGTGGCCTAACGCGGTCGCTCTCCGCACCTAATAGGCATTTTATCTCTTCACTTGCCACGCTTTGTTTGTTGCTGCCATTGCAATTCCTTTATTCTCCGTGGCATGCGTGCGTGACTAAAATCAATTTGTTGCCGGTCGAAGAAGTTGGTCGCCGCTGCAAAGACACCGCAATAAATGCCAACAAAGTCCTTCTAGCATAAAATACATTGAGCTCGGAGCGGGAAATATGTTAAGTGTAGAAGGACGCAATTACATTGTGCAAAAACAACGGCACAAAACTATGTCAAACGGCTAGTCAGCTTAGTGCTCGTGCTCCGCGCCGCAGTTGCAGTATGGATTGCGGATTGTCGCAGTGGTAAGAAGCAAGTACATTGTTGCGACTGGCGTTTAGTTGTGATGGCGGACTTGAAGGATCTTCGTTTTATGTGTAAGTCTGCATGGTACACACATACATACATATCACGCAGTGCAACTGTTGTTTGACTATAGCATTATGCAGGAAATGGCTTTATTGTTGTGGTTATTTGACAAATGTTGACATTTTTCCATGAACACGCAATCGCAACGGCTACAACAACAATTGTTATTTCCTTAGTCAACAATACTCACACTGAACACTAAAATGTAATGAGGAAAGGTTCGTTTCGAAAGCATAAAAGCTAGTTGAATATATATAATGGGAACAAAAAATAGTTTCTAATATCAACCGGTGTCAATTCTTCATTTCTAGAAACGTTTTCTTTCGATCTTGATTTTATCATGGGTGCGATTGATATCCATAATACAGCGCTTCTAAGTGACAATCAGCCACTAAACAGACACGTCGATTAAGTTGCATTAATGTGCGGTGATTATGCAATTTTATGAACTGGGATCTACGGCTGATTCAAAATGGGTTTACACCCTAGAAATCTCAGAAGAAGTAGTCAAGCCTTAAACTTGAAGCAATTCTTGGTTATTTTATTTTAATCAGCGAGGGTGACAATACTGCTCGTTGGCTGGCAGGTATATGGGTAGGTAGGAGTTCCGCTTTCCTTGGCTCAATTAGCGCTATATGTGCCATTTTGAACCGAGTGTCATGGGAACCTATCCGTGTACATAATTGCTTCCTGTATCCTACTATAATTATTAAATAGAACTGTACAGGTCTCCTCTATTTCTCAATACAACAAGTACAACAGGAGTAGTCGTTCTTTAAGAAGCAAGCGCTTGATGCGAGTTTTTAACAGACCCTGCGGCTTCACTATCGATACCACCTCAAGTGTATGATACCGTGGGGATGCCAGATGGGCACAAGAGATACTCCATTGTTTCCCTGGTGCCCTGCTCTAGATACTTACTTCAGTCATCCGGATCACTCAATCCATTTTGCAGGCGTATGTTTCCACCAAACAGTGAGAAGTTAGTATTCCCTTTATGTCTCTACAGTCTCTTCTATCGAATGCAAATAGAAATGTCGTGTACTTCCGATCTATCGTTTTGCACATGACTTTTTCAATTTTGCACCCAGGCATCTCATTTCATCGGGTTTTGATTTTCTTTACCATGTTTATGTCGAGATGCTCGTATAGACAACGCATGGGTTTCCTAAAGATGATCACGTTTTCGGATTTTAGCCGTACATTATTCTTGGCTATCTCGTTCACTATTTCATTATTCTCGATGTCTTTCTAATCTGGCAGCCAGTAGAAGTGAAGTTGCTTACTTCTTGCTACACTTTCCATGCGGCTCTGCTTTCCAAAACACTTCGGACCGATATGCGATACGAGGTAACTGCCTTCATTGCTGCTTGGCAGTCTACGTAGATTTTGACTCTGGAATTGCCTGCGGGTGCATTAAAGGCCGGCTCCGCGGCTTTCGCAAAAACAAAGATCTCAGCTTGAAATATACTGCAACCTAAAAGGTTGCCTTTTGCCTAGCGTTGAACAGTATATTCTTGCATTAACTCCGTCATCTATTTTCGAGCCATCCGTATAGATGTTTAAGGTATTGAGTTACTCCAGCCATATTTTCCTATGTTTACTTTGAACTTTTTTTCCTACTTGAAAAGTGGGATCATGTAGTCGGTGTTTGCCCAGCCGCCAGACCGTTAGAAGCTCAGGTATTATCTCTTCCCCTACTTAACTTCTTCTCTATTTACTTGTAGAAGTTATCCTCTCCTGAATGTGACTAAACTTTTCAAAAGATTTCACAACTAGTGATAGAAAATATTTTTCATGGTCTCAGTTATCGCAGTATCCAAATGGTGGCATGTTTTTACAAGTCGAAACAATACTCCTCATCGAAATGCCAGGGGAGATTATGATTTCATGCTTATAAGCATATCGCCTCCAATAATTATCTTGACCTAAACATGAGTAGAATAGATATCAATAAATTTAAATTTTATTCAAAATTCCGACAAATTAAAAAAAAATTAATTTCAGCATCACAACGCAAATCGAAGCGTAAAAAAGATATAAATTTGCTTACAAAAATGTTAAGGTGCACTTACGAATAGCGCGGAAAGCCGAAAGTGTGTAACTAAACCAGTTAAAGCGCAAAGGATATAGAAACTAGCAGTCAAAGGGTTCATGGTTTCGCTGTCACTATAAATCCTTTTTTCAAATTCACAACCAGTTAGCGCTAAGAACTCTAGCAAATGCAATAACACGAACAATGACAATAATACCACCGTTAGTAGCATGAAGTGCAGAGCGAAATGTGTTCTTCCATTTTCGCATATGTGCAAGTGCTCTCTCGCTGGTTCCAATCAAAAATAAACTAACACCATTTCACGCGTCACTGCATTTTAGAAGAAAAATTTTATTAATTTTACATAATACAATTTTTTGAACCACTTAAACTTTCCAACTCATATGTTTACAGTTAGTATCTTCGTTTGCCTCGCTGTGTGTGTGCAAATATGTCACAGAATTTCTACAAAATATACGAAAACTCAATTGGAGTTATGCTATTTTTTGGCAACGCAGCCATAAGTGGTGCACAAAATTTATTTTTTTTTTTCATTCAAAGTTAGAAAAGCCACTTGAGTGCATATCGCTTTGCTTTGGCTTCCTCGTAGATATTTTGCCGAGCTTACGGTGAGTGAGTGTTTCGAACGCAGCTGTTGCACTCAGAAAGGCGGTTAGCTTCATTGAAGACATGACATTGCTGATAACGAAGCATATGAAAGGCAACTGTATGGCTACTTAAGTAATATCATTGATGTGACTAGCGGTCGAGGTTTCATATATGATGAGGTCGTTTTGTTACGGTTTTACTTTTAATAATGAGAAAACAAGCAAAGCAGAGATTGCACGATATTTATTTTATTTTGATTTTTATTTTGATTTTTAAACTTAATTTGAATTTGAATTTTTATTTTGATATTAACTTTAATTTTAACCTTAATTTAACTTTCATTTTAATTTTAATTTTGCTTTTAATTTTAATTTAATTTTAATTTTGCTTTTAATTTTAATTTTGCTTTTAGTTTTAGTTTTAATTTTGATTTTAATTTTAATTTTAATTTTAATTTTAATTTTAATTTTCATCTTAATTTTGCTTTTAGTTTTAATTTAATTTTAATGTTAATTTGAAACTTAATTTTAATTTTCATCTTAATGATGAAATTTAAATTTTAATTTAATTTCAATTTTAATTTTGATTTTAATTTGAAATTTTAATTTTAATTTAATTTAAATTTTGCTTTTAGTTTTAGTTTTAATTTTAATTTTGATTTTGATTTTAATTTTGTTTTTGCTTTTAATTTTAATTTAATTTTAATTTTAATTTTAATTTTAATTTTAATTTTAATTTTAATTTTAATTTTAATTTTAATTTTAATTTTAATTTTGGTTTTGATTTTGATTTTGATTTTGATTTTGATTTTGATTTTGATTTTGATTTCGATTTTGATTTTGATTTTGATTTTGATTTTGATTTTGATTTTGATTTTGATTTTGATTTTAATTTTAATTTTCATCTTAATGATGAAATTTAAATTTTAATTTAATTTCAATTTAAATTTTGATTTTAATTTGAAATTTTAATTTTAATTTTAATTTTAGTTTTAATTTTGATTTTGATTTTAATTTTGCTTTTAATTTTAAGTTTAATTTTAATTTTGCTTTTAATTTAATTTTAGTTTTAATTTTAATTTTAATTTGAAATTCAAATTTTAATTTAATTCAATTTTAATTTTATTTATTCATTCCCAAAGCTTAAGGCTTCATTTCAAAGCTGATTTTCGGTATTTGTTTGCCTGGCCAACATATTTCAGTGCACTCGTATTTGTCGAAAACAGCTGTAGTGTTACCACGTGACAGCACAGAGTTTTAAATTCTGTGGCAATTTTGCAGCCGTTACATGCGGAGTAAATTGCTTTAACTAAGCAAAGCTCGAGGATACAATTTAGCAATGGGATTTGCGCAATGAAATAAAATGTTCGTCATACGACCCGCTGAACCAGTTTAGTTCAAAGTAAATGGCGAAATAACAATAGATTGTGAGAAAATAAAAATGCATGCATATTTTAGAAAAGATTACGCTTTTACTGCTCACGGGCTGCAGCGCGCTGCGTAGCGAAATGTATTTTTATATTCATTTGGCAGTTTTGCGCTTCTTCTTTGCTCGCATTTCGTGTGGCATTTCGACTTTCGTGTGCACTCCACACTGCGATTTCCATTTTTAAGTAATTTCATTTTCATTGTCCATTTTATGTGAATTTCTCGTTTGCTGTCTTTTATATATTTTTTACGCCATGCGCTCCAGCAGGATAAGTGAGCCACAAGGCGTTACAGAAAGCTTTATGGCAGCAGAGTGCTTGGAGAGTGTGTGTGCGCCTATGTGAAGCGCTTCTTTTCTATAACCGTACAGTGCGATAACTAAAATATACCAGAATAAAGCGTAAATGTAAAAATCCATTTGATCTTTTATCACTTGCAACTCATATTTTTTGTCAGGTCTGCGGGGAAGTTTTTGTGCTTGTACATAAGTGGCATGCGATCTCTTACACCGTACAACATAATAAGAGCGAAATAAGAGCAGCAACAATACCTTCGTGCGGTTGAACGAGGGGGTCGCGGAGCTCTTAATGGTGAAGGAGCCGATGCTGCATCGCTACCGCCAGCGCGGCGCCTATGCGGTTGCAAGTATTGCGTAAATTTTAATGGAAATGAAATATTTTTGATTTGCATTTCATGCAACCGACACGACAACGCTACGCTACACGAAGCTGCAAGAGGCAGCAGGTGGAGCAGTGCGGTGGTGAAGTATGAAATGTGAAAATTCAGACACAACCCTGCAACGGTAACCACTGCAACACAAACAATCGAAAGCGAAAAATAAATGCAAAAAAGTCAAAAAACGAAAGCGAACGCAACAAATGACGGCACGGCGAGTAAAAGGGAATTGTGAATGCAACGAAGTGGAATGGCAATGCAATCGCAATTGTTGAATGCTGAATGTTGCAAGTTCCGACCAAAGACGGTTGTGAATATCCCACTGGCTTACGGTAATTGTGTTTTTATTTGTATGTATGTGCATGTGGTGCGGTGCAAATCTGTGTGCCTCTGTGCATGGCTGCAGGTGAGTGGTTTGGCCACTTTCCGCTCTTGCTTTGCTGTTGTTGTTTTTGTAACATAATGCCTTTTATAACGTTATAACTTTGGTTATTTATTTACGTTTTGTTGTTGCTGGTTTTGGGAAAATTGGCTAAGTGGAAATACCGTCAAACGTTCTATGAAAATGGTGGAACCGAATTAGGTCGTAGCTCTTGCTTTGTTGGGAGCATTATACGCTTTTTCTGTGAACCCCAACCACTCTTACAATTAAGTTACATAATTGCGAAAAGCAAATGGATGTATGTATGTAAAGATGATTAAGTTTTGGTTCATAAAATATATCTGAAATACACTTAGAAATAAATGGATTAACTTTTGTCATCTAATTTTTATCCAGCAATTTGCAGCATAGCTTTGAAGGCGACGTCTCTTCAATTGTCATTGGCCGCTTTAAATACTCTGTCTTATTTGGCTACTAGTCTATTTTGGCTACTATATGTCAATCTCTCGCTCTTGTAATACTAACTATGGGATGCTTAATAGTATGCAGCAACATATTGATTCGATAAATAATGATGGCCTGTAACCTTGTGACCTATTAAGGGGTATACCATTCATGGCAGCCTAAAAAATACGATTTTTGTGAATTAAAAATGCAAATGTAAGAATTATTAAAAATTATAAGTGACATTGCTACACTCATTCTAACAATAACTCAATCTCTAAAACGCTCTTATACGTTAGAAGCAAAATAATCGAGATAACCTTCTGTAGCAGTGATTAAGCAAGGATGAGTTAGTCATTAAGTAAACATTGAAATTTGATGTATTAATTTACTATTATAATACTTAAATTTGTTAATAAATTAAAATAAAATAAAAAAAGTTTAAGAATACAAAGGAAAAAAATTGGTGCAATACTTCTAAAGTTTTTACGGCTTTCTCCGTCTTTGTATCCCAAAAATTCTGTACTAAAAAATATTATCCATACACCGAGCAAGAAAGTCAAATGTCAAAATATCAGATTTTTTTTAAACAAAGGAAAATATGTTAGTTTAGGTTAGGAGGTAGATTGATCCAAAAGCGATGAATCTCACTTGGATAGATATTTATCCCTTGTTCCACCACGCCTTCCTTCATACAGCTTTTCAAAAAGCGTACGACAGAATATTTAGTCGCACGACATGCGCTCCTTTTGAAGAATGTCCGGACAGAACGCTAAAATTACGGCGAGATTGACTTTTCTAAGAGTAAGTAGTTCGAAGGACATATTACGGGTTACTTTACGTTTGTGTTTTCCTTAATGCATCCCTAATACCCGTGAGGGCAGAGCTTTGAACACGCTTTAGCTGCTGAATCGTTGTTTTTTTCCAAGCACTATCCACCAGACAACGACCCTATAAGATATTATTATATTATTTACTACGGTTTCATAAAGCTAGAGATGGAGCTATTTTTGGTGAGACTAATATTTATTTTCTCAATTGCTTCATTAAAGAAGCATAAGGCAACCGATGTCTTTTCCTTCTCTCTTTGATGGTTTTGGCTTACATAAGATATTCCCATCTGGAGTAAGCCTCAAGTAATGCACTGTGTCTACTTGTTGAAGGATGGAGCCTCCAAATAAGGGAAGCGTACAGCAGGTATTTTGTATCTCCTAGTAAACTAAACTAGCTCAAGTTAATTTGAATTTATGGCTGATCCATTTCTTGACTAACATATTTATATAATGTTGGGTGAGATCGTAAACGGTATTTAGGAATTTTCCTTTGGCCAAAAGAGTTATATTATCATCATCAAGTTCCTTCACTAGGTCGTTCACCACGCGAATCAAGAAGAGCAAGTGGGAAAGGATACCTCCTTGCGAGGTGTTCCTATTTACTTTTCAAAATGTCCGTGCACTTTTTAGTTTATAGTTGATTTAATTGATTCAAAAAACTGGTAGGAAACCCTATGTATAGTAAGTATTCCCAACGCGCAGAAAACCAATTCACGTAGAGATAGTTTGATAGAGCTGATAGAACTGTGTAACTCAAAAACAGTTAGAGTATCGATTTAAAGTTTAAATATATTAATTTTAAACGCCTACAGGCTATAGAATAATATGTTTTATTATTATTTTTTTAATTCCACACTAATTGCGCTGTTAAATAAGCGATCCCATCATCCGGTGTAAGCGGTCTCCATACTTTCTGAGAAAACTGCTATTTTTGGATAAAAGCTGATAATTTTCGTAAAAAAGTATCCTTAAATAATCAACTGGTATAATTTTCTGTACTCTTTCGATATTAGCATCGACAAAAACAATCAACAGTGGTGGATTTATGACTCATATTACATATTTTTGTAGAAAAATAAAGTTGTATAAATTATTTTCCAAACTTATCTACACTCATTCAGTAGAATTAAATATCTTAATCTAAAATGGTCTGAAATTACGCAAAACGTCTCTCCGCTGGGATCGCGCTGCCTTTGTTATAGTTCGTAAATTTGCCGTTTTCACTTTACGCATATGGCTTAAATCTGGCAAATCCATTTTCCACATTAACACATGTAATACTCGTATACCCTCTATATACTTATATAATCACTATCCTATGTGGAAACGTACCCTCTCCCTGTAGGTATTAGCCGTAATTGTTTCGCCAATCCCTTCAACTTGTTTTATTACTTTCGTCGAATAGCTGACCGCTACTTAACTTACGCTTCATAAATTAATATGTCTCTGCGTATATATGTATGTATTCATAATTTCTGTCATATAGGCGCCGCTTGTATAGAATCAGCCATTATACATATATAAATGCAAAATGTTATACATATGTATACTATATGCAGCCTGTGTTGTGTGTTTTATACGCACTTTTAGTAGATTCGTTTTAGAAACGCCCTTAGCGCTAGCCCAACGCATCCATTAACATTTGATGACATGACAAGGCAGAATTACTCCCGAGAGAAGCCAAATTAGGCGAAATGTGTCTGTTTTGAAGCAGAAAGCCATAATATTCACATGGACATTCTGCTATATCTTTTATGTGTAAGTGGCAAGCGAGTGATTTCAATGAGTTGAAGTGGGCACTGGTTTATGTTTCGAACTTGTGACATAACAAATTTGTTGCCTTTTCTTATTTCGGTTAGCTAATTGGCGCGGTCTTGATGATGCATTAAAACTCAGTAGAACAAAACAGAACTTGAGAAAATATTATTTTATTCGCATATACTGCTTTTCCAGCAGAGTTGAGTTAATATTGAACTATCTGTTTATCTTTAGACAGTAGGTCCGTTATATTTTATACAAAAAATATCATACTTCGAATAAAATATTTACCAGATATAACTCGAACAGTGTATATGTAACAGGTCAATTTAAAAGTCCCCAATTAACCGTGGCAAAACATATTTCTTTCTTTTTATTCAAAACAGTTTCCTTCAAGGGTGATACACTGATTATAGCGACCCTCCAACAATTCGGTATTATTATTGGTTACAGTTTCAAAATTTTATTCTACGAAAATTTCATCTCAGCTAGCATTCTTTTGAGATCAGAGAAGTTAGTCACTGGGAGGCACATTTATGGAATACGGTCTATACGGAAACAATGTGAAACCTACTTCGTAGAATTTTTTCATCGTTTTTACTGACTCGTGATATGGTACATTGTCTATATCTTGTGAACTTTTTGTATAAAAAGGAAAGAATGTCCCTCAGTGTTTGAAATACCGACGTCCTTTTCTTTCCAAGGAGCTGCTCATTTATCGGAACCGCTGATATTGGATCACTACAGCTAATAGTTGCCATATAAACTGAACGATCAAAATCAAGTCCTTGTATGGAAAACTTCTATAATATCTTCGATCCTATCGGACCAATACTGAATGTAGGTGGCATGCAAGCTAATCGATATAAATCAAAATACACTCATTTTATGTTATAAGAAAAACACCTCTGAAGGTTATGATATCAATAGATTTCAAAGCAAAACTAAGCACTTGAGGCGATCAAATGTCTTTGTAGTGTACAATTACCAAATTGCCATATTAGTCCCTGATAATCCATTGGGAGCAGTAAAATCCTATTCACATGACTTTCTTTGCATTCATCAGAACGCCCCTAATAGGTCAGCTACAAATCATCGAGGGAATTTGAAATTTATGCCTAGCAGCTGAACAAATGAAAAACACGTTCATACCCCGCTAAGACCCGCCGTATTATAACCTCCGCCGTGGAATGTGCGTAGTCACTTAAATAAAGAAGATTTTTATCGCATATTCGCTTTGTGTGCATGGAATCGTTTGTTGGCTATTACCACCCAGCCAGCTTTTGTTCTTTACGAGACAATTAACGGAAGAGTTTGTGCAGACGATTGTCTGCGTATAAACGGTGTAATTGCTGAGTGCATGCGTATCCGAAGGGGCGTACTTGTGACTTTGCACGCTCCACACGAGCTGAGCGTGTACACGAAGCCGGCCATTCACACGCACTATTGGCGACAGCTTGTAATTACAGCAACGCACTTGCCTTCTCTGCGTGCAAACTAAGCGGTGTATTTGTCGTATTCACTGTTTCTTTGAATGGCATTTGCGGCGACTCCTGGACTGCGTCTGCGAACACGTGTGAGATGTAAATTAATGTTCACTTATATTGTGTTTAGGTTGCCCTGCAGGAAGAAGTAGAGCTCTAAAGAAGTTAGATTCAGGTATATCAATGACATGTCAAGAGAGCACCTCCTTAAGTGGCTACTGCACAATTGCCTATTTCTGAAAATTTTTCAAACAACCGAATGATCGTTGGCTAGTTTTTGCAGTTGCATTTGTAGTAAAAAAAACCAATATTTTTTCCCCCCAGATATTTGCCTGTTATAACACGAATATCTGTTACGCTGTGTAAGCCTCTTCAGAAGTATCCGCAGTTGTATATAGTCCAAATCTTTTTTTTTTTGTGCTGAGTTGGCGCTAATATCAAAGAAGCATTTTTTTTTCAAATTCAAATAGACAAAGGAAGTGAGCGCTTTAAGGCTTTGTAGTGTTTTGTTGGCGTGTTGTCGTTTCTTAACTCTCCTCACTTTAGCTCATGTCTGCGAGCACGTCCGTGAGTTTCCAAACACGCCTTGCTTTGCCTAGAATGCCATAAAACACTCGGTCCTCCCACTCTATTGCACCACAGGCAGACGTAAACAACAAAAGCGCGGCGTCATGCGTGCTCTACAAAACTACAAAGCCATTTGCTTTAAACATTCTAGTAATGCTCTTTCCAATGGAGTGTGGGTAAGGTTGCAATGGAAGCAATCCTAAGCATTTTTAGAGTTTGTTTGAACGTTCACTGCGTTCTTAAATGAAAAGCTATATCTTATGTCACCTAGTTTAAGCGCATGGGCGGCATAGAATGTCAACGAACTGTTGCCGCTTACTTTCAACTCTTTATTTAAAATATTCAGAGAATTATGGGAGATATTAAATGGTAAGACATATGATAAAACTGAACGAGTCATGGCAATAAGACTTTGCTGTTATTCAAAACTAGTTTTCATATGAAAAGTGCGGCACTTCAGCGAAACTTGGATTCAGTAGTCACAGTCGCTTATACTCGTATTGGATAACATATCATGAAAATAAACAGTCGATTCGTACAAACTTCTATGAAAGATTCGATGGTACTGTGAAAATATCCGTTGATGTAAATCTGCATTATTCGTCTCTTATTTCATAAAAATGTCTAAAGTGAAACAAATCAACGAAAACTTTTAATCAAAAAGGCAAAGAATGATATGAAGTCGAAATTGAAATCGGACGACTGCATGATAAGTAAAGTCTGAATAAATATTTGAATGTTATATATTATATAAATACCAATTACGATATACCAATTTGCATTCGAGTGAATGGCTGAGCATAAGCAATAACTGTTCTATTTTACGAAAGAAGAGCAACTTGTATAGACTAAATTGCGAATAAATAAAAAAAGCAAGCACCATTGGTTGGCGAAATTCGTTTATTGTAAAAATTTAGTCGTGCATAAGCCACTCAGCGAAACCGAAACTGAAACGCAACCGCTGCGGCGGCCGTCTAAGTCTAGGCACAACGTAGCATAAATGATGCTGGTAATGGCGGGAAATGAACGCAAAGTAAGGCATGGATAATTCACGAAATGTGGCAGAAATGAAGTCACCAGCAGAGCAGCACCAAGGCACGAACCACAGCAGTCAAGTGCAGCAACCAGCGAGGCACAAATCAGCGAACAATGAACGCAGCCAAGCAAATGCAGCAACAGTTCGGTGGATTTGCGCAAAATCTTCATTCACTTGAGCGTACGCCACTGGCAAATTTATCGCAGCTAAGTGAGTAATGAGGGAAACGACAGACGGCAGACGGTAGACGGAAGCGCGAGCATGCCATGCATAACGGTGTGGCACAGGCGACGGTCACCCGCAAGCGAAAGGCAAGTAGTAGGGAGAATAAAAAAAATCAAAAATTCTATTGAAGTATGAATATAGCAAGCAGCAAAACGAAGATGAACTGAAGCTAAGCATGCAAATTATTTCATTCTAGTTTTCGGCAAAATTTACGTCACTTAATTAAGTACTTCAAAGTTCAACCATTGAGCGAAAGTGGTGTGAGCGTAAAATGTAAAAATATTGTGCCATCCAGACGCTGAGGAGAAGCCAATTACGAATTTACAATGAGCAGAGCTTGGCCTTAGCACCACCTAATTAAGTATGATAGCTGGGCTGCGTATTATTGGATCGCTTAACCAATTGGCGCCGGTGGAAGAGCAGATACATTTGGAGTTTTTTTAGGAGCAGTGCTCTAGGCATTCGTTAAGTATGCAAATGGTGGAAAGCGTTTGCTTGTTAGTCAATTTACAGGAAAAAAATGTATTTCGGCATTATGTTTACGTAGAAAGACTTTACCTAACTGCTTAAAGTGTAAATTTTTTTAAATTTTTGTGTAAAAATGCGATCACTCTTTCAAACAAATTAAGACGTTGGACCTAACAGAGCGTATTCTTATACTCGTGCGGCATGTTGCTAAAATAATTTTAAATTTCATTTGATTATTTCACTTTCCAGTATAATTGGTCTTCATAGACAATCCATCCTTGATCATAGTATGTCTATGTGTTAAAAATTGCTTAAATCGAACCAATACTTTTTAGCACCCTTATACGTATTATAAAAATTTTCAAACTTCCTGGTGACTTTATACCGCATTGTTTTCTTTTTTTTTAGTAGGGGGAAGCATCGAAAGCTGGAGTACGCAACTTTTATCCGCTAAGCCTAACCTATTTCCAACTCAAGACTCTCCCACGTAACCACTGGCTAAGTATTAATTCGTAGGAGGGATAGGACTGAGCGGACTGACGAAGACTAATCTGTTGAAAAAATCTCAGTTTTGTGATTATGAATGCTGACGCTTCGCTAACAGCTTTCCATTCATCCGTCGACTGACATATGAGTGTCATTGAATTATCGACCATAAAACTACCATCGAATATGGTTTTTAGTTTTTTTTTTTGTATTTGAAAATCAGAGACAATAAAACAATATTTGTTCAGAGTCTTCTATATACTATGTACATGTCGGCCAGTTCGGACTAATGTCAATGTGGAATCTGTAAAGGTAGCTTCTAAAGCACCCATGTCCCCGAGTTATTTGAATCAATTGGAAATTCAGGTCCCCATGTCATCTATCTATCGGCGAGTAGAGGTCCGGTATAAGTCAGTGTGTCCAACGCCCTTTGGATGAAGAGTTCTACTGTTTCTGATAGAGTTTGGTGCTCTTGTTCCTCTCCTCTGTCTTTGCCGATACTGCTTTAGGTTCTATTAGCTGATATAATCGCTCGAGTTCAGCAGCGTTTGATTGATATATATCCGGAAAGCACTTATTTATTACTCGAATTGCAGAAAGAATATGCACTACAATTATTTGTTTAGCATACGCTCTTATATCCATTGCCTGTATCCATACTGGTGCCACATACAACTCGGAACTCATTGCTTTCGCTATTAAAAACCGCCGACTGGAAAAAACGAAGCCTCTATTATTCATCATTCTCGATAGAGCATTAACAATTTTGTTTGCTTTACCGAAAGTACGAGGATTGCTATATATATTTCTGACCTAATAATGTAAATAGGCGTATTTATCAACGAAAATGTTTTTTTTTTTCGTTGGATTCGGCTCGTCTTGGAAGACGCACACTATCGATTGCTGTTTTGTTTCGGGCTCATACGCATAGATCCATGATTCGTCACCTGTGACGATCTTATAAACGTCTTTTGAAGCACCGCGATCGTATTTTTTCAGCATTTCCTTACACCAATCCACACGAGCCTTTTTTTGAGCGATTGTCAAGTTGTGCGGGATCCAACGAGAACAAATCTTTTTTACGGCCAGGTGTACATGCAATATCGAATATATGCTGGTGGGAGAAATACATAGACATTAGGCATATAACAAATTTTGACGAAAAATTTGGCATACCACCACGTGATGGCAAATATTGTACAAGTAATGAATATCACTTTTTTAGGTGATTTCGGTTCAAAAACGTTCCGCGCAAAAATGGATTTCTAAAAAAAGTCAACAATTTTTTTTTTTGTGTTATTATTATATTGAATCAGAATTTTCTGAAGAAAAATTAATTTGCGGTGGGTGGGGCATTTCCCTTAGGTCCATTAAAAGCCGTTTGGAATAATAGGAAGATTATTAGTTAAATAAATATCTATTATTATGAAGAAAAACGTGTACAGTGTACAAAATTTTTTTTGTTTTTTTCAGCAGTTCTGATAAAAAAGTAATTTCGTTTTGCGCGGAAACTTTTTTGCAATTTCGCAAAAAAAAAAATTAATGGGGTTCATACTTTTTTATTCTCTATTCGACTATGGTATGCCGTTTTTCGTATTTGCAAAAATTGTAAAAAGTTATATGCCTAATAGACATGCCGCTATGTGAAGGTATGTTACATGACGGTCTTGCATTATCAGTTTACGTACGGCATCGATGTTTTCTGGCACAACGGCTGTTTTTGGACGACCTTCACGGAATTCGTCTTTGAGCGAGCGTCGGCCACGATGGAATTCGTTGTAACAGTTTTTCACAGTGCTATAGGATGGTGCTTCATAGCCATACAAAGATTTTAGTTCGTCGATGCACTCTTGTCGTGATAATCAACGTCGAAAGTTATGAAAAGTGATCGCACGAAAATGTTCACGAGTTAATTCCATTTTTTGGCCGATTAAATGACAAAACGTCCTTAGTGATGTTATGCTAAAAATGTCAAACTTTCCAATGGAAATGTCAGATTGCACCCTGCAACACTTAGTGTTGCCCACGTCAGAGATATATATAGCAATTTTGAAATCCAAGTTACTCCCAAATACTTCAGCTGCGGCTGTGAAGTAATCTCGCACTCCCCTATGGTGAGCTCTACTCGTTCTCCCACCTTCCTGGTGCTCATGCGTAAAACTTCTGTTTTGCGGTGCGCCAGTTCCAGACGGAAGTAGACCATTCAAGCACTCATTTTATTCATTTTTTAGGTCAACTAATTGCTTGGCCTTTGCTATCACCCTGAGATCAGCGGCATCCGCTACGACTTTCATGACTGTTGGTTGCTGTCTTCTCCTCCTGTCATTCATGAGGTTCCATAATAGTGGCTTCAATACACAGCCTTGGGGTACTCCACTCGAGATAGAGTAGCTCTTGGTGCCTTCATCCGTATCAAAAACCGCACTTGTATATCGGCCGATACGTGTTCCTGAACCTAGTTTACCTTACCTTATTTACCTTATGTACCTGAAAGTATTACCGAGGCTTTAATCCTTGCACGTTGGAGGAGTTTGAAATGCTTAGTTATATTCAACTTTTTCCTTTTAATGTTCGCATTTTTGGTTCAAGTATATATACTTTGATCATACTTACCTACAAATGCTTTGGCATTGCGTTGTTACTGTCTGCTCAAAGGCGGTTTAAATTTAGTTTTCTTCCACATTTTAACTTTTTATAATAAGTTGCACTTATGGTCTCTCCTTAACTATGCCTGAGCCTTTAAGATATGGTTATGGTTATATTATTTGTTATTTCACGTCTGGTAGTTTTAAGTGATTGGCTGGTTGTATACTCTGCGATCCATGTTTGCTATATATATATTTTTTTTTGACCGAATGAATATTTTAAGTTACTGTAAACTACAAAAATAGCGCTCGTATGTCAAAAAGCATAACATCAAAAATGTCAAACTCTACGATAAAGTTGTGAGTTGTCAGATAGCAACACTATGGCTGCCAAATCTTAAAATGTAAAAGGCAACCTACGTAAAAATATTTTTTTTTGTGACTGCTTAACCTTAACCAAATATACATTTCTTAATTTTTCTCTTAAATACATTTAATATTATTCCTGGGGCCGAAAAAAATCAAAAAGTATGAAATCTAATCAACCAAGTTTAAATGTTTGCTGGCTTACACCTTTTTTTTGTTACTTTTTGCTTATTTGTTTTTCCTTTTTGTTACATTGTTTTTCCTTTTTTTTTGTGTCGAAAAGGGACCACACAGAGTATACATTTTAGCTCTGGATCAAGCAGTTATTGTAGTTATAAAGTTTTTCACCATAAACGTTTCTGCTTATTTTTATTCAAATGACTTGGGTCATCAATCCTTTCGGCGTTTCCATTTATCAAATCTCAACATCGCTGCGCGTAATAATAGCACAATCGAATGAATATTTCACAGCAAAACAACAGCGCCAACAACAATAAACCAATTCTGTATACGCCGCAAAAACTCAGCCTCAGCCGCTGCCGCAACAAAACTTACCCACATCAAGAAGTTTGGCTTTGCGCAATTTTTCAAAGGCAATAAAGCCTATAGAGTGGCGTTGCAGGCCCCAGAGCAAAGTAGGCGGTTGCACAAACTTAATCTCAACGTATGTGTATACTATATGTGCGGCACATGGCTGCTGGCTCAAATGTCACAAAAATGCGTAAACATGAAAAAGGTTTGTCGCAGCGAGAAAATTTGTGGGTGTGCGCTTTCATTATGCCTGTCCTGCTACGCAGCATTCACTATTTCTAATTCTAACCCGAAAACTTAGTATATATTACTTCTATATACAAGTATGTATGTATATGTGTTTGTATACACTTAGACAAAAAATAAAAAAAGGAAATCGGTGAGCGTCGGTGTTTATGTTAACTGTCAGTATGAGTTTATGGAGCGGTGAGGCGGCGCAAAGCCGTTTGAAGAGTCGATATAAAAGCAGCATCTGAATTGATTTGACAACTGAAAACTGTTTCCAACTGACGTCAAACGCGTGACTACTCTCATATTCGGCTGTGCAGAGCCCATACAATCACAATAGCTAAGTTAGTGTATGTCAGTGTGTGTTCTATGCGTGTGCAAGTGCTCAACAATATTTAGAAATTTGCATGATTTTCAACCGCAATGGCTTCTTTTATCTATGATGCTTGTTTATAGCTTTTGCGCAAAAGGTTTTCTGATTTCTCTCTAGCAGCCGCAATAAAATAGTTCGCAGCAGGTATGGAAAATTCAATTTTTTTATTGTTCATTGTGTTTGTGCTGCCAAAGAAATCCGTGCGCTTCAATTCAATTACGATTATGCAAAAACTGAGCTTTCGCTCCTTTTGTGCGTATGAAATAGTAGAGACTGCGGCAGAAATATGGCTTAACATTGATTGTAGGCTTAGATTAATTTTTACGAATCAAGAATAACCATTAAAAAATTTGGAATATTAAGGAAATTATTATATATGCATTATTTCTTTATGCTTAAAGCTTAATCACAATTGTGTTTAAGTGTAATCACATATTACTACTTTCACCTCAAAGTTGCTACCTGCACATGTGTCTTTAATATCTTATACAAATACTATTTAGTTCTGTGATGTTATTTTCCACAACAACATCCCCATTCCATAAAAAAAGTTAAATTTTAGTTTGGGTAGACACTTAAGCGTAAATTTTTGCCAAAGTGGTCAATTCACTGACAAGCTCAACGTACCTGTGCGATCCGGCAACAGTGACGTGTGTCGTCACTGCCAACGGAAAATCAATCGAATCAGTGAGCTTGGGCGCCAACGGTGAATCTGCATCATTAGGCTCGAATTGGCAGGAAACAGCATTACACAATAGCACAACAACAAATAACATACATTTCCATAGAAACGTTCCACATACAAAACCTAATAGCAGACTAAAATAAACGCACCCAAACATATAGACACACCCATAGACTTATACACACACGCATCCACGCACACTCGCACAAACGAATGTGCGTTTATAGAATATGTACTAAAATCAGTAGAAGCGAAAATTCGTGTGGAAAGCTTTGAATTGGCCACATGTATGGAGTGAGCGGTATTAATCCTGTCGTTGACATATTGTCAATCATTCGTGTACTGCCCGTGTTTGTTTTTCGCTATTCGGAACTGTATTTTCTGGCTCATTTGACAAAATCGTTAATAATTGTAGTCTCATTTAGGTGTCTATGCAATCTTTTTGGCACATTTTGTATGACAACATGGTTTGCTTTTCCTGGAAATGATTTAAAGGGCAATTTGTCAACATCTAGGTGTCTAAAGGTTGTTAATTTAAATGAAATTTTGTTATTTTTAGAGTCTTCCAAGCCAACATATTTGTACAATTTTATGAAATTTTCATCAGAGTTACCTAAGATCTGCAAAATTTCGAAGAAAACTCCGTTTGAAGTTCGGATACCGAAATAGAATGCACAAAAGCGGATTTTTGGTTAAATTTGTGTATTCAAATAATTATCTGCCTTTCAACGTTCATTATATGAAGGTTTACAGCAATAGCCAATTGAATTACAAATAAATGAAAGATTAATTAGTTGTAAAATATTTTAAGCTACGATGAAGAAAAGGAGTGTAGAATAAAAAAGTTTATTTATATAATATGTAGGTTTAAAAATACTGGTGGTTAGATTAGGTCAAGATGTCGATGGTAGTAGGAATCTGACATGTACAGTGGCGGTCCGTTGTGGTACCTAAAACTCCTATTGACCTCATAGACTCCTATACTTGATAAACGAATAGGAAGTGCCTCGATGTTTTCACATCACCCTTCTGCAAATATCTTTGACTACTTGACTTTTAACTTTGACTTCAGTAAAAACCACTAGCATGGCGGCAAAATAAACTTTGCTAAAGCTGAGCAGTATTATTGCCGTTCTGTTGTTCGAGTGATTGCTCATCTCCCTGAAAATTTGTCCGTACAAAGCAGTACGTCTACCAATCTATTGGGAGCAGTTACATCTGCCTAAAAAACTCTATAGCGATCTGCTACCCTGAAGTTAAGATTGACGGAGAGTTCCTCGCAAAAAACTACCTCTAGAACCTTCTTTCCCAGCTTCGACCACTCTGTGAAGAAGTTTACTGGGCCTCGTCTACAGCAACTTCTTCTCATTCACACCACCTTCGTCGGTATGTAAGCAGAGAAACACCCGCCATGAGTAGCCTCTGCAACGTAGTGATCCAAGTTTTTAGGAATGCAGTTTAAAGAGAATCGAATTTCGGCGAGTCTTTCTTCCGCACTTCGCAACAATGCCAAGCAAACTGGTACGGTTCTCCCTCACATCAGGGGAGGAAACCCGTCATACAGTCCCCCTTCTTCGCACCTTTCCTAGGCCTATCGTGGGAGCGATCTACCTTAGCCAGTTAGCATTTTCCTCTTTCTTGCAGTCAATCTGCGCCATCCTGTCTTTGAAGTATATCCCATGGAAGGATACCGGGTCCCTGCTCCCCTTTTTCATGAGGAGTCCTGCAGAGCGGTAAGCTCCTCTGCCCCAGAGTCTCCACCGAGTAGTTCAGAGGCAGCACATGCATTCGTATGCCCGAGGAGGATTAGAGTTCGCTTTCAGCTACCTGGGTATAGTTTCCTCTCTGCCTTTCAGAGTTTGGTGGCTCCTGCCGAAAATGCCCTTAGGTCCTATGTGTAAAATGACTTTACGTGTAGTCCGCAATGCTCCGAAGATGCCGATTAGAGCCGTTCTGTAGACACGCCCAAGATTTCTTAGCAAGCATAACCTTTTGGAATGCATTCCAGCAGATGAATGACCCATAGACCATTACTGGCTTCACTAATTTTTATAGAACCATAACACCGTCTTTGGTGAAACCAGTCACCTTTACAAAATGCGATTGATATATATGTATATAAATAACAAAAATTAGTAGCTATTTGAGGATCACCCCTACCTTGCTGACAAGCATTAACCACATGTTTGAAATCAAGTAAAAAGTTTCTTTCGAACTGACAGTGCTGTCAACACAGCTTTATCTTCGACACTTTGCTCCCAGTTTTACACTGCTTCCGCGCCTTCTATGTCACGCACAGTGCTTCGAACGCATGGATGAGCTTGTTATATACATACCTTTATACATATAAGAAAGTTCTGGAACATTAATTTTCCTCTACACTCATGTATGTGCCCTTATAGTACGGCATAGGTATAACAACAACGACGAAAATCATTTATTAAGTGCAAACTTCCGCACGATAATCTCATGTGCAGTTTTTGAAATATTTAAGCGTGGAAAAGTATTAAGAAAAATCTGAAATGGATGGGTAAACGCAATGGAACCACACGCGCTCATAATGGTTTTCCCGCTCACACACACACACACGCATACGCACTCAAACTGCGCAACATATGACAGCACATTTCAGGCTTCTGCCCGGCGTGGTTACGTATACGCCCCACTTCGTGCTGCGCAAGTAGTACGCGCACATAACGGGGCAGCACGCTTTCAGTCACTTACTTTAAAGTGAGAATTTATTATGCCAACGCTCGTTAGCTGCGGTGGTTAAGCTCGGCTCGGTGTATGCGTGTGAACCGCAACTTGCAATTATTCATTTTAATAATCTTCATAACTTAAAAGCGAAAGCGTGCAACCATAGAAAAAAGTGTAAAAAAATACCAGCATAATACTTAAAAAATAATCAAGCATTGTATAGCGCAGAAATATTGGTGGAGTGCAGTAGTATATAATGACAGAGCATGAGTTATTTTCATACATTTATTTATTTTTCTTTGGTTTCTTTTTCTTCGCCTTCGTGCCATTGCAACCGCCAGCGCCACTGCCGTTGCATGCATTGTTTCGCGTCTACTTACGCATGCTTTACCGTTATAAATAGCGTTCGTGCAAGTGCTTGTGAGCGCTCACTTTGCTGATGAGTTCTTATTATTATTTATTCCCACGCAGTTCGCATGCTTTTCTCTATGGAGTGTTTCCAGTTCGTTACGTTTAGAGAATTATGCGAGTATAGCTTTTAATCTATGTAAATATACGAGTATTATATATACTTGTATACTATGTAGTAATAAAGCTGTTAACGTTAAGTTATTAACTCTCTGCTCTAAACTCCCATGCGCTCACTATGTCTTTAGTTGGAAGTAATTAAATTTTGATATAAGCATACAAGAGAGCAAGCTACAGCAGAGTGCGTGTGGTTCAAAGCCTAGTCCACCGTTTGATGTTTGCTCTAACCAATTTTCTACTTGACTTATTTTGCAAAAAATTTCAAGAAAAATGTTGTTTAAGCTGTTCAGCGCAAAGTCAAAAGCTTTTCTTTTGTTAATTCAATAGTTAATGAAAAACGATAAATCTTCTGTCTTACACTTGTCAGCTTCATTTTCCATCAAGCGCAAATGTCCGATCGCGTGAGTAATTTACATTTCACCCACCATCTTTAATGTGCAAAAAAACATTAATAAAATTGTTTCCTTCTGCCATTGCTGTAATTGTATGCCACTCACTCTTCACTTTGCTTTCGCCTGCATGTCGTCATAAGCGGCATATTTATCGTGTCGTGCGTCAATTTGCATAAGTTTGTGTGAGAAAATTTTCATGTTTTCGTCATATTTATATAATTTCATCACATTTTTCAATCTTATTGTCAGAGTGTTGTCGCTTGTTCATTATTTTCTGTCGCTTTCACATGCTATCTCTCAATAAATCCGCTTAAACTAGTGGCCAGAGAAGCATGTAGGCAAATATCGTGGGTCAAATTGTTTTAACCAAAACATTTTTCACTGCCAAGGACTTTAGTCCTAAATTAACAGTTTCTACTCGTTTCTTTGGGATACGCTGCAGACGCCTGGTTCTGTACATTACGGGTTGAATTCTAAGCATTAAGATCTTAAGAGCTCAGCATGTATACAAAGTGAAGACGGTCGACTCTGCCTTATATTAGTGTCATGACTGGGCGGAGCCTTTATACATAAGAACTATGCATAGAGTACCTTTATTAATAAATAGCGGGACGATTATTGAAGCTCTTAATAGATTTGTGATTGGAGAAAATTTCAAAATTATCATCTAAAGTTTCTTTCCGGCAAAATAGCTAACGCGGAGTTGGGAGATATACGGACATTTTGGAAAGTATTAGCGGCAGAGATGCAAATATTTAAAACTGGGTTATATTTTTATACTTAAGTTACACAAAGTCTGTATTGTTACTTTCCCTTAGAAGTACTTGGGGCTTACTTTTAGCAGAAGGCTATCTTTAGAGCTAAACATTGCAAAGAGAATGAAAAAGGGTGTCTTATACTTCTGTACGGTTCTAGTTGGTAAGAGTTCACCTCTCAACAAAAGTAACGTCCTCGCTGTATGAAACCCTAGCTAAGCCTATAAAGATTTTTGGGATAGACGTTTAATCGAAACCGCATAGAAAAACAAACTGGAGCGGCCCTTATGGACAACACTAAGAACACTCGTCGTCACACTAAGGACACTAGTACAGCGAGCAGGGTATGTGAGGGGTTCTAAGCACGACCAAGTTAAAATTTTACAATCTTCGATTATATTTCTTACAATTTGGATCACTGAACAGTGGATATTTCTTCAGGCGGTATCTCTTTTGCTCACAAAACTACGAAGGATTTGTTGACGGGCAGAAGGAGTAGTGTCAGCTTTTTTCATAGATGGCTTGATGTTAAGAAGAAGGATAAGAGATGTTTTTACGAGTGATCTCCATCAACTCAACCTTCAAGTAATCAGACACTGTAGCGTCGTCCAATGGAAAAGCGGCTATACTGGTTCTGAGCTCGCCGACTGTATGCTCCAAACTAATCAAGAAGTGTACGTAACGGGTGATTTTTTTGAGGTTAGGATTTTCATGCATTAGTATTTGACAGATCACGTGGGATTTCAGACATGGTGTCAAAGAGAAAGATGCTCAGTATGCTTTGACATTTCATCATGAATAGACTTACTAACGAGCAACGCTTGCAAATCATTGAATTTTATTACCAAAATCAGTGTTCGGTTCGAAATGTGTTTCGCGCGCGTGTTTTGTTCAGCGATGAGGCTCATTTCTGGTTGAATGGCTACGTAAATAAGCAAAATTGCCGCATTTGGGGTGAAGAGCAACCAGAAGCCGTTCAAGAACTGCCCATGCATCCCGAAAAATGCACTGTTTGGTGTGGTTTGTACGCTGGTGGAATCATTGGACCGTATTTTTTCAAAGATGCTGTTGGACGCAACGTTACGGTGAATGGCGATCGCTATCGTTCGATGCTAACAAACTTTTTGTTGCCAAAAATGGAAGAACTGAACTTGGTTGACATGTGGTTTCAACAAGATGGCGCCACATGCCACACAGCTCGCGATTCTATGGCCATTTTGAGGGAAAACTTCGGACAACAATTCATCTCAAGAAATGGACCCGTAAGTTGGCCACCAAGATCATGCGATTTAACGCCTTTAGACTATTTTTTGTGGGGCTACGTCAAGTCTAAAGTCTACAGAAATAAGCCAGCAACTATTCCAGCTTTGGAAGACAACATTTCCGAAGAAATTCGGGCTATTCCGGCCGAAATGCTCGAAAAAGTTGCCCAAAATTGGACTTTCCGAATGGACCACCTAAGACGCAGCCGCGGTCAACATTTAAATGAAATTATCTTCAAAAAGTAAATGTCATGAACCAATCTAACGTTTCAAATAAAGAACCGATGAGATTTTGCAAATTTTATGCGTTTTTTTTTTTTAAAAAGTTATCAAGCTCTTAAAAAATCACCCTTTACTTATTGTCGGAGCATCTGTCGTTCATACAAAAATTACTTATAAGCGGCAGCTATAAGAGTGACACAAAATGCTGCTTAGAGACTTGCATTGTAGTTACAATAATTATGTTCTTATTAACAGAAATTCTGACAAAAAGTCATATTTTTTGCAGAAAGTTAAAAAAGTTGAACAAAATTCCCCTGATTTCATATGCAATAAGTTTGAATTAACATCAACTTAATTAAAAAAAAAAATTGTTAAAGTTAAAAAAATAACGACTCAGTCACGTATTTCGTGCAGAAAATGGAATTGCACAAACAACATTTGAGTAAATACAGGCTAAGTCATAAATACGTTTGCTGCATATTTTCGTATGCGTGCAAATGGATTGTTTGCTAAAGTTTACGAACAACAAACACATATTTTCGTGTTAATTTAATGTAAACAGCCGCATAAGTGTAATTGTAATTGTCCAAGCACGTACGAAAAGCACGCCTACGGCACAAATGAAAGCGACTTTTTGCACATTATTGATGCTGACGGCATATAGCGGGCAAACAAAACAACGCGTTACGTATACGCCATGTAGGCCGCACAGCTTATATGCCGTCAAATAAGTATGAGATCTAAATGCTATGGTCACTCGATCTGTGTAATTTCTTCGCATATTGTACTATTAATTTCTGGATGATATCGCGTCAAAGGAGAAAGTTTTCCATACAAGCACTTGATTACGATCGTTCAGTTTGTATGGCAGCTATATGTTAAAGTAGTCCGAACTGAACAATTTCCGCAGGGATTACACTCTTACTTTAAACAATAATTTATACAAAATTTGACGAAGATATCTCGTCAAATGCAAAAGTTTTATATATAAGCATTTGATTCCGATAGTCCAGTTTGTATGGCAGCCATATAATATTTTAATCCGATCTAAGCCATTTCTTCCAAAATTTATCTACTATCTAAAAAAATAATTCGCACACAATATCTTGAAATTATCTCGTCAAATGAGAAAGCTTCCCATACAAGCACTTTATTCCGGTCGCCCAGTTTGTATGGCAGCTATATGTTAAAGTAGTCCGATCTGAACAAATTCTGCAGAGATTACACTATTGCTTTTTATAATAACACACACCAAATTTGATGAAGATATCTCGTCAAATCCAAAAGTTTTATACATAAGCACATGATTTAGATCGTCCAGTTTGTATGGCAGCCATGGGTTATATTTTTCCGATCCAAGCCATTTCTTCCGAAGTTGTTCTACTATCTGAAGAAATAATTCGTGCACAATATCTTGAAGATATGTCGTGAAATAAAGAAGCTTTCCATACATACCTGATACCGATCGCTCACTTTGTATGATAGCAATAATTGTATGTTAAAGTAGACTTCAGATACAGATGGAGATCACACTGAAACAATAATTCACAAAAAATTTGTTGAAAATATCTTGTCAAATACAAAATTTTTATAAACAAACACTTGAATTCGAGCGTTCAGTTTGTATGACAGCTTTACGGTCTAATATATTTTGTGCGATTTGTATATCTAATTTAAAGATTCTCTGACGTTTACAAACAACGTGGTAAACTTAGTATACCCTGCTCAGAAGAAGACCAAATTCTACTCACCACGTTTAACGGCAAAAGCATTCATTTATAAAACATGTTATATTTTCACAAATTTCTCTGCTTTATTTTTAAATAACGCTGCGATTGACAGACGTGCTGCTCAACACACGTAACGGAGCTTTCACTCATCTCCATTTTACAATTCGTTTTTTTTTGCCAAGGCAAAAAGAAAGCTGCGGCACGTGTACCGACATATTCGGCTAAACGCTGGAATTAAAATGTATAACAAAGAGGAGCGTTGAGTGTGTGCGTAGACATGTACACTTATTGATTTGACGCAATACCGTCTGCAAACGTTGATTACCCTCTTTGTTGTGCATGCACACTTAATGATTCCATTAGCACTACCTTTCCTACACACACCCTTAAAGCCAAATGTGGTGGAATATGTTATAAGGGTACGTGTGTACATATATACACACATTAAATTTAAATTTCTTTCTTAAATCTTGATAAGCTTAAAATTTGTAGGAAATATGTGTTCAAAAAGTTTGTACTCTAACAGTAAAAATATTTTAAAGAAGTTGGAAACCCTTTTGATTCAAATTTGAGGAATGCACTAGTACCTGTGGTCTATTGTGCACTTGAAACCCCCTATCGAAAGCTATATTTATAATGATCATGATTATGGTGATTATACTCATTTTGTTTTTTGAAATAAATCAATCGAATATAAAAAAAAATTGTTTCGTTTCAAAAATTAGGGTTACACAATTCTCCAACACTCCATACAAATCAAATGTGAGTGAAAACCACAAAACTGAAATTGCTCTCTTTTTGCACAGCACGAGTGTAGCTGAATCGTTTTATGTGCTCGCAGTCAATAAAAGTTGCACGTCGCTGCATTGGACGTGGCAAGACTCACATGTTTATTATTGAACTGTCTGTACAAACGCCATAGTAGTATATCTCAGTTATGAACTGGCAGCGCAAATAGCAGCTTTGGAAAGTGGATCGGTTTAGTATGTGTTTCTATTGCTATTTTATGTGCCAAGTTTAAGAATACATTTATGCTCGATTTTATGGCGCATTTGTGAGTGCGATTTTTACCGCCAAACTGCATTTTGGGTGGCAGCGGGGAGGAACAAAACAAAATGGTTATAAAGTAAACAAAGATATTTCGGTTTTCCATAAAAATGTGCGAGCACGTGGTTTTTATGACCGAACAGCAGCTTTCTGTTCTTACAGTATTGATTTAGTACAAATTGCATTCATTTTTAACCCATATTTGACAGACTCGGTAGAGAAATAGCAAGTTTTTGTGAAAGAACTATGCTTTTATATACAACTCGATGGAAGTATTTGACAACGGTGCGGTGCGAATGAGAAAATCTATAAAATTTTAAAGTCTGACTGAGATTTTAAAAATTTTGACAAGGTATCGTATGATGTTAAATATGAAGCTTATCTTTGCATTTGTCTTTGTGCTCTGGCTGGATAACAACCAGTTTTACCAATTCCTGGCTACTGCATCGGTAACATCTCAAAACCTTGGCACCGAACGCTCAGTATACGGAGGTTGCCTTTCATATTTCGGGATTACAGAACAAAAACAAATTTTAATCACTGAAAATTGCTTAATTGTTTTTCAGAGTATTCTCCGTTAAGATCTATATACTTTTGCATGCGTTTGAACCCATTTTCTAAAGCACTTATGCCACTCTGATTGAAGTTTCGCCAAAACATGCCTTTTGAATTCATCAATCGGCTTTTCAGGTATCGAAAAACGTTGACCTATTAGTTTGTCTTTTATGAATAAAAATACAAAGAAGTCATTTGGTCATACATTAGGACCACACGTTGAATAAAACAACAAATCGAAGGTTTGAGTGTTATTATTTCAGTCGATGTTTGAGTGCTCGCCTTGTTGTGTTTCTTGAAAGATAGTTTGTACCAAGTTTTTGCTTCAGCCTTATATATTCACTACAAAAAGCAATATTTATCACCACGAAATTCTTTTAAATCCATTTTTTGATCAAAATGACATAATTCTCTAACTAGTGATCTGACGGCTTTCAAATTCACACATGCGAAATTTGAAATTTAGGGCTTACTGAAAGTCCTATTGATTTATTTTCAGTCGACTTTTCAATAGATTTGTTATTATATTAACTACAGAATGCTCAATGCATGGTTGAGATTTTCCATTGCCCACAGCAGATCCCACAACCCCTCCGACACTCTGTTTATTAACACGGATTATATATGTTGCATGCCACGCTCGCGGCGCTGCTTAATTCAGCAATTAGCAAATTTAATAGTCATTACACAGTCAGCAGCCAACATATTGCACGGCAAAACCAACTCACAACTGAACTTACCAATTATTCCAAATATAATAGCAGCAGGTAAAATTTTAGACATTAAACATTAAAGCTTAACAGCGGTTAGCAAACTAAATATCGCAAATTGCCAAATAAAAAATTAGGCAATTAATGTAAAATAATTTTAGCACAAAATCAGTTGCTATTAAAGAACAAACAATTACTTGTTAAGCCTACTTAAGCGCTATCGCGTACAACGATAGGCTTTTATGGCGTTAAATAGCACTTCAAACATACATTGCTGTTGCAAATTCACAGCAGTCGTCTGCACAATATTTTTTTTACCGGCAATCGGCTTGCGGTGCAGTGACGTTGCAAATGGCGGTCACGCCACTAAGCAGCTTTCAACACACTTAAACCTGCCATGGGGTGAACGATGAGCGTCAGTGACAAAACCAGCAACCTGCCTCCTCCAGGCATGCGTCAGCAGCAACCAATGTGAGCCGCGAAGCGCGAAAAGTGTGGGTGGTCTCATTGCAGGCAAATAGCAATACCACACAGATATGGCGCATAGAGCATGTGTCGCACATGTCGAACGCGTAATGTGGCAGCCATAATATTGCCATGGAGTCAAAACCATTTCGTGGCATTTGTTGTCGAAATGCACTTTGTATTCAGTCTTCGATATGCGTAATTGGTTTAACCGGCATAAATATTTTCGCTGAAGTAAGAACAGCACTTGAATGAAAAGCTTCTTTTATTTGAAAATAAAATCAGAAACGAATGAAAATGTGATACAAACTGACTTTTCCGCCTTCGCAGCGTGCAGGTTGGGGATACGTGAAATTAATATATTTTTTTGAACATTGTGTATAAGAACGCTGTCAGCGCGATGCGTGCTATGTTTGCTCACTCCGCATAACAAGCGCAACCGTTAGATAACTGAGCAAAATGGAAACGATCGCAGCACTCTACTGTGAAACACGTACATCTAAGACTGGATGTCAGTACGCTATAATATTATTTATAGTAGGTATGTAACAAGAGTATCATGCCAAGTCAGAGAGAAATGAGTTAACTTTAAAGAACTTAACGCCAATATTTCTTTAAGCCATCAGGTACATTATTAAGCTCTGATTTAAAGACTAAATTATATGGAATATCTGCTTTTAGTAGTATTAATAAAAGAATCGCTTCCTTACACATTGCAATATTTCCATGTCTGTATGATTCACATAACGCATTTATTAGACCAGGTCGATTTTCAAGTAGCCAAAAAATCGAAAAAATCGCTTAAGTGGAAAATTTGATACAAATCATTCTGAAGAACATTATCTAAAAGACTTTGGGTCTGAAACCTTTTCGCCAGTAGTTTTATGGCTATTTCCGGGTGTAACCAAGCATTTCAAATGCTTGCAATTTGCCAGGGCCAAAGCCAGCGACATACTTTACGGTTCAAAACATCAATCAGAGGATCGGAAATTTGGGTAATTCCAATTTTACATATTAGTGGCATTAAACTCTTGTACTTGTATATCCAATACTAAAAGTTATTATTTTAGATATATAAGAGATTAATGATTAGATTTTAGCTGTTTTTTCCCCCACACAACATACAGTTAAACTGCCGCAGATTAATAAAATGCTCCCAAGGTTTCATCAACGTTCTTCACATACAATCACCAATAATATGAAGTAAAGTCAGCCAGATATTTGAAGATCCTGATATTGGTTTTATGAACGTTAGGTCAACTTTTCGCAATTTGTTGTACCAACATTTGTAATAAAAAGTCACTTATAGTATAAGATTCGATACGGACAATTTTTGGCCATAAGATGGCATACTTAATAGATACTATACGTACTAATGTACTTGATGTGTAGATTTAAAAGTGAAAGAAAATTTAAATTTGTGGTATATGTTGAAGTACGCATGGTTGTAGTCCAATTTCGTTCATTTTCAATCTATGCAATAGGAATGTTAAAGTAATATTACATACCGAATTGGTTGAAATCAGAGAGATATGACATCATACCTATTAGAGGGTCTCACTTTTCTGAAAAAAAACAGGCAGACAGTCAGTCAAATTTCAACTGGGCCCATCAGCCTGATTATCTATATTCATACAACCCTATATCTATCCCGACTAAGTTGATACTTTTTCATGAACGTAAATTGATGTTTCAGCTTGTTTCCTTAAAAAAAAATATGCAAAGTAAACAAGTTCTATTTTTTCGATTTAAACTTTGCCTACTTGTAAATAATTTTACTTTTCCCATAAATTTAAAACTAGCTTTTTACTCGCTGCTTTGCCCGCAGTGTAGCCATTAAATAAGTATGAGAGATAAAGGGTAAGGATATAATAATAGAAATGAGTCAATATGATAACTAAATTTTATTGCTGGCTGAGATCAACCATTTTTGAAAATTACTACAGACAATGAAGTTTCAACACCTTAAAATATGCGTAGTGAAATGCAACAACAAATGTTAAAATATATTTCACCGTAACAAAAATAAATAATTCTGAATTCTAACAATTTAAAAAAATAAAATACAAAGTATTACTCTAGGATATTTTTGTAGATAATGTTATAATTTTTCCCGTCGGATGCATTAGATACACGTGAACAGGCTACATAAAGTTGACCATGAGAGAAGCATGGGTTTTCTAAATGCACTCTGCTACCTTTAATGTTTGTCCTTGTGCCTTGTTTGCAGTAACAGCAAAGCTAAGCTTGACGGGAAACTGAACCCTTTTAAATTGGAATGGAAGGTCAGTGGGAATAATTGGTATCCGAAGTATTATGTATAACACTATTTCCTGTTAAAATAGTAGCACCAAGTTTGTTCTGTCCCAATTTTGTTATCCGATGCTTTGTTCCATTACATAGCCGAGGAGCATCTAGATTTTGAATAAACATTACTGGTACATTTAGTTTCAATTGAAGTTTATGTGACGGTACACCCGCTAGTTCAAGTGTATTTAAAAACTCCACCGAACCTCGTTTAAAATGGTGATGCTATTAACAATTTCATTTCTTGGTGCTAATATTGCTCTTACACACAAAAACTGATCACTACACAAATTTTGTTGCAATTTCGAAAAAACATTAGCAATGAGATCCACATCACTTTCTACTAAATTACAAAATTCTCTTGACAGTAATATGTAGCCTTCAGCGTCAACATCTAAATAACCATTACCAATTTTCAACAACATTTGAGCTTGAGTTTCATCTGCTGGTGTCCCCCTCTGAATCACTGGGAGGGTTTGACGGAAATCATCAGCCAATAAAACTACCATGCCTCCTATTATATCTGTACTCGCAAGTCCTGGAGATTCCAGTTTAAAGCTTCTATAGCCTTCTTAAGAGACATTCTACTTTCATACAACACTAAAAGCTTGCATTCTCGCAGCATCCTACCTCGTGAACTATTTTTGCTAAAATTGCAGTTGGGCGAATCTTCATGTGCCAAATTCAATGATAATTTTAAAACGGAATGTGCCGCACGACCGCCGTTTAATAGCGTCGCGGCAATACCTGACGACGCTAAAGCAACTGCTATTTTTTGGTCTTTTCTGTCATTAATAATAAGTTTAGCAAACACATTTTTTCCAGTTCCTCCTGGTGCGTCGAGAAAGAAGAATCCACCACTGCCGGAGTCTATTTTACGTAAAACTTGATGGAAAACATGATTTTGCTCTGGAAGTAATTGAGAGACTAATTCTTTCACTTAATGTTGCAGTGCTATGAAATCATAATCTAGCTCTCGTTCAATTTCAAAATAACAATAAATATAGAAAAATTAGAAACAGTTGAAGCTATATTCAATTGAATTAGATATTGCCGTCACCGCCGGTAATACAGTGTGACGATATTATAGTATTCATGTGGGAATGGGATATCGGGGTAGGTGGCAACTCTGCGCAGGCGAACGGAGAAACGACAGAACGTGAAACGAACAGACAGAGGACGAAATAGGAAAAACGGACAAGGTATACACAGTCAAGTAAGATACACAGAGGCGTGCGCAACGATCAGTCGTCAAACTGTTGCGCCGGGTAGTTCGGTAGTTCTAAGTGGCAAATTAGCATATAAGCATCTACATTGTACTTTGGATTGTTTCAATAAATGTGATTGTAAGTGAACAAAGTGTTTTTTATTACAACAAGTGTATTTTACTACATTCATGGTTGAAACTTCGTTACTGTAATGCTAGATGGCGTTGAAATAGCTAAATTTGACGATTTTTTGAAAAAAAAATTTTTATCTTTCTTAAATTTTTTTTAAAAAGTTCCCTATTTTACTTCTAATACTTTCAGGAGTATATGTTCAAAGTTTCATGATGATCGGTCAAGTAGTTTTTGCGTGAAAGCGTAACAAACAAACTTACATTCGCCCTTATAATATTAGCATGATTTGATTTTTTAACTCCAACACCAATAAATTTACAACTTTGAAGACAGAATACTCTAATATTAAAATTTCCACTTTACAAAACAGTATGATGTATTTTTTCATACAAGTATTTATTTAAAAGTTATACACAGCAAAATTATGCATCAAATAAACTTCGCATCTGTACATGTGCCTTATGAATCCGTAGTTGCTCATACGACATGGTGTACTATATGCATGCTCAGCCACTGAGCTTCTGAGCTAATGAAATTCAGTGCCTTTGATATACATATGTGTAACTTTAACTGTATATTGCTTTAAATTGATTGGTTTTATAGAAAACATTATTCTGATCTTTTTGTAGATTTTAATTTTTTTTTATTCAAAGTTAATGTGAAATATCGAAAAATTCACTGCTGTATGCATTGGAAAATACAAACAGGTAAAATAAGACATGGTTCAATTAGTACGTAAAGAGCACGTTGACGTTGGATCCAATTGTTTTAAGGCAATACTTCAAAGTTAAGGGGTTCTTGACAAAAGAAATAACGGACACCCTAAGATAATATCGATTTCATTTCTGTGACCAGTAATTGTATTGTCACTTTTGATATTAATTTTATATAATCCATGCATGTAATGCTACTGAACAAAATCTATCTCAGTAATCGACCGCAGAGCCGCCTGACCCAATGGCCAATCAATTGAAATAAAAAAAATTTAACAAATTGATGAAAAGTTCAAGAAATATGTGACCTTAAAGTTTCAAACCTAACTTAACTTAAAACTGCCGAAAGGAAGTCAACTCCAAAAGCCAAATAAGGATTCTTTTTTCTTAATATTAGAAGTCAACTCCAAAAATGTATCTTATAAAAAAATTTGATAATTTTTTAGAGTAGGTTGGCATAAATTTCTTGCTGTGAAATACAGCGTCCGCCTATGGACACACAAGGCTTTTGCGAAAATGCATGCATAGTTGATAACAAGCATATATGTACATATATATCTATGGGCATATATGCACATGAGACGCATAATGCAACAACATTTAGTATAATCCTCTTTGCTGCTAAGTGCATGCTTTCTCTAGGAGGTTTTCTCTGCAGACCGACAGTTATATATCTACATTTTGCACAAATGTGATACTAATCTACAAATTTTACATGCGACCAAAACAAACGAGTGTTTGCCTCTGGGAAAATGGACGCAGATGTGACACAAGCAGCCGTATGAAATATTTCAGTTATGCAGCAAAACTCATTAGAATTAACAAAACTTTGTCAATGTTTTCACTTAGCATCACTAGGAAATCTAACAAGTAATTTGAAATCGTGATTATGTGGCTGTTAGTTGAGAGTTCGTATGCTGAACAACTCCGCGTCCGCCTTCAGTAGACATCTTCAAAATATGAAAAGCTGTGAAAGTCTTGCAATTGAAAGCGGGAAAGTTGGGAAATTGAAAGAGAAGCTCAACTGAACTAGAAAATGGAGCATTAGTTTCTTACATGGTTCTTTCATAGATCTCTTTAAATCTTGTGCCTTCTAAATTCATAGGCAAAATGCACACTCGCATCGTTTGCATATTCAAATAGATATATCAATGCATTAAGCCTAAACTGCTTGGTGAGTATCTGTTTATTTCGTTATACAATGTGTGAATGGACCTATTCTTCAGCTACGTCTATCTATGTGGTTCCTCATCGTGTTCCGCAATTTATTAGCAGTAATCCTTTGAAATTAATTATTCCAAGTGGTAATGTTTTGTTTTTTGAATATTGGAGTGGTTCATAAAGTGGTTCTCTGTACTGCAGCAGTGAACGAAGAAATATATAAAGAACATGGAGTAGGTGTAGCAGAATTGGGTAACTTGTCTTGAGTTCCAAGTTACAGCTTTATCAGTGTTCAAAAATTTTTTAACTAGCCGAGCTGACGATTTTGGGCTTGGCAAATGACAAGTGTACTAAAAAATATGAGTCAAAATTATTACTAAAACTATTTAGACCCCCTCTCCGCTAACATCAATACTTTACTCACCACTCAAGGGCAAAAGATTGCATCATCATTTCATTTCTGATGAAAAGTTCTAACGATATTTCTAAAATATTGTACTATTTTCTGATTAAAATGCAAAGAACATCGTATTTTATTTTCAGTAAATATTTTCTTGTGAAAAATAGTGTTAGAAATAGCCAACATTTTGCATATGAAATAACTGTGGTTTTCAATTGCATATTCTCTTCGCCATAAAATTACCAGTTCTGGTGTAAAATCACATTTTTCACTTCACTTTAGTTCACTTTGTTTCTCCGTAAAAATACCAAACATAACAAAACGTTGGTTGTGGTTCCGATTATTTCATATTACTTCACAAAGAATGTTCACACACATAACTGTAGTTGCATACAAGTATATGTAGTTTTAGACGGCCGTGTGAGTGTGTGGCAAATGCATTTGTCGGGTATTCAGCTTTCAACAGCTTACATTTAATAAATTTTGTTTCATCGCTTAGGAAATGTGGTTATAATACAGGCCGAAGGCAAACACCAACACTCAGCTGTCAGATAAATCCATTGCTCCAAAGCTACATGCATATTTACTTACGGGAATATGCACGAAATGCACGAAGGCTCGCAATTCACTTGAGAATTTTGAAAATCACTTGCATTGCATTTACGTTTCCGTCTGCACAACTATAACGGCACATGCACATGTGTGTATTTATGTATATACATACCCGGGTGTGGTGAGGAGTTCGGTGAGATTTTTGACTTTACTCGCCGCATGCCACATGTGGAAGCATATAAAAACGAGTACACAGTAGATTTAGTTGAACAAAAATCTTTGTTTCTGTCAGCTTGTGTGGAAAACCGACAAGCCAACTCAAACAGATCGATATTTTGCAATTAATACATTCAATGGAAATCAGCGCAGGCCACTACTGACGTGTACGTGTAAACTAACAAATGAGTAAAAAAAAAAATATGTATTTTAAGTGAAAATAGCACAAAACATGATGAGTTTTTCAAGTTTTTGTTCGCAAACACATTTTCGGCAAATATTAGGGCATAAGCATATACAAATTCCGATTTATAGTTAGGTGAGGTACTCAGCAGCTAAATATTCGTCGGCGTTTCGATTTCTAAATTGGCACAGAGAAGCAGAAAAAGTGGTAATTTAGTAATTGCACGCACTGAGTAATAATTTTTCAAAGACATGAAAAGTTATTCCCGACAGCCAAGTGAAGATGAGAAAATATGTCGCGTGTATAACGGCTTTTTCAAAAGGGACGCTACAAAAGTAGACCGAAAGGAGCAACAACGATTTGCCATTTCATCATAGAATGATAAACAATTATAAAAATTTACTATTGAAATTCGGAGTCAGCTGGCGCATCAATTCACGAAGATGAAAATCAGTCTCTCACACTCTCAGCACTGGGCATCTCTGTGCCGTCGTTGTGGCGAATCTTGTGAGAAGACCTTAGCCCACATCCTTGTAAGAACACATTGACGCAAGAACTGAAGCCGCTTGACCACCAGAATGAAAGTGATCCAGAGTTTCATAGAAAAATCATCTTCAGCGATGAAGATTATTTCTGACGGAATGGCTTGGACTATAAGCAAAATTTGCATTATTGGTCAGGCAGCAATAACCACGTACTCCATGAGTCACCATTGTGTTCCGAAAAAAATACATCTGGGTGGGTATTTCTTCCGTGTTGATGAAGACGACATGTTACGAACCGAATTGGATGATATCATCTTGGACAATGTGTGGTTTCAACAAAACGGCGCCACAAGCCACACAGCGAATGTCACAATCGATTTATTGAAAATCAACTTTGGTGAACGTGTTATCTCACGAAATTGCTTAGTCAATTAGCAGACAGACGGATAAAAAAGAGTTGCTCAAGTTTAAGAAAAAAATCTAAAATTTTGACTTGAGATTTTTTGTTTAAAAATTACGGTTTTTTGAAATATTAAGTCAATATAAGGAGAAAAGCATTGCAAGCAAATACTGGCTCCCCAGCGCCTTCATGTATGCTAAAACTAATTAACGTCGCTGGCCGTGTAAACAACAAAAAATTATAGAAGAGCTATGAAGTTTTTTTATCTTTGTGGTTATTTTTTTTGTTTTTCGTATAGTAATTTAGGGATACTCAATACAAATTAATTAAATATACTTAAAAGTATAATAAGGTTATATACCACATGTATGTACGTATATGGTGAGCTAATTGATCCGCTGTGTGTACTTGACACACCACTTTTCAAATTTTCTGTACGGTAACTAGTGAAAAGCGCAAAGCAGCTAAAGTTGAAAAGATGATAATACCGATTATGTCGACTACCAACACCTGGAAGGTGGCGGACATGCCAATTTAGCCCACAACTACTCACCGCACAGCAGCAATAAAACAACAAATGCAAGAGCAGTGGCCAAAAGCTTTGTATATGGTCAAAACAAGCTCCTGGCTATTCTTTGCATTGCCATACAATAACCAGCAGCAACACTTACACATGGGTAGTCTACAATATGGACAATTTTGCAGGCTGTGTGGTAAAATTTGCCACAACCAGACTGACATACGTCTGTCTATAAATGCGCATATCTACACAAACAAGTGGGAGGATGCAAGAGTATAGGCTAAGCCTGCAGGAAATTTTTGAAGCGAAATCGCTAGTAGCACCAGGGCAGGTAAAGCACTAATGACTTTCGCTTTCGGAAGTTTACTAAGCGAATGCTGTTCCACATCTTTTTCGGAGTATAATGGTATTGAACTGGAAATTTCACTTTCAGGTTAGCGGATAATAAAACACAGCAGCAGTGTTCGCATATTTTTCCGAGTGGTCCGCAATAATTCGCACCAGACAGTTGTGGGATGTTTGCCACACACATTTACATACTCGTATACTCCCTCTGTATATATGGTATGTGGGCAGCTGCACTCGCTTGTCTGAATATCATTTGTGTTCAATAGCGTGGAATTGTCTGGTTTCGAATATATTCCATCGCTTGATATTGACATAGAAATGCCGTTATAAGTGTGGGAGTGTGTTAACTTTAGTTTCATCTATGGCTCACATGGATATATGGACACAGCCTCTGCATGGTTGACTGCACCGCTGCTATTGCGGCAGAATAATATATTACCGAATTTCAACTGGAGCGTTTGCTCCGTTCGAAAATATTTTTGACCTACAAGTTTAGGCATTATTTAATAACGTTTTTACTTTGCTACGTGTATTTGTATTTATTGAAATATAAAAAATGCAAAATAATAATTAATTAAATATTAAAAAAAAATGTTTTTCTGGACTCTTCAATCAACCCTGTAATGAATATTTTGTTGTGAAATCATAAGGCATTTTTCGTTTGGATTATTTTGCATATTCAAGCTAAGAATTAATGATGCTTTTTCTACTATATTAAGTGATAATTACCATTCTTAATTAAAGGCAATGCTAGAGTATTCAATCTAGCAAAATGCACCAGTATGATGCTTAAAGGGTTAAAGCGTAAGCCGCAATCCTTCACCAATGACTTGGAAATAAAAGTTTCACAGCGAAACAAAAACCGCTGCTTTGTCAAAGACAAATTGAATTTTCCAATCTTGAAGCATTCAATCTTCGTGGCTACTGCAACATTTGTAGTTAGCTAGCTGCTGCGCACGAGCTCATGCGGTCGGTCGCCAAAATGCTAGACAAACGCAACAATTTCACTGCAGTCCTTTCTTTTGGTCTAGATCTTGGTCAGTAAAGCCAAAATATGGCTGAGAATGTTTGGTATAAAAATTACGCTTCATTTATTTTGCTAAGATTACTTGAGGTGGCACGTAGTCACTGATGGACGTTGTGCCATGCACACACGCGCTTGCAAGTACGAGCCCAATAAACCATTTCGGTGGATATCAGCGAAAACTATAAAAACGTACGTTAACAGAGCGGCGAGATCATCATTCTAGCGCATTTCATATGAGGAGCTCGCCGACTTAACACCCATCTTGAGAAACTCTATCAAGGTTTTCAAAATTTAGTTTTAAATAACCGAAAGATAGCGAAAAGATGACGAATTCTGTCTGAAATTCGTTTTCATAAACATTGTATTTTAATTAAACTGGACTTAGAACTAACCATTGCATTTATATATGTAACATATTTTTATATGAAAACCTGCTGAATGCTATTACGCTCCCACTCAATCAAACACGGCCGACACGTATCACGGCTTCCGCACCTGCGTATGTAGTCAGTTCCACAGCTCTTGAAATCATATGCCTTCCGTTATGTTTGATGGGACAATAAACGTACATATATATATTCTACACACATACACATGTGTTATATACGTAAATACTTCCATGTGACTTTGCAAGAGTAATTGAAAATGCGGACACGTTGTTGCATGTGTTGTGTGACCGTGTTACTAGAAGTTTACTGCAATAAAATTGCCGCAGCAAAGGAACGTAGTCAGAAACAGTGTTTACAACAACAGCAACAACAACAGCAACAACAACAGCAAAAGCGCAATTGCCTTCAAGTATATTGACAACATTTTGATATATCAACAGCATCAACAGCGGTTGACTGCACCAATGCATCGTCACGGCCAAATTGAAATTATTGAGTTAGGAGTTGGTGTTGCATGCCACAACCAACACGTGCACGCTGACAAGCCAGTGGACGAAAATATACAATGACAACAACACCAACAAAACTTTATTTGACTTTGCTAGTGGCTTAAATTTGTTGGTTTTGTACTTGCCAGCGTCAGCATCTTTTCGTGTCAGTTGTGTTCAGCTGATTTGGCGCAGAGACTTAAATGTGCCGGAACCTTAACAAATAAAATGGGTCCGAGTAAGCGCCATGGCATATGCTGGAGTTTCTGTTGCCAACTTCCTGACAATACAAAGCAAATAAACCGTTTACTGTTGTGTATGTTTGAAAGAAAAGAAAAAGTGATGATCGTAAATTGTTCACCTGCTAATATGTACGGGCGCTGCTTTTTATTTAGGAATTAGATATATGTACATTAGAGGGTACGTCATTCTCTAAATTTAATTATATACCCTGAACAGGGCTTATACAGTTTGCACAAAGTGTGTAACACCCAGAAAGAACGACGGAGACGCTACAAAGTAATATATATAAATGACCAGCATTACGAGCTGTATATACGCGAACTACATACTTTGTCCCTCATATTCTAATACATCGATTTGAGATTCCGCACACATTATCTTATCTCCAAGTAGCTTCACATTTGTCGGAACCGGCGTTATTGGATCTCTATAGCATACAGCTGTCATACAAAAGAATGATCGAAATCATATTCTTGTATAGGAAACTTTTTCATTTGACCAAATATCCTTACGAAACTCGGCACGAGTTATTGATTAAGACAATGGCACAATCTCCGAAAAACTTGTTTAGTTCGGACCACTATAGCATATAGCAGCCATACATACTACGCGATACGTATCAATTGCTTGTATGAGAAACTTTTTGATTTGATGAGATATCTTTACGAAATTTGGCATGAATTTTTATCAAAGGCAGCGGTGCAATCTCCGAAGAAACTATTCAGATCGAGTCACTATAGCATATAGCTGCCATAGAAACTGACCTATTAATATCAAGTTAATGTAGGGAATCCTTTTTTTTTTTGTAAAAAGCTTCGGTGCAACCGTGAAGATCTTCATTATTTTTTCCATAAAATCACTTCTATAAAATATATACTTAGTTAAAGTCATATATCAAGTGAGCATTCTATAGTACCATGGCGTATGAGTAACACCGAACTTATAAGGCACTTGTATGAGCACAGTACGTTTGATGCATAATTTTAACTGGGTATAATTTGTGATTCATGCGTTTCATGTAAACAATTATCAACACCTTTTTTGTAGGGTGGAGCTTTTTATTATAGAATATACTGATTTCAGAGTTCTTTGCTTACTTGTTTAATTGAAAGTATCAAAACAGCTCATGTTATATACCGGATTTTCGCATAGGTATGATATGATTTCTAAGACTCGTTTCTGCCATTTTTAATCTGTTATTTGTTTCTATTGTATTTAAAAATGTGAACAATTTACAAATTATTAAATTTAATTATGAAAATAATCGTTCTCCAATTTCGACTTTTCATGCGATTTTACCATTTTATGGTCATAATAAACGTTCACCTGTGCTCTCTATTCATCAAATCGTTGAAAATTCCGACCAATAAGAACAATAACCACTCGAAATAATTAAAATATAATTGCTGTAGAGGCAAATGTGGCAGAAGACAATTTATCGATATCAAAGCGTTCTCAAGGACTGGATCTGGATCACAACCTATTTTGAGAAAGGATTTGGATTTCCATCTATATAAAAATATTCTCACTCCAGAACTGAAGCCATTGAACCATCGAAAACGTCGTAGATTTGCTGATTTTGCCTTGGAACAACTTGAAAACGAAGACAATTTTTTTTTTAAGAAAATCAACTTCTTCGATGATTCTCACTTTCATCTGAGTGGTGCAGCAAATAAAGAAAATGTTCGATTCGGGTGCGCAGAAAATCTAAAAATTATTCAAGAACAATTCACAAATTCGCTTAAATTGACAGCTTGGTATGGTTGTTGGTCTGGTGGCATCATCGGTCCGTACTTTTTTCAAAATGAAGCTGTTTTAGTGGCTATCAATGGAGAGCGGCTTATATCGATAACAACCAACTTTTAATGACCGCAATTGGAGGAATTTGATTTTGCTACATCTACATCCAACAAGAAGGGGTTGCGTGCCACACACCACGTGCAACAACCGAATTATTGCAGAAAAGTTTGGAGATTCGATTATTTCATGAAATTGTGACATCGAATATTTTCCAAGAAGTTGTGATTTAATACCATTAAACTTCTATGAAGCAATTTTTCTTTAGCAATAAACTAGACTGCCTTAACTCCTTAGCCTCAAAACACTTGGACCAAAATTTTTTCCAATCCTCGAAACAGATACAAAATTTAACGGAATTTCTTTATTGAAATCGACGAACGCACTTTGTGTACTTCAGAAAGACAAGCGTATATTAAACACTTATAATCATCATGATGTGACATTTGGCACAGAGGCTTACTATTTTTTTTTTATTGAAAGTGCAACAAGACATTTTAAGTATTTACTAAACACTGGCTTCCACCTAACGTCTATTAAATTGCCAATTGACACCCGTTGTATTCCACTTCTCCTCACCAGCAATCGTTTTCTCTAATATTTGCGATTGTACAAGTTTAAGTAAGTCCGATAATTAGCAACTGTAATTAAAACGTGTTGAAATTGTTGCCAACTAACAAAGGAAGACTGCGATTTATTTCATTTTCAGAACGCGCGAGGCATTTTCCTTTGGCTGTCTTCGTGTGTAGCTCGCACTAAAACCCAATAATTTAATAAATCCAGTTTTTAATTTCCGACTTTATGCCATTGGGCCAAAATCATATTTCCGCTTTTACAAAACGTCTCAGCGTACTGTGGCTCCGCAGGCGTTCTAACCATTCATTCATTAAATACAAAACTATAATTAGCTCATTTGTTCGCCTGTTCACGGTAACTTTTTATGCCTGTCACAGCTAGTACAGTGGCACTGCCGCGGGGCGAGAGCGACTTTTCGTACAAACAACGCGCAGATTTCCGTCTTTCGCAGAAATAATGACATTATGCCAGCACTTGCCGCGCTCACTCGCCACTGACCCACCAAGGAAGGGTGCCGCACAATTACAGCGCATTTTCATTACGCTTTTCTATTTCTGTTCGCTGCGTGAGTTTTCCTTCTTAACTTCAGAGTACCTGTCCGTGGTTTGCTTTCTTTATTTTCTCGTCTTTTCTTGCGCCGAGACAATTTATCCGAGATGTGGTTAAAATATTTGTGGGAATGAAGCCGCTTTTGTTGCCAGTTTGGTGATGGCTAAAAGCTTAAGGAGTGAAATAGCGGAAAAGAGCACAAATTAAAATGTGTTCGTGGAAACCGATGTTCAACTTATAAAAAGCATTAATCGCGAAAATCGCCGAAATATTGAGATAATAATGGACTTAACGCAAATCACTGATATTTCGCCTGCCTCAATTTGAAATGCTCCTTCTGTGGTGGCGAATACATTGAGACGTAGAAGTTATTTGAGAGATGATAGAGCTGATTATAATTAGAGATGAGATGTGGATTCAATATATAACTTTATTGGGAATCTTATTCTAAGAGCTGTGTAAGCCACAAGCATTAGTCGCTGCTGGCTTCAACCTATAGGCCCAATTTTCGACCACTTTTTACGACAATTAGGGCCGGATGTCAACAAAACAAAACTCATTTACGGTTCGGTTCGGTACGGTTCGATCTTCATTCGTCATTTAGCACAAATATGGATTTGACAGTTGTTAGTTTAGGATGCAAAACGTCTGATTGCCAATTTTTATTATTGAAAAAAACATTAACAACGAAATTGCTTGACAAGTTGTATTTTGGCTGCGGAAGCTTGAATATGTTGAAAAGGGGTTTTCGGGAATCTACGTTTTCATGAACACATGAACGCTTGAACACAAACTCTCAATGAAAGTCGTGAGGTCTTCGAAAACTTTGTCTCATATGTCCACGCACCGCTATAAATGACGATAACTTTGAAAAATTTGAACTAGACAGTGCTTAAAAATCGTCATTGATAACAGAGAAATAGCAGAGAATCTTATCATCTCTTATGAATCGAGTCAACAGATTTTGGTTAATTGTTTAGGTATGAATCGTGCCAATGCTAATCTTGTACCAAAAGAGCTGAATCTTTTGCAAGAACAGCGTCCAGAAGAGGTCGTAAAAGAGGCGCTTGACAACCTAGCCGAAGACTCTACATTCATCAAAGACAACAGAACTGGTGAGCAGACGTGTGAGTTTATGAATATGACTGACTGACTATTGACTTGAATATGACTGTTCAACAATCTAGCAAATGGCGCTCTAAGAACGAGCAGAAACCAAAAAACTTAAAATCGCTCTAGGCACTGAACTAAGTCCCAGCCGCTAATGCAATTGTATAGAAAATCAAATGAATCAGGCAATATCATGCTTGTATTGACTGGCGATAATAAAGATTTGTATTAAAGTATTAGGTTTGTTTCAAATTCCCGCTGTTTGTTAATAGATGGCTGCAGAAATTAATGTCGATCGATTTTAATATATCCAAAGCGTGATATACTTAGCCCAGATAAATGGAAAAGAAAATGCGTTTCCACACTAGCGACTTTGTTTATGTCTCATATAATTCCATTGCTTGTGCTTGTGTTGGTTTCTTGCCAGTAATCGTCAGTTGTGGGAAGTGTTTTTTTATAACCTGAACAGGGTATATTAAGTTTGTCACGAAGTTTGTAACACCCAGAAAGAAGCATCGGAGACCCTAAAAAGTATATATATAAATGATCAGTGTGTTGAGCTGAGTCGATTTAGCCATGTCCGTCTGTCTGTATATATACGAACTAGTCCCTCAGTTTTTAAGATATCGTTTTGAAATTTTACAAACGTCATTTCCTCTTCAAGAAGTTGCTCCTTTGTCGGAACTGCCGACATCGGACCACTATAACATATAGCTGCCATACAAACTGAACGATCGGGATCAAGTTCTTGTATGGAAAACTTTTACATTTGACAAGATATATTCACAAAATTTAGTATAGATTATTTTCTAGGGCAACAGTGTAATCTCCGAAAAAAATTTTCAGATCGGATTACTATAGCACATAGCTGCCATATAAACTGAGCACATAGTTACTAAAAGATATGCACCTGTGAAGGGTTATTAACTTCGGTGCAGCCGAAGTTAACGTTTTTTCTTGTTTTTTTTTCAACCAAAGACATCGGCGACTAAAGAGCATCGGGAATTTTAAGTTTACGAAGATGCTGCAACAAATGAAACAACGCGCGGTGATTAGTTTAGTTGCTTCGAAGATGGCGAATTTGATATTAACGAGCGTCTGCGCAAAGAAATGCGAGTGATTCTCGAAGACCGTAGGTTGGAGACGTTGCTCGATGAGAATCCTTGTCAAATTGCCTCTGCATTGGTAGTCACCCGACAAGCCATTTCAAAGCATCTACATGCGCTGTAAATGATTCAGAAACAAGAAATTTGGGTTCCTTCTGACCTCAATACCTGAATAAGCGCGAAAATGTGATTATTCTGCATGACAACGCTCAGCCTCACGTTGCCAAACCCTTTAAAAACTACCACGAAATGCTTAAATAAGAAGTCTTGACCCAGCCGCTATATTCACCAGATATTGCAGGTTCCGGTTATTATTTTTACCGTTCGCTGTGACACATGGTCTGGCTCAGAAGCATATCCACACAAAAGACGACATCTAAACTGGCTTGATTTTCGATTGTCTGGTTATATTTAATTCAATTTTTATCATGCTTTGGCAGACAAATGGAAAGAAGTTATGACTAGCTTTGGTCAATTTTTCAAATATTTCATTTGTTACCATTTCTTTAAGATAAAATTGCATTCCCATTAAAAAGAAAAAATAGCGAGAACTTAGTTGCGCATCTAATATTTTAGTGAAAATGTTTTTTTTTTCAATTAGAGTCAAATCAAAATCCATTTTACGATCCGAAATATTTTTGAATTTATTGAAAGTTTCGGTTAGCAAAGTCGTCTGCTGGCTTTCGCGAGCCGATCTGGTCTCCCCGTCTTAAAATATTCGTTTGAGCAGCTTCAGTGGAATATCCCGGATGATATGCTAGATTGATCAATAAAACTTCAGGTATGATGTCTTAAGAAAAACTATAAGCAATCGTTCCATTTTAATAATAAAAATGTTTGAAATTATTTTTTACTGACCTTTACGTCCTGTATGCACTTTAAAATTTGCAAATATTAAAATCGGAAATTTAACTGTCACGTCTTTCATAAATAAAATATTGTATGCATATATTTACCCAAAGATGCACATAAGCAACTTGAAATCTTAATTAAAAGCTATACTTTTAAACTTTGGCCGTATGTTGGCAAATATTTACCTTCGCTTATGATACGACTATATACCTGTACTGATTGGTTAAAGGGTAGAGAGTTAACTAATGAAAAGTCAAGACAATTTGTAGCGTAATAATAAAAGCGTTTGTCGCCGTCGGCAAGCTTATTTATTTGGCATTTGACTTACGACACAATTATCAAAGGCAATTTAATAGCGTGCATTTGTTTGCCTCGGAAAATCGTCTTCATTTGCAATTTAAAGTGTTGCATTATTTGCACAAAACAAATTCGCTTACGCTGCACTGAGTTGCAGGGCAAAACGTATAAATAACTTGTTTGCATTTATTTGCGCATGCTTGACTGCATTTGCAGCTATTTATGCATTTACACATACACACATTTTATTGTATATTAGGGTGACCGTTATTTCTCAAGTTAATTTTTTTGCAAATCCATGTGAAGTTTCGGGTTTTGTTCAAAAAACATTTTCCAACATAAAAAGCATCCTTATATTCAATTTGAATCCTCTGTTTGACATTTTGCATCTTGAGATATTGCCCTGGCTTTGATTGCTGCTAGTTGCAAGAGTATAAAATTTTCGGTTGCACCCGAACTTAACCCTTCCTTACTTGTCTAGTGCAAGATTTTACGCTCTACAAGAAAGCCTTCAGAATTTTTTCCAAACAACCAGTTTTTTTAAGTTATAAGCAGCTAAATTTACACATCAGGCATGTACACCACTACGTATGAGCAATCCAGAATGACAACGCACTTGTATGAATGCTCAGTACAAGCATAACTTGAACTGCACATAACTATATATTAAGGGAACATTTTTATGGAAAAAATTATGAAAACCTGTTTTGTAGAGCGGAAAGTTTTGAATTCGTAATTAATTTTCACAAAGATTTAGGTTTGCTTCTTCAATGCAAAATATCAAAAAATCTCTTTTCATACACAGGGGAAAAGAAATGTGGTTTATACAATGGTTATATTGATAGTAAAGAGCTTATTTACGTTGGATATACATATACATATATACATATTTTTTTTTGAAGAAACCACTCGGGTAGCGTCTGCAAAAATATGAACTTGGGCAATTACGAACACCCTAATGCAATGCATTCGCACTTGTATGTAATTATCTGACACACGTTCTCATATGCTTGTAAGTCAAGGTGTTCAGTGTACTTACACAAGCAACCGCAGTGCACACAGACACGCTCACGCAAGCGAATAACACACACTTTGAGGCAAATAAAAGCCAACGGAGTCCCAAGTTAATATGATTATTTGCATATTGATTTAGTTGCGTTGCATTTGTTATAACTACCGTGTTATAGCTGTTTATTTATTTTGATAAATGTTTTATTTTATAAACAAATATTTGCAAGTAAAGGACAGGCTATTGTAAAAATGTCAGGAAGCCACTTCGCATGGCCATCTTCTATTGCAGGTTGTTGCGTGCTTGTGTGCGTGTGTATGTTGATTTGCCTTTTTGATTACTCGAAAAATACGAAAACCTTAGATGACTGTGCACTGCACTCACTCGCACATACTCACATGTTTTTGGCATACATTACCGGTCAGCCTTAGGCAAACAATATTCTGTGGCAGCCACAAATTTCTATTTTATTTGAGATGTTGCATGCGCTCCTTGCTAAACAGCACGTAGAATTTATGTATTCTCTGTTTTCGGTTATAATTCATTCACATATACAAATGGCAACGCCGTACAAGCAATTTTGATGCATATGCATGCCCTTGCAGGTGCTCGAATATTTTGTGTATTTGCAATTAAAGGTAAACAACTTTGTGCACACGCAGCCAAAATTTATGCTCATCTCTTTGTATGTATGTATGCGTGTGCATGTTGCTGCGTGCTTACCACAAAAGTTGCAATTGAAAATGGAAAATTTACCCCTCCAACAGCGGGTGTTAAATGACATCGAGGCAGCGTGGCAGCGCAAGAGTGGTGAGAGTTGTGGTAACAGCAAATAGAAGATGCAATTCATGTTGCATGTTCCGCTACTCAATTAACATTAACATGAAAGCACTCATAGCTGTGCATATGCATATTTGCAATCTATGCAAATTTTGATATCTACTATCAGTTGGAATGCTTTCCGGGAATAGTCTAGTTCATTATGATGGACTCATAATTTAAGTTATGCGTTTGTATTTGTAAGAATAACAAAAACAAGTTATATGATACTTCATTGTCAAGTTGCCTGTGGGTCATATTGGTAGAATGAATTCGATAGCTCTTTTTATTACAAGCAGATAAACTCCATTGCATTGATAAATATTCACAGCTGTTCTTCAGATATTTGTTGTGAAAATACTGGAGATCTAAAAAAAAAAAATTTCTCTTGTTTTTCATGTTTCATGTCATATCATAAAATTAAAAAAAAAGTAAGAGAAATTTTTAATTCCGTTGCGCCAAAGCTTTACTACCCTACAAAAAAGCCTAATTATTATTCTTAAGAATACACACAGAATATTTCATGTCGTTCCGATGAATATTTTCGAAGTTACACATGCGCTTTTCTCAAAATGATGTTTTCAAAGTCGGTCTCAAATTTTAACATGAGCTTCTTAAATATATTTATTAATTATTATAACTTTTTTTATAAAATAAATTTTTTTTCATAAAGAATTCAAGTCCGAAATTTTAGTCAAAAATCGCTTTTATTGTAGAAACCGCCATTTTGTCAAAATTTTTTTCTTTTTTATACTCTTGCAATCTAGCAAGTGGTTAGAGTATTATAGTTTTGCTAACCTAACGGTTGTATGTATTGCATAAAACTAATCGAGATGGATATAGGGTTATAAAGAAATAAATGATCAGGGTAACGGTAAAAGTTAAAATTCTGTTGACTGCTTGTCTATCCGTCCGTCTGTCCGTCCGTACAAGCTCTAACTTGAGTAAAAATTGAGATACCTTGATGAAACTTGGTATGCAGATTTCTTAGTACAAAAAAGGTTTCTTAGTATAAAAGTTCAAGTTAGTAGATGGGCGTAATCGAACCAGTGCCGCGCCCACAAAGCGCCATTAACCGAAAACCTATGAAATACTACAACTAAGCACCAAATTAAGATGAAGAAATCATATCTAGCACAGGGGATAGCAATAGCCAGGTAGACCGGTGAGAAAAAATCCAATAAAAACTGTTCAAGCCCTTATGTAACGAATATTTGGACCCCACTACCTATAGTTGACTTTTGATCGAAAATATCGGTCAAATATCGGATTTCGTTTTTCTAAAAAACCTTATTTGTGTCTGTCAGTATAGCAGTTATACTACTGTGATCAAATTGAAAGGTGAAGTATGTCCATTTCATCTCCTTCAAAGTAATCTTCTCCCACTGCAATACACTTATGCCAACCAACTTTCCAGTCATCACTGCACTTGGAGAAATCCTCCGTCGTGATGGCCATCGAAGCCTTCTTCGATTCAACTTTTATATCCTCAATTGAGTCAAAAAGTTGTCCTCGGAGTGGTCATGTGAATTTGCTGAAAAACCAGAAGTTACACAAAGGTAAATCAGGAAATTTTTAAGGAGAACTTTGAGTTATGGAAGTTCAATGGTAAATCTTTCAAATAATAAAAAGTTTAAATAAAATATTTGCTTTACTAAGTAAACCCCTTAATATATTATCTTCTTGGTTTATTGAAGGCGAAATGAATGAATGCGGAAATATTTCACTCAGAAATAACAATCAATAATCCGTAGAGTGGAAAAAAAAGCATTCATTAACAATAAATCAAAAATACATCAAAAGATTGCATATGTGAGTTAACAGTATTGCAGCTAAAGAGAGATGACTGCTTACGGGCCAAAATCAATTAATGCTTGGCTTCAATTCGAATATATGGTCAAAGAGTAGGAGCTTCATTGAACGCTACGCTTGCTCTCCAGTTGCCTTCATTATTTTCAAATAACTACAATATTCTAACAAAAAACTGCCACCCATAAGCAGAATATTAAAAATTACAACAACAACCGTTCGTTTTGGCGTTGCTATAATAAAACTCGAAACTGAACACCCTTCACATAACGCTTGTATGGCAAAATAGCAACTTCCTTCGCAAAAAATGCAAATCTGAACATATTCGCAACTTGATAGCTAACGGCTGCAATGCTAAATTAAAACGCATACCCACCATGGCGCCAGTGGAACATCGAGCATGTTGCAGCGCCCGTAATTATGCTTTTCGAACCGATTTCCACTCCATGCAGCAGCGTGGCGTGTTGGGCGTGTGCGGCAGGGGCAAAATGCAAACTCGTAAATTATTAAAAGAGTGCTGCGAACTAATACAGCAATTAAAGGAAGCGAAGGCTGGGCTGGCTGAGGCCATAAACAAGTGCAATCAAAATACAGCCAAGCAGCAGCAAGGCTTCGCTTTTTGCGCCACGCCTGCGAGTGCATACCATATGCCGTTGCACTTGCATGCTTTGTGCACGTCTTGCTGCAGCTGCACTTGAAACTGCCGCAACGCTGCATGTTGGCTAAATGAAGCAAAGAAACGCATATGGCTTGCCAGCAAATGCATGCACGTGCATTTGTGTGTGTGTGCATGTGTTGTGGTTGCTTGTTTAATTTATGTGCTCGTTGAATTTTCACTTCCTGTCTAGTCGCAGGAAGACGCCCTCAAAGGTGCAATTAGTTGCAAGGCTCCTCGGCATATCAAAGCGGGCCTTGCTAACAGTGCACCAATACAAGCAAACATATAAATTATGTAGAGCTTATGGCACATACACATACGCACACCCCATGTGCAAATAAATTTTAATTCTTAATATATCTTTGCACTAACATAATTTATGTTCAGGCTGTTCGCCACAATACAAAGCCGCTTAAGAACTTGGCACTGGCACCTTGATTGCCTCACACACAAATCTAGGCGTGGCAGCCACATATGTCAATGGCAACTGGCAACAGATAGCAATCGAAGCGGAGGAACCTCGGCAAATGAAATTTTGTAATTAATTTTCGCTAACTTTAGCAATAAAGCAGCAAAGTAATAATTTAAATTAATATTCCTAACATAAGTAGGCAATGTGTGCAGCTGCAACTTGCCAGCAACAACATGCAGTTTTTTTCTATTTGTATTGTATATTTAAATTGCAAGCATTCTCGCTGAATCCGTGAATAGTTTCACAAGTATTTTTCAGAGTTTAATTTCCTCCTCCAAGCGCTACTTACAGCGTGGTTGCTAATCGAACTTGGGTTGAGTTATGTATAAATACTTGAAAAGTTGGCAGGAAGTTTCGCGCACACTCATACGCGCCCAGTTGGAAAACGCGATGATGTAGTATGTTGATGCATAAAGTAAACTGACAGCTACACCTTAGACACCTGTCACTTTAGGAAGAAAGTCAGCTATAAGTTTTTGTATTTATGAGTTACATGAGTTTCCTCGGGTAAAAGAAAGGTTGTCGCCAACAATTTTTTTCTCATAAAAAAATTAAATATTTTTTTAAAAATTTTTATTGTCACAAACATACACTATTAGCAAAGAAATTCTGAAATTTTTGGAAAAAAATTTAAACTGGGCCACTGCGACACCATTTCCGGTAACCCCTCGGAAAAAACATGCGCCGCGTTGGCGGGATAACTCCTAACAGAATCATCTGAAGTAGAAACATACAAACAAAGGAAAAAAGCTGAAAATTGGATTTTTGGCAGACATATTTACAAAAAAATAAAATTTCAGAGATTTTTTTTGCAAATAGTTGTAATCGAAAAAAAATCCAGGCAAGACTTGGTGTCCTATTTGCCCATATACCAGCCAGGACATGCTGCATCGACCGGTACAAGTGGCAGTCTTAAGGTGTAAGGTCTGTGCTAACAGTCGCTTGAAGCAAAACTTTCCAGCAACTGTTTTCCAAAAAGTTTTTGGCAGCATTGCAACATGAGGCCGAGCATTGTCATACTAAAAAATTATTGTTTTGGTTCTATTTCCAAATTACGGTCGTTTTTCGGCAATCGTTTCCTTCAGTTTGACACGTTGTTGTCGGTAGCGGTCTCCATTAATGATCCAGTTTTTAAACCTTGCCATATACAAAGCAATATCTTGGCGATCCTAGTATCCATGATTTGCCATTGAATTGGCTGCTTGTTCAGTTTTCACATATGATTTTTGTGTTTAAGGTTGTCGTAAGGGAACCATTTTTCATACAAGACAACATTTCTTGTTGCTTTCAAGCAGCATTTTTCACATGTAAAATCGCATTTCACGTATGTATCTTGGCTTCAACTCATATGAGACTTACTTTTTTAGCTTTTAAATCTGTTCGACTATTCTTAAACGTTTTGAGACGGTAGCCTAAGTAACTCTTAAATATTCTGTGTTATTATGTTTCGAAACAAAACTACATCGAGTAATGCCTCCAGTTTCGTGTCTTCATTTTCTTATCGCACAGAACTTTTTTCGTCTCTCATGCAAAACTCACCCCTTTAAATCGTCACCATAAACCTTTAGTGAAATGCGTTCACCTTCGGCTAATGTTGCTTTCATATTAAAGTAATGGCATATTTGTTCTAGCACTCGGATAAATCAAAATTTTGGACTATCCATTTCCAGCTGGGTATATTAACTTCTACCGTCGCAAAACTCGTTAAAGTTTAAAGTTGCATTCGTTATTACAAATTTTTCGAACTACATTTCCGATATATAATTGCCAATACCGCGTACTTTTTGCAGTTGCTGCCACTTATTTAGTTTTATTTTCAACACTGTTTGTTATGGGAAGTTTGCGCTTCAGCATTAACACAAAAAGTTTTGTTATAGTTTTCCTATGAATTAGCTGTTCTACAATATAAACATAAGCAGTAATACATCCGATATAGATTTGATATCCACAATTAGATGAAAAAAAAAGAAAAAATGTTAACTTCGGCGGCACCAAAATTTTAATACCCTTCACAAGTGATTTTATTCATAGCATAAAAGAGTAAGAAAACAAGCTTATTCACTCACTCGCTAACCCTAAATATGGAAAAAGCACTAGAACATAAAGAATCTGACTTTGTTGTTTTTTTTGACAAAAGCGGAGCATTCAACAAGTCTCCAATAACGCAATTATCAACAGTCTAGGAGCAGCTCGGGTAGAGCCTATCATGATAGCATGGATAAAGAGCTGCAGGAAGATTAATGAAAAATGGAACGAAGCCAGGTTGCTCACAAACGGTGAAGCCGAAATTTCTAGATACAACCAGTAACGTGAGGGTCATAGACCAATGGGCGATATCGGCAAAACTATAAGACACATATGGTAATGTTTATATGAGGTACAAAATCCACCCATTGAAACCCCCGAACCTCATTGGAGGTGAATTAACAATTAAGGAGCATATTATATAATGTGAAGGAAAAAGGGCCAGTAGTGCCCTATACGCATGTAAGAAAATGCCAGAGTTCACTTGGAGCCTGTCATCTGGCCTCAAACATTGGGGTTACAGAGTGGTAGTCAAGCTAATCTTACTTTATGGAGGTCTGGTGTGTTGGACCGCATTGCATACAGGCCACCGCTGGAATGGTTACAGCGATATGATGTTCACTGCATAACGAGAGTGCTTAGAACCACTATAATGGCGGCACTAGAAAGTTAGTCATCCTACCACCAATCGATTTTAAGGTGGAAAGCAAAATCAGCCTCAAGATTGGCTACATTAGGTTAATTATCTATAAGGAGCTTCGAGCATAGCACACACACACATGTTTTATTTTGGAGAAGGTTTCAAGTCACACTGAAATGGGTGGGTGGCGCAGAAGCGGAACTTACATTATCTATACAGATGGTTCACAAATGGTTAATGGGGTGGGAGCCCGAATCTATTGTTAGAAGCCAGATTTCACGAATACTGAAGTATCTTCGAATTGCTGATGAGGTTGCCAACAGTTACATCTCTCTGGCTACCGAGCAAATACAGGAAATACTACAAACAATATACAGCGAAGTTTCCGGAAAGTCTGGCAGACGGATCAAGGCGTGATTGAATGCCTTAAGTACACGCAAGATCGCCATGATTATGTGCAAGAGGCTTCAGAAAACTCGCTTGCTTCTTATTCACACGGTCTCGTAAGAATTGTTGGACAGCTGTCTGCGCTTTGACAGGTCACAACCTACTGACATCACATGCGAGCCTGATGGGCATAAGTGCTGACGATACAAACAGAAAATGCAGAGAAGTTGGCAAGAGAGAGACGCTAGAGCACCCCCTATGCCTTTGTCCAGCACTATTCAGAACTTCTTTAAAGTATCTAGAAGCTTCGGAGTTCAAGGAACTAGACGAAGTAACACACGTTAATATCTATGTCCTCGCTCTTAAAGTTTGCCGGTCAGTATAACCTAACTTATCCTTTGTGGGGTTACAATAACAAATAACCACTCTTCATACGCTACCTTCGAGCAACCGCAAACTTAAGAATTAATGGTAAATATTATACATATGTATATATAGCTGTAGGTTCAGGTTGAATACATTTACAACTACTTACCAGCCACTAAAGGCATTCCCCACTTAACTAAAGGCGCATTAGTGAGCACGCGTTGTTTTCGTATTAGCAAATAACTTACAACACTCTTGGCGGTTTCAGATCATACGGTCACTTTTGCTATTTTATTCCCATCCACAGTACATACCAAATATTCATTTGCGGAAATAATAAGCACGCTGACTTGTAAAGTTTCCGCAAATGTACTTCACAATTCGTTGCGGTCGACATTTTCAACCAGCAAACCGTGACATCGCCCAACAGTAACAACAACATACAAATTATGCCGACCGCATTTTACAATGGAAGCAACCGGCAAGTCGCTAACCAATCTCGACGATCAGATGACGGCTGTTGTGTCAATGCGCCTTTGCACTTTAATCGTCTCAGACGAAACTTGTGCCACAAAACAATACTCGGCCAGCAGCACATAACAAACACATGCAATAATGCTCCTTTATAAAATGGCATGTATCTCTGGCGCTGACGTTGAAAGCGGCAGTTCATGCTCAAGCTACTGTGACCGCAAAACTCATTTGGCTAAATGTAAATGTGTCCGACACGCTCTGCTTGATTCACTTTATGCCGCCGTTAAGGCGGTAGGCGGCATGACGACTGGGCGTAAAGGGGCTGCAGGTGCCACAAGAACTACTGGATTTCTTGGTAGTCTGCCGCTAAAGCAAGCAACTTCATGTTGTTGTTGTTGCGGCTGTCCCTCAACTCAGCCTCAGATTGCTTTATGCTTGTGTCAACTCACTTTACAGGCACCCTGTTGAAATCAGCGTGCACGTGTGCTTGTATGTATGTGTGCGTGCGCCCGTGCGCCCGTGCGCCTCACACTTTCGCTAAGTCACACTCGACCCGTTTGCAGTTGCAGATTTCGCTCAATTTGCTTCTCATTTGTACATGGTTTTGGTTGTTGTACATTTGGCCTGTGGCCTTAACTTCTTTTGGCTTTTGATATTCATTTACCGTTGTGAAGTTTGTACGAGTATCTCTTTCGTTTGCCTGTTATTGTTTCGGACAATGAATTGAGTCGTTCCAATTCCGTCATTATGCGGCACAATACCGACCAGAAGTGGTTGCTTGATGGATGAATAAGGCGAAAGCTCTACAGCACAACTAAGATATCCAGCTCAAAGCTTCGGGCATGCATTGGTGAGTGAATGCTTAGCATGAGAATCCGGGCGTCTAATGTGCAACTTCATTTATTTGTAAGCAAACACTCAGTTTTACATTATTGTACTGGTTCACTTTGCAGGTCTGTTTGTAAAATGTGCAGAAATAGATAAATAAACCGTTAAATTATTGCATACGGTGGTATGTATGGGGTATTTTATGCACAAAGGCCTGGAATTTTCTTCTAAATTGTGGCATTTTTATTTGCCTTTGTTGTGCTTTGGTCTGGTTCTCCTTTTTATACTCTGAACAGGGTATTTGAAGTTTATAATGAAGTCTTTAACTAGCAGAAGGAAGAATCAGAGATCCGAAAATATATACATGTAGAAATGATCAGCATGACGAGTCGACGAGTCGATTAGCCAAGTTCCATCGTCTGTATATACGTGAATTAGTCTCAGTCAGTCAGTCAGTTTTAAAGATATCGATCTGAAATTTTGCACAAGCTCTTCTTTCTCCAAGCCACTGCACATTTGTAGGAATCGCCGATATCGTATCACTATATCATATAGCTGTCATACAAACTGAACGATCGGAAACAAGTGCTTGTATGGAAAACTTCTTCATTTAACGAGTTATCCTCACGAAATTTGGCACTTGTTGTTGTATAACGTAATTATACAATTGCCAAAAAAAATGTTCAGTTTGAATTACTATAGCGTATAGCTGTCATACAAACTGAACGGTCGAAGTCAAGAAATTGTAAGGAAAACTTGTTATTTGACGAGATATCTTGAAGAAATTAGGCATGGATTATTGTCTAAGGCAATAATCGACTCTGCGAAGAAATTTTGCAGATCGGACAACTATAGCATATAGCTAGCATAAAAATTTAACGATGGGAAACAAGTTCTTGTATAGATTTTTTTGTATTTTAAACATAATTTTTCCATATCTTCATACAGGTATTTTTTTCAAGACTATAGACACCAACTTACTAATAATATAATCCGAATCCGCCGAAATTTTCAATTCCACTCACATTTGGTGAACTACTAGTTTTTGTGGAATACCTCATGCTCTCGACTGCTACGTGGACGCTGTGTGAACACAATTTCGCATTGCTGCAACTACCGTGCCGTATATTATCTGCTTGCGGATTTGCTACATTTGCTGCAGCAATAAAAATACAAGTGGCAACCACATGGCATTTATTATTATTTTCCCTTGTAGGTTATTTATATTTTACAACACAGTCTTGCTGGTGTATGTGTGTGCGTGTGAGTTTATGTGCGCCGCTTGCCTACTTTACTTAGCCTGCAAATGGCCAACAGCATAGGGATAACAAACAGCCGCAAAATGTGTCAGTTGGCATAGCAAGGATCACATGCAAAATTCTAGCAAAAAAAAACACAAAAAAAAAAAACAAAAATAACGAAGAACAACGAGCATTTATATTTTCCGTGATTTACAAATCCTCAAATCGTGCAACGCTTAGCTTGCAACTCAAGCTGAGACCGGTAACCATACATAAAGACACATAAGCATAAAAGCTAACGGCATACTTTTAACTCCAAAGCAAATAATTCCAATTTCCTAATCCTTCAAAAGGCGCACAGATTCAACACACAATGCACAGATCCACGCCAAGTGCTGCAGAAGCATAAAGTAGCACGTACTTATTTACCTATGTATGTATGTGTGCACCTAAGTATATATAGTGTCATATGCATATATACATATACATACACATGTATATGACCATAGATATGCAGTTGCAGCTCGCCTATTCGCCTTTGCCTCAAGTCCTACGTACACGCTTCGTTGTATTTTCACTTTTAGCGCTGCCAGCTCGTGGCACTGCGCTTATAAAAATAAGCAGCAAATTGTTGCTTTCCTCAGCCAACCGCCTCCCCACACACCACGGCTTTGTACGGATCACGGCGTTTGTGCAGGATAAAAGGCAAATTTTGTTTATTTAGTTTCTTTGCTCTGCTATTGCCTCGTTCACTTGTGAAAGCTGCTGCCTGTATAGCTGTGTTTATGTACTGCTAGTTAGCTTCAGCAACAAAAAAAACAATAACAGCAACAACTGAAAAAGTAACATGTGCCAATTTTGTGTAAAAATTCCTAATTCTAGCTGTTCTCTGCACCCCTTTCCTTGGCGATTTCTAACACAATACTTGTTGTAGCTATGTATGCAAACATTATGTACATATATAACGTTGTCACATACGAAGTGCAAGTGTGCATGGCATGCTCTGGTTTTTAAAAAGCGCTCTTTTGTCATATTAATTGCCTTTATGTACCTGTAACTTTGAGAACGTGGTTCGAACTTTTGTCTTGTTGTCGCTTTTATCACAAATGCACCGACATTTGTAATCTAGCAATTGTATTAAATTGTGTGTTTTTTTTGGAACTATTTGACTTTATTGCACCGGCACAAAACCAAGTATTGTTCTAATAAATTATATAGTTGGTGATAGCTTAACGTTTTAAAAGAAAGGATGCAACACATTACAAGCAAATCATATTACACAACAACGCTTTACATGCAGAGGCCTAAAACCGAATAACCGAAATTTAGAGTTTAATACAAGTTCCTCTTATAACGTTAGCATAGATAATACCTTGCACCACATTTATGCGGTCAGTGCTGTTCCTTTTTCACATTGTAGTTCCAAACTGTTGAACACGAATGTGTTTCTGGCAACTTGATAAAAATCATGAGCTAAGGAAGATGCTTTAAAAGCTAAGGAAACAAGTAAAAAATGTTCATGTCGTGAGGACATAAATAACGATCAACATGTGGGCCAATCAAAATCCGTGATCACCGGAAATTACATCGAAACTGTGCGCGAATTCATCAAAAATCAGTCGAAATCATCATTGAAATTCATAGAAATGGAATTGAACATCTCCAAAGCATCAATTTATTACATTTTGACCGAACTTTTGGGTTTACAAAAGGTGTGTACGGTTTGTTTTGTATAAATTGTCTGACAACCAAAAATTGCTCAGCATCCAACTTTCTAAGGATCGTTTGTGACCGATTATTTGACCAAAAATCACATTTTAACAATTAACCACTCCCTGCATTCACCTGATAAGGCACACACAAACTTTTTTTCAACAATTTTTTCCTCACATAAAAAATTAAATATTTTATTAGAATTTGTTATTGTAACAAATACACACTGTTAACAAAGAAGTTCTGAAATCTTTGGAAAAAATATTTTAAACTCGCTTATTGCGACGCCATTTTCGGTGCCCCTTATGTGTTTTACTTAAAACCTTAACTGAGAACTTGAACGAAGGAAAATAAACTGAAAAGTGAAATTTTGGCAGACATTTTTGCCAAAAAATTAAAATTTCAGTAAAAATTTGTGTATTAGAAACTATTAAGGCTAAATAAAACCTACCACTTATAGTTTCCCGTGATAAAACACGAATACAATTTGCACAGTTCAAACCCGAGTTGTGCTAACCTGTTGAAGCACAGTGTATAACGAAAGAAACATCGGAGTCCCTACTACTATATTGCCTACCCATAAACTTGATTGGCGTGATAAGCTAAGTACACGAACTAGTCATTCAATGTTTTAAGATATCGATATCACATTTTGCTCACATCCTTTTCTCTCCAAGAAACTGATGATTTGACGGAATCGGCAATATCGAAACACTGTAACATAGAGATGTCATTCAACTCGATGAATAAATCCAAGTCCTTGTATGGATTTAATTGAGAAATCATCTTGACAGACAGTTATAGCATCTAGTTGTTAAAAAAACGACCGCTGAAAACCACGATAGACATCATTTTATACCCTTTTGTAGTAACTATATTCAAACTGCAGATGGAATCGATTATTCAGATAAAATTTTTCAGAAAAAATCGTTTAAGAGCTAAATAATTTCTGTGAAAAGAACACACTTACTTTAAGGGGAGCTTAATTATACCAAGAAAATGGCCACTTAATGATGATATGCGCAAATTGATTGAGAAAAAATTTGGATCCCTCACAATTGCCTATCGCTTAGAAAAGGCTCGCGTCGATTGGTCGAGCGAAATGAGTAAGTGTAAGAAATACGATGGCGGTACTACGAAACTCAACGCTAACCAGAAGTAAACAGCACTACGCCCTTCAAAGCAAATGGCATTGTCCGGACATGGAACCAAATGACTTATTTTTCTTATGTTAAATTCAGTAAGTACAAAAGCAAATTCTTTTCTCACTTTGAGATTTCATTTTTTTATTAAATTGAAAGCATTATTTTGTTCTTATGAGAATATTGATCAAAGTTTGCATAATGTCTGTATCAAAACGAAAAATTTAATAAAACATTAATAACACATTTAATTAATAAAAATTAAAACCGTTTCCAAAAAATTACGAAATCATTTGGCCTTCAGTGACATGCGTCTTAAGCACTTCACTGTGGGGCGTATCATCATTTGCGCTAATTTCAAAGATTCATCCCTAGCTATGCTGGAATGCCATTTGATGCCTTTGATCTTTTGTGCTCCATATACTCCGTTAAGATGACTACAAATATGCACATAAATCTCAAATACACGTGGCACAAGCTAACGGTGTTGCACTTACCTATGGTAACACTCTTTAAACCACCAACCGCCTTCGAACAAAGCAGCACAATTATCAAGGGAATATATGTCATTATCCTGATCACGAGTGCTGAATTTCATACCCACGTGATATTTCAAGCCATTGCCAGCAGTGCCTGCATAAGTACCCAATATTTTAAGAGGATAGCCCTCAAATTCACCTCCGACTACAAATTCCGAGTAGCGCGCATAATAACTTTCACCACTATACTGCATTTCAATATAGAGCTCATGCTGACAACTACTGGTGAAGGCATGTAGTTTTTCCAAACCAATCCAATAATTTTCATCCAGCACCCCGAAACCGTTTTTATACTCCCCCCAGTCTCTATCGAAGTCCACAGCATCACTGACACGTCGTTGTATAACTAACCAACCACCATTGTCCACCTCTTCGTTACAGTATACGGCAAACGGTGTGACACTAAACTTCTCCAATGTTATATTGTAAACACCACTTTTGAAGGTCTCAGCTGCTGCCTCCAAACAGCTTGAAGGCACCGACTTTCGAACACTGGAATTTTACTTAAAATAGTAAAAATAATCCCTTAAATAAATTACACTACCTCTCCTGTTCACCAACCGGTTGCAGTTTGGTTTTAATGAGAGTTACTTGTGCCAAAATATCATCTTCCCGCTTTCGCACAGCTTGCAATTCTTCAAGGAACTTTTTAACGACATCTATTTGCACTTCAAAAGTGCAGTCACAAATCGTGCTTGTATCTAGGTCTTCACCGCAAACGTTCTTAATGGGAAACCAAAATAAATAATGTAGTAACAGGAACAATATAGAGCGGAGCATTTTAATTTCTGCGACGTGCTCTAAGCGACTGTTTCGTTTAAGCTAAGCTGGCGTGCTTACAACTCTTCAATATTATCACATAGGCGGGTATTACCTACATCTGTGATAACCTCCGAACTTCTTTCTTATCAATTCCTGCTCACAGCAAATCAGAAACAGTTTTGTGAAGCTCAGATCGTTGCTCTAGTTTGAAAATATTTCCAGTGTTCTGCAAAGTTCAGACTATTTATACTTATAAAACCGATATGTATAAACGGGGAAAAAACGAAAAAACCAGATCAGAAATGAAGCATAAGCATAGTATATACATGTATCTCTGTTAATTTTTAATGTATAGTATATGTCCGCATTTAAAATAAAGATTATTGATCGCTTTTAGGGCAACAAGATCTATATACCTTTGCATGCGCTGGAACCAAGTTTTGAATCTTGCGCCCCCTGGTGGCGCCATCTGTATGTCGACTGATGTGTTAGAATCTGCTATCTTTATCTTCCCGGTGAGAATTTCATTACATTTCATTAATTGGAAGTGAAGTTATTACGTTTTAAGTGTCAGTATGTTTGGGTTATTGGTGCGAAAATAAGCTTCGAACAAAGAGCCAACATTAAATTTTGTTTTAAAATTGGTAAAACTTTTACCGAAGCGTTTCAATTGATGAAACAAGTTTGATTGTTTGACTGAAGCTTTGGCGATGATTGTCTATCCCGTAGCAGAGTGCACGATTGTTTCAACGTTTTCAAAGTAGTTCCGCACAAATTGACTGACGACCAAAAATTGCTCAAAATCCAACAATCGAAAGACGATTATTTGGTCAAAAATCACATTTTAACCATTAAGCACTCCCTATATTCACTTGATATGGCACCCTGTGACTTCTTCCTTTTCGGAAAAATGCATTTGCCCATGAAAGGAGAGCAGACGTAGAGGCCATTCGAAAGGCTTGCACTGAGTTGCATACTGGCGGCCATACTAGCCAACGAGTTTAAACACTCGTTCGACATGCTTTTGGACCGTGCAAAAAGCTGTATTGAAGCAGAAGGAGACTATTTTGTATAAAACAAATTGATTTTGTCGAAAAAACCATTTGTTCTGTTTTTTTTAAAGTCCTGTTTACTTTGGAATGCACCTTGTATGATCCTAATTGTTGCAAAAAGTGGTCGGAAATAAACACCTTTCGCTGGTAAACTGCGGAGTTCACTTGCTCAAAATTCAAATAAAATGTCAAACTCTTATCTTCATACAATATTACGTGATGATACCATTAAACTATAAGCTTTTTATTTCTTCTTCATGAATACTTGGTGCGAAATATGCGAAGCTCCTTCTCAATTGCAAACTTCATAACGTTTTAACATACCACTTTCAGGGTCTAACTAAGAGCTAGATATAATAATTTTGGATGAAATTGGTTAAAAGAAAATATTTTAAATCTTTATACATTCTTTGGTGACATGTTACTAAAACATAAATATTCCCACCCTTAATTAAAGCTTTACTCACAATCTCAGATTTAATGTCGTGTCTTAGTCATATTCGAAATTAATTTTGTGTGAATAAAGGACAATTCCGCACTTGCATGTTGTGTGTGTGGTGTCTATATGTCTGCCGACTACCGATTTGTGGCTCCGACACAATGCTAATAAAACAAATTGAGCTAACGACCTGGAGAATTTGTGCACGAATAAGGCCAATAATAATTGTGATTTATTCAATTGTGCTGATAAATGACGGCAAACAGTGCTGGCAGCAAAACTAACAACTCACACGGCAATAAAAGCAAAAAAACATAAATACTCACAAAATGTATATGACATGTCTCTTTTTATGATTGCACATGTGTGTGTGTTTGGCACTTTGCTTTGTTTTGTTTTTCGGTGATAAAATGGCATTTGTAGTGCCTGGTCTTGTATAGTAATAAAATTTGACAAGTTATTAATTTTGTTATACTTGAAAGCTGTATTTACTCCGGGCATGCACACATACTTACACAGTCGCACAATCTTATTTATGAGCCATTGTGACAATAGCCAAGCGCAATGCTCGTTTGTTGGAGCACACGGATGTGTAATACACATACGCAAATACTTACAAGGCGTGTCCCAAAAGTTACCGCATTTTAAATTTAATTGTGCAACACACAGTTTTAGAAATATGCTTTCTTTCTATGCTCAAAAACATTCCTACGAGCATAAATGCAATAAAAAAATATATACGAGTATATAGCTTGATCATTCCAAATGTTTTATTTAGTCTTAGGGAACCTATATAAATAATTAAGAAATCTGACCAAGTGGAGTAGAAAAAGTAAGGATCCGGCGACTAACAGAAGGTTTCAAGACCGGAGCATACTTTTGTAGAACCCCCAGAGGTAAACTAGTGAATGATGTCCAGAGCATACTGAAATTATGGAGGAAACACTTTTCCAGCCTGCTGAATGGTAGTGAAAGCATGATACAAGGAGTTCGTGAGCCCGATTCCCCAACCGATGATGATGAAGCAGACATTCTCTTGCCAGACCATGCAAAAGTTCGAATAGGCGGCGAAGAACTGACTTGGGGCGTGCATCAGTCGGACGAAAGCATGTCCGACGATTGGAATTTAAGTGTGCTCTGCGCAATTCACGTAACGAGAAACCCCACAATCTGCGCCAACTACGGTTGGATAAGCCTCCTCAATATTGCATATATGGTTTTATCGAACAAAGTGTATGAAAGACTGCAGCCCATAGTTAACAAACTGATTAGAGCTGGAAAACTTCGAAGTCTTAGATAATTTCAGCTTCGAAATACAACGCAGAATAACTAATAATAAAGAAGTAAAGTCATCTCTTGACGAACACAAATCAGTCCTACAAGGCACTCATCGTCCCCATCCTACTATATGTTGCATTGGCTTGGACGATGACAACATCTGATGAGTTTTGAGCTTTCAAGCGAAAGGTTCTGCAGAAGATTTATGGTCTTGGCTCATTGGCAACGACGAATTCCGCAATCGATGGAACGGTGAGCTATACGACGACATTGACATAGTTCAACGAGTTAAGAGACATCGGGTATGCTCGTTAGGATATGTCGTTTGAATGGGTAAAAACACTCCAGCTCTGAATGTATTCGCAACTGGGAAGCAGAGAAAGAAGAAAATCTCTATTTCCAGATCTTCCTGATGGAGAAAGAACTGGCTGCACTTGCAATCTCCGATTGGCGCCAAACAGCGATAAGGAAGAACGGCTGACGCGCCGTTGTAAACTCGGCTATAACAGCGCAAGCGTCGTCTACGCCAACAAAGATGAAGAATGCACGCTGTATAGCTTTCAAATATCATATAGCGTACATTTTAGTCTATAACCAAAAAATTACGGTTATTTTTTGGACACTCCTTGTAGTTAGCAAATATCGTCTTAAGGTTGAAACTCGATAAATATTGTGTTTATATCCCGCACCAGTTAAACCTTTATTTATTATTGATGCCATTTAAATCGTAAACAATACAACACTCGGAATTGAGCTTAAATTGCTTTACATTCTACCATACTACGTAAACTATTATTAATGAAAAGCATTTATTTATGCGCAAGTGTAAGTCATACAAATGAAAGTGGCGTTAAGTAATACTCGAATACCCTGAAACACCCTTGAGGCAAGTCAAACGTAGTTCTTAGTAAGTACAACATAAAAAACAACCAACGATATGGAAACAATTTTTGAATTAATATTTATAAATATTTGCGTCTATTTTATGCAACGCAAATTGTCGGTGCTGATGCAGCAAGCGACCAATGGTCACAAACTCAATTCCGCTTTACTTACAGCAACGCAGCGCAAAGCTTGGACATGAAAAAACAAACGTCACGGTCGGTTTATATGTGATAGCTGATTATATACGCAATAAAATTGAAACTCAAAACTCAAATTCTTGGGGAAAATATGCTGTTAGACGAAGCGCATTTCCAGAACCGTACTTTGAACCCGGAAACGCGGCCCAAAAGTGACAGTGCTGCATGCGCCACGCCATTTATGTTAATATTAGAAAATGAAAGAACGTAAAGTAATAGAATTGCGCTACAAAGTCGCGTAAAACACGATGCTTACAACGCCTGAAAAGACAGCGCACAACACAAGCACAAGATTCAAAAGGAAAGCCAAAAACATCGTGCAAAGCTAAGAAAGTACAGCGCTTGTCGCGCAGTTGCTGCAACACGACGACAAGGAAATTGACGCTGGCAGCAAACTGCGCAACGCAGGCAAAGGCAAAATGCACCGGCAGCAGTTGAAGGTACGGGCGCGAGGCAGCCTTAGCTATGCGCGAATGTAAGAAAAGCGCATAAAAATAAAATAAAGCGAAACAGCGCTCAAAGTGAATTTTGTTTGCCACTTCGCAGCGATGAATATTTAGCTTCATACTCTCCAAACACTTACCTACGTTGTTGTGATTGTTATCATGGTTGTTGTTGCCGCAACACTTACTGTAGTTGTGTAGTTGCGACAACGCAAATTTTATAACGCTTTAGCGCGTTCGCGCAGCAGATTACCGCAGCGGAACGGGGAGCAGTATTTGATCTAAAGCAAGGCGAAGCTTTTAAGAATATTGAGGAAGCTGCAGAGAAAACTTGGCAGAGATAGTGAACGAGAAGTGGAATTATTCATTCATACTTTAATGGTTTAATAATTTAAATTAAACAAAACACTTTCTCAAATTAAAACAAAAAAAAAAAAAACAAAAAAAAAAAAAAAAAAAAAAAAAAAACAGTGTCCAATAAAGATTTCCATACGATTTATGCATTCGCCGAAGATTAGGCCGCACCGTTGCAAGAGCAGAGCTTGCGCTACTATGTGTTTTCCCCAATTTTCTTAAGCGCAAATATAACTTGGTAACTTAAAGGCTTAGCAATACCTTAGGCAAATGAAGCAAAAAAACTTCAAAATTATAAAATGTGAAAATGAAAAAAGAGTAAAATTAGGAATCATATTATATGGCACGAAGTAAAACCCGTGTGAAAGCGAAGCAAAAACTGTTGAAATCTGATTTCGAGCTTTGTAAAACAAAAGAACAATACTAACAAACAACAACAGCAAATATGTATAAACTATCGAAAGCAAAGAGAAATTTTTACGCATACTCACACAATCACTCAAATACACAAGTTGCGAACAAAAGTAGGACAAACTGTAGTCGAAATCAAACTGCAAATGTTTGCGAAGGCTGGCAACAATTGAACAATCGAAAACTAAAACTGAAATTGAGCAAAACGTTGGCAATGTGTCTGATGGAATTACGACACGGCATCAACGACAGAAGAACAAGGCACCGGAAATTAGTCAAAGGTGTACTTGGCTACACATGTAAGCATAGGGGGCAGCTCAGTTGCATTAACGACAAAACAAATAAAAATAAAAATAAACATAAAAACAAGTTTGCAGGGATAACAATGAATACAAAAACGAACGTTAGATATTTTGTAATTTGTGAAAATTAAAAGAAAGAGAAATGCTCGAGACCTCTTAAGGGGGGCCTTTTTTCAACAATTTTTTCTTCAAATAAAAAACTAAATATTTTATTAGAACTTTTAATTGTTACAAACACACACTATTAACAATGAAATTCTGAAATTTTTAGAAAAAAATGTTTTAAACTCGCCTATTCGGACGCCATTTCCGGTGACCCCTCGGAAAAAAGATGCGCCCGCGTTGGCAGGATAACTCCTTACAGAATCATCTAAAGTAAAAAAAATACGTAATTTAGTTAAAATCTTAAATTCGCATTTGGACAAAGACAAAAAACTGAAAATTGGATTTTTGGTAGACATTTTAGCAAAAAAATTAAAATTTCGCAAAATTTTTTTTTTTTTAAATTGTATCTCAAAGATCTGTGTAAAATTTCATAAAGATCGTCTTAATAGTTCTCGATAAATCTTGCCAACCGTTTTCAAAAACACAGTTTTGAGAAAAAGGCATTCAAGGACGGCGCACTTTGCCTAGCTAGCTTCGCGCGCGCAAGTCCTCAAGGTTGTATCTCCGAACTATTAAACATATCATTGGCATATAGAGATCACGTTGGTCCATATATAGTAGCATTTCAATTACACTCCTATTCATGGAATCCTATAGAACACGGTCTTAATGTACTTTGAAGCAATGTTTCTACTACTACATTAATTGCAATCACTTTTGCTTGCAAAATACTACAATGATCTGGTAGCCTGAACATAAATTTATGGAGCGCTCTTGACAAACAACTCTTCCTAAAACACTCCACCGCACACACCGTAACAAGTTTTGCATTTTCCAATTAATCCATTCCATAAATCTATGTATTTAAATAAATGTATTTGGTTTTAAGAACAAACTATTTCATTTAAAAATCACTTAAGAACATTATTCTATTTCTAGAACAGGCAAATTCCATTTTCGAAGCGCATCACTTCGCTGTTATGTGAAAGTGAAATAGAGAACATTACTGAAAATATTGTACATTGTGCATTCTGAAGGGTGATCCATTTCGAGGTTCCCTACTTTTTTAAAGCAAAAGCACAGAAACTTCAAATTTAATGGGAAGTGTTTATTATCATGCGAAAGAATCTTCTTTGTCATTTATTTTTTGAAGTTTATCTCTTTCAAATGTTGGCCGCGGCTACGTTTCAGATGATTCATCCGCTGTGTACAATTTTTGATCATTTTGCTCGAGCATTTCGACTGGTAACTGCTGTAATTCGCATGAGGTTTTGCTCCAAGGCCTGTATCGTAGCGGGATTGTCCGCATAGACTTTAGAATTTACATATCCCCACAGGAAAAAGTCTGACGGTGTGATATCACATGATCTTGGTGACCAATCGATTGGCCCAAAACGTGAAACTATCTGCTCAATAGATCCATTGATGAGGCAATGTGAGGGAAGTGGCGCCGTCTTGTTGAAACCAAATGTCGCCGTGATCACAAGCTTCTATTTCATGAAACAAATTTTCGATTATCATGGCAAGATAACGGTTGCTATTTACTGTTACGTTTTCACTAGCAACAGTTTTGAAGAAATATGAACCGATGAATCCACCGCCCCGCAAACCACACAAAACCGTTATTTTTTCTGGACGTAATGGCAGCTCTTAAACATCTTCAGTTTGCTCTTCGTTAAAAAGTCGGCAATTTTGTTTGTTAACATACTCATTCAGCCAGAAATAGGCCACATCGCTGAACAAAATTTGGATCTTCTTGTAACTTTTCAAGATTCTTAGTGAAGCGATATTGCTTGGGAAAGTCAAGCGGGCTCAGTTCTTGCACAAGCTGCTTTATTTAAGATCTCAACATAAAATGCGTTCCGAGTTGCTACGAACGTCGCTGAATCAACTCTCCACGGCCTTCGTGTACACTCTCCACTACGGCTGTTATATTTTCTTCAATGTATACTGGACGTGGTATATTCGATCGAATATTTTCCAATAATAAATGCTGGGTCGCAAGTTGCGGGAGACCGCCAAATAGATTGTTTACAGAAAGTGGGTTTTAAAGTAAAGCTGAACGATTTGTAAACGTTGTTCAGCCGTGAGTGTTTCCACGATGAAATGCCAAACAATGCTGAACAAAAATAACATGACAATGTGACACGACTCACGGGTGAACTGTCAAACTAAAGGCTATTATAAAAAGTAACTCTACTTGGATTACCCATTATTTCCAAAATATTCGCCTATTTTTTGGCATGCAGTGAAGTATCTATATTTATTAAAATAACAGAGAATTTAACAACAAAACATTTTTAAGTCCCCTTAGAAATGCTGGCAAAAACTGGCGAAATTATGACTAAAATATTTGGAAAAATAAAAGTAGTTGTATTTGCAAATATGTTATTGCTTTTCAGCTGAAAACATTTTCACTCGAAAAATAATATATTTTCACACACATGCATGCATGAACGATGCGATTGAGTAGAAAAGAAAAACTCTACCATAAATAAACCGTGGGAGCTTCAATACACGCTTTCACCTGAAATGGCCAATGTTTGCCGCGAAAGGCGCAAACATCCGTTGTCTGCCGGTGACAGCGATGCGTCGGATACAATATGGTACGTGTTGTCTGCACCAGTTTATGCATGAAACGAATTAGACACAGGAGGAAACAAATTCAGCACACAAAACAAAACGAAGTCAGCAGTAGAAAACCCGATTACAAAGAGCCACCGTGAGGGGGGCGCCTGCAGGGCGAGCAAACAACAGTTTTATGACCCGAATTTCAGCTTTGTTTCGTTAGCAGTTTCATTTCATATGCTTGCGCTCACCTATTCTCTTTAGGCTGCTCTGCTATTTGTAGTGGCACGCAATGATTTTTTGTAAATATATTGTTGATATGAAATATTTCTACGACTAAATGAAATATGAATGCGCAAAATAAATAAATGACAGGCGAATACTTTCGAAGCGCAGCGCAATAAGTTCGACATTTTGGATGACAGGTGGAAAGCAAGGGAGAGATACCAAGAGCCGCAAGCTAAAATGCGTTTGTACACATATCACATTTGCCAAGAAAACAAAAAAAAAACACTTCGACAGGACTAGTGTGACGTATGTACATGTGTGTCAGGGCAGCAAAATATGTGGGCAGTCAGTGCAGCTAACGGTGGATGGTTGTAGTCATGTGGACAGGTGCGCGCGGAAGTGGCGTGCGTGTCAACGAACCGACAATGCGACGTGGTGATGTGATTTGCTGACGTGTTGCGATGCAAACACAAACAACAACGCGGCATGCGAATTAGTGTTGATGTGTGAATGCTACGTGAATATTTCATAAATGGCAAGCACACACACACACACACAAATATGTGCTGTAAGGTCAGGTTAGTGGCCAAAACACGAGAATTCGAACGTTTGATAGCAAATAAGTACACATACACACAGCTCTTATGCAGATACCACAAAAAAGCGAATGTTTTTTATTTTAATAATTCAATTGAGTGTTTGTGATTTCATTTGAATAAGTCATCATGAAAGCGCTCAATTGATGAACAGAAATGCTTGTCAGAACTGTCATCATTTAATGTGAAATTAATAGCGCATAAGCAATGTAATACGTTCAACTGTCAGTCAAATTGCTTACAAATTAAATTGCAGTTATGTAAGTAAAGTGCAATGCAATGCGCGAACACTAAAAGTGTGAAAACGTCAAAATATGGCTTATAACTCAATACAATTTAATTTTAAATTTATATACATTATGACAAAAAAGTAGACCACATGTAATACACTAAAGCCAACAATTTTTCCAGTCCTCGAAACACTTTTTATACTCTCGCAACAAAGTTGCTAAGAAGAGTATTATAGTTTTGTTCACATAACGGTTGTTTGTAAGTCCTAAAACTAAAAGAGTCAGATATAGGGTTATATATACCAAAATGATCAGGGTGACGAGTAGATTTGAAATCCGGATGTCTGTCTGTCCATCTGTCCGTCCGTCCGTGCATGCTGTAACTTGAGTAAAAATTGAGATATCATTATCGTAGTAGTACTGTAAAATATGTCGTATTTTCTCTCTATTTTGCTCCATGTTTGCGACGCTATAACTCACGAACGACTTAAAAGAAACAACAATCAATCAAACACGTGTTAGCGCGTGAAATGAGCTTTCCAAAAAGGTATAGCATGACCCGAGGCGACCAATAAAACTAGAACTACGCGCTTTCAGCGCCAACTAGCGAAAATATCGCAAGACTTTTTTGACAACCTATTATTAGAAACTATTAAGACTAAACAAATCCTTCCACTTAAGGTTCCATGAGGAAAAACGCGATTACAATTTGCACAGTTCAAACCCGAGTTGTGCTAACCTGTTGAAGCACAGTGTATAAGAAAGAAACATCGGAGTCCCTACTACTATATTGCCTACCCATAAACTTGATTGGCGTGATAATCTAAGTACACGAACTAGTCATTCAATGTTTTAAGATATCGATATCACATTTTGCTCACATCCTTTTCTCTCCAAGAAACTGATGATTTGACGGAATCGCCAATATCGAAACACTGTAACATAGAGATATCATTCAAATCGATGAATAAATCCAAGTACTTGTATGGATTTAATTGAGAAATCATCTTAACAAAGTTTGACACAGATTATTTACCACGACAAGATCAGAATATGTCGTATTCAAATCAGACACTTATAGCATCTAGTTGTCTTACAAAAAGACTGCTGAAAACCATTTTAGACATCATTTTATACCCTTTGGTAGTAATTATATTCAAACTGCGGATGGAATCGATCATTCTGATAAAATTTTTCAGAAAAAATCGTTTAAGAGCTAAATAATTTCTGTGAAAAGAACACACTTACTTTAAGGGGAGCTTAATTATACCAAGAAAATGGCCACTTAATGATGATATGCGCAAATTGATTGAGAAAAAATTTGGATCCCTCACAATTGCCTATCGCTTAGAAAAGGCTCGCGTCGATTGGTCGAGCGAAATGAGTAAGTGTAAGACATGTAAGGATAATGACATGGGACCAAATGACTTCTATTCAATCCCCGGACGTAAAGTATAAAATAATATGATAACATTTTTCGACACCTAAAGAGACGGTTGATGCGATCCGAACGCATGCTTTCTCAATCGGAGTGGAAAAAATTCCTCGACAAATCATTCAAATACCTGCAAAATGGAAAATATTTTGAAAAACAATGAAGGGATTTTCAGTGAATAATATTTGCTTTCGTTCTCTAATCCCGAAAAATAAATGCAACTCTCCTGTCTTTACAGTAAGTCCTGTCTCTTCAGTAAGTACAAAAGCAAATACTTTTTCTCACTTTGAGATTTCACCTTTTTATTAAATTGAAAGCATTATTTTGTTCTTATGAGAGTAAAAATCAAAAATTAGATAAAGTAAAAATTGACTTAGACATTAATAGAACACATTTAATTAATAAAAATTCAATCCTTTTCACAAAATATATGAAATCATTTGGCTTTCATAGACATGTGCCTTAGGCATTCCTCTGTGGGGCGTATCATCATTTGCACTGATTTCAAGTTTTCATACTTACTTATGCTCTTCCAAAAGACCCACGTTTCTATATATCGTCCATTAAGGTTACTACAAATTTGCACATAAATCTCAAATACACGTGGCACAAGTTAACGGTGCTGCACTTACCTTTCGTAACAATCTTCATACCACCAGCCGCCTTTGTACCAATGAGCACAATTATCACGGGCGATGTCATTATCATTATCATAGGTGGTGAACTTCATACCCTCGTGGATTCTCAAGCTATCGCCAGCATCGCCTTCATAAGTACCCAATACTTTTAGAGGATAGCCCTCCGATTCACTGCCGACTACAAATTCCGAGTAGCGCGCATAATAAGGTACACCCTTATAGCTCATTTCAATACGGAGCTCATGCTGACAACTGCTGGTGAAGGCATGTAGTTTTTCCAAACCAATCCAAAAATTTCCATCCAGCACCCCGAAACCGTTCTTATACTCACGCCAATCTCTATAAAAGTCCACAGAACTACTGACACGTCGTTGTATAACCAACCAACCAACCATCGATACAGTATACAGCAATCGGTGTGACACTAAACTTCTTCAATGTTATATTGTAAACACCCCTTTTGAAGCTCTCAGCTGATGCCTCCAAACAGCTCGAAGGTACCGACTGTCGAACACTGAAATTTTACCGAAAATTGTACAAATAATCTCTAAAATAAATTACAGTACCTCTCCTGTTCATCAACCGATTGTAGTTTGGTTTCAATGCGAGAAATTTGTGCCAAAATATCATCTTCCCGCTTTTGCACAGCTTCCAATTTCTGGATGAGCGTTTTAACGACATCTATTTGCACATCACAATTGCAATCATAAATCGCGGTTGAATTTAGCACTTCACCGCAAACATTCTTAATGAGAAACCACAATAAATAATGTAGTAACAGCACCAAAATATAAAGCGGCGCATTTTAATTTCTGCGACGTGCTCTAAGCGACTGTTTCGTTTAAGCTATTATCACCGTATTATATATGGACGGGCTTTACCTATATCTGTGATAACCTCCGAACTTCTTTGTTATCAATACCGCTCGCAGCAAATCAAACACATTTTTGTGAAGCTTAGATCCAGTGTTCAGCAAAGTTCAGACTATTTATGCTTTACGCTTATATTCGTCAAGGGTAAAACCAATAAGTAAAAACGAGAAAAAAACGGAAAAACGGTTAGAAATGAAGCATAGGAATAATATATATCTCTTTTAATTTTTAGTGATGTATCCGCATTTAAAGTAAAGATTATTGACCGCGCTTAAGGCAAGGCTCAAGTATAGTACTTGCATATATAGTTGATCTGTTGCAAGCTATTTCGAAAGTGCATCATATATTGATATATAACCAAGGAGACAAGTATTCTATACTTAGGGAAATAAAAGCAGGAGTTCCATAAGTTAGTGTGTTGGGCCCTTTAGTTTATATTCTATTCACGCATGACCTGCCAGTAGGCTGCAATTATATGTATAACACCCATCTCATTTGAAGATGAGACCGCGTTCCTTGCTGTTGCTAGTAGTGAACACGAGTTAACTACTAATCTCCAAAATATTAAGTTATAAACTGGTAACAAATCAGTGCCGAACTTAGCCCTTCCTTACTTGTTTAACATTTTTTTATACTCATTTAAATGATTTTTTTATAGTCAAATGTTCATGCAATATTGAATGTATGCTAGATCTACTAATGCTTATTGTTGTCGTAATCACGTGATAGGTCACATGATGATCTCGCAATATCAGTTTGAGCAAAGCGTGAATAGTTTTCGGAAGAACAACTGATTTTGGATTAATAGAATTCGTTTTGGAGTGATCTACGACCTCTATTGAATTCACTATACAATCGACAAACACTGATGCTTAATGAAACTTCATCGACAAAAATTTAGCTTCTTTCGTCGATGCACTGTTGCTGAGTTAAGCAAACTCGAAAGTTATAAAATATAAGAGTGTTCGCGCACAGTGTGTGTGCTGTGTGAGTTGATTTTTTATCAATAAATGTACCACAATTCCATTGAATATTAGTGTCACTTATCACTGAGAATATTAAATTACCATCAGATTTAAAGCTGCGCATTTCTTTTATTTCTGGTGCATATTTTTTTAACATTTTCAATTTTCGCTGTTGTTGCATTGTCAAATACCCGCCATTTGGCCTTTTTGCTCGCACATTTTTCATCGATTATGGCGGAGTTACATAATGTTATCGTATATTTCGGGCCACTTGCCTGCTGATTGTCGCCGCTGCCTTCTTTGTCAAAGCGCCACCATAAATTTATGGACAATTTATAAAATGTTCGAACGCACATACACACACACACTCTCACACACCCAATCGACTGACTGGGTATGCGCTGCCAATTGCTGCTATTTATGTATAGTACATACCTACACATCTATATGTATTTATGCGCATTTTATGACGTTCAATTTTTATGCCACTCCGGTAACTCGCTCGCCACACACTTCCTGCCATGACATTTGCCATTCGTTGCTGCAACAATAAAATTTACGATTTTCATTTTAAGTATTTTTCATTTTTTGCATGCTGACCTTTTTTGTATTTTTACAACTGCCATGTTACAGTCGTAATATCTTATTCAACATCCATTGCTGGGGTCATAAGTGAGCGCAGCGCTGGGGGTAAATATTTAAAATATTACAGTGGTGCTGCGCTGAGGAGAAAAATACCTTAAGAAAAAGGATAACCCATCGGCTGAAATTTTAAAGAGTATTAACTTTATATAAATTCTATTTGGAGCATTAAAGGTACTAAGTCAGATTACCACTACTATCTACCTCAAAACATTACTCTGCATATATACTCTTACATATATTGGCACTAAAAGGCCTCTCTGCCTGTTATTAGTATTGATTTCGCAATGCACTTGCCTACCGTCGCTGGCAAGGCTCTCTATAGGTATACCTAATAAATATTTATAAATGACTTATATTTCAAGAATTTATTACTTGCAACCATTCAACGTTATCTGTAGCAACATCCGCAACATTACAACGCAAATTCCTGCCCCACTTATTCGCCTAGGCCATTGCAAGTGCGCGTACTCGTGTGTACCTTCCGACTGCTTTCTGGCTTGTTTCTACGCTTGACTAGCTTTATGACCAGCTGTTGGTCGCAATCCGACCACTGCGCTCGCTCACCCCTACAGCAGTAAATATTCTGCAGCATAACTACGGGCGTTGTACCATATACCCCGGTTGTATTGCATGTAGTTATGCCCCGGCCAAACAGCAAGGTCCTTGCTCACCTGCAGCAGCTAACTTACAGTACTTGTGTATTTTTTGCTTTTTCCTCTTTTTGGCTTCCTTACATATTTCTTTACAGCAGTTCCATTTTGTCGTGCTTGCTTTTTGCTCCATTGCTTGCGCAATGTTACGTGGCCGCGCCGCGCGTGTACATATTTGTGGCTCTTCGCTGAATTTCGTAGTGACAATATTTATTTTCGATATGCCATGCTTTATTTATCTCGCGCCATTTTTGCATATTTCTCAAATTTGTACTTAGACTTACGAATGCTTACACTTTTTCATAAATTCTACAAGACTCCAATTTCGCCGTGCTCGCCTTGAAAAGTTTAATAATGACGATCGCTCAGAGTTTCGAATAATTGAATAGTGGAATTGTGAGTAGTAAAATCTTGAGCTGCCAAGCAACGTGAAGCATTCCAAACTAAAGAGCCTATAAAGTATGTACAGTGACTAAAGAAATTGACCACGCTTCAATTTAATAGAATTTGCCATTCGGTGAATGGTCGCATAGTGAAATTATTTAACAAAGAAGTTCCATTAAATTTTGTGTGCCGAAACATTCAGAATGTTGCAAAAGGCCTTCGGTGATAATTGTTTGTTGCGAGGCAGTGTTTTCGATTATTCAAAGAGGGTCGAGAACGCGTTGACGATGCACCACGTCCAGCACGACTATCAACATGAGCTGATGATCAAAATGTCAATATAATAAAAGAGTTGATACTTAAGAATCGACGATTAATAGTCACTAATCTTACTGGCGTCGTTGGAATATCAGAAGGATCAGTGGAGAAAGAGATCATTTGGGTCTAAGAAAAGCAAAAGCACGATTGGTTCCAAATTCACAAAATTCTTTCGAAACAATGCTTTCCGATTACCAGAATGTCATGAAACATATTTTACTGGCGATGAGTTTTCGATCTGTGGTTACGGCCGGTAACAGACGATAAATCGGCCGAATATTGTGGCAAAGGTGAGCGCAGACCGAACTAACCACGTCAAAGCAGTTCGAAAATCAGTGTTGACAGTTTTCTCGATTAGCGAAACATTCAGCAAAGGCAGCTCGCAAATGAATCCAAGACAATAATATTAGGAGGATTGATTGGTCTCCGCTATCTCTGGATCTTAACCCACACGCGCATCTATGGGGTATATTAAAAAAATCGACCACAGGCGAACTCAATTCCTTGAACGGATTATAGCTTAAGGTTCAGGAGTCAGAAATCGTGTCATTCCATTTCGTCAGAACGATATTTAAATTTGTGTTTAAATATGCCAAGAAGAAGCAAAGCCATTATGCATGCGGAGGTGGTTACACAAAGTATTAATATAGGTTTTTAACGCCATTTATACTAAGTGCAAAAATGTATTCCAATGAAATCTTTTATATAATATTTATTGCTTTTATTTGTTGTTGTTTAATGAAATATTACTTGAGTTAGATTCTTAAATATTTATTTACGAGTTTTTTAACATCGTTTAGGTACGTATTGATACTGTGATCAATATTGTGAGTCACTGTACAACTGGTTGTCAGTATTTGCACGAGCTCAGTCCCTCAGCTTTTGAGGTATCGGCCTGAAGTTTTGAACATACGAAAGAACTGCTCAATTTTTGGGACCGCAGATATCAGATTACAACAAGGTATATCTTTACGAAACTTACTTAGCTTATTATTCAGATCGGACAACTGTAGCATATAGCTGCCATACAAACTGACCGATCAAAATCAAATCCCAGTATGGAAAGCTTTACCATTTAACAAGATATCTTCACGAAATCCGGCATGAAATTTTGTCCAAGGCAGCACTTTCATCTCCGTGTAAATTTAGAACACATCAATATAACACATATAATTGTTCATGAAAGCGATTAAACGTTCACTTACACATAAAGGCAGGCAATGCAATTTTCACTTCTTTCTTTTTTTTTTTTGAGATTTTACTTCAAATTTCAATTTGTTCGGCATTCGCTTATGCGCCGGACGCGCTTACAAAGAAATTAAGAATAAAATGAAATTTGTGCACACACCAAATCGAATTTGCATAATGTGAATGACAACAGTGCCGGCGTCCGCTGCGCCATATGCAACCACATACGTGCATACATGTGTACATATGTATTTAAAAAGTTGAAAACTGTGATGATGCTCCTACTTTATATGTAACTGCTCCGTGGCTTGAAGGCTCGTTGGTTTACATGCTGGACTTTCGAAATGTGCATTAATGCAATTTTCAGTGACCAAGCGTTGTCGCCGCTTGCCGTCAGTGCTGCTTCCTTTGCCGGTCGGATGACTTTGGCTTCCAGCGCAACGCCACAGCACATTGCCACATACATAGGGAGCACAAGCTGAGCGCTGTTCGAAGCGACTGTCATTACGTAGTCATTTCCAGCACCCCTTGTCAGTGGTGACATCTTCATTGGCTCTGCCTTCTGGCGACCCGAGCCTCACTACAACGCTGTACGCGGTATTTGTAGTTTGTGTGCCATCGGGGTCACTGCATATGTAATTTCCCTTCACTACCCTTCGATTGCGCCAACAGTTGATGCAGTTAAAATCATTGAATGTGCGAATGACAGCTGCAAATCGCTTGTGGCATATGTACTTTTGGTAATTTCAGTGGCATTTCAGCTTTCAATGCTCCTTTTCCTGCCATCGCACCGACAATCGTCGCTTAATCGTCTTCCCCACAATACCATATATGTGTGTGTATCTGTTTGTCTAGCTTCAATATTTTCCATATTCGGTATTGCAACTCACAGTTTTGACCTATTTATGTCTTGATTTTGGAGCGTCCTTTTATTGGTCTCGTAGTTGGTGGGCGATCGCCTGCTGGTGTTGACCTCACAGCCTGCTGTTGCTAACACCGAATTCGTGTTGAAGTTGCTGTTGTCAGTTTATGCTGCTGATGTGTCAAATCCATTGTTATTGTTCTTGTGATGGCTTTGCTTAACGTGAAGTCCGTATTGTGCACTGCAAGATGTTCAGTATGAGTTGCTTGACGCCAATTGTCGATTTCTGACTGCTGTTGTGCCATTATTGACATCAATCAAGCTGCTATCCAAAGGCGGGGTGTTCTTATCATTAAGCTATATTGGAGTATTCAAGGATGGATGAAGTTGTGAGTAAGAGCAGTGGCAATCGATTGAGATCAGAGAATCAAAGGTGATCGATCCCCACGATCACTTATCAAAATGTATAAATTTTTCGAGGAACTAAAATTCATTTCAATTTTGGTTCATATAAAAATTTCAGCATCCTGATAAGATTTGGAAAATGCTTAACACTTGAGAAAAATCGTTAGATTATTTTTTTGTGGAACCAAACCACGAGTGGGACCTCCTAAAAGTATGAAATATATGCTCTCAATTACATTTAACTAATAAATTTAGCTGTGAAACGTGTGTTTCTGACAAATGCTATGCTATTTAAGCGCCAACACTTCAACAATGGCCACGAATTTGCGCTCGCTCTGTAATTCTGTACTACTTTGATACTTAATTGACGTTTGGCGTGTTGCAGCTATGAAAATTATTATTTTATTAAAATTTCACTCAGTCCAACCAGCGGATAATTTACAAACAACGTTTAACGGTATTTTTCCTTCATACCAACGAATGTATAATATTTGCACGCCAGTCAACGGTACTGGCCGCCAGCAGCGAAGTGTTGCAATCAGCTTATCACCTCAATTTAAATGAATACATGTTCCACAAATGTACACCATATACGCGTACATACATATGTGTGGGTGTGTTTGCCAATGACGTGTTATGGCCAGCCATTGTTTTGCTGTTGTTTATTTACTCAGCGGTACTTTGTTGCTGGGCAATTGTTAATTTTACCGCTGGCGTTGTTATGAAATGAATTATTACAAAGGGCTGAAGGGCTAAAGCTGACACGTCACATGTTCACCCCCAACCACATGACTTCACACACATCACAATGTTTATGATAGGCTCATATGAAATATCAGGAGAGTTATTGATATTCTATTGTTTGCAGCGTCAATCTGTCTTTTTCCGGTACATATATACGCTTGTTTTGAATACAGTAAGCGCTCGATAATGTGTATTAGCGAATGTAAAGGTTCATTTGTTAAACAAACAAGTGTTTCCATTTAAATGTACGAAGAATAGATGGCAGGTTAGTAAAGTGCTAAAAAGAATATTCTTCCACACAATAACTAGATTTTCATCGATCAATTTGTATGACAGCTATAGGCTAAAGTGATCCGATCTGGTTGATTTTCTCGTAGATTATACCGTTGACATAAACAATAACCCATAAAAATTTCTTTAAAAGATCTTGTCAAATAAAAAAGCTTTCCACATAGCAACTTGCTTTTTTACGGTCAGTTTGTATGGCAGCTATATGTTATATTATTCCGATATCGACAGTTCCGATAAATGAGCAAGGTTTTAGGAAGTAAAGGATATGTGCACAATTTCAGATCGACAACTCAAATTCTAAGGGACTAGTTGCGTATATATATACAGATAAGTCGACTCAGCTCGTCACCTGAACATCTACAAAGGGTTTTTCAAAAAGAGCGCTACATAAACGTTTTGGGATATCAATAAAACTCTTGATTCATGTGAAAGCACATTCGATGCCATTATGTAATTTTTAACAATTTCGACTGTTTGTTGGAACGTATGTCTTTTCATGATGAAATGGCAGACCGTACTGAAGAGAAATCGGCTAGTAATGCACCGAAAGAAATATATAAGGGACTTCGAACCGTGGCTGCACCCGACAATGTCACCGAATTCACTACGTTTCGTTCTCTATAATTTCACTTAACTGACAAAAACAAGCTTCCACAGAAGTTTCGCAGACTCAGGAAGCTTCTGCTAAACTCTGTGAGAACAGCAATTTCTAGTGGAAACCAACTCAGTACAATTGTTCGTGTGTTGAAGAATTTGGGATCTGAATGCATTGCTTAAAGAGTTTATGCTTCGGACTGCTTACTATATATTCAGCGATGTCCGCATTAATCCAGCTTGCACTATATAATAAATATGAGTATGTATCTAGATCTGTATGGCGCAGTCAACTGTTATTTGCCTGACATGTTTTACACTAATTATTGTTTTTGCTGTTGTAATACGTATTGTCCATAATTGTACAATATATAATGTCAATGCTAGTTGACGTTTGCATGTTTATTATTGCTTTCATTGTTGGTATTATTGTTATTATTGTTATTGTTGTTGTTGTTTCATATTGTACTAATATGGTATTTACAGCTTTTGGAGTATTGTTTACACTTCAGTCGCATTTAACTAATGAATCACAGCTTGTGAACATGTCAGTTGCAATGTTGACAAAAACAAGCTCAACTGCAAATACAATCCTAGAGATTATGCTATGTACATGCATATATATATACATATACATATAGTCTATACTAAAACAATTAAACTAAGAATTAATAAATATAAATCCAGTGTTGGCTTGGACCATTTCAATAGGCGAACAAAGAGTGTTAACTCATCGCGAAAAATTTTAAAAACACAAAATCAGGCTTCTTTTAAAGGCTGAAAAATATAGCAATTTGTATCTTTTTTTCAAATATCGATCTCAAACAGAAACCTTCTTACTATTTTCATGCTACTGCAGTTCGTATCCAGAATTTTATTTCTAATTTCTATTCAAATTTACTTAATGATTTGTGGTTTCTTTGAATCTATTTAAAATAAATGTTCAGCCAGTAATAAAAAGTAATATTTGCTGCTATTTGCTATTATAAAGCTACATTTAAAGTAATAATGGGAAAATCTATAATTCTGAGCTTATAGGAACGTGAAAAAGTAGACTTTTTTCACTCCCAAGGAGGCATATGGAAAAAGTTTAAAGAAAAAAATAAAGCCCTATCTGAACAATCAGTATGCAAAATTGTTAGAATTGCTTCAAATTCGACTAAGTCCACTACTAAGACTAAGGAATTAGCCGAAGTAAAAGCAAGCCTTTCAACTGTTCAGCGTACGATCAGAAATGCAAACCTCCTAAAGCGTTTAAAAATCAAGAAAAAGCCGCCTCTGAATGCACTACCCAAAGAAAAATGGCTTCGATTCGCAAAAGAATACACTCGACTTAATGATTGGCGTTCAGATGTCTTTTCTGATGAAAAACGTTTTTATTTAGATGGCCTTGATGGCTTTCATCACTATTATTACGATTTGTGGAAAGGCGAGTTATATTTAAGTCGCCACCACAGCCGAGAAGGTGGAGTCATGGTATGGGGTTGCCATCAAGTTTTATGGAACAATTGACTTGGTTTTTATCGATCAGAAGATGAACGGCGCTCGCTTCAAAACATTGGTGGAGTCCATATTTCCACAATTAAGAGATCTCTTTGGACCAATTCCTTGTGTTTTTCAACAAGACAATGCTCTTATATTTGTTTCCTGGCAAGATTTTCCCAAAACGTTACAGTTATATATTTTTCTTCCAAGTTTAGGTTAAATTTTGGTAACAGCTCACTCAAATTGAAACTTTCAAGAACTTCGTAAAAAAAACGCATTTTTAAATCTTGCATGACCATGTCAATGAGTGGAATGTATGCAGAAACCCTGTAGAATTATTCACAGCTTTGATATGGGTGATTAATTCGATGACCGTGATGTTCTGGGTTTTTTCACTTCAACATCTAATTTACAGCCATCTATGCAACGTTCGAAAAAATTGCGTTAAAGTGATGATCAGCATGCATTCTTCGTGTGATCACTGTTGCCACCAATGTTGTTATGACATTAGATGCTTACAAAAGGTCGACTGATTCGTTGTGCAGAATCACACTAAGTGGCTGCTTCAGTGACAAAACATCACTGAGACAGAAAGTTTCAGCAATAAAGTCGAAGTTTCACAATACAGTGACCAGATTCGACGCCTTTTTATTACAGTACTTGAATGATTTCTGGAAGGGCAACTGTGAATGGAAGAACGACTTTATGTCTTTGTACTCACCTTTTGCCCCAGAATTGAGCTAAAATAGTGTTATTTTTCGGTCTTGAAAGTTAGGAAAATATAGTAACCTCTCTGAATATTTCACATATACAGGGTAGGCCATTTAAAGTTGACCCATCTGGCAACGCTGTAACTTTTAACAGCGCTGACAAATCGGCTAATGTCATACCGCGTTAGAAGCGTCATTCGAAGACAATTTATACCATGGAACAGTACACTCCAAAAGAACGCGCTGAAATTGTTCAGCTTTATATTCAAAATAACTTTTCAACTCATCATGTCAGACGAGGCACATTTCTCGTTGAATGGAGGCGTAAACAAGCAAAATTGCCGATTTTATGCCACCGAAAATCCTCAATTAATTGAAGAACAGCCTCTTTACGACCAAAAAGTAACAGTTTGGTGCGGTGTTTGCGCGAATATGATCATCGGACCGTATTTTTTCGAAGACGATGATGGAGCCACGACAACAGTCAATGGTGAGCGTTATCGAGCCATGATAACGGATTTTGTGATACCCATTATTCGCGAAAATGACATGGATAACTTCTGGTTTCAACAGGACGGGGCTACATGCCATACAGCTCGACCAACAATCAATTTATCGCGACCATTTTTCCCCGGGCGATTGATATCGAAAAATGGTGATGTTGACTGGCCACCGAGATCACCAGATTTGACGCCACCAGACTTTTATTTGTGGGGTTATTTGAAATCCAAGGTATACGCTAATAAGCCAAAGACCTTAGCTCAACTGAAAGCCAACATTCGACGTGAAAACAGCCGCCATATCATCCGAAACATTGGCCAAAGTCATGGAAAATGTCGAAAAAAGAGTGCATTTAGCTGTTAAAGCTAAAGGTGCCCATTTACGCGATCTAATTTTTTAAATATTAGCTGAAACAAATCCCCTTGGACCAAAATAAATTATTTTTGAAATGAACAAAAAACATTGTTTTCTTTTGTTCTTTTTTTTAGAAACAAATGGGTCAACTTTAAATGGCCTACCCTGTATTTCTCATCAAAGCAATTTGAACGGATTTCGAAATGCTTCTGTTCAATTTATGGGAAAACATGGTGTCATCTCAGCCTTTGTAGTTTCTTTCTGTATTTCCCTCATGGCTCCACGATCTCCCAACATAACAATACAACTATCAGCATCTAATTCAATTAATTTATGAACATCCAGCCCCACATCTTTCATCTTTTTCAAAACTAATTGCCTTAATGCAGCCCTCATAACTGAAATCTCCTCGTGGTTGTTTTCTTCCATGCTTATATTTGTACTAGTGCTCGGTTTTTCGTCAGTATCTGAAGAGTCGTTGGGCTCATTTTCAGAAGTATCTTTCGTAAGTTCACCGAAAGCGTCTATTTGAATCCTCCCAGTAAATTTTGTGAAACATATTAATATCTGATTTGAAGTTCGACATCAAACTCAGAGGGGAGAACTCTCCCAAAAACATCCAAATCCTTAAAAATTTTTCCTTTCTTTTCAGAGCATATTTTTTTGAGCAAAATCAGCAATCAGTTACTATGATTTTATGATTTTTTTGGCTCATTAGATATAATGTATGTATAACTTTTAACTATTTTTTAAGAGTGGAGCTGCGAGAAGCTGAAGGCTTGTTTTCCAATTTTCTTATTTTTCGGTCGGAACATAGGAAAAAACATACGAGAATATTTGTGTCCCGATTTCTGAATGTATGCATTTGGCAAAACGCCTATGGATTCATTGACACTTAAGTACTTGGCAAAACAAATCAAGATATTTTAGTCATACGGCGGTGGCTATGGTGCCTCAGACAACTGTCAACGAACACCTAACTCTTAAATAAAAAAGGAAGTGAAAACATACCTTCAAAAAACTTACTCATTGAGTCGTAAGAACATTCAAATAGGAAAAAACTGTAATAAAATACTAAAATTTTAAGATTTATGCGTTACTATTCATCTATTCAACATTTATCATGCCAGCATTCTCCTTTTCCACATCACTAACTTTTGGCAAATTGTACATCTTCGTGCATATTAAGTTTCGCATATTTGTCGAAGAACCAAGCAATTCGCTCCTCATTCAAGACCATTCAAGCAGCTAAAATATCGCATGACCATAATTTTTTGCTTTTCTTACAACTTCGTTTTTCTTCTATTAAATTATTCACACTAGCTTACACTGATTATAAGTTGTAAGCGATTTCACGCTTCTGCGCCGGTTGCGCGCTGTCTGGCGCAGCTTTAACTAGTCGCGCTCAGAGCGAGCGGTGAAACTAGCAATCAGCAATTACATTACAAATAATTGTAATTACACAAAACTACCCGACAACAAGGAATTATTTCACATTGCAGAGTAAAAGCGCCGGACGCCGGACGCCTTGCTCAAAACCAGTTCGAAACTCTCGAATTGCTTTATTTCCGCAGTTTTCGCTTACACTTGTCGTCGCCAGTTCCCCCAGAGCATTGTGATGTCGGCTGTGTGTTGGCGCTGGCCAAGCGACCCTCGAATCCCTTTTTTTAGTGTGGCACTTTTGCCAAAATGAAGTTGCTTGCTAAGTCTGTTTTGGCGGTGGCTTCAGCGGTTGGGGCGCGAGCGTTGGCTGAGTTAGTTAGTTGGCAATTTCGTGCATGCTGCGTTGCATTTAGGCGTCAAAATATTTACACTCGAGAAAACTTTGCTATTAAGTGCGAGGTGCAGTAAAAAGTGCACTTATTTTTATTAAAAAAAGGCGAAAGCTGAAAATACGAGTTTTACTGCAATGCGCTCGCGTTAAAAACATGTGTGCAGCCGAGAGCGGGCAATAGTAACAGCGGAGGGCAGTGATCAACTAAGGCTGAAAACTTCGTTATTAAATTTTTTCAACTTTGGTTGAAAGGCGCAACGAAACTTTCGCTTCGCCATTTTCATTTCTGCGCCAAAAGCTTTTTGAAGAATTGCGACTTAGTTGGCTGAGTTTCATCCGAGTCTTTGGGCTGCCGTTTTAGCAGCGCAGCAGACGTTTTTCGCCAAAATATCATTGAAAATAGATCTACGTTTGTATGTAAGTTCAAAAGTTCAAATGTGGAAATAATTAAACGGAAATTTTATAGCTGTACATTTATTTCATCGCTTAAATATAGCGACTTCAGACCAAGAGCGGCAAAGATTATACAATAAGAGCATGCAACTAACGAGGATTTAACATTAACTTTCACTCTCCAGTTCGAGCGTTTGCTAAATAAACTGGCTAAAAATACTGAAATTAAAAAACAAATGGGTTTATAAAAGCTTACATACATATTACTGGAAATTATTTCAGTTTTAATGTAAAATTTGTTGGCTGTTTCTCCTATAAAACAAACATTATATTGAATTTCTCAGTTGAGAAACCAACCGGGGTGATTTTTTGATATATTTCCCTGTGTTCTATTAGGAATTTCGTAAAGGCTTCTAAGCTGTAACTGATGCTTTAATAACTGCCGACGCATAAGTGACTACGCCTATCTCAAATAACTCCACTTGAAATACTTGCATATCTAACTGAATAATCTATAACAATCCACCATGCAATATTATTAAAATATGTATCCCGTCACCTTTTACGGCTGTAGTTAAATAATAGGATTGTACCAAATAAACTAAAGGTAAACACAGTGTGTGCATTAGAATAGTCACATAAAAAAGCTTGAATTAAGCAGTAGCAAAATAACCTAAATTTCTGCCAGTAAAATTCAAAGCTACCCACATAGACGCAACTTTAGGTTTTGCGACCAAGTAGTCACAAGCGAATCGGTTTTTCAACAATTTTTGAAACAAAATACCACTATGCTGATACCGTATGCCTCTGCTCTACAGCCATGCTGCATGCAACTAGTGCAACTGCAACCTCTAGTTTATGTACAGTCCAACTGCGCTTTTTACGGCAGCTCTATGCATCTTTGCGGCTTCACACAAACACAAAACATATTGCCGCATACTTTAGCAGCAAAACAACGACGAAAAGCAATACCTACATAGTATTAGTGCAACATAAAACTTTACACAATGAATAATGAATAAACAACTGGATGGATACAATATATGAGTGTACATTCAATGGCATAAAGCCTAGTAAATATAGCACTTATAATACATATGCATATAGTATACATATATATGAAAATACACGCACACTTTGGCACATATGTATATTTATGAATAGAAATAATGGAAACCGCAGTCGAAGCCGCAGCAAATTGTGAAGGTGTGATTGCAGTTTTTGCAGCTTTTATAGCAAGTGTTTATTTTTAACGGTTTTTTCTTTACTGATGCCGAGCACTCTTCATTTTGCACATGTTTATCACTTCGAGTAGTGTGGAAAAAAACGCAGTTTTAAAATATATAAATTGTGTAGTATTTGCTTTATAAATTTATTAAGCTCAGTCTTTATATTTAAGGAATCGTGCAATGTTGTTTGTTATTTTTTTAAGTGTCACTAATGTCTGGTTTTATTTGAATCACGATAGTGCTTAAATTAACCATTTTAATTTTTCTACTTTGCAATAAGTCGTTGCTCTCGTAAAACTTCTGGAAGTTATTAAAAAAAAGTTTTCGAAACATAAACTTGGTTCTAATCCAATATTTTGTATATACATATGATCCGATGTGAACAATTTCTTCAGGGACTACATTATTACCTTAGATACATATTCATGCTAAATTTCGTCAGGATATTTCATCAAATAAAAAAGTTTCCAACCTAGCACTTGATTCCAATCATTTAGTTTGTACGGCAGCTGTGCGCTATAATGATCTGATCCGAAAGATTTTTTCAGAGACTACGTTATTGCCTTAGGTAATATATCTTACCAAATTTCATGAAGATACCTCGACAAACGCAAGAGCTTTCCATACAAGCACTTCTGTCCTATCGTTCAGTTTGTATGACAGCTATAAGCTACAATGATCCGATCTAAACAATTTCTTCAGGGATTACGTCACTACTACAAAAAATAGTTCATGCCAAATTTCATGAAAATATCTTGTCAAACGATCGAGCTTTCCATACAAGAACTCCAAACCTATCGTTCAGGTTGTATGGCAGCTATATCCTTAAATGGTCCGATAGCAGCAGTTCCGACAAAGAGCCCGCTTTTCTGTGAGAAAAAAAAAACAGGTATAAAATTAAAATCGATATCTCTAAACCTGAGGCACTAGTTCGGGTATGCTAGTATACAGGCTGCCGAACTGTCTCAAACGTTTCATTCAGAGTGCTGCAAACTTCAAGAAATTCCTATTCAGAACATAAATGTAATATATAAGATCAAATTTTCCTGTTATCTATATACTTGTATTTTATGTATCACACGCCTTTTTTATATAAAGTGGGTGGATGACGCTTTAAGCGTAGTTAATGGGAAAATCATTCCGCATAAAGAATTCTACAAGCACTTAAGTCTCTTACCGCTAATGAATAGAAATAAAGGGTGATTTTTTAAGAGCTTGATAACTTTTTAAAAAAAAAAAACGCATAAAATTTGCAAAATCTCATCGGTTCTTTATTTGAAACGTTAGATTGGTTCATGACATTTACTTTTTGAAGATAATTTCATTTAAATGTTGACCGCGGCTGCGTCTTAGGTGGTCCATTCGGAAAGTCCAATTTTGGGCAACTTTTTCGAGCATTTCGGCCGGAATAGCCCGAATTTCTTCGGAAATGTTGTCTTCCAAAGCTGGAATAGTTGCTGGCTTATTTCTGTAGACTTTAGACTTGACGTAGCCCCACAAAAAATAGTCTAAAGGCGTTAAATCGCATGATCTTGGTGGCCAACTTATGGGTCCATTTCTTGAGATGAATTGTTGTCCGAAGTTTTCCCTCAAAATGGCCATAGAATCGCGAGCTGTGTGGCATGTAGCGCCATCTTGTTGAAACCACATGTCAACCAAGTTCAGTTCTTCCATTTTTGGCAACAAAAAGTTTGTTAGCATCGAACGATAGCGATCGCCATTCACCGTAACGTTGCGTCCAACAGCATCTTTGAAAAAATACGGTCCAATGATTCCACCAGCGTACAAACCACACCAAACAGTGCATTTTTCGGGATGCATGGGCAGTTCTTGAACGGCTTCTGGTTGCTCTTCACCCCAAATGCGGCAATTTTGCTTATTTACGTAGCCATTCAACCAGAAATGAGCCTCATCGCTGAACAAAATTTGTCGGACGTAAAGCGCGAAACACATTTCGAACCGAACACTGATTTTGGTAATAAAATTCAATGATTTGCAAGCGTTGCTCGTTATTAAGTCTATTCATGATGAAATGTCAAAGCATACTGAGCATCTTTCTCTTTGACACCATGTCTGAAATCCCACGTGATCTGTCAAATACTAATGCATGAAAATCCTAACCTCAAAAAAATCACCCGTTATTATTATTCCGGCAGAAATAAAATCGTTGAAAACAACAGCACATATAGCATAATTTTTGTATGTATATGCCGAAGGTTTAAAATTAATCAGAAACGAGACGAAGCGACAACATTAATGGAACGATCCGAAGGCAATGGTTCACTGAAAAAGCAATGTGCGAAAAATGTAAGTGACACACACCTTTTCCCCAAGAACAACATAACACAAACACACAAGTAAGGCTGTGAGAAACTCTATTTCGGTTTCAGTCTAAACATAAACAAGTAATTTGGATGGAAATCGTAGGCGAAAAAGCATTCAAAGCCATGAGAAAATGTTATACAATGCAACAAAAAGCAGAGCTGCTTAAAATATTTAATAGGACGCACGAATTACCTGAGCGTATTTTAAGGTTCAATTCACGGCTACGTATATGAGCAACAAATAGTAGGACTTTGTTCATAATTTTAAAATTTTTAAATTATTCTTCAAAATTCATGTCGTCGAAAAGCATTGTTTTTTTTTGTGATTTTCTAACCAATCGTGCATTTAATTTTCCTAGATACAATGATTTTTATTGATGCTTTCTTTATTCCAATGATGCTAGTAAGATCTTTGACTGTTGATCGTCGTTTCTCAGGCACCAGTTCCTTTCGTCATCAACACGTTCTTGACTCCCTTTGTAACGGGTGATTTTTTTGAGGTTAGGATTTTCATGCATTAGTATTTGACAGATCACGTGGGATTTCAGACATGGTGTCAAAGAGAAAGATGCTCAGTATGCTTTGACATTTCATCATGAATAGACTTACTAACGAGCAACGCTTGCAAATCATTGAATTTTATTACCAAAATCAGTGTTCGGTTCGAAAATTTTTTATCGACAAATTTTGTTCAGCGATGAGGCTCATTTCTGGTTGAATGGCTACGTAAATAAGCAAAATTGCCGCATTTGGGGTGAAGAGCAACCAGAAGCCGTTCAAGAACTGCCCATGCATCCCGAAAAATGCACTGTTTGGTGTGGTTTGTACGCTGGTGGAATCATTGGACCGTATTTTTTCAAAGATGCTGTTGGACGCAACGTTACGGTGAATGGCGATCGCTATCGTTCGATGCTAACAAACTTTTTGTTGCCAAAAATGGAAGAACTGAACTTGGTTGACATGTGGTTTCAACAAGATGGCGCTACATGCCACACAGCTCGCGATTCTATGGCCATTTTGAGGGAAAACTTCGGACAACAATTCATCTCAAGAAATGGACCCGTAAGTTGGCCACCAAGATCATGCGATTTAACGCCTTTAGACTATTTTTTGTGGGGCTACGTCAAGTCTAAAGTCTACAGAAATAAGCCAGCAACTATTCCAGCTTTGGAAGACAACATTTCCGAAGAAATTCGGGCTATTCCGGCCGAAATGCTCGAAAAAGTTGCCCAAAATTGGACTTTCCGAATGGACCACCTAAGACGCAGCCGCGGTCAACATTTAAATGAAATTATCTTCAAAAAGTAAATGTCATGAACCAATCTAACGTTTCAAATAAAGAACCGATGAGATTTTGCAAATTTTATGCGTTTTTTTTTTTAAAAATGTTATCAAGCTCTTAAAAAATCACCCTTTATAACTCACTTCAATCAAAAACGCTTGCTCGTCACAAACTACTATCACCGAAGGCCTTTTCCAATATTTTGAATGATTCCATGATACACCATGTGGTATGAGTAACATGAATTGTATGAGGCATGTATATTTAAAAAATAACGAACCCTTATTTGCAGAAAATTCGGAAATTACTAAATTAGAATATTCGCTGATTAAATTGTCAGTGTTTATTGGCCCGACCAGGTCTTCTACTGCGGTGCGTTCTCCTTGCCAGCGCTGACATGCAAAGAATGTGTGTTCAGCGTCATCTTCTGTCGCGTCGTTGTATAGGCATGACGGCTCTTCGGCTTTTCCCATTCTGTGGAGGTACTTTTTGAAGTATCCGTGGCCGGATAACAGCTGGGTTGTGTAGAAGTCTATTTCTCCGAATTTACGACTTGTCCATAAATCCAGATCTTTTATCAGCCTGGCCGTCCATCTGCCGCGGCTTCCATTCTCCCATCTTTGTTGCCATGATGTTATCGTATCTTTCCGTAGTTGTTGAATTGCGCTCTTGTTATTGCCGGGTGATTTCTTTAGCTCCCACAGTTTTTTCCTTTCATCTGCTAGTAGGTCAATTGGAGCATTGCCGCTTATAACTAATATCGCGTCGCCTGATACTGTTCTGTAGGCTGATGCAACTCTGAGGGCTGCGGTGCGGTACACTCTGGCCACTGCCTTACGCCGGTTTTCTTTTTTAAGGGCGTCTGCCCAGATTTCGGCTCCGTATAATAAGACGCTGATCGTCGTGGACCTTAGCAGCTTTCTCTTTCCTTGGCAGGGTCCTCCAATGTTAGCCATTAATCGGCTCAGTTGAGACGTGATCTTCGCTGCCTTACCTGCGGCGTGCTGGATTTGTGCCCAGAAGGTTAGTCTGGGGTCCAGTCTTACGCCTAGGTAGTTAACGGCTTTTTTTGTCCTAAGGATATCCGTAGTCGTCTGCATGTTTATCTCCAGAGGTATGTGCTTGTTTGTTAGCAGCAGTAGTTCAGTTTTCTCCGTGGCGAGCTGGAGGCTGTGTGTGTCGAGCCATGCTTGCGTCCGTATCATGACCTGGTTCAGCTTTCTTCGTGCTTCTTCCGTATCCCTAGCTGTAATTACTGCTGCAATGTCGTCCGCGTAGCCAATTAGATACGATTCATCTGGCATTTCTAGTTTTAATATTTCGTCATAACTAATGTTCCACAGGTCTGGGCCTAGAATGGATCCTTGTGCTGCCCCTGACGTGACTGCTATTTGTCGTGATCCCTCTTTAGTATCGTACAGCAGTTTCCTGTTACTGAGATAGCTACGCACCACCGCTCTGAGGTAGTCGGGTATCTTGAAGCTTTTCTCGAGGGCGTCGATCATATCTACCCATCTAGCGCTGTTGAAGGCGTTTCGGACATCTAGAGTCGCCAGCAGCACTATTCTTTTATATTTATGCCATCTGCGCTGTGCGGCTTCTACGCTTTCCATGACGCATTTTATAGCTCCTATGGTTGATCTGCCGGGTCTGAAGCCGTGCTGTCTAGGAGACAGTCCTCCAGCTTCGTTGATAGCCGCTTCTATTCTAGGCTTAAGTAGGCTTTCGTACAGCTTTCCCGCTGTGTCAAGCATGCACAGTGGACGGTATGCTGATGGCGAATTGGGGTCTCCTTTTCCCTTACTGATTAGCACCAGCCGTTGCTTTTTCCAGGGTTCAGGGAATATTCCGGCTTTAAGGCAGGCGTTGTACATATTCAGTAGAACTCCTGGGCGTTCTGCAGCGATTATTTTGAGGACTTCTGCTGGGATCCCGTCCGGGCCGGGCGATTTGTTGGCCTTGAGCTTGCCAGTGGCTACTTGCAGCTCTTCAAGGGTGAACTGGGGAATTTGTGCAGTGCTTAGAGTTTGTTCTGGGTCACTGGCCCTTGTTTCGTGGGTGGGGAATAGTGCATTCACGATTTGATCCATTTTGGCGGCGGTTACGTCAGGTGGCTTTGCTCGAGCGCCGAGTTTTTTCATCACTATTTTATATCCTAGCCCCCAGGGGTTTTTGTTTATATCCTCCCGTAGTTCCTCCCATTTTTTCCTTTTACTGTCGTCGATGGCGTGCTTCAGCTCTTTTTTTGCTGCTTTGTATTGCTCGGCCTCTTGGGGTGCGGCTCCTCTGCGCCTGGATCTCGTATAGGATCTGCGAAGGCGGAGGCATGTGCGTCTGAGTTCGGCGATGTTTTCAGTCCACCAGTAAACTGCTGCTTTACGTTTGCTGTGGGTAGCCTTGGGCATTGATTTTTGGCAGGCTTTGGTTATGGTAAGCATTGTGTGCTCGACTGTTCTTCTTGCTATCAGGGAGGGGTCGCTAGATGGGCTCTGTTCGTCTATTGCGGCGATTAATTTCGATGTGTCTAGTTTCGAGATATTCCACTTTCGTGTTCCTCTATTTTTCCTGAACTGGTGAGCGTTTCTTCCAGTGTCGATCATGAAAGAGATGTAGTGATGATCGCTGCCGGTGTAGTCCTCCAGGACTTTCCAATTACTTATTGAGCCTGCCATGACTTCTGTTGATAAGGTGATGTCTGGTGTGGTTTCCTCGCATCCCGGTCTTCTGAACGTGGTTGCATTTCCCGTGTTGAGCACTATTAGACCTAGCCGCGCAGCCATTTCTAAAATTCGCCTTCCTCTCGAGTCCGTGTTTGGCATACCCCACTCTACGGCTCTGGAGTTTAGGTCTCCGGCGATAATCAATTGTCCTTCTATATTCCTTGCTGTGTCCTCTATATTGTCGAGTTTTCCTTGGAATTCCTGTATACTATCGCTTGGCGTCAAGTAGCAGCTAATTACTGTAAAGACGTCGCACTTGGCCCAGACGAAACCGTTGCCGTTCCCATTGCTTACAGTGGTGGCGTTACTCTCTGGTGGTAACCATATAGCGGCGGTTGAGCTGCTATCTTCTAGCCATGTCCCCCTCTCTTTTTTTCTGTATTGCTCGCTTATGATGATTATCTCGTACTCGTTCTCCATCACCATTTGCGAGAGTAGTGCGTCAGCGGCCTTGCATCTATGCATGTTGGCTTGTAAGATCTTCATCTGTTTCGGTAGTTCCTGTATACCGAACATTTGGCGGAGCCCGGGATGTGATCGGCTTGTTCGTGTTTAGCCTCTTCGCAAAGGCAGCATGAAGGAGGCTTTGTGCACTCTTATATATTATTGAGGTATATTGAAAGATGCATAATTCCCCATAGATCATCGAGCAGCAACACAACTTTCCGAGAGTTAACGAACGCCCATGTCTTCTTCGCTACAGGCTTTGGTACATTGTCTTGCTGGAAAATTCATTCATCAGTATCTGAATCACCAGCAAAATTAAGAAGTTCGTTCTTCAATAAATCAATGTACATTCAGCATTTATTTTGCCTGGCACAAGGCTTATTTTGGACTTGCCTTTTGCTGAAAATGCTACCCATACCATGAGTGATCCACCACACCACGAGTTTAGAGTATCCCATGGACACCTGAAATCACTCTAATATTTATGAACACCATCTGGTCCGTCGATATTAAATTTATTTTCTTCACTGGTAGTTTTCCTCACAAAATTTATATTTTTCATAAATTGCAATTTGCATTTTTCAGTATGGTTTAGGCACTCGATTTTTAATTCATAGCACAACTCTTCTTAGAGGAAGAGGAAGACTTTCACTTCACAAACACAAATATAACATGTGGCGAGGGAATAATAATAAAATTAAGACAATTTACTTTTATATTTTCCACTCTAAACATATAATACTCATGCATGCGTAATGCGTTGCTTCTACCGTGCAGCGATTAGTACTTATTACGATATTAATGACTAGCTTTTTTTCATTTAATAAGCAGATATTTTTGCTTTCAAGTACATTAACAAAAGTGTAATTACAATAAGTTTTGAATCTACGCTATCTTAAAGAGTTCATTCTAATTAATGCTGTTATACACACAAACAAGATATATGAATGCCCTGATAATATTGGTAATTAGTACTGTGTGAAGAGTTTGAAATACGGAAATGGGTGTGTCACTACCAAATATTTTTCCAATAATTTGTATTTCAAAGATATGATAAGTTCACATGAGAGCATTTTTAATAATCACTTTTTGTGAATATGGCATTAGTTGATAAATATGTATGCACTTCCTGGGAAATTTCGTGCTTTAGCGTTATATAGCAGAACTCGACATAACCCGATAGTAAGTAAGACATAAAACTTTACCTCGTCCATCCTACCGAAGTTAATCATTATTGCCATAATTTTGTCATACAAGTAGTACCAATATAAATAATATTATTGGCAAAAAATGGTAAGACTTTTAATTTTAAATTTCACGTGAAAACACCTTTGTCAAAATATTTTTTTAGGTTGGTATGACTTTCAGAGACATCTGTGCAAATTGTCACAAAAAATAATCATTAGTGTTTAGTATACGCTGGTCTTTCTAAAGCACATAAAGTGCATTCGACGATGTTTACGGTTAGTGAAATTATTCTAAAAGATAATTAGGGTCTCAGAGAAGAGAAAGCTCTATTGGTTCCAAAAATGAAATAATGCTTTCCGACTACCAGGATTTCATGAAACCAAGAATTACTGGCGATGAATCTTGGATCTATTCTTACGACCCAGAAACAGACGATCAATCGGCCGAACATCGTGCCAAAGGTGAGCCAAAGCAGAAAAAACACATTTTAAAGCAGGTCAAACATAAAGGTTATGCTGACTGGTTTCTTCGATTATCGTGGCATAGTGAGCTCCGAATTCTTTCCGAGCGGCCACATATTCAAATGAACAAGTCATGCGTGTATAGAATATAAAGAAGAGGTCCCGACATACTACCTTGTGGAACCCCTGATTTTATTTCCCTAAGTATAGAATACTTGTCTCCTTGTCAAACGCGCAAGTAGCGACCTGATAAATACGATTCTATGATATCATAATGCTGTTTCAGTAAAATCAGTTCCAATTTCAAAAGCAGTAGTAAATTCTGAGTGATACACAACCATTTGCATGACAGTTGGCTTTGAAGATTTTTGGGAAGACCAACCACCGAAGACGGATCACTCATCAAGATGACAATGCGATCTCTCACACATCGATTCCAAAGTCGCATTTTTGTGCACTTAAAACAATGATTTGATGAGCCATTCATCGTATACTTGTAGTACTAGCTTGACACAGTATGATTCCTTTTCTTTCCATACGAAAAATAATGGGCAACCCTTAAAATTGATTGGAAGTATAATTTGCTCAATATATGATGCACTTTCGAAATCGCTTGCAATAGATCAACTACATATGCTAGTACTATACTCCAGTGGTAAGCTATACTCAGACTATTTATAGTCTGAACTTTGCTGAACACTGCAAATATTTTTAAACGAGAGCAACGATCTGAGCTTCACAAAAATGTGTTTGATTTTCTGTGAGCAGGAATTGATAACAAAGAAGTTCGGAGGTTATCACAGATGTATGTAATACCCGTCCATATATGTATAATACGGTGATAACATTAAACAGTTGTGAGCACGCCAAGTTAGCTTTAACGAAACAGTCGCTTAGAGCACGTCGCTGAAATTAAAATGCTCCGCTTTATATTGTTCCTGTTACTAAATTATTTATTGTGGATTTCCATTAAAAACGTTTGCGGTGAAGATCTAGATTCAAACACGGTTTATGACTATAATTGTGATGTGCAAATAGATGTCGTTAAAACCTTTATTAAAGAATTGCAAGCTGTGCGAAAGCGGGAAGATGATATTTTGGCAAAAATAACTCTCATTGAAACCAAACAGGAGAGGTAGTGTAATATATTTTAAAGATTATTTTTACAATTTTCTGATAAAATTTCAGCTTTCGAAAGTCGGTGCCTTCAAGTTGCTTGGAGGCAGCAGCTGAGAGCTTCAAAAGTGGTGTTTACAATATAACATTGGAAAAGTTTAGTGGCACACCGTTTGCCGTATACTGTAACGAAGAGGTGGACTATGGTGGTTGGTTGGTTATACAACGACGTGTCAGTGATGCCGTGGACTTTGATAGAGATTGGCTGGATTATAAGAATGGTTTCGGGGTGCTGGATGAAAATTATTGGATTGGTTTGGAAAAACTACATGCGTTCACCAGTAGTTGTCAGCATGAGCTCTATATAGAAATGCAGACATATCGTGGTAAAAGTTATTATGCGCGCTACTCAGAATTTGTAGTCGGCAGCGAATCGGAGGACTATCATCTTAAAATATTGGGTACTTATGAAGGTAATGCTGGCGATAGTTTGAAAGGCCATGTGGGTATGAAGTTCACCACTCATGATCAGGATAATGACATCTCTTCCATTAAAAATTGCGCTGTTTTTTACAAAGGCGCCTGGTGGTTTAACGACTGTTACTATAGGTAAGTGCAGCACCGTTAACTTGTGCCACGTTCATTTGAGATTTATGTACATATTTGTAGTCATCTTAATGGACCATATAGACAAGAGGACAATGGAGTCGATTGGAATAGTTTAGGTGTGATGGAATCTTTGAAATCAGCGCAAATGATGATACGCCCCACAGAGAAATGCCTAAGGCGCATGTCACTGAAGGCCAAATGATTTTATATATTTTGTGAAAAGGATTAAATTTTTATTAATTAAACGGATTATTAATGTTTCATTCAATTTTTCGTTTTGATACAGATATTATGCTATTTTTGAGAACTAAATAATGTTTTCAATTTAATAAAAAAAGGTGAAATTTCAAAGCGATAAAAAGGATTTTTTTACTTATTATTTTAATCTTAACGTCCGGGGATTGAAAAGAAGTCATATGGTCCCATGTCAGGACTATGCCATTTGCATTGAAGTGCGTAGTGCTGTTTACTTCTGGCTAGCGTTGAGTTTCGAAGTACCGCTATCGTATTTCTTACACTTGCTTTAGATTATATAGTGCTATATATTCAATAAATAGCGCAGTTTACAAAAAGTAACCCCAAAAAATATTCGCTCATTAAAAACCAAGGTAAGAGAGCTGAGACTAAGTAGTGTCCACAACAGCGAGCAGCAACTGCAACAATTCCCTTGATGCAAATCTGCACAAAGAGCAATTAACAACGCACCGATGCATCGCAGTTAACCGACAACCGGCATTCCGTGACCCGGCGAAGCGACGGCGTTGCCACTACACTCCAAGGTCTCTTACACACATCTCGTCGCCGTCGTCGCACCTTTGACTAATTTCGCACGCACAAAGACAATTGTGGACACGCAAGCCTATAGATACGAGTGCATGTGCAAGAATACGACTACATGTGCATGAATGCGAGCGCATGCTCTGACACTTGGGAGAAAACGCACGCACACAACTTAATTCATGTCCTTCGCCATTGCGGTGCCTTTGACTCGCTGAGCGTTAATTCTACGTTTTGCAGCAAAGAACTTTTTTGTACTGAAATTTTAAATGAACTTTTTTTTTTGTTTCTTTTAGTGAGCAAAGGTGTCGACATGCAAATAAAAGTCACACATGTTTGCCAGAACGGAGGCCATTTAGTTCTCTACCGTGAGCGCTACGTCAACTGCCTCAGCCACGCGAAATGTGTGCGGCAAAGCGGAAAGGTCATTAAATTCACATGTGGCATGCCACACTAACCATATAAGATTCAACCGCAAATTTTCCGAGTTTGCTTTAGATATACTCGTGCTCGTTTGTGTGCAGATAAACAGCTTTTTCAGCAACACCAAAAACACCTAAGCGTAGGACAATATTTTTATTGCACATATGATAAATGAAATTGGTCACTAGAACTTTTGCAGGCTGTTGCCGAGCTGTGTGATTAATCGCACTTGCAACACCTGCATGAAATTAGTATAGCTCTGCAATTACATTCGTGATTTATACAGAACAACAAACTACCATAGCAATATGGATGTATTATTATATAACTTTAGTATAGCAATACACAAACCAAGAGAATGGAGATATATATATGTGGTACGAGACGATGACGGTCGTGTATATGTTTGAAAGGATTTTGTTTTTATTCTTGATGTTCAACGATGGGTTTGTATGGCAACTATATGCTATAGTAGTCCAATCTGAATAAATGCTTCAGATATTATACCGTTGTTTTGTATAATATTGTTTGGCAAATTTTGTGAAAAAAGTCTCGTCAAATAAAAAACTTTTCCATACAAGAACTGGGTTCCGATCGTTCAGTTTGTATGGCAGCTATGGGCTATAGTAGACGGATATTGACGGTTCCGACAAATGAGCAGCTTCTTGATGTGAAAATAACGTGTAAAAATTTTCATATCGATATCTCAAAAACTGCGGGCCCTTATAGGGCAGTACGTTCAGAACAGACCAGCACAAGGAGAGAGTGCTCTGAACTTACACCTACCACATGAACTTGATAATGACGTGAGAGCAACATTCTCAGTTGCATGTCAAGGTTGCTTCAGTCTTGAAATCATAGTCCGCGTTGAGTCAGACGTCGCATCCGCAGGGAGTTTTTACAGGTCGTGAAGACTGCAGATCATTTAAAGTTACTCAGGGACCACCACGGAATTTGTAAATATAAATTCAGCCAAATCTGGTGAATACGGTGGTTGATCGATAGTATTCTCTAGCTTTTTGGCTTTATATTCGGCCACAATCGTACTCTTTTAAAAAAAAAAAAATCTCCTTTATCCGAACGAGTCGAATAAGAACCGATTTCAAGCCCAAAATATCCACCAAATCATTCGAGCGGACTCGTGAGAGATGTCGAGCTCTCTTGCAATCTCACTAACATTTCCCGATTTCTCATTTTTCGAGCACCATATCCTTCACTTTTTTAATATTTTCATTAATTTAAGAGATCAAAGGTCGTCCAGAACGAGGCATGCCTTCAATTATCTCTCAACCATCTTTTAAAGCTTTGTACTACTCTCAGGCTTGTGTTTTGTGTAACAAAATTATGTACTATTTTGCCACTCTCTCTTCGTTAGCAGTGAATATTATTTTTATTATTGTAAACATCCCAATGCTTAAAAATATTCTATTTATTGAGTGTTACATATTTCTAAACTCCTTTCTGTTAAACTATTAATTACTGTCAATTTATTAAAGGCCAATTTATTTAAAGATCCCTGTGCTCTTTTCGATGACTTCAACTACCGCACAGCCTAGTTATGCCAATTAGACAAGTTTTCGCGTAAAGTTTCTATAAGTTCTCGCTGCTTTTCGCGCCTACTGAAATTTCCATTATTCCACTGTTTGCACAAGCGAATCTCTCAAATTTTGGCTATTGAAATCGACCACATCAAAGCCGTGTATTATACACCTTCGCCAGCATATCGCCGCCCCCATCGCTGGTCAAACTTTTTATTGTTTAGCAACTTCTGATGATCTCCGCTGAGCGGCACGTTAAACGAACGCCGTTGAACGTCGCGAACAATGGGAAATCACTTGCATTGAAACACGCTGAATATGAGAGTGCTCACGCCACAGGCTATTGTTAGCTGTAAATTGCTGACTGCTCGAATTCGGCAGCGCGTACGCAAGTGAGGCAAGGCGCACAGCGTATGCGGGCACACATTTTCGCGGTTTCAATAGCTTTTCGTGTGTGTGTATGTAAGCTGAAACTCAAAGCACTGCAGATAAGTGCGTGCTACCGATTGCGGGATTATAGTGAGAGACAGCTGCAGCAAGTAGGGAATGGTTGTAGCTTGGTGTGATCAAAGTTTCGATAGCTACACGAGCTACGCGAAGAAAAGTTTACAAGCTCGTTTGGGTTACAAATTGATGAAAAACACTTACATAACAAGTGAAGAAGTGCAAATATGGCGTTTAACTGAACACTGTATGCCCTCGCGTTGAAAATATGTCCAGGTGTTGCAGATCAAGAGGTACGAAATCCAACAAGGTTGGCTAGGAAAATTATTGAATTAATATATTTAATAGATTGACCATTGTTTTTTTTAAAGAGCTTGTGACTCATACACCTAGTTGAGCTCCTTTATTAATCACACGACTGAAATGGTGGTGCAGTGCGCAAACAAGGTGCGATTTATACAGTCGTAGAGGCTAGAATCGCAGTAATGCGTTGCGAGCATGGAACTATCTGACATGTGTTCCACTCCCTGTGAGTCCGAAGGCCATTATAAATAGGTCTAAAACTGGCTCCATCCATTGCATATATTAAAACTAACCGAGGTGGAGTTTGGATGTAGTGTTTTGGCGCAAACGTAGCAGAAAAATTTTCCCGAGCTCCGATTGGACTCAATGCCAGCACGAGTCAGGAGTATGCGGTGTAATGCTCCTACTCCTGGGAGTTGCTCCAGTGGTGACCAGTATAACCTAAAACTTTCCGTTCCAAATGGAGTTAGGTCGCCGAAACAGCATTTTGCCGGGTAAAATCCGGGTCAATTTCGATAACGTAGAACCGGCTGTCTTGAAACGCAACTTTATTCTGAATACTGTAACAGAATCGTTATCAATATACCATATATATGTCCAGCATGCAATTAGTCCACGCATTACTCTTACCGCCTCTTTGCATGTCCAGCGAACCCCACTCGTCTAACACTTCTCACCCGACCTGCCGGTAGATGATTTCGATGACAACTAACCTGAACTTTACCGCCTAAGTGGGGTCTAGACTAGCCGTAAAACAACAACAGGTATATCATTGTCGTATCCGTTGTATGGAGCTGGGCATGGTTACTATCCTATCCACCTGTTTTAAGCGGTAAAAGAAGATTCCATAAAGAAGTGTTTCCAGAAAATTTAGTTAAACAGTGTTTGAGTTATCTCCATGAAACCTGTTAGAGAGCGTACTTACGTATTATCGAAAGTTTCTTAAATACAGATATATCACCTGTACTATCTATCTCAATATGTTTTAGGCGCTACACACAACGTTTAGACAGACAAAACTATTACACTCTATAGAAACATGTTGCGAGTGTATAAAAATATACTATATATAATTATAATATTCATAATATTACAATTTTGAGCTGCAGGTCTTGCGGTGCTGTCAAATTTTCCTTCACACACTACTGTACATATACTTTTATACGAATTATCATCAGTTGTCGTCTGCTATGCGCAGTTCGTGATACACAATCTGCAATAAGTGAAGAGCTATCGCAATCACTTCGTGGAATTTATGTTCGCGCAACTTAATTACATCGTGAGTAGGCACTTCGTAATACTGAGCCTTTGAAGAGGCCAATTCAGTCTGACGTGGAACTACGGTAGTTTTCACCGAAAGACGAGAATAAATATCAGTCTTTTGGCATACATATTCATACACACAGTCGCATGTTTGTTTAAATACAGTGAACAGCATTTGTATTAAAAGTTACTTATACGCCATGTGTTAACTGATTAAATGTGAATGTATTTTATATGAAATAAACTATTATGGGTTGACAGGATTTCACTTACTTAGCATTACATTCTTAATGTCTTAACGCAGTGCACATTTACATGAATAAAGTTGAAAAGAAGAAGCGTCTATTGTTTGTCTGATTCTAAAGTAATTATATAAAATGTAATGTGTGATAAAGAAGGATATTAACTGGTCACTTATTGACGTAAGCAAGATAAAACGTTAACTACGGCTGCAGCAAAGCTATCAGTTGCATTTCTACGGCATAAAAGGGTATAAAAAGCTTGATTTTAAGTGGTCAGTTTGAATGGTATAGCTTATGGCAGTGTGGTTCGATATGAACTATATTTCGAAGATTATAGCAATGCCTTCAATTTTAATCAGTGCCACAATTTGTGGTACCCTGTCAAATAAGCAAATTTTCCACATAGAAAATTGAGGTAGATTGGTCAGTTGTCTGGCAGAAATATGCTATAGTAGTCCGATCTGAACAAGTTCTTCGGATATTATGGCGATGCTATGGTAAATACTGTTTGCCAAAATTCGCGAAAAGGACTTCAATTCGATTGGTCTAATGTGTAGAAGCTTCATGCTATAGTTGTTCGATATCTTCGGTTCCGACTAATGATGCGTTTAAATTTCAAATCAATTGCTCTAATGCTATAACACTATTTTGCGAATTCGCAGCTAGATGAGTATGGCGAAATCGACGCTGCTTATCACACTCCTCATTTATATACAATATATACTTTAATGGTAGCCGACCTTAGCTGTTGGGTATTGCAAATGTCGTGTCAAACTAAAATAAATCCAAAAAGAATCCTATAACATCCACATATAAACTCGAGAGTGTTCTACAGGCGGCGCTCATGAGCATGTGTGGTGCACTAATGTCCACTCCAACCATGGCACTTAACGCCAACTTGCACATATTGCCCGTGAACGGCGGAAGGTATATAGCTGCGAAAGTTGCCAACAGACTCAAAGAGTCTGGGTTCCTAAAAGAACACGTGTCTGAATACACGGAAATCCTCACCTACTTTGACTTCATACCGGATTACTTGGATCATGAAGTCGCCAAACCGAACTCTGGCAGCTCATTCTCTCCCGGAGAGGGAGTTGTGGCTGAGCTTCTTCTTGGATGGGTCAAAGTTGGGGAAAGGTTGCAGGAGTAGTTTACCATCGGAAGCTCTCTATCAATGAGTTACAGACTCCCTCACTATATCAATGTCTTCCAGGCCGAAGTTGCAGCCATTAAGCTAGCAGTAGATTTACGTTCTGGGCTGATCAAAGAGTGCCTAACCTCGCTATCAACAGCATCGAGTGTATTTGTGATAAGACTGGTATGAATACCAGGCTACAACAGAATCGCGGGAAACTGTACAGCAGATGAGCTAGAAAGAAAAACAACATTCGAACCGCTTTCGGTAGAATGGGAGCGGATCGGGGCTCCCATATCTTCTTTTGCTTCTAACGGCCCCTTGCTCTATAGGCGTCCACGCAGTAAGTCTGGAAATCTTACCAGATGCCAACTGCAGAAGCTATATGGAAGAAGATGAGGTGGAAGCAACTTAATAACATTAACCTTAATAGCAAGTTATTAAATTCACAGGTGAAAACGTAAATATTTTATTACGAGTATACCCACAAAGGAAAGTTCGAAATAGAAAACCCATACAAAAGTTACACATCATATCTTTGTACAGTTATGTAAATGTATCTGCAATACTTGCAACGGGTAAATTAAATTCGCGTCGCTTACTTAAAAATTGATGAGTATTTCAATTCACACACACTTCGCATAGAAATTGCCGGACATAGCATTTATTGCGGTCAGCTTCGCTCCAAATAACACAAAACACCATTTGCCACAGATCCCAACATTGAAATTCGGTCCAGCTAATCTCACATCCTTTGAGAATACATAACTAGCTAAAGCGTGTACGGTACGCAGTTAAACTTCATATTCGATACATTATAACGCATGAAATTTTATATACTTTCTATTATGCATTACAAAGTAGCAGCTCACTTAACACACACACACATATGTATGCACATGTGGTCACTGCAGTTGAGCCACACTCAGCTCGGATCACATCTGTCTGCATATATTTGTATGGATGTATTTGTGCGGAAATAGTCGTAAACACGTTTCAAATGATATCCAATAATCGAACTGTAAATGCCGAGTGACCTCCGCCACACACTTCACACTTGCACATTCCAAATGCTAGATTCGTAAATATTGAATATGGAATGCTGTGAATGTTGTGAATGTTTTGTTGTGGATATTTTGTGCTGAATGGCGTTTAAGTGCATAAAAATGTGAATAACCCCAACATAAGCCCACACAAATCCCAAAGTTCACACAACAACTGAACAGTGAGCGTAAGCGCGAGATTGCATGAGAGGTTGGGAGGGCGAATGTGGGCGAATGGTGTGTGGCAAGTATGCATTGTGGCTGAAACAGCCTGCGGATGTATTCCAATATGCCCAATATGCCATATGTATGCGCGGTCAGCAAATGTGGTAACCCAAAAGGATATGCTCGTTTATTGCAGCGCAAGTATGAATAAGCCTCACTGTGAATGTGGTGGGGAAAAATAATCAAGGGTACGCAGCAAAGGACACAGCGACCCGAATGGCTATGGTGTCAATGTGGGCGATGCACTTGCTGACAGTTTACATAGATAAACAAATAAAGGCAAGTGAGCGACCTACATTTAAAAAATAAACCTGTGTTGTTGTTAGCTCACAACGCCAAAATACCGCTATGTTGACGTATATATGTAAATGTACACCGTTATGTGAACGCGTATTGATCAGTCAATGTGAAAAACTAACAAAAAATATGATATTTTCAACTGTCATTTTTCTATAGGAAATAGCAGAATGGTATAAACTCACGGCATATACGTGGGTTGCTTCTAATATCTCGGAGTTTGGCAACTCAAATTGTTTCGTAAAGTTTGACATTTTTGTCGGCATATGTACATACACAGAACGTTTTGACATATGAGTGCTATTTATGTTATTTACAGTTACTTAAAATATTCATTCGGACAAAAAATGGATCTTAATCGCAAAAATCTTAACGTGATTAATTTTTAGAACTTGTATTACCTCGACAACAGTGCATCGATGAGCTTAATTACATTTTTGGCGATGAAGCTCCATCAAGGACCAGTGTTTGTCGATGCTACGCACAATTTAATCTAGGTCGTAAGTTACTGAGAAAAAATTTACGCCAAGCACCGAAGTTGGTACACTCTTCATCACGATAAATCGAGCCTTCACTCATCGACTTCAACAACTTCATTCTTGAGCACTCCAAATGTCGTTTTGATGAGTCATCTACCGTATAGTACTGACTTGGCACCGAATGACTTCCTTGAATTTCCTCACGTAAAAGATAAACTAATTAACCACTGTTTTCCGTCACCTCAAGTGGCGGTTGATACATTCAAAGGGCAACCCACGTATGTGAGTATTACTTATTATAGACTACTATGCAAAATAGTAAGAGTTAAAAACTGTTTCTAATAGCACAAAAATAGCAAAAGCTTTCCTCGGTCAGATACATTTAATACAATTTTTGACCGTTGTATTGAACTTAAGCTTAGTGGATTCTACAAGCATGGAAAATTCATAAAAATACGTAAAGAGAACCTTAATGATTTCTAACTTCTCTTAATTCTGCAACAAAAGTTGACAGGACGTCTCCTAACAAAGCAAAAGCAGTTGCAATAAATTCGTACAAACCGAATTATATACAAGAAACCGATGAACACAAACATTTCATATTTAGATTTTTGCTGCTCTTAGGTAAAGATAAGTGGCGCGTATAACATTGTTATGTCGTTCCGAGCAAATCTCAGTATTAGCCATTTTTTGCTGATTTTTTTCTCCAAATTCTTCATTCACCAAAAAAAAATCCAATAAAATGTACTTCTTGCCTGATGCCAACTCCCAGCAATATGCGTTTGTTTTTCTGCATTTTACCAACAGGCATTCCAGTCCGAACCGTCAACACGTGACATTATGTGAGACAGCGCTTATTCAGACATATTAACCACCACCCCTAAGCCTTGTCAACCTGTGAGCTGAACACAGCTCATATTGCGTGCTTTTGTATTATGCATTTTTGCTCGCCTGCGGAAAGCGAGCACTCGTTCATAAGCATATGGAGCGTGCTGGCGACATAATCAACTGGCTCTTATGTGACAATATTTGCAACAAGCTGTCACCGCTGCTACAACCAGAAAGCCAATACTCAATATAAAAATATTCGATAAATTTAGTGGGAAATTTCGTAGGGACTCAGTAAGGCACAAAGGTGAACAAAATAAATAAGGAAGGCTGCAAACGTACATTTTATACTCTCGCAACTTGCAGGCAACAAAACTAGGGAAACAACTTAAGGTGCAAAACGTTAACCAGAGGCAACTTTATGTATACATATTCTATATAGTATAACTCATGCGCTGACCGACATATTCAGCATAAGGTTTGTTAAAAAAATTAACATTATTACAGTGGGTGATCTATTTCGGAGTTCCCTAATTTTATAACGAAAAAGCACAGAAACTTCAACTTTAATGGGACATTTTTATTATCATTCGCAAGAACGTTCTTTGGCATTTATTTTTTGAAGAACGTGGCATTATCTGCTGTTCTATCAATAAATCCATGGATTGATGCAAAGTGTAGGAAGTGGCGCCATCTTGATGAAACCAAATTTCACCTAGATCATGAGCTTCAACTTAAGGCATCAAATTGTCCGTTATCATGGCACAGTAGCGGTCGCCATTGACTGTTGCGTTCTCATCGGCATCATTTTTGCAGCAATACGGACCCATGATTCCATCGGCCCTCAAACCGTTATTTTTTTGGATAAAATGGCAGCTTTTGAATCTCTTCAAGTTGCGCTTCGTCCCAAATGCGGAAATTTTGCTTGCGTATGTACCCATTGGGCCAGAAACAGATCTCATCTCTGAAAAAAATTTGGCTCGAAAACTGTGGATCTTCTTGGAAAATTTCTAGAGCGAAGCTATGTCGCTTGGAAAAGCCGAAAATCTTTAATTTTCCACAACTAAATTTAATTTCCATTTACGCGGTTTGAATCGCAACGAATGCTAGCGTAACTCCCAATTGGTCCTTGCAAAATTTCATCATTAATTCGGTTAATGAAGTTACTAACAAAAAATCAATTAATTTTCAGAAATTTACTTATCATAACCAATAACTCAATTTCGCCGCAAAACAAGGCAATTGGCATTTTTAATTGTGCTAACGGAAAAGTTTGTTTGTGTCACGGACACCATCTCTCATGCTCAAGCACCGCCCACTAGTGTCTCTATTCGAAACATGTGCATCCCTCTAACACAGTCACAAGCAATGGCAACAACAAAGCACAATCAAATATGCTAATACGGAAAACGTGTTCGCATTTGTTGACAGGGCTGGGCCTTGTTTATTATTTGCAATTTACATTGTTCTGTTTATCGAACAACAACAACATAGCGGATGAGAGCAGAAGAATATAAACACACTGCTGCTTCCTTCGCTACACTGCACGCTGTCGATAGAGCCATAAAAAGTTATGTGGCACGAAATTAACCTATGGTATATATACTCCATACGCATACCAGCGATCTATTAAGACTTTCCATACGGACTATTTCGACCCAACCAATGCGCGAGTTCATATTTGCCAATAATATGGCGAACAATAAGCATATTAAGTATTGCCAACTCGTTATGAGGTATGGATTTTATGAATTTCTATGGTGTGGCAGCTGTCGTTATATTTTATGTCAGCCATTATTGCCAACTAACACCCCAAGCGCAAGTGTGTGTATATCCAAATATTCGTAGAAGCATATTAAAGAGTGTTATGCCGGCTGTGAAGCAAATACCAGTTGCTGCCTAAAATATAACTAGTCCGCGAAGCTTGTCAATCGATATTTTTCTGCATAGTAAAAACGTAAGTCCTAATAAAAACGGTTTCTTGAAACATTTGTAACCCATAAAAGTCATGCAACTGTATTGAAGTAGTAATAAACTGTTTACCAAAGTCTTATAGTTCACAAGGCGATATACCGAAAGTTGCTTTCAAAAACGACGGTCAGCTACTGGTTGGTCTAGCAGTTTAAACTAGTGCCAAATACTTTATGACTGGTATATAGCTAGTCTATAACTAGTTGATAACTACTATATAACTAACTAACTAATCACTAATTTATTTCACTACAGGGCTGCGAATGAATTCGTCCCATGAGATTGTTGCTCACATTCAATATTTTGCGTTATTAAGTGCGATATGCTCCTCCATTTATTAGGTGCAATAAAAAAGTTCGAAATCCCGTGCGTTTCAAATGGTACCTTCAAGGCCATAATCCGATTACAGCTAATGACTAAGCGAATGAGTTCTCATATATTTTCATATGGATAAATGCCAATGGGCATATGTGATTGTAATACAAAATGATGTGTAATTAATACACAAATATATGTAAATACAACGAAATACAACGAAGTATGTCAGTGCAGCAGTCACGATTAAGCTGATTTATTACACTAAGAGTACAAACTAAAAAATAGTTTTTTATTACACACTCGCGACATGTTGCAACAGACAGTAAAATAGTTTTGTTCATCTGAAACTAATTGAGACAGATATAGAATTTTGCTTATATAAATGAGCAGAATGACGAGACAAGTTGGAATTGGGGTGATCTGCCCGTGCATCTATTTGTCTGTCCCCGCAAGTTGTAACTGGAATACAAATCGAGACATCTTGACGAATCTACGATATGGAGCTTTTAACCAAATTTTACACATAATATTATATTATTTTCTTATATCACTGTGTAGCAATGTGCGCACCACAACCACGTACACTTCTCTTACAGCTGAATTTTAAATTTTATAGGATTCTTTCACTCTCCAGAATCAAGCACCCATGCATCGAAGATATATTTTTTCACAAATACTGCCACTTCAGTCCGAAAATGATTAAAATTTTTTTATAAATAATTGCATTGTGGCGGAACATCTTGTCTTTCCACTTCCTTATATGTATATATTTGTATTTATCGCTCAAAGCAAACAAGTTGATGTTTTTGGAATGCAAAGGTGTACTTAATAGCTTAGAAGTCTACCAAAGATAATTTCAAATCATTTACTTCCAATCTAAATTCACCATTAGTTATTTTAGATGCGTCTAACCAAAGAACAGTACCAAGTATTAGCGTTTTTTAGCAGATTTGTAAGTCATATCGTTTTTATACCCTGAACACATTAAATTAAGTTTGCCACGAAGTTTGCAAGAAACTCAGAAAGAAAAGTTCGAGACTTTAAAGTATTGGCGAACATTTAAATGATCACGGTGGCAAACTGAGTGGACTTAGCCATATCTTCTGTACATCTGTCCTTACAGCTGTTCGACTGTCTGTATACTCGCGAACTAGTCTCTCACATTTTGAGGTATCGAACAGAGATTTTGCACACGTCTCTTTCTCCCCAACAAGCTGTCTTTCGAAATCGTACCACTACAGCATATATGCAGCTGTCATATTAACTGAAGATCGAATTCAATTACTCTTTTATGTGAAAAGAAATTACGAAATTTGACATGGATTAATCCTTAAGAAGAACAAAATTTTTCGAACGAATAATTCAGTCCGGAATTTAGCATATATATAGCTGCCATACAAACTAGCCGATTAATATCAAATTTTTTTTTTAAAACTTATGTTATTTGTGAAGGGTATTATAAGTTTGGTGCAACTGAAGTTAAGACTTTTTCTTGTTATTATATTTGTTTTTCTTGTTATTATATTTGTTTTTCATCTTGCAGGCAAAATATTTTTATAAACTTGTCTCGCATAAAAAAACAGCATAATTTAGTCAAATACAGAAGACAACAGCAATAAACGAAAGTGGAATTTGAAATACTCCAACGCTCTTGATAGGCGTGGGTTTAGACGCTAAAGTAGCTAATCTGCGGATCAAAGCAGCGCAAGCACAAAAAAAAATAGAAAAAATTAGAAAAAAAGTTACATGATAAACATTATTTTAGTATAATATTTGGCGTGTCTTTTTAAGCGGTGTCTTTGTGCTTGCTGCGTCTATCAGACTGCGTGTTATCAGACTTTGCCTTTGCCTTCACCGCTTAAAAAAGCGTTGCTATTTCTGTAAGCAAAAAAGTACAATCGCGCGCTGTGAACGCAGGCTTTTTTGTGTCTCTCTGTGTGGCGTGTGCGTGCAAGTGATTTATTGTTGGCATTTTGCCTTATAAAAATTTCACACCTGCATTTTTGCGCATTGTTTGCCGCAGGCAATGACTCTGCGAGTATCACAATGCTTTGTAGGGGTTAATGACCGCCAACAGCGCGACGCGACTGCACGAAATGCGCAGCGAAGCACTTGAATGCCTTTCAAGTGTTCAAGTAAATAAGTTAAATGTGGAATAAATGGCTTGTTCTCAGCAAGTTTTCAACATTTTTATGCAGAAACTGTAATGTAAAAATTTAATAGCGCATAAATCCGTTGCTTATTGTTGCAATTAATTGCGTATATATTTGAAGATAATCGTGGTCCAAATACCCATTTAATTGCAATAATTTTGCGAGCATAATTGCAATAGTAAATTGGCAGGTGCAAATCGTTGTATTAATAAGCGCTTAATTGCAAAAAACGCATAAAGCTTTTCATGCCCGCCTGCATAATGGGCTGAAAGAATATCATTTAATTGAAAATGGATTTCATTCTACACAGCGAAAAAATCGCAATTAAACTGAATTATGGCCCATTAAATGGCAATGTGGCCAGCGGCGCAAAGGAAAAGTTTACGCAAAAAACGCTGGAAATGGAAATGTGTTTGCTTGTGGTGTCATATAGTCAAAGAGGAAGCCGGCAGAGCGATCATAAATTACAGCTGGCGTGGCAGGCGGCAGTTGCAATGCATACCTTTGGATACAACTAATTATCGTGCACAAATTTTTGTAGCATACTTGCAGGCGCATGGGCATACCAACACCAACGCGCCACAATATGCGCGCAGGCAATTTGTCACGCTTACATTTCTGCGCATTTCTACAAATTCACACACACACACAGAGACGCATACAGTGAATGTCTCATTTGTTGCAGCGAAGTCATAAAATATTCGCATTTGGTATTTAAATAATGCGGCATAAGGTTGGGGTCTCATTATCATTTCAACACGCGGCGGCTGTGGCAGCAGTGGCAAAGTGTGGCATACAAACACACCAAAAGCGCTTAGCTTGAAATAATTGTACGGCAAAGGTAGCATGATATGCAAGAAACGTTCGTGCGGCAAAAGTTGATCCAACGAAGAAGGCGCAGTCGGTGAACTGAGCCGCAAAAGCAAGGACACTCTGCCACTTCGCCACGACCCGCTTAACTTTGCAGTGGCGCGAAGCCAATGTAAATTGTGTTTTGGTATTTCGCAGCATAACGGTAAGCAAACGTGAACAGTGTTGCCAACTTTCATGCAGCAATGCTTGCGCTTGCATTGCACATCGCCAGCAGAAAGAGTAGAAAAGCTTACCTGAATAAATGTAAAGAATTGTTTTTTTTTTCTAACAATATTCTTATAAAATTTATTTTCAAGCAATAAAAAGGAACATGTCCTTTAACTATTGCCACTTTTACTGGTACTTTTAGTTGTTTTCTTTAAAGCCTACATGTTTTCTTCCTAAATAAGCAGCAAATTTCTATTCGAAGTTATGCTATAACCATATATACATATATATACAACGTTTTGTGTCTAAAAAAAAAATATAAATTTTGTCCCAAGCTAGGCAATCGCAAAGTGCCACACTTAAATAATTATCCAAGCTATTAGATTAACAATTAATTTGTCGTGCTGATAACCCTGCGTTTTCGCACTTGGCCTAGCTCAGCGACGAGCTGCGGCTAAATTCTGTCGTTGTTTCTGTTGTTGTTTCTGTTGTTGTTTCTGTTGTTGTTTCTGTTGTTGTTTTTGTTGCTTGTCTGTGTGCTGTTATGAGTGTGCAAAAGATGAAAGCGCAATAAACGTCAGCTCATCGCAGTTTCCGCATATTTGTCTTCCTGCTACAAGCGACAGTAGTCAGTCTACTCCCACGCTCAACGCATAATTTTGTTGATATTAAAACGAATTTCCTTATATGCATATTAATTCAGGCGCGTTGCTCGTCTTTATAGGTGTACCCAGCAAACCCAAGCATTTTTATTAAAGAAATATGGTTACTTGGTTTTTTTGCTCGGAGAAATTTTTTTTTGGATTTTTTTTTTGGTAATTATGGTAGTTTCAGAAAATCTGTTAAACATATGTTGCGTTTATGTGCCATTTCCTTCGACACTTACCATCCAACGCACATGACAAAGCTCCGACATTCCTTAGGAGTCCAGCAGAGCTTCAAGTAACTAGCTTGTGTCTTCAACAATATTACCAAGATAGTTTTTCTGCTATCTGACGCCATTTATCTTAGTCAACCTCACATTATTGTGGTGAACACTATTTTAAACGTATACGCAATATTTGAAATCTTTGCTGGATTGGCATTATTTTCACTAAATTTTATACCAAAGGTGCACGACTAATTCGAAATTAAAAAAGATGTTTATTTTTTCCAAACGGATAGCTCATACACTTGAAAATTACAAACATAATCATCACATCGATGTCTCACGTAGTTTTTGAGTTACAGCCGTTTCAATCTAGCCGCCTAGTTCAATCAGCTAGTACAGTTTCTCTAACTAAAGGGTGATCCAATTAAAGGTATTCTTTTCACCGACCAAGCATGAGTGCTGCCAAGTTGTCATATTATTTTTCTTCAGTTCAGTTTTCAACTTATGATCAACATAATCGACCTACTAAGCGTACTGTTCGCAACACTATCACCCATCTTGAGACCCAGCTTCTATTCTTGGATAATATTCGACCGTGTAGACCACGTCCAGCACTCACTGAAGATAATTTCTTAGCAGCCGTAGTTAAATGTGTACACGAAGATCGTGGAGAGCCGAATCGGCGCCGTTCGCAGCAACTCAGATTGACGTATGGAACGACTTGGCAGATTTTATATTTTAAATTAAAAATGTACAAACTACAGCTTGTGCATGAACCAAAGCCGCTCGAACTTTTCAAAGACATCTCTTCCCTCTATGGTCTCTTGGAAAGATACAAGAAGATCCGACGTTTTCACGCCAAATTTTGTGGAGCGATGAGACCCAATTCTGGCTGAATGGGTATCTAAAAAAGCAAAATTACCGCATTTGGGACGAAAAGTAACCCGAAGAGATTCTAGAGCTGCCATTTCATCCAGAAAAATAACGGTTTGTGAGCCGGTAGAATCATCGCTCGTGAGCTCGGAAACATTTGGTTTCGACAAGACGGCGCTACTTCCCACATACCACATCAATATATGGATTTGTTGAGAGAACACTCCGATGAGCAGATAATTTCACGTTTTGGGCCGGTCGATTAGCTTCCAAGATCATGTGATAGCACACCGTTAGACTTTTTTCTGTGGGGATATGTAAAGTCTAAAGTCTATGCGGACAATCCAGCTTCGCTTCAGACCTTGGAGCATAACATCAAGCGTATAATTTGCTACATAACAGTTGAAATGCTTGAACAAATCATCGACAATTGGACCCAACAAATGGGCCGTCTGAGACGTAGCCGCAGCCAAGATTTGAAAAATACATAAATACCAAAGAATATTCTTTCGAATGATAATAAACATTTCGCTTTAAATTTGATGTGTCTGTTTTTTTTCTCTTTAAAAAAGTAGGAAACCTCGAAATGGATCACCCTTAGTTAACACGTCTATCTCCAAAATTAATTTTTAAAATTTGCTTAAATCCAAGAGTCTTGCAATTTTTTGCCCACAGTAGAATAGGGAATGCTCATTATTTGATTTTACCAGTGTGTGAAGAAACGCTAAAACAGACTTCTTCTCATCCAAGTTTGGTGGAGTTAGCTTTAATGGTTTGGAATATATGCATAGTAGACCAATTGAAGGTGGGGCCACGAGTGATTTAAAAAATCGTGTGTACAGATAATAGGACGAATAGACATTATTTCAACTCGTCCGTTTTCTGATCACTTCTCGATTTGTTTTAGGTAACACAAACAGCTATTGTGTTAAAGAAAATATTATACACTATAGCCACGTGTTGCGTGAATGTAAGGGGATTTTTCCGATGAATTCCACACACAATTTTGTTGGTTTTTATGAAGAGGCAAGTTGAACAATAGTTTCACTCTAAAAAAATTATTTTTTTTTTTTACCTGTTCGTAAACTGTTCGTAAAACGTTAGCTTCAGCCGCATGTTTGTAATTTTTTTCAGTGACATTGAAACTGTACCATTCAGTGACAAAATGTACAACCAGCAATTTGGTAGACACAAAAAGTAAGAACTGGTATGATTTTTGCCATATTATTCGTATAACGAACACGTCACATTTTTCTCAGAATAGAACAAATATATTTCGGTCAATATTACTGTCATTTTATATTAAGGATTATTTTTCTCTTTTTGTTTTGAGGTGCTTTTTCTGCTTTCCGTTAAACTATATTTAAGATTATAAGCGAAGCATACACACATGTTTTAATTTTCAAAAACCAAATGTGTCATATAGAGTTCTTGGTTACAAAAATTTTCAACTTTTTTATTTTTTTAACTATATTTATTATAATATTAAAGTTCATGTGGAGTTAACGACTTTACAGTGACGTAAACTATTCGGTGCCCCACTTTCGGTGATGCACAAACATTATATTTTTCAATTAACAAAATATCATCGAACAAGGCACAATGCTAACGCTTAACTGCGAATTGGGTATACACATTTCGATTTTGCTTAAAACTCCTGCTCCAAAAAATAAGTTAACTAAATTTTCGTTCACAGTAAATGAAGCATAAAATCTATTTATTTCACGGTTATTGGAAAAACTCCAATGCAAACAAATGTGCCTATCGAAATGCGTTCGTGGCTGCTCGCGGCTGTTCAATTAACTAGCTATAAATACGCCTAAAGTTGCTTTAAGCTTTCCAATTAATAAGCTTTTCACTTTAATATTTTTTTTTGCAACGATTTAATAACCGATTTTCACCACTCCAAACACAAATATCAATTGTAAGTGCTTATATGCCAGTTTTTTCTTGTATTTCCTGATGATTTTTAAATGCAAATTCACGCTTCATTGATTCGAATATGCGCACGAACGTTTTTGTTTGTATTGTATTTTCGACAGCAGTCTTTTTTTTTTGCTACTCAAATTGAAATTGTGTTTGTTTTGTTTTTGCTGCTGATGAATTCATAATTGATTTATCGCTTTTTCAGCACATATGAGTGACACACGCCACCACCGCTACCCGCCCAGAACCCCACATTTACCGCTACCAGCGCAGGCATACGTTGGCTACTGTTGCCATTGCGCTTGGTGCTGATAGGCTTCTCAATGTTCGCCCATTCATATTGCATGCCATTCTGACTGATTGCCAAATAATGAAAATTTTAATGGAGTTGAAAGAATTTTTTCAACAAATTCTCTGCTTGCTCTAGCGCTCTCTTTCCCGTTGTTTCTGTAAATATTTTGCTTATATTTGGGGGTACAGCACCTATGCGGAAGGCATATATAGCAATGTATGGCTGTTTTAATGCAGGTGCTTTAAGTCATTTATATACATGTATATGTATGTGTGGTAGCACAGCTTAAAGAGCGCTGTAAATAAAGCTTTTAGCTCAGCATGCTCAGATTTTCTGAAATCTGTTACCACATTTGGATAGCTTTATTGGAAAAAACTAGCACTTACTTTTGTGGATTTGTAAATCTCGAATAAAATTTGCGCTTGCCGAATGGAAATCCATCACTCACTCTTACTATTATTTTTGTCTGTTGTCAGAGCAAATGAGTTGAAGCAAAAAATTGTTTATACAAATGATCAATTTATTTATGAAACATAAAAGAAATGGCCTTAAATAAATAAATATGGCTGTGCTAAATTTTTTATGCGAAAGTTAGGGTATATTCTTTGCAAAAAGTATATATGAAAGTTACTAGAAATTTATACTCTCGCAACATTTGCACAAATGTATAAAGGTTTTGTGCTTCTAACGGTGTTGCAAGCAACTGAAAGTTGTCGAGGTTGTTATTTAATTATATGTATTTATAGACATAAATTATTGAAATGACCAGGTGATATGTTTTCGGATATCAGAAAACATATCGGTTATCATGACGTTCACTAAAAAATGGTTCCTTAAGGGTTTTACGGCTTCAAAAACTCGATGTTTTATTTTCTTATTAAATTTTATAACAACTCCAGAATATTGTCCTCAAGTTAATTTGCGTTCTGAAGAAGTTCTACTATCAACGCGAAGCCAGTATTTTTCTGTATGACTGCCGAAAATGACGTCGGAATGGCTGAGTTTTGAAGATTTTGCTTTGAACATTTCATTACATTTTTGTAAAATTTGTATCTTTGGTATAATAAAAAGTTTAAATAAAATATTTAATATTTTATATGAAAAAATATTGAAACTTTTCCATTGAATATTTCATACAATTTTTGTAAAATTTATATATCAAAAATATTACATCTCAAAGATAATAAAAAGTTTATTTAAAAAGCTATTTTTTTCATACTAAAAAAAAAATTATTAAAATTTGTATATTTGGAAAAATAAAAATCTTAAATAAAATAACTATTTTTATATAAAAAAAAAGTAATTGAAAGTAGACTCTTTTTACACGAGGAAGGCAATGTAAATTCTTAACACTTAGAAAAAGTCGAAAACGGTAAAAATCGCGTCATCGCGACGAGTTGCTATAATGACGTTGCACGAGTTAACATAATTATATTCATTTTTACGCACAAGCAACTTGGCTTTCCTTACTTTTCCATTACCATATACATATGTATGTACTTATATAAAAGTTCACTTGTAGAACTTATACTTGTATACGGCGCCTTCGAGGTGAATGTCTATAAATAATTCATATTTTCTGGGAGTGAAGTTTGGTTATGGCTTATCAAATGCCTGTATACATACATGTTTATATCACGTAACATGCGAGCACCAGCATGTGCATGTGTATGTGCGCCATTTTAAATAATTCATCAAAGGTTGCTGGCATGCTTTCACCTTCAGCTGCGCGGCATTGCGCTTGACGAGCATTTTAAATTTCTTACTTTTACTTGTTCACTTTACTCGTTTATTATTCTTTTCGGCACTCACTCATTCACGCACCCTAATATTTTTCGATGCTGGCAGCGCTGCAGCATACAATGATGTGAAAAAATAAATTTTGCTTTACTTTTACAGGATACAATGTAATATTTGAGATTTTCGTTCGAAAGGCAATAGCTATATAATTGCGGGTTTCGGTAGTAAAATTCCACTTAAATGTAAACAAGTTGAACAACAAATTAATTAAAATAAAAATTAATTTACTATTTATAAATTTTTGTTATATACAAGTGCTATACACAAGTGCTATGCTCGTATTTATGTACCTACAATGGTCATAACTTATACGATATTATTACGTCTCATGCAATGGTATGCCAAGAGCCACTAAATTTATCTATGCACTTGCTAAATTTCTGTGATTCTGGAACCTTATATACGTTTCAATCGTTTCAAGTAAGGCTAGTCTCAGACTATTTTAAGATTTAAATTAACCTCGCACCACAGATTTGAGGGATTAAGCCTCAAACATCATCGTGCTACTCATAATAGGTTAGGTTAGGTTAAACTGGTAGGCCAATAAGCCAAGCATACACCAGTTCTGGTCATTTACGATACCAGAGGGAGTTCAGTTCCTAGGGCCAAGAGAAGCAGTCATCCTTTAGGCGCAAATTTTAACAGACTCTACGGCCTCACTAGAGATACCTTCTCCAGTGTATCATACCATGGGTACCCTAGATGCTAACAGCGCTATTCATTATAAGAATAATTACTTTCTTTTACCTTTTCTGATAATATTATTCGTTTAACCCATTAATCAAGATGATTTCTCATCGATTACACCACTATTTGTTAATACTCCTCAGCTGTTCAAATTCAAATCAACCGAAATTCAACATCTAATTTGCAATTGTATGTTGTTAATATAATGACCGCACCCTTTCGACCCTGACCGCATACAAGGCAATAATGAGGTGTTTGGCAACAAATAAAAACAAGAAAGAACATTAGCTACGGTCGCACCGAAACTAAAATACCCTTCATAGGTCCTTTTTTTATAACATAAGAGGGTGTAAAAAGTTCTTTATTCTTTTTTTGATTGGTCAGTGTCAATGGCAGCGGTATGCTATAGTAGTTCGATCTGAACAATATGCTCGGAGACTATAGCGATGTCTTGAATAGTACGATTTGTCAAACTTCGTGAAGTTACTTTCTCAAATTAAAAAGTTTTCCATACAAGAACTTGAGCTTGATCGGTAAGTTTGTTTGACAACTATATGCTATAGTTATTCGATCTGAACAATTTCTTCGTTGATTGTAGCCATGTCTTAAGTAATCATCTTTGTCAAATTTCGTGAAGTTACCTTCTCAAATAAAAAAGTATTTCATACAAGAACTTGAGTCTTATCGGCAGGTTTGTATGACAAGTATATGCTATAGTTAGGCGACCTGAACTTTTTCTTCGCAGAATGTAGTCATGTCTTCACTAATAATATCTGACAAATTTCGTGAAGTTAACTTCTCAAATAAAGAACTTTTTCATACAAGAACTTGATTTGGAATGATCTGTTTGTATTGCAGTCATCGGCGGTTCCCACAAATAAGCAGATGCTTGAGAAGACAAAAACGTGTGCAAAATTTGCAAAATCGATAACTCAAAAGCTGAGAGACTAGTTCGTCTATATACACACGGATATGGCAAAATCGTCTCAGCTCCTCCTGCTGTATTTTATATATACTTTATATATAGTGTAAGAAATCGCTTCGCAAACTTAATACAACCTCTTGTTGAAGGTATAACAGTAATAAATACAGTAGGCGGTTAAAGCGGTTATGCCTACCTACTGTTTGTTCTACCGTTATTTATTTGGTTGTCTTATTTTGCTTAGAGGTGTACTTGAACGAAATTAATGGGCGCAACGCTGTAAATTTTCATTGGGCATCAAGCGCAGCAGCGATGGCTATCTATTAAGCATGACCAAAACATGTTCCCGTTTCTTGCAATCATTTGCTAAGCGCTTGAAAAAACATTTGCCTACAGCAACGCACACACACACACTTAGAAGTCGGCGCGTTAAAAGCGATACATTTTAGACTGAGTACACGGAAAACACAACCCACACAGCGGCCTACAGGCAACACATCACGCAAACGATTCATAAGATGCATTAGTATTCAATTTAAATTAATTTAGCATTTACACCATTAAGCGCCCTTACTACGGCGTAACGTCAGACAGCGCTGAACACCAGCGAATATAAATGGCTGGAATTCATTGCCTAACTGTAGGCGTATAGGCTGACTGCCGGCACGGCAAGCCCAGGTGGCATGCCTTTAACCTCGTAAGCCGCCATAACTACCGCCCTCACCTGGCTTACACCTGAGGCCATTTTTCTTCGGCCGCTTTTAGCGACCAACCAAAATAGCCATTCCGCCGGAGTGTACTGCAAATTGGCTGATGGATGTTGGGTGGCACGCGCATTACTGCACTGGCATATGGCGCGCGAGTTGCGGTAACGTATTCAGTATCTCACAGCAACACAGCAACATTCTACATTCATTGAGCGAACTGTTTTGAACAGTGAAATACAATTTTAACAAATTAATTGCTTGCAATAAATCGCGGTGTGTGTAGAACAACGAGCAACAGAGAAAATATTTTGCCTCCGCGTTTGAGGAATTTTGAAATTGAATATCACTGCTTTAGACTTAATAGCATTATACCAATTTAAGCTGCTACTAAGCAGATTAACTTTAATTTTGACTTCGCTAATTAATCCAAAAATGCTATTAACTGCTGCAGTAAGCATCTGAAAGCATACCGTTATATGCTCGCAACTAAATGTTGGCGGATTTCAGGTGGTGCGATAATTGATACTAACAATCGCATGTGTATAGCAGTAGGTAGATCGGTCCATAGAGGCCGCCTGTGTCGTAAAATCAGAACAATTAGCGAAGTCATCAAAATTAAAAAAATGTTGAAAATACCCTTTATTCAGTAAGCCTGCCCTACTAGAGGTTGAAGGAGGAGTTTTCTGTAGCGAACTCTCCGTCAATCTTAGGTTACCGGGTCACTGTAGTGATTTTCAGGCAATAGTGGTTCAGTATTAATGTGGCTGTAGAGGTACTGCTACGAAGTGTAGCCTCTTTCAAAGAGGTGAGCATTCACTTCGACGGCAAGCAGCAATTTTATCGCTCAGATCGCTACCTTTTCACTCAAAGCTAGTCAAGTGTCTGCTCAAAGCTGGTCAAGGAGTTTGTGTCCTCACTAGAAATAGCATCAAACTACATACATACTTAAGCATCAGACTCGTTTTGAGTACCTGAGCGAAACAATTGGCAAATATAAAACAGACGAGCTTGCCAGCCACTCACATTGGAGTGGCACCGAGTTGGAACTCCATTGGCACCTGGAGTTCTAGCACTGGACCTGGCGTGCACTCTGCAGGCGCCGGTTGACGACCACCCGCTTTTGTGCGACTGTATGATACTTTGGACTTAGAGTAGAACGCAGAAGATAATCTAAATTACTTGCCTATAGTAAAACTCATAAAGGCTCTTACTGAACCTTGTCCATTAGACATTCATGCGATAAAATTAAAAATCTTTACCGACCAAAGTTGCCAAAGCTAAGAGTTTATAGAGAACGATGAAGTGAAAACATCCAAGCACCACTTTCCAGTATTTGCAAAACTGAGAAAAGAAACATATCGCTTACCTTACCTAACCTAACTTAACCTACCATATAAGCATTGTGCTTACAACAGCCTTCCCAGAAAGGCATTCCGGATACACCAAAGTTTCCAAGAACAGCACAAATTCGTCAGATAATTTCCAAAAGATTAACACATGAAGATGTTACTAAATCTTTCATTGCTGTAACAAATTCAACACAACTACGAACTGAACTAAAATCAGCACACTTCTGGTTTCACATAATCATCAAAAACAATTTTCACACAACTTGTTATGATGGATAATCATACATTCAAACTTCAAAGCTGGGCAGAGGATGCATGCCACATATTCAGTCAACATTTTTGCAGACTACTGTAGAAGAAATGTAAGCAACTTTGTGCAAATTCTAATTATGCCATTTTTCTAATTGCAACGTTTTCAACGATGCTTATTGTGCGTACTTCATCGCTTTCGTTCAATTCATTGCTTCTCATATTGAAAATTCCAACTTAGTAATTTACAACTTTGCAATTCATTACAAGGCCGGTTAACCCATTTAAGAATGCTAACAACCGGCGCTGAGGGCCCTACCCAGCTCAACTTGATCGCAAACACACATACATACATGCTACGTAGGAAAATTAAAATGCACTTGCTTGCACCAGCAGCAACATCCTTATCATGCATTTAATTGTGCAGCAGCAACTCGCATTGTGCATGGCTGTGTGGCAAGGGTGGATACATGTGTTTACGTTGCGTCTAAGCATTGCGCATACACACTCCCAGACATGGTTTGCAATATGTAAATGCAGCTTAGTTCTGCCGATATGCAATCGGCACTTGGCTTCTGCTTGTAGCTCGCTGAGCAAACAAATAGCCAAACACAGTGAAAATCAAAGGTTCTGATAGCGACGAGGCACAGCAAAACTACCGAAATTAATTACGTTATATGGAAATATAGCAATCATAAATTCCATAGTCGAAGGATTTGAGACGATACGTGAGTTGCCAATGCATACACTGTGTTTATGAGTATACACAAAGCAGAGACCTAAGGAAGCAAGTGATTCTATGAAGAGTGTGTGAATAACGAAAACTGTGTTTCGAATTCACGTTATTTCATACTAAATCGCCAAAGAATATTCTGCAACATTCATTCGCCTCCACAATGGATTTCTCCCTTGCCACGGGGCCGCTTTCACATTACTTCAGTGTAAGGTTTTCAGGATTGCCCATTGAGGATCAGTTCCAACTCTCACAGCGTCCAGGGATGCCATAGCTGAGAGTGAACACGAAGACTCTTCGCGGGCTCTTAAAAAGTTCAAAGAAGTTCCGACGTTTTCGAGTAAAGTTTTGTTCAGTGAGGTGGCCTATTTCCGGCTTAGTGGGTATGTAAACTTGCAAAATTGCCGCATTTGGGATATAGAATGACGCAAAGAGATTCAAGAGCTGTCATTTCGTTCAGAAAATACAACGGTTCGTTGTGGTTTGTGGGCCGGTGGAATCATCGCCCGTGAGCTCGAAAACATTTGGTTTCAATAAGATGGTGCCACTTCCCACACATCGCATCAATCAATGGATTTAGTGAAAGAGCACTATGGTGAGCAGATAATTTGACGTTTTGGGCCGTTCGATTAGTCACCAAGGTTATGTGAAATGTCGAAATGCTTAAAAAAATCATCGACAATTGGACGCAACAAATGAACCGTCTGAGGCGTGGCTGCGGTCAAAATTTGAAAGAGATAATCTTCAAAACATATGTACCAAAAAATGTTCTTTCGAAAGATAATAAAGATTCTCCATTAAATTCTAAGATTCTGTGTTTCTTCTCAAAAAAAAAAAGTAGGGAACCTCGAAATGGATCACTCTTTATATAAATTTTAAGTTGATTCAATTAGTTTCAGAGATATGAGCATATTTGTAAATTATCTTACTTATTCTTAGGGTTAGGTTAAGAGATCCATTCTGAGGGGGATCTCACTTGGACAGCTTAGAACACCGGACCGTGGTGGAACCTAAACAGCTGCTATATACAGGATCATAAGACCTCTACAAATTCGACAAAGTCCTTTGAGCGTGTCACATATTTCTTGAGGCGGCCAAAGCCAGTTTCAGCTATTCTGATTCAAAGAAGGTGCCGAGAAGGTTCAAAAAAACTTACGAGATATTTCAGTCTTAGTCTTGCAAAGGCCACACAATGCAGAAAATGATTTTACTTGTTATAATTTGTTCCTAAAACCTTAAACGCTTTTTTTTTAGAGGAAGTGAGGGAAATTTCTCCGAACCGGTAGACGGATAGACCTAAAATTATTACAAGACCTTCTAGGATAGGATTTTTGGAGAGAATAAAATTTTAATGATAGCGTCGATTCTTTAAACCACTCTTAGTTCAGTTCTCAGTATGTTTCCCACATAAGCAACTCGCAGATTTTTCCAATATTATTATCATAAAATGAATATGTCTTACAAGAGTCATACATACTACATTCCTATCGCATAACACAGTGTGTTTTCAAGCACCGAACATCATTGATTATATCCAAATTGAGCACTTCACAGGAACAACTCTTCATTGTCTCGTTTACCTCAATAACTCAAATCATTTTTTTCGCCCGTGCCTACATACAAATGTAGGTGCAATCAGTGCCGACTTGCGTGTCCACGATTGTATAGTATATGTGTTGAGCACAGCTGCTTTGTTTTGTGCCAACGGTAAAAATAATCGTACTCCGAAGGGTGCTGAAAATAATTTTTATTGTTCCATAAAATTGATGATCTGCATGCGTGTTGAGGAGCTTACGCCCAAACTCTCACTTCAATATTAACTTGGCGTGTAATAATACATGTATATATGGAAAGTTGCCAACATTTTCTCTTTATACGCAAGCGATGTTTATTTTTCGGTCTTTCGGCTACACACAGACCATTACTAATCCACATCTGCATACTTTCCTCCTTTGCTGTACGGTGTGAAAATTGTATTCAATATTCGTTGTTATTTATTAACCGAATAAAGGTGTGACATGCATCGATTTGGCAACACCGCTCTGGTCTCTGCAGGTAACCACACGCAGTGCCACACAAACACGAGATTTCAAACGCCAAATCAGTTAACAGATGCTTACGAAAAACCAAGTGGAAGGTGCGTATTTATAGGCGCTTAAAATGCCGTAAAACTTTCATCCGTTTTTGGGAAAATTTTTCAATAACTGGAAGAGTGCTTATATGTGAAATCGAACCTGAGCAAAGTGAGACTATGCCTATACATAAAAGCACCCATTTGCAACTGGGTCTCATCTAACATGCACGGTTTATGCTTAGGTACCTTCATAACATATCAGACCTAAGTGTTTTCAGTTTATGACTGCGCCTTTGAAGAAAAAATCTTCGTTTTTTTAATATTGCTTATACACAAGCAGCTTCCCATCGCATACTAAATCTATATAGAGGGCATGCACTTTGCTTTCATAATAAACACATTTTCTAAGCTTTGGTCATTAAGAAGTGTTACGTATAGTGCTATACACACAGCTTATCTAGATTATAACTTTAGACTATGCTGCCGCCAAGAAGTGCGCTCCACATTTATTTGTCAATGATTGTTTTGAACTTTAGCTCGCCTTAAATGCATAAACAAATTAGTGGCCACTACTCAGCATCCACTTAAAATTATCCAATTTGGTTTACGACAATTAGCAGCGGAACTCCGCAATCAGTTCAAAAGTTTTAGCCTCATTCGGAGCACAATGTTTGCGCATATGCCGTGCGGTAGCTACAAAGCAATTAAATTCTTGGTCACTCACCCACATAATTGCAGCGAGCGCAGCCGGCAACACAAGTGAGCCAATTATAATTATTACTGTTATATTGCAAACTGTTGCCACGCAACCAAACGCAGTTTTGGTGAAGTTGCTGACGGCCTCAATGCGTACAATATATTTTCTAACGACTTGCAATGAATGAATGGAGAAAGAACTCATACTTACACGACCTCATAATATTTTGCTGTTGCATAGCGTCTAGAGTCGTAATTTTTTTAAGGCAATTTTTAAGGCAATCATTGTGCATTTTAAAAGCGTTTATTTGAGAACAGCTGAAATAAAGACTTCTAAATGGAGTATTTAATGGGAGTCAGCTCAACTACGAAAAGTATAAGCGAGTACGTGTTCCACGACAATCGGGTCTACGAACCGGAACGGACCGTGAATTTTATCCGGCCAAGAACTGTGAACGCGACAGCATTTTTCCTTTAAATTTATTTCAGAAATGTTTTCTGCCGTAACAACAACAACAACATAAACGAATAAGTAACAAGTGAGAAAAGGTGCGTTAAGCTGCTTTTCATCGGTCATTGACTTAAAACTAAAGTAAACCTAAGACAATGTTCTATTCAATTTTATAAAAACGTTATTCTCATCTGCCGTTGATTTTATTGGGTGGCCGAGTTTCATATTTGATCTTCTGTGTTAAGGGCCTTTACGGCATCTACTTTTCAACACAATGCATTGCAAAATTTGCTTATCGTTCGAGCACCATTTCCGACATGCAAAAGCGTTTTCCATCATCTCTTGGTCTCTATTCAAAGGCACCACATATTTATACCCTTAACAGGGTATATTAAGTTTAAGTTTGTAACACCCAGAAGGAAGCGTCGGAGACCCTATAAAGTATATATATAAATGATCACTATGTTGAGCTGAGTCGATTTAGCCATGCCCGTCCGTCCGTCTGTCTGTCCGTCCGTCCGTCTGTCTGTCTGTCTATATATATACGAACTAGTCCCTCAGTTGTTAAGATATCATTTTGAAATTTTGCAAACGTAATATTCTCTTAAAGAAGCTCCTCATTTGTCCGAACTGCCGATATCGGACCACTATAACATATAGCTGCCATACAAACTGAATGATCGGAATCAAATTCTTGTATGAAAAACTTTCACATTTGATAATGTATCTTCACAAAAGTTGGCACAGGTTGTTTTCTAAGATAATAACGTAATCTCCGAAGAAATTGTTCAGATCGATTAACTATAGCATATAGTTACCATAAAAATTGATCACATAGTTACTAAAAGAAAAGCACCTGTGAAGGGTATATTAGTTTCGGTGTTTCGACCAAATGTTTACGACTTTTCTTGTTTTTTATTTGTTGGACACGGCTGCTTTTAAATGTTCTGAAATGTCTCTCCCAAAGGTTCTGCAAACTCTTCTCGCGTTTAACAACAATCTTCATTGCTTCCAATTTTTCATTGTGTATGTGTTTTTGACCGCCTGGGACATTATTCTTCTTTAAGGGAGAAGCCTGATTTAGAAGCTTAAAAAATCGATTTTTTTGGCTCAAATATCTTAAAAAATAATCTAAGAATATGTCTACAAAATTTTAGATGAGAATTTTAAATATTTTCGAAGCTAGAAGGAAAAAAGTGACCGAGCGTCTAGCAGATATATGAGCGATTGGGCAGAAAGCGAAAACTTTGAATTTTACTTAATTGGCCGGTAGGATAGAAAAAACAAATAAACGTCGGATCAAATTCAGACAAAGTTTATTACTTTTTTCATTAAATTATCTTCTAGTTAAACTAAAGAAAGCTAAGAAATGTCAGGTTTGATCATAATTTTAAACAACATAAAGTAAAATTTTATTGGTCAAAAACCTCTTTTCTTCAATTTTTAAAAAATCTCTAAAATTGTACACTTTTTTTGGAACCTTTTGAAATTAACTAGAAGACAAGTTATTAAAAAATATGAAACTCTTTGAATTTTTAGTTTCCAATAGAAATTGCGACCTGCATTCTGCCCGCCATCCGACAAATGCACATGCGAAATGCTTCAGGCAATTACTTCCCAAAGGCGGATCAAAATTTTGGTATCCAAAAAAATATGAGAATGATGCTTAAATATAAAACTATAAACCCTAGACATTTCGCTTTAATCAATTATTTCTTACCTTCCCAAAAAAATCTTCAAAAAAACTCGATTTTTTACGCTTCTAAATCAGGCTCCCCCCTTAAAATCAAAATCACAGCTTTTAATAGGTTAATTGAAAAGTTTTGGCTTACCATCGTGAAACACAGTTTTTTTCTCAAAATTAGTTTTTTTTTTCATTCACCATTGTTCCCTAAAAGGGTAAAAACTGATTATAGCAATGTTTCCACTAAAATATATGATATACCCAAAGAAAGGAAAATCCCTCTAGAACATGTCGACTTTAAAACCCGTATAGTCTATTTAAAGCAAAAACCGTTTATTTTCAAGCAATTGAACGAGTTTTTAAGTTCGTTGGCCGTTGAATGGCGTCTACGTCTGCATAATGCTTTCCTTTCATGGGCAGATGCATTTTTACGAAAAGGAAGAAGTCGCACGGTGGCATATCAGGCGAATACGGGGAGTTGTTAGTGGCTAAAATGTGAGTTTAGGTCAAATAATCGTCCTTCTAATGTTGGATTCTGAGCAATTTTTGGTCGTCAGTCAAATTGTGAGGAACACACCGTGCACACACCTTCCGTAAGCCCAAATGTTCGCTCAAAATGCGATAAATCGATGTTTTGGAGATGCTTAATTTCACTTCCATGAATTTCAATGATGATTTCGAGTGATTTTTGATGAATTTACGCACAGTTTCGATGGAATTTCCGGTGATCACGGATATTGATAAGCCCACATGTTGATCCTCATTTCTGTCCTCGCGACCTCTTTGAGAACGTTAAAACCGCTCGTGCACTCTGCTACGGAATAGCCAATCATCGCCATAAACTTGTTTCATCAACCGAAACATTTCGGTAAAAGTTTTACCAATTTTAAAACAAAATTTAATGTTGGTTCTGTGTTCGAAGCTCATTTTTCCACCGATAACACAAATATACTGACACTTAAAACGCAATAACTTCACTTCCAATCTATGAAATGAAGTTCGCACAGAACAATTGATAAAGACAAAAGATTCTAACGCACGAGTCGACATATAGGGGGCGCCACCAGGAGGCGCTAGATTCAGAAAGTCCTGTACATTGCAACGCACGTTGTATATGTATATTTACTCATACATATATTATGCGGTAAAATTATGGATTTTAATTAGTGATTTTATACACGATAAGGTAAGAAGTTAAACCAAGCACTAACAACGCTGGCTGGACCAGCGCGATGTTAGACCGCAACAACAAATTAGCAGTCAATGTGCCAAGCGGCAACAATTTAAATTTCACCGCAAATACATTTACAAAGCGATTTAATATAGTTTGTATTTTTTAGCAGCAAAGTTTTGTTGTTTTTCGACATTATAACGCATAATTAATAAGCTGCTGCTCTTGCTAAAAACATAAATATTACTAAATTAATTGCTGATAGTGTTTGGATTTCAAATTTAAACTCATAATCAAAAACATTTTTCATATACGCTGCTGCGACCTTTTGGCTCTTATTTGACACCATCTCGCGAATTTCAGCAATCCATATGGCGATTAGAACTACTTGAAGCGATTTCGGAATAGTAAAATTTGTTTTTGTTCTCAAATCAAGAAATATAATACGCAGGCCTCGAAATTGTTTGCAAGTATAATTTGATGAAAATTAATACACTCTCTAGTCTTTCAGTAAGTGTGCTATACTTGTAAAATGTGGCAACTGTTTATACTTGTAAATATATCAAAATGCAAAAAGTTTCGCGCAGCAGTCTTCAGGTTAAATTCATTCAAAATTCACCTCGAGTTGAATATTTTCCGTTTACCCTTGAGGAATATAATCGTGTGGGAAACTATATACTATAGGGCAATTCAGAAACTTATGCACCTGAGATTCCAAAATTATGCAATTGCAAATATTTACCATCAACAATGGACGTCTTTTTTGTGCTTTCTGTGCAACCCTTGCAAAGACCATTAATTCACAGCTGGTCGGTGAAGAAAAACATTGTTTGTAAACAACAATTTCGCACCGATTGGAAAATATGCCGAAAAAAAGTTTTAGAGAAAAAGTAACTCACGCTTTATTTGATAAAGTTGCTGAAGAAATTATGGACATTGAATATAAGAAATATTTTTATGCGGCACATAACACAAATTTCTTGATTTTTAATTTACAAAGTTTACAAAAATTCTGCATTTGTTGTCTTTTTTTTACGATGTATTTATTTTTGACAGTAGCTGATAATTTGCAAATCAGTGTTGTAAATAATACAATGGCGTTTTAGTGTTGCTTATTCGCAAGGGTGTAGCAGGTGCATCGCTAAACATTTTGTTAGTGTAAAAGCAGAAATATGCTCGCTAATTTGCAATTGCAAAGATGCAAGACCATTTGCACCAGATTCTGAATTGCCCTTATATGTTGCTGCTGTTTACTCCAACTTACTGGTATATTCACACATATCGCTTATTGAGAGCAACGACCGGAGCTTCACAAAAATGTGTTTGATTTGTTGTGAGCGGGAATTGATAACAAAAAAGTTCAGAGGTTATCACAGTTCTAGGTAATACCCCATTATCAGAATTGTTTGCTGAATTATAAATAAAAATTTAATCTTATATCACACTGTAAGCCAGGTACTTGCTTTATGCCATATACAAGCTAATTATTATGGTTATATTGATAATATTGAAGAGTTGTGAGCACGCCAAGTTAGCTTTAACAAAACAGTCGCTCAGAGCACGTCGCAGAAATTGAAATGCTCCGCTTTATATTGTTCCTGTTACTACATTATTCATTGTGGTTTCCCATTAAGAACGTTTGCGGTGAAGATCTAGATTCAAGCACGAGTTATGACTGCACTTTTGATGTGCAAATAGATGTCTTTAAAAAGTTCCTTGAAGAATTGCAAGCTGCGCGTGAGCGAGAAGATGATATTTGGACACAAATATCTCTCATTGAAACCAAACTGCAATCGGTAGAGGAACAGCTGAGGTACTGCAATATATTATTTGTAAAGATTATTCGTACTATTTAGGTACAATTTCAGTGTTCGAAAGTCGGTGCCTTCAAGTTGCTTGGAAGCAGCAGCTGAGAGCTTCAAAAGTGGTGTTTACAATATAACATTGGAAAAGTTTAGTGACACACCCTTTGCCGTATACTGTAACGAAGATGTTGACAAAGGTGGTTGGTTAGTTATACAACGACGTGTCAGTGATGCCGTGGACTTTAATAGAGGTTGGCTGGAGTATAAGAACGGTTTCGGGGTGCTGGATGAAAATTATTGGATTGGTTTGGAAAAACTACATGCGTTCACCAGTAGTTGTCAGCATGAGCTTTATATAGAAATGCAGAGATATAGTGGTAAAAGTAATTATGCGCGCTACTCGGAATTTGTAGTCGGAGGTGAATCGGAGGGCTATCCTCTTAAAATATTGGGTACTTATGAAGGCACTGCTGGCGATAGCTTGACATATCACGAGGGTGCGAAGTTCACCACTCGTGATCAGGATAATGACAACTATTCCCTTAATAATTGTGCTGTTCTTTACAAAGGCGGCTGGTGGTTTACAAAATGTGCCTATAGGTAAGTGCAACACCTTTAGCTTGTGCCACGTTCATTTGAGATTTATGTGCATATTTGTAGTCATCTTAATACAGCATACGGCGGCAATTGGGGCGGCATATCTGTGAATGAAACTTTGAAATCAACGCAAATGATGATACGCCCCACAGTGGAATGCCTAAGGCGCATGTCTCTGAAGACCAAATGATTTTATATATTTTATGAAAAGGATTTATTTTTTAATAATTAAATGTATTATTAATGTTTTACTTAGTCAACTTTGCGATTTGATTCGGAGATAATGTAATGTTTGATTAACACTCTAATAAAGACATAATAATATATTCAATTTAGTACCACGGTGTAATTTCCAACATTTCAAAGCGAAGTTATATTCTTTGCATTGGAAATAATGAAATAGTTATATTTTTTGAGTCAGCTTGCGCACAGCATTGTTAGTTTACATCTTGGTGGAGAGTTTTAAATGTTTCCTTATCTTTCTCAAAATTTCTTTAAAACCGATTAAAGGTTAGTGTATTGCTGTCAGCTATAGCTGAGTTAACAAGAGTGTGCCAGTCGTCTAGCGCAGCCGCTGTCTCTTAATGCGTTGAACGATGTCAATGCCTTCGTATATGTCATACATCTGAACTTTCTATCGAATGCTGTATTCACCGTGGCTAAAGCGCAAGAGGCTTTCTCTCGAAAACTTGTAACGTCGACTCATCATACAGCAGAACGGGAATAATGATTTGGTTTTTGGAGAGGGTTTTACTTCTCAATTGCCTACTTAGTTCGAAGTAGCACTTGTCGGCAAGAGTGATTCTGCGTTGGATTTCGAGGCTGACATTGTTGTTGGTGTTAATACTGGTTCCAAGATATTACGAAGTTATATACGACTTCGAAGCTATGACTGTCAACAGTGAAGTGGGAGCACAGCCGCTAATGCGACGACTGTTTGTTTGATGACGGGAGATATTTCGTCTTGTTCTCGTTCACTACCAAACAATTTTAAAACAAAATTTAATGTTGACTCTTTGTTCGAAGCTCATTTTCGCACCGATAACACAAACATACTGACACTTACAAGGCAATAGCTTCACTTCCAATCAATGAAATGTCATGAAATCACTCACTGGACAATCGATAAAGATAGCAGATTCGAACGCACTAGTCGACATGTAGATGGCGCAACCAGGGGGCGATAGATTCAAAAAAAAGTTTGCTGTTTACTTTGGAACCCACCTTGTACATACAAGTACATATCTTTTATGTCAGAATATTAGTAACAATTATCTCATTAACGTTCAAATTACATAAAAACAATTATGACTGCAATAGACATATTTAATTATGTAAACATGTCGAGTTATGAGTTTAACCTCTCTGCGCCTCTGATTATTCGTTCTTCAACTTGAGCTCTAATGGCTGTGCATAAAAGCACTTTTATTGAAAATGCTTCGTATAGCCCATCAAGCTGTTGTGAGCTATTAGCAACAGACTACGGTCTACCTAATTTGCACGAACAAACACAAGCAAAGCAAAGAAGCACCCTGAAGAGAGCTAAAGAGATTAAAAAATGATGAGTATAAAACCTATACACGGCGACGGAAGCTAAAGTGGAATATTATCTTAGGTATTTGCTAAATGAAGGATCTCAATAGCACAAGAACTGCTAAAGAAAAACTCATGTTAGACATAAAAAATCGATAAAAAAGCTATTGAGAGAGACAGAAAGAAAATGAAAAATTCAACATAATAACATGTGGTATGTGTTTGTAAGTCAAAAGTTCTCATACTTCCTTTAGTTGGTGTTTACAGTACATCAAAATAATAAAAGGAAGTAGCGCTCAACTGAAGCAACATCCCCGGAAAAACTGCGACTGCCACATGCATGCAATTAAAATGTACTCAACAGGTTTAAAGGATACCCCAAAATTAAACGGGATGCATTTATGGATATCGGATATAAATTTGCGCTGCGAATATCGGAGTACTCTATGAAGTCCCCACGGCGGAATGATTTCGCAACTACTCCTGAATCACTAAGTTGATAAAACATGAGTCCTTACCCCTACGGCCTTGGAAAGAGCCCATATGTAAGTACTCCAAACCAGCGCGAATATATCACAAGCTCCAGCAATTTTTCCAGTGTTGTTTATTTTTAGCTTAACGCAAGTTAATGAAATGTACGTAAACAGCTTAACACCACAGAACACGCACACAAAGAGGTTCAACATTAGCTTGTATAACAATAATGGAATACCCTGCAGGAATATTTAATTTGCTTGCTTTGCTTCGATAACCGCAACACAAATCTTTATGTTATACAATTATGTGTTTACTGTTTTCAGGAAACGTTTGCTCTTCTTTATTTTAAATATTAGTTTACTATTTATCGGATCGCTTCCATGGAATGAATTGGTCACCACAAATAATTGTAGACACTTGGAACAGATTGCCATGGCATTAGATCTTAGAAAAAGTAATCGTTGTCAAGTGCGAAAAGAATGAACAAGATGCTGCCTTTCAAGTGGTATCGAATAAGCAGAATTAAGAGTATCAGTTATTGCAAAATATATAGTTTTATACCCTACATAGGTACAATTTTAGTAAGCGGAGACCTTCTGGCAAATTAGTCCCTCACTTTATGAGATATCAATCTCAAATTTTGTACCCATCCCTTTTCTCCAAAGAAGCCATTCATTCACCGGAGCGGCCGATATCGGACTGCTATAACATTAGACTGCCATACAAACTAAACGACCGAAATCGAGTGTTTGTATGGGACACTTTTTTATTTGAAGAGATATTTTCACGAAATTTGGCGTAAATTATTGCCTAAAACAGTAATGAAATCTGCGAAGAAATGATTAAGATCGCATCAGCATATCGTATAGCTGTCATACAAACCGAACGATCAGAATCAGGTGCTTGTAGGGAAAACTTTTTCATTTGACTCTAAATTTTTATAAAAACTGGCATGCAGAATTGGCTATGGCAATGGTGCTATCTGCGAAAAAATTGTTCAGATCGGTTCACTATAGCATACTGCTGTCACACAAACTGAACGAACGGATTCAAGTGCTTATATGGAAAACTTTTTCATATGACGAATAGAGCAGGTACGCATCTCGAAAAAAATGTTCAGATCGGTTCAATATAGGATATAGCTGTCATACATACTTACCGATCAAAGTTCTTGTAAAGAGTTTTTCTTATTTGTGAAGGGTGTTATAGCTTCGGAGCAACCGAAGTTAAAAAATTTTTTTTTTTTGTTTTTAGTATATTTCATTTGAAGCATTTTCTCTTTAAAGAAAGTTGAACCGAATTTCTAGCGAAAGCCTAGCTATATTAAACAAATATAACAATATGTATATATAAACATATATATTTTCTCGTATTATCTTTTATCAACCGAACTCTTCGTTTCTAAGTCTTTTCGTTGGCACTCATAGCTCGGAGCTCTGGTCAAAACATCGTCGTTCGGTATGTAAAGATGCTGCAATTCAGCTGTCTTGCTAGGAGTGCCCTTATGCCAAAAAAAAAAAAAATTTCCGCCGACAGGGCGTCATAAATTTTACTTTGATAGCATTACTAGCGCCAAAAATTTAGCGGCACATGGCAGTAGAAACGCTTTAACAAAAAGCCTTCAAACGGCGCTTTGTAGTTGTTGCGCAGCCAAGCCAGCCGAATTCATTCTAATTTCATTGTGCTTGTTAAATCATTATATAAAAGAATTTCTCCGCGGCTTTTAGTTTTTTGCACTCAACAACTTGCGGATTTTTTTTTAATATTCTACTTATAGCAGCATACTTCATTTAACTCTGTGGATTGTTGTTATGTTGTTATTTGACGCACACCAGCACGAATGCCAGCAATTTCGTGGCATTAACACAGACTATATTTGAGCTCACATTCTTCTAGCTAGCGTTTATGTTATTTTGGCAAATTGGCGCATTTACACACTATTAGAGCGTACACAATCGGAACTTATCAAATTATGAACTGCTTTTTATGGCCAATGTTTTTGAATATTGCGTAAAGAAGATTCATTTGCATGCGCCACCGGCACCAGCCTACCACTCACCAACTTCTTACCAGTATGCTGTTCTCCCTTTGACATTGCTATTCACTCACTCACTACTTTATCTACTCTCTACCGTTTTGTGTGTTGTTCGAAGCCCTCAGCTAGTATCTTCACAGTCGCAGAACATCAGTCGCTTTCTTCGCATTACACAGCATTTGTGGCATGAGCGTGGTCGAGCTTAACATTGTTCCTCGACAGCACCTGCGTTCACTGTCCCACGTAATCGCCTTAACTTGATTTTTCGGAAATGTTTTTGCGCTCACTTACGTTTTTGATTTCGTTTTCATTTTCAACAGCGTTCATGCGGTTGATTGTGGCGCTTTGTTGCATGTTTATGTTGAGAGGTACAAATGATTTTTAGTTTGATTACAAGCTGTGCAAATTGGACAAAGTTGACGCAAATGCCTAGTTGAGTGGGATTTTTTGAGGATTTGCTTGTTGCAACTGTTCAATGCTAAGCTGATTTGTTTGTGGCGTTATGCTGGCAAGAAGTGAGCAGCAACCAGTCAGCGCATTCACAATAGATCTAAAGAGGCAATTATTAAGCAATAAATTATCTGTATGGTTTTAGTAAGAAATTTAAAGACTGCCGTAGGAATTATGGAAGTAGTTCATCAGCAAGCATATGGTCAATACACGCTTTTAATATAAGAAACAATGTATTGAGTTTGCAAATTACTGATCTGTTGTTTGCCAAGCTTTTAGTATGCAAGTACGCGAACTAGTTCTTCAGTTTTTGAGATATCGATTCGAAATTTTGCACATCTCATTTTCAGTTCAATAAGTTGCTCATTTGTTAAAACCACCGATATCTGATCACTATATCATATAGCTGTCATACAAACTCAAAGATCAGAATTAAGTTCTTGTATGGAAAACTTTATCATTTGAGTATATATTTTCGAGATATGCAGCATGGATTTTTGCCCAAGGCATCAGGCTTACCTGCGAAAAAATTGTCATGATCGAATCACTATATCATATAGCTGCCATACAAATTGAACGAACGGAACCAAGTTCTTGTATGGAAAACTATTTATTCACAGGAGATAGCTTAACGAAATTTAGCATGGACTATTTCCTAAGGCATCAGTCTTGTCTCCGAAGAAATTGTTGTGATCGGATCACTATATCATATAGCTGCCATACAAACTGACGGGTCAAAATCAAGTTCTTTAGGAAATCTTTTGAATTTCTAAAGGGATTATAACAACCGAAGGTATAGTTTTTTTTTATTTTAAATATCAAATGGATGTTTATGACCCTACCGAATAAAAAAAAGTTATACACAGTTTAAATTACGAATCTAATATACTCCACTCACATAGTACATCATGACGTATGAGCAACACAGAATTTATTTCAGGCACTTGCATGAAAGTTCAGTATACTTGACGTATAACTTTAACAGAAAAGCTGCTCTTAAATTTCAGCAACTGCTTAAATCAATGAATCTCCTCGAAAAGTTCGTGTTGCCATAAAAGCCCAGCTTTCCTCGGCATCAACCGCCAAAGCTACTTCATGGTACAAAAAACCAAATCGCAGTTAAACTGAAAGCAGCGAGCAAATGAAAAAGTGAAAGCAGTCTTCATCTGCCAGCCAAGCAGTGTTGCATTTACGACGTCACACACACAATGCACACATAAAAAAACGTAGCCACGCGCACGTACACCCGCAGCCGAACGCACGAAAAGCAAACAAGAAAAACAGCACTTTGACAAGGCTTTACCTGGCTCTGGCTCTTAGCAGCACGCAAAACAAGCATGTCTACCTAACGTGCGAATGTTTACATGCTGCTATCGGCGCTGACCAAATACAGCTGCGTACGACTAAAAGTATGTGCGTAAAAGTAAGAAGAAGAAAATATTGAAAGTATGAGTTTCCATTGTGTGGCTGTCTTACTGTGACAGAAGAAAGCAAAACAAACCCGATGCTAATGGAAAACGCCAAAAGCTGGATACCGAAACTTAAAATAAACAGCGACACCAAAAGGCGATGTAAAAGCAAAACTCAAAAGCAACAAGCCATACTGTTGAGTCCAAAAAAAAAATGTTCACGGCTTCACCTTAGTAGTCACTAAAGTTGATAAGAAAAGGCGAGTTAGTTTTCCTTTCTGCGGAAGTAATACTTCAAAGGCGCAATTGGTGCTTGATTGTTTTGCTCCAAAATCATAATAAGCCATGTTGTAGTGCCAACGTTGCTACTGTAGACATGCCAATGTAATTGCTTCCAGTATATAGACTATGTGTAAGTCTAATACCAATCTAGGTTTTTGGGCATTAACTTGTCACATTAGAGTACAATGTACAGTGTACGTACGCTACTCACAACTTTCTTTCGTAAAAAGGTGCTACCAACAATTCTCCTTTCCTGGCGCAGACTTCGCTGCAGTCATGTGAGCGCTATAGAGCGCTCGGACGAAAGCTTTAATTTGTCTCTTTTTCGCCGTCACAAGAATGAACAGTAAAATGAATTTGAGCGACTCGCTTACCTTGCGCACTCAGGTTCATGTCCTTCGCTCAATTCGTCCTCGTAACTCGTACGCTCTCGCTCTCGCTTTCCCAATGCGTGCTCTCTTCTGCGGCATTTATCGGCGGAAGTCCGCAGTTCATTGTGCGGCAGTATTTTCGCCTCAAGCGCGGCTACTTATTATGAATGTGCCTGAATTTTGTTGCGACAGTTGCGTTTCGACAGCACGACGAATAATATTTCAGCACAAGCAAGGCAATTTTTGCGATTTTTGAAGATGAAATTTACGTAAACCTTTCACTAAAACAATGGATAAATTAAGAATATTAAAAAATATTTTAAATGTCGGCAGCTCTCCTTTTAAGAAGTTTACGTAAACTTTAAGTCTAGCGGATCCCTGATAACACCTACTCTACCTCTCTGTGAGGCCAACACACACCTTTACACTCCTCTCATCTCACTTAACGTTGCGTTTGCTAAAGTATCAAGACTTTCACTATTAATCATGTTATCAATATGCCAAGTCTTTTGTTCTAAAGCTACTTTAATACTGCCGTATTTACCTTAGCCCTTCCCCAGCATAATTTTCAACGCGGCAAACTGTTTATTTTCTCCTAGTGTCACCAGCAGCGTTTAGGCAAATATAATGGTATATTTAGTGACGAAACAGGAAGGCGGGGTAATGTACTTGAAAGGCGGTTGTACCATGTACGTTACCTTGGGGAAGCTTAGGCGGATATTTATAAATCGTTTATTTAAGACACACTTCCTACTGTCTAGTAATACATAAATATATATGCTATATGTAAAATATATATTTTCAAAGTGGTAGCATATTTTAACAAAATTAAACACCACACAACGCCACAGGCGTGTAATAGGAGCAAAGTTAATTCCGTACTCTAGCGAGCGATAATGCTTTTGATAACGTCACGAAAATGGTGTTTGCGCATAAAGTCTATGCTTCAATATTTACTTATTTATTTTCGGTTTATTTACAATAAGAATAGAATATTTGTTTTATCAAAATTTAGTACATGCTTCTGCTGCAAATCACTATTGTTCGGAAATCTAAATAATTCTGAATCCAGGTGGTTGATAAATAAGCTACAGTTTCTACATTATATACCGAATCCTCATAACTGAGTACATATACCTAAAATCATTGCTACGGTACATTAGCTTCATAACTAACATATGTATGTGCAATGTCTTTCAAAATTTCTATTGTTGTTTTGCCCTGTTGTAGCTGCTATACGTACTGAACGAACAAAATGATGTCTTTGTATGAACAACTGCTGTAGTTGACGAGATATTTTCACTAAATTTTGTAGGTATTATTTCTAAAAGTAGTACTATAGTCGCAAGAAATAATTTTGATCGGACTGCTCTAACATATAGCTGCCATACAAACTGATCCATCAAAATTAAGTCTTTATATGGAAAACTTTTTTATTTGAGTAGATATCCTTACGCCATTTGGTAAGGATATTTGCTTTGGGTAACTCTACAGTCTACGAACATATCGCTCAGATCACACTGTTATAGAATAAAGCTGTGATACAAACTCACTAATCAAAATCAAGAAAAAGAGCTTATTATAACATTTTATGCTGTAAGAAATGAAACTGTGAAGGGTATTATAGTTTCTATTATAGTTAGTGCGAGCAAAGCCAAATTTTTTTCTTGTTTTAACGAATTAAATTGAGTTAGCTTTCGTATTGTGCCAATATTGAGGAAAAATTTATTACAAAATATTTACAAAAATCGCCAATTTTTTTAGAAAGTTATCGCACTTTACTTAATAGCTTAAAAAAACACCGTTATATGGTTGGTGTTAGTTATTGTTAGTAGATTTGAAGGTTCCGTCAGAATTTTGCTCTAATAGTTAGAGTAGTTATTATAGTAAGAGGAATGCGCTTGAAAACAATTGAAAGGAAAAAGTGTCAAATTCCACAACAATTATCAGTTAAAGATTGAAGCACATTATGCGCTTTTTAAAGTCAGCGCCCTTTCTTCCAGAGCCAATAAGATCCTGTTATCGTCTTTTAGCAGCTCTTAGCTACTTACACGATGCACACTTAACAACCGTTATGTATTCTGCGATTGCTTTAGCTATACCTTTCGAATCATAAACAGCATTTCTGTAGCTTACAATGAAAAATACCAAGAAAATTAGCAAAACTGCTTTAATCTCTTCAATTTAATACGCTTATGCTTTCATTTTCCACAGAGGCTCCTACATTATTTCGCTCTCCTTTTCATTAGTATTCCACGCAGTACTCACGACTTTAATGCCATTGAGTGGCCGTGCTCGTTGAAGGCTTCGCGTGCAGAGAAATACTTTTGTTGTAATAGTAGTATTTTCGTTTACACACACACACACACAATATATAGATATATATAAAGTGAAAATTTTATACAAATATACGGTGGAGGGGAAGGAAGAGAAATGCAGCAGCAGAGGTAAAATTAAGTGGCAATATGGCAACTCGGATCTCGAGTTCCGTTAGCGCTCACTATTCTCTACTTACTTGTTTGCTACTTCATATTTTGTTTTCACCGAATTCCATTTAACAATTTACAGAATGTCATGCACATATGGCGGCGGCGGTACGCAATGCTAGTGAGAAATTAAGGGAAGGAAAACAAAGTTTGCAGACTTGAGTAATATCGCACGTCAAATTTATTTTTCTTTCGTTCTCCAAAAATCCTGCATTTAAATAAGTTAAGACAAGAAAACTGAATTGAATTCACTAAAGTCGGGAATGAACTCGGTCGCTGTCCCCACGCGCGTCACGTGTGTGACCAACAACCGGCGCTTCACGGGTTCATGCTCCAATTTTGAGCAATAAGCTTCAGGAAACATTTGCAAAGCTTAATCACCTTATTATTTTTGTATGTAATTTAAAAGTGCTCACAGTGCCGGCATGGAATTGAGCATCCGCACTTCTTTGTTGCTTTCGTTAGTATTCGGTTTAAGTAAGTACTAATTACCGTTCCAGCTTCATTGCTGTGAGCAAAGTTTTTCCTCTGTATTTATCTGTAAGGTGCCTTAAATGGTGCAACAGCATTGCGCAAACAAAGCGTTAGTTAAAATGCACCAACAACAAAATAATCACATCCGACTATGATTGCTGCATGCCTTTCCGTTTAATGCAAGTATGCACGCGTAGGTGAATGTACATTAGGGTGTCTGTTATTGTTCAAGTGATGTTTTTTTTTTGACAAAGGCACCCTTTAGTTTGAGTTTTTGCCCTAAAACAATTTTTAATGTAAAAAAAACTCTTTAAATCATAATTCTTTCTCCATATATTTATATTTACTTAATATTTTTGATATTTTACCTTGAAAAAAACTTTGCATAAATGATACTCTTGTACAAAATTTTCAGCTGTACAAAGGAGCTCATATTGCTTTTTGCCAAAAATCCACTCAATTAAAAGTTATACGCAGTTAAATTTAAACATCAAATGTATTGAGCTTATTTACAGTACACCATGGCGTGTGAGTAACACAGAATTTATAGGATATATACTTGCATAAATGCTCAGTGATTTGATAAATATCCTTAATGTGTATAACTTATAACGCAATGTTTTTATAGAAAAAATTATTAACGCCTCGGCTTATAATACCCTTCACAGTTGCATTTTTTATAGATCAGAAGGATTTTGATCGAAGAGTTTGTATGGCAGCTGCACGCTATAGTGATCCGATTTAAACAATATGTTCGGAGAATGTAGCATTGCTTTGACTAATAATGTATGCAAAATTTTGTGAAGATACCTCGACAAATAAAAAAGTTTTCCATACAAGGACTTGAGTTGAACCGTTTAGTTTGTATGGTAGCTATATGCTATAGTCATCCGATAAGAACAATTTCTTTGCAGATTATAGCAATGCTTGATATAATAATTTTTAAAAAATTTTGTGGAAATACCTTTTTAAATAAAAAAGTTTTCTATACAAAGACTTAAGTTTGACCATTCAGTTTGTATGAAAGCTAAGTGCTATATTCGTCCGATATAAACAGTTCCGACATATGTGCAGCATTTTGATAAGTAAAGGACGTGTGTAAAATTTCAAACCGATATCCCCAAAACTGACAAGCTAATTCGCGTATATACAGACGGATATGACCAAATGGACCCAGCTCTTTATGCTGATCGTTTATATAAACACTGTATAGGGTCTCGAAATATATTTTTGTATGATGCAAACTGTTTAGCGAAATTTAACAAATAAAGGACACCCTAATGTGCATGTGTGCCTGTGTATGGACCACCGATTTCGGCAAGTCTAATGATGCATGTATGCAGCAGTTTGCCTTGAATCGTAATATTGTTGTCATCACGTGTGCGTCTGCTTGGGCATACACTTGCTTACGATTGTGTGGGTGTCTTACATCAACGGCAACAAATTACGTACATAAGCGCACTGCGCATACAAATGGTGCAACATGTGTTGCGTGCGACACAGAATAAATATTTTCGTACATGTTTACACCCTCTCTCACCTTCGCCACGTTTCTTTCATTTGCTTTTTTTCATTTTCATACACTTTGTTTCCCGACTTTACTTTAATTCATTTATTTTCTGGCTTTGCCCTCTTCTGTTGCACGCAGCAGCATGAAATTACTGTTAACTATTCTTCCTGCCACTAAAAATGGCAAGTAACCTCCAGCTTGCAAGCGTTGTCGCGTCCCGCTTAACATGCCCTCGCACACACTCACACCCACTAACCGCGCTTTAAAGCTTTTCTACACCCCCGCTAAGTGTACACCTCCGCAACCACCGCACCACACCACAATCATCACCATTTTCTTCATTAACTTTGTTTTTTAGCTAATCCCCTTCACCCCGCTTGCCGGCTTATCCGCCAGCTGTTTGTAATTTTGGCTTGCATATCGCTTTTATGTTTGCGAATACATACAGACATTTGTTAATCATTCCGGTTGGTTTGTGTGTGCGAGCGTGTGTGTGTGTGTCCTTGCACTTATGTACTCTGGTGAGCGTGCTGCGTTTGCAAAGCAATGAAAATCCCTGTCATGCTTACTATTGCAAGTTGCAACCTGCAAGTTTTACGTTGCTGGCTGCTCTTCACACACATACACATGCATACGGCACACACGCACATCCAGCTTGTATCGCTTGTGTGTGCATTTTCCCTTTCACTTGCCAAAAATCATTTTACGTGACTTTATTCCAAAACGGTCACGTACGTGTGCATGCAGCAGTTTGTTGCAAGTATAGACACAATATACTAACAACAACTGCATAAACCGGTTTAATGCGTCGTATTGCATATATATGTATGTATGAACATCAAGGCAGTTGACTTGAGAGCAGTGGTTAATTTAGGCGCCAAAATTAAGGGAACCGCAGAGTACTCCGCAAATGCGAAACACGCTTGATATCCCAGCTACGTAGTTCAGCTGCGCATATGTTTTGAAGCTCTTGAATTTACCACTCCAATTGTTCTAGCTACCGTTATTTTAATGCTTAACCATATTCCAAATGACATCGACCTTAAATTATTTCAGATCAAGGGACTTAAGAGCTCGTCTCATCATCATCTTATATAAAAACTTATGTGCTGATTGAAATTGACTCGTAGTGTTCCATTTAAATTTTGCGCTCGATCGATAAATGTTTTTTCCTAGATTGATACAATCTTTTGTCGTGAAGTCATTGAAAATTTGTCTCATCCAAGTCGCCCATCCACCGCTGTTAAGGTTGCTTTGTTGGGATTATAGACAAAGCAGAGGATCTCAATATTTCCTACGGAGGTATTCTAGTCTAGAAGCCCAAATTTTGAGAACCTATACTCTTTAGACTACAGTGTAGTCTTTTAAAAATCGCATCAACACATTATTTTTAAAATTATGGATACAAAGCGCTCCAATGCTAGGTTCATACAAAAGTCATATCAAAAATCATTTGTACTAAGAACTTCGAGTAGAAGTCGCAAAAGAGATGTTTGAGAACTTACAAGGTGCGTTCCAAAGTAAACAGGACTTTTCGGCAAAATCAGTTTATATTATTCAAAATAGTCTCCCTCTGCTTCAATACAGCTTTTTGCACGGTCCAAAAGCATGTCGAACGAGTGTTGCCGGTCCAAGCCTTTTGAATGGCCTCTACGTCTGCAGAACGCTCTCCTTTCATGGGCAAATGCATTTTCCGAAAAAGAAAAAGTCTCATGATGCCATGTCAGTTGAACACGGTGAGAAGTTAATGGCTAAAATGTGATTTTAGGTCAAATAATCGCCCTTCGAAAGTTGGATTTTGAACAATTTTTGATCGTTAGTCAATTTGTGCGGAACAAACCGTGCACACACCTTTCATAAGCCCAAATGTTCAGTTAAAATGCGATAAATCGATGTTTTGGAGATGTTCAATTCCATTTCCATGAATTTCAATGATGATTTCGATTGATTTTTGATGAATTCATGCACAGTTTCGCTGGAGTTTCCGATGATCACGGATTTTAATTGGACCACATGTTGATCGCCATTTACAAGTATGTCCTCACGACCACTTTGAAAACGTTGAAACCACTCGTGCACTCTTCTACGGGATAGGCAATCATCGCCATAAACTTGTTTCATCAATTGAAACGTTTCGGTAAAAGTTTTACCAATTTTAAAACAAAATTTAATGTTGTCTCTTTGTTCGAAGCTCATTTTCGCACCGATAACACAAACATACTGACACTTAAAATGCAATAACTTCACTTCCAATCAATGAAATGTCATGAAGTTCGCACAGAACAATCGATAAAGACAGCAGATTCTAACGCACCTGTCGACATATAGATGGCGCAACCAGGGTGCGCTAGATTCAGAAAGTCCTGTTCTTTGGAACGCACCTTGTAACGGGTGATTTTTTTGAGGTTAGGATTTTCATGCATTAGTATTTGACAGATCACGTGGGATTTCAGACATGGTGTCAAAGAGAAAGATGCTCAGTATGCTTTGACATTTCATCATGAATAGACTTACTAACGAGCAACGCTTGCAAATCATTGAATTTTATTACCAAAATCAGTGTTCGGTTCGAAATGTGTTTATCGACAAATTTTGTTCAGCGATGAGGCTCATTTCTGGTTGAATGGCTACGTAAATAAGCAAAATTGCCGCATTTGGGGTGAAGAGCAACCAGAAGCCGTTCAAGAACTGCCCATGCATCCCGAAAAATGCACTGTTTGGTGTGGTTTGTACGCTGGTGGAATCATTGGACCGTATTTTTTCAAAGATGCTGTTGGACGCAACGTTACGGTGAATGGCGATCGCTATCGTTCGATGCTAACAAACTTTTTGTTGCCAAAAATGGAAGAACTGAACTTGGTTGACATGTGGTTTCAACAAGATGGCGCTACATGCCACACAGCTCGCGATTCTATGGCCATTTTGAGGGAAAACTTCGGACAACAATTCATCTCAAGAAATGGACCCGTAAGTTGGCCACCAAGATCATGCGATTTAACGCCTTTAGACTATTTTTTGTGGGGCTACGTCAAGTCTAAAGTCTACAGAAATAAGCCAGCAACTATTCCAGCTTTGGAAGACAACATTTCCGAAGAAATTCGGGCTATTCCGGCCGAAATGCTCGAAAAAGTTGCCCAAAATTGGACTTTCCGAATGGACCACCTAAGACGCAGCCGCGGTCAACATTTAAATGAAATTATCTTCAAAAATGTCATGAACCAATCTAACGTTTCAAATAAAGAACCGATGAGATTTTGCAAATTTTATGCGTTTTTTTTTTTTTAAAAAGTTATCAAGCTCTTAAAAAATCACCCATGTATACTGACTCACACATATATTATGCGGTAAAATGGATTGTAATTAGTGATTTTACACACGATAAGGTAAAAACTTACACCAAGCACTAACAACGCTGGCTGGACCAGCGCAATGTTAGACCGCAACAACAAATTAGCAGTCAATGTGCTAAGTGGCAACAATTTAAATTTCACCGCAAATACATTTACAAAGCGATTTAATACAGTTTGTATTTTTTAGCAGCAAAGTTTTGTTATTTTTCGACATTATAACGCATAATTAATAAGCTGCTGCTCTTGCTAAAAACATAAATATTACTAATTTAATTGCTGATAGTGTTTGTATTTCAAATTTAAACTTATAATCAAAAACATTTTTAATATACGCTACTGCGACCTTTTGGCTCTTATTTGATACCATCTCGCGAATTTCAGCAATCCAAATGGCGATAAGAACTACTTGAAGCGATTTTCGATTAAAATTTGTTTTTGTTCTCGAATCAAGAAATATAATACGCAGGTCTCGAAATTGTTTGCAGGCATAATTTGATGAAAGTCAATATTTGACCTATCTAGTTCAATAGAATATACATATTTTCTTTACATAGTTAGACGTGTTAACTCGAGTGTATAAACAGTTTTTGAATTAAACTGAACGTTAAGTCAGCTAGTTTAAAGAATTGATTCCAACAGGGCTCCAATATAATTATTTACGAAAAATTTTACAGAAATTTATTATACTTTCTTCCACACTCTAGTCTTTCAGAAAGTGTGCTATACTTGCAAAATATTGCATCTGTTCATACTTGTAAATATTTCAAAATGTGAAAGGTTTCGCGTAGCAGTCTTCAGAATAAATTCATTCAGAATTTACCTCAAGTTGAATATTTTCCATTTAAGCTTATAGGTTTTACCCTTGAAGAATATAAGCGTATGGGAAACTATATATTATACACTACTTCTATTTACTCCAACTAACTCGTATATTCACACATATCGCTTATTGAGAGCAACGATCTGAGCTTCACAAAAATGTTTCTGGTTTGCTGTGAGCGGGAATTGATAACAACGAAGTTCGGAGGTTATCACAGATCTAGGTAATACCCGCCCATGTGATAATATTAAGAAGCTGTGAGCACGCCAGCTTAGCTTAAACGAAACAGTCGCTTAGAGCACGTCGCATGAATTACAATGCTCCTCTATATATTGTTCCTGTTACTACATTACTTATTGTGGTTTCCCATTAAGAACGTTTACGGTGAAGTGCTAGATTCAACCGCGATTTGTGACTGCACTTTTGATGTGCAAATAGATGTCTTTAAAAAGTTCCTTGAAGAATTGCAAGCTGCGCGTAAGCGAGAAGATGATATTTGGACACAAATAGCTCTCATTGAAACCAGACTGCAATCGATTGAGGAACAGCTGAGGTATTGCAATCTGTAATTAGTCAAGATTATTCATACTATTTTAGGTAAAATTTCAGTGTTCGAAAGTCGGTGCCTTCAAGTTGCTTGGAGGCAGCAGCTGAGAGCTTCAAAAGTGGTGTTTACAATATAACATTCGAAAAGTTTAGTGTCACACCGTTTGCCGTATACTGTAACGAAGAGGTGGACTACGGTGGTTGGTTAGTTATACAACGACGTGTCAGTAATGCCGGGGACTTTTATAGAGATTGGCGGGAGTATAAGAACGGTTTCGGGGTGCTGGATAAAGATTTTTGGATTGGTTTGGAAAAACTACATGCCTTCACCAGCAGTTGTCAGCATGAGCTCCATATTGAAATGCAAAAATATAGTGGTGAAGGTTATTATGCGCGCTACTCGGAATTTGTAGTCGGCAGTAAATCGGAGGGCTATCCTCTTAAAATATTGGGTACTTATGAAGGCACTGCTGGCGATATCTTGAGAATCCACGTGGGTATGAACTTCACCACCTATGATAATGATAATGATTGTGCTTATACTTACTTCGTCGGCCGGTTGTTAATAGAATGTGCCTATAGGTAAGTGCAACACCGTTAGCTTGTACCACGTGTATTTGAGATTTATGTGCATATTTGTAGACCTCTTGATACAGCATATGGCAGAAATTGGGTCGGCATATCTGTGAATGAAACTTTGAAATCAACGCAAATGATGATACGCCCCACAGTGGAATGCCTAATGCGCATGTCACTAAAGGCCAAATGATTTTATATATTTTATGAAATTGATCTAATTTTTAATAACTAAAAGGTATTATTAATGTCTTACTTAATAAACTTTGCGATTTGATTCGGAGATAATGTAATGTTTGATTAACACTCTAATAAAGACATAATAATATATTTTCAATTTTGTAACCCGTGTATTTTCCAACATTTCAAAGCGAAGTTATGTTCTTTGCATTGAAAATATTGAAAAAGTTGTATTTTTTCAGTCAGCTTGCGCACAGCATTGTTAGTTTACATCTATAAACACTGATCCTTGATAGAGATTTATCGTTAAAAATTTAGGTAAAAAATGGTATTTAATAGTATTTATTTTTTTATGTTTCTTTTTTTCTAAAAATTTCTTTAAAACCGATTAATGGTTGGTAAATTGCTGTCAGCCAAACGATTAGGGTGATACTAGCAATGCTGATAGTGATTTTGTGTTTGTTCGTTGAGAAAGGTTTTACTTCTCAATTACCTACTTAGGCCGAAGTAGCACTTGTCGGCAAGAGTGATTCTGCGTTGGATTTCGAGGCTAACATTGTTGTTGCTGTTCATATTGTTTTCAAGATATTACGAAGTTATCTACGACTTCGAAGCTATGACTGTCAACAGTGAAGTGGGAGCCCAGTCGCGAATGCGACGACCGCTTGTTTGCTGACAGAAGATATTTCGTCTTGTACTCGTTCACTACCAGACCCATTTACTTCGCTTCCCTATCTATTCTGGAGATAGTAAAACTAACGGCGCGGTTGTTGAGGCTGAGCATGTGGAACAATGGAACGTCTGCTCCATCGTCATTGACTGGGGTTCATCATCTCCCGGTGTAATGCTTTCACTGCTATTCAGCAGGCCGGAGAGTGTTCTCTCTGTACTTTTAGTATGCTCTGGGAATCAGTTACTATATCACCATTATATCTCGTCCAGCTCATCGTTCCATCGAATGCGATATTCGCCGTGGCCAATGCATGAAGAACCATAATTATTCACCACAGAACCCGTTTTTCGAAAACTCTTAACGTCGACCCGTCAGAAATTATCTACAACTTCCAAGTTATGGCTGTCAACAGTGACGTGGGAGCCAAGCCAAAAGGTCCAATCAGTTTGTTGACGTAAAGTTTTAATTTATCACACAGTACGCTATATAGAACCTTATATGTGATATTGAGGAGGTTTATCCCACGGTAGTTAGCGCAGAATATGTGGTCTCCCCTTTTGTGGGTTGGGCAGAGCCCACCAAAATTCTTAGCGCCGAGCATACTTTCGACCGACCATATTCTACAAATAAGCTGATGCATGCTCCTTATCAGTTCTTCATCGCCGCATTTGAATAGCCCGCCATCCATCGACCCTGGCTGCTTTGTTGTTGTTGAGACGGGTAATTGCTATTTGGACTTCCTCACCATCACCATCTGCTGGTGTTATGCTTTCGCTGCCATTCAGCAGGCCGAAGAAGGGTTCCCTCCATAATTTTAGTATGCTCTGGGCATCAGTTACTACAAGGAGCGTTCCAAAGTAAACGGGACTTAAAAAAAAAAAAGATCAAATGGCTTTTTTCGGCAAAATCAATTTATTTTATTCAAAGTAGTCTCCTTTTGCTTCAATACAGCTTTTTGCGCGGTCCAAAAGCTTGTCGAACGAGTGTTTTAGCTCGTTGGCCGGTATAGCGCCAGAATGCCTGCGCAAGCCTTTTGAAAGGCCTCTACGTATGCATAACGCTTTCCTTTCTGGAACAAATATATTTTTCCAAAAAGGAAGAAGTCGCATAGTGCCATATTAGGTAAATACGGGTAGTGTTTAATTGTTAAAATGTGATGTGAACGTTGAAACCACTAGTGCACTCTGCCACGGGATAGGCAATTATCGACATCAACTTGTTTCATCAATTGAAACGTTTCTGTAAAATTTTTACCAATTTTAAAACAAAATTTAATGTTGGCTCGTTGTTACAAGCTCATTTTCGCACGGATAACACAAACATACTTACACTTTAAACGCAATAACTTCACTTCCAATCAATGAAATGTCCTAAAATTCTCACTGGACAATCGATAAAGATAGCAGATTCTAACGCACCAGTCGATATATAGATGGCCACCAGGGGGAGCTAGATTCAAAAAGTCCTGTACTTTTCCTTGTAGTTGAGGACTCTTTATTCATCAAATTACTAGTAACGAGACGAGGTTTATGCATATAATCTCGAAACAATCAAACATTTTATCGAAAGGCGCTCCAGAAACGAGCCGTAGCTGAAAAAGCTTTGATAAACCTCATAATTTTCTTGCTATGATTCCTAAGAAATCGTTCCATGGTGACAAACAATTAATAAGTAATACTAATTGGTGATTTTGAGATGTGTACGTGAAGCAGTTCGTCGATATCAACCAGATTTCGCTACAGCAAATTGATTGATTTTTTAATGTCACATTTTATCATGATTTCAACTGAAGCCAATAAAATTGAAATTTGATCAGGTGGATTTGATCCTCAATCCAACGAGTTAAGCACTTCCACTGACACACAACCTATCTGAACTTGTCCCAATGTACATTATCAAGCATTTTAGTTATACTTCATGTTAATATACAAAGACCTTGTAGATCAAGCTCCACACAGTATAATTTTGACTGGCAAAAACGTCAAGCGCTTATAACTTTGGCATACATTTTAACACCTCAAATTGCAGCTGCATGTGAAGCAGCTACCAGCAACCACTGCATACATAGCTATTTTCCAAAACGCCCGCACACAGGCTGCCCGCCGCCAACCTGCCGCTTATTGTCTCCTGCACTTGCCACAATGTGCAACAATTTCAAACATTGCGCCACAGAGCATTGCCGGTGCTCAGCGGCATTAAAACTTTCACCAACATACAATTTAACTTCACCTTATCAATTAAGGTTAAGTATACGCAGTGTATACTGACTGTAAATTATTCGTAAGGTTTCACTCTGTGTGGGTGTGTGCCTGTCTGTATAGGTGTGTCTGTGAAAATTTAAATGAAGAGGGTCCTAGAAGTTTAATAAACACTTAATGGCGCTGCGGAGTGCAACACTGCCCTAACCACTTCTTATCGCTGGCAATCTTTGCTTGCAGTTGGAAGCTATTCCCATCTACTTACATATTTACAAGTTGATCTTAGGGAGTCTTCGCTATATTTTTTCTTTGCGATTTGTTCACTTCAAAGTCTTTAAGCAGCTTAAGCTGTCGCACAGCTTAAAGTTGACTGAATTTCGTTTACTTAGTCTAGCTTTGGCTAATATTCGCCGCTACGCCTTCGTACCTCGTCTATTACGGTGCGAAAGGACAACGCGCTGGCCTCGTTGAGTAAGTTCTACAGCAGCATGAATACATTTGCGCGCACTGACTGAAATTATGACATTTAAGAATTTGAAATTTCACTCTGCATACGGATCGGACAGCAGCAAACTAAGCAGTCGAAAGTTTTGTTTTGATAAAGTTGCCGTGCAGCACTTACAAGTTTCGTGTGTGTGTATGGCAAGACTGCAGTCTATGCATATACTTACTTACTCGTATATGTGAACTTTTCGCTATTTCGTTTATTGCTTTTGTTTGACTATGAAAGTTTGACTAAACTTTCTTAAGTTTTGCTTTTCTGATTTGGCATGTAGGTTGAGTATTTTGATATGAGTTATGTTTGTTTACATTTGCAACGGAAATTTAAAGACAACCAATTCACTTGAAAGCATTTATATGTACGTTTGTTGACTGGACTGTAGCCAGCACCTAAATGGAAGGAAAGTTAGTGGCTTTTAGGGCCGATCCTTTCTGTTTCAAAAATATAAAAAATTAATTTTAAACTAAGCCATAATGAAATATTATGTGACATGTCTGTCCAATGTTATGAGATAGTTGGGTCGCAATTCTTGTTACGAATAATTCATTAGCTAATGCTTCATCAGTAGTAAGGTACTGTTATTGAAGACTTTAGCGAAATCAAAGCACTTTTCCTTGTAATATTTTTGTGAGGAGGTATTTTGTTTAATAAATAAATATAATAACGTATATCTTTAGATTTTAATGTATTTTAAAATTCGTGATTCGTTTCGAAAGATGTTGGAACACTTCCTTCTTAAAATTTTCTCAAATCCAAGCGTCAAAACAAAAGATTTATTACCATACATGTAGCTAATGATCGAAGGTTATATTAAGTTGGGTCGTAGAATTGCTCCAATAATCGATTAATCTCACTTCGACAGATATTTGTCCTTTGTGTTACTCAAAAACTCCTTCAAGTGCATCATCTCATAGATGGACGAAACGTTTTGAGCATACAAACAATTTATTATTAGCCAATCAATATCAATTCCGCTTTTCTGGATTCTAAAAAGTTGTGTTTACTTCGATATTTCAATAAAAGTCTGCCAAAACCCGGGCAATGAACGAGAAAGTGGCAAGAAAACTCCACCTCGCTTTCCAAGCATACATATCGCGTATGTAGACAGTGTTCAATCAGACCACATACAATTGCGATGAGATTGGCTTTGATAAGTGCAAGTAGTTCGTTCAGAGGACCTCTTATTGATATTGGAGTAAGGTTGCCTTTCCTAGTACGCTCACTGGCTTTGAAATTTCCATCTATTCCGCTGTGACCAGACATCTATAAAAGTCTAATATGGAAAATGCTATAAAATACTGTTAATGAGGTCATGCACTCCTTTGCTAATTCTGGGCACCCTGTTAACAAGCTCAAAGCGATTAAAGCCGCCCGGCTATCGATGTGAATGCGCACATTTCTGAAGGAGCCTGTACTTCGTCGCAGCATATCTGTCGCTACTTTGATGACAGCCAGCTCCGCTTGACGTATGCTATCGTGGTCTGGTAACCTGAAACTTGATTTAGCTTCGATTCACCCATCAGAAAGCTCACTACATCTTTTCGCCTACTTCTTTGTCCGCCGAAAAATTCCTCGTTGGTATGTAAGAAGATGGTACCGCGATGCAGTGATCTTGATTGTAAGCAATGCAATGGAAGTATTGCAGAAGTTCACCGACTGCTTGTCCGATACCTCTCATAAGTCTCTCTCCTAAGTCTAATAGCAGCCATCGCCGCAAAGCACCAACCGGCTATGTCTACGGGTGCAAGGTGTAAAGAACATTGAGTGCTATGGTTGGTGTTGTCCGTAGTGTACCATAACCATAACCACATGGTCGTTTATACCACATAAAATATTATTTGCTTAACCACGGTTTCAAAGAGTCAGAACAATACTTCTACTTAGAGGCCTCACCTCTTTAAAATTGCTTCTCTACAACAGTATAAAGTAACCAATGCCTTTCTCACTCTCTCCTTGCTATTCGGAATAAGCCCTAAGTATTTCAGCCTGTCCACCGGTTGAAAAATAAATTGAAATTATTATCAAAAACCTTAAATTTTATTTCTTTGACTATTTTATCATATTTGACAAATCTATCGATCGGTTCAGCTAAATTTTATTTTTATTTTATTAAAGCTTACATAATAAACAAATTATTATATAAACTATAGTACGCAACACTAATTCAGACTAAATTAATAATTCTTACAAATACGCTCATATCTCCGAAACTTTTTTACCACTATTGTCACACAATTAATAAGATATTTACGCACCTACAAATACAAGAGCGTCTCGCTTCTCAGCATCACACTTTAGCGCGAAGCTAAAGACGAAAACCCACAATGCCGCAATATGCGCACACACGTGAAAGCGATTAAGACAGTTACACAACGCAAAACGCAAATCGCGCGACAGTCTCCTTCAACTATGTACAATGACACACACGCACATTTCTAACACTAAGCAACACATATAGAATTAGCTAGTTGCCACTATGCAGCATCCAGCAACAATGTCTACCGCGGTGTTGTTGGAAGATTTTCACGCATATCATGTGCGCTTTTGTCAAATAGCTGTGGGCGTACATAGCACAGTCTCGGTGACGTTACGTATACGCCGCGGCAGTCAATGCTTATTTATACAGGCAGAGGCGTGAGTATACAAAGAATATTTGTGCACGTGTGGGGCGTCACATTGACTAATTTGCATTAAAAAACGCGACGGCAAACGGCGTACATAAAGGAGCAATGAAACCGCAGACGGTGCGCAAATGAGCGCAAACCGTGAATTTGGGCGGGTTGAAGAAAGGTGATATGAGATATATTGCCACAAACGACACTACGAAAACGTATTATGACAGGATTAGCACAGCATCCGCAGGTGTTGATAGTGTAGCGCTGAGTTTTCAACGCCACAAACGCTTTACGGCTGTTTTGTTGATGTTGAATTAAAATTCGTGTGGCAGACACGAGCGTAGTCTGAATAATTATTAAATAATTAAAGCAGCAGCGTAGTGTAGTTCAAGGTTAAATTATGTTTATTATCATATGTACTTCCGAATATAGTTTGTGAGGAAGGTGATGAGAAATTGATATGAAGCTTCATACTTCAGTTGAAAGTAAAGTAAAACTCGCCAGTTCAATGCCTTTCAGTAATTATTTCCTTTCTGAATTTCTTACAATTACGATCATATCTCCAAAACTATTTGTCGAATTAACTTTAAATTTTTAGAGAATATTTTCAAATACATCTACATGTGATACATAAACTTTTGGTTTGTTAATCCGAAAAACTGTTTTTAAGATATGAGCGCAGTTGTAAGAATCTTGAACTTAATATAATCGTCTTCCTAAACTTTAAACCAGTTTTCAGAGTCGGTGAGAAAAATTTTTCCGAAACGGCTGCATCAATCGGCTTGGGGTTTTCACACGACTTTCTCAGATACATATGTCAGACAATGATAGAAGAAATTAGATCTTTGATAAGAATTGTTTAATTTGATTTCGCTTTTTTTTGCCACTCTCAAATGCAAATATTTCCACAAAAGCAATTTTATTTTTGGAAACCGACATTTTGTTAAAAGTCAGAATTTTGAATAGTTCTTCGTTAATTGCCTGGTTCCGCCTATAATAATAACTAGAAATTTCGGTTTTTGGATTTGACATAATATTAAGTAAATAAGCCTCACCGCCAGACACCTTTCTCCGAAGGTCCTTCTAGAGACTTGCAACGGAAGCAAGGGAATCCAAAAATGTTTAAAAATGCATCACCGATTACTGTGGACAAGAAACATAATAGTAAGACCCATTCATAGAAATGTTTATTTTTTCTAGGATGCGTGGCTGTCAGTGACATCTGTGTGAATGTAATAAATGAATTGGTGCTTGAGAATCGACAATCAAGAGTAAAAAATCTTACTGGCATCGTTGGAATATCGGAAGGATCAGTGAATACCATTTTGAAATATCATTAGAATACAAGGAAACTAAAAGCGTGATTAGTTACAAAATCACTAAATTTTTTTCGAAAAAACTTCGTCACGTTTACGTCTGTAAAACAATGCTTTTCAACTATCAGGATGTCATGAAAAGTATTATTAATGGCGATGAGTATTGGATCTACTTACCTTACGAGCCGGAAAAAAACGCTCAATGGACCGAATATCGTAACAGAGGTGAGCCGAAGCCAAAAGAACCATGTCAAAACAGGTCAAAAGACAAGATTTTCTCGATTATCGTGATGTGGTGTTTTCCGAATACCTACCAAGCGGTCAAACTGTCAACTAGCATTACTATATAGTTCAGTGTCATGCGTCGTTTGCGCGAAGCTATCCATGAAAAGAGATTGGAATTTTAGGCCGACAGCTTTAAGAATTTTAAAAAATAAACTAAGTCTTACAATTTCCTGCTCATAATATAAAAGAATAATGAATTTTGTAAATATGCTATTAATTTTTATTATTTATAAGTTAAATGAAATGCCTTCTTAAAACACACTCACGAAAAAGGCATTTTGTCTGACTAGCTAGTAGATGATATTGAGTAGTTCAACCGTTGCTTTCGGCAAAGATCTTCATTTATGTAGTCTACAGTTTCTTATGTAGCACACACACATTATTTACGTACATATACTCATACAAAAGTAGGTTGAAACCAGGAACGGCAGCACGCAAGTGTTAGCTCTCGCTAGATATGCTGTTATAAATGGGGGCATGACACACGAAACCACACAGCATTTTGACTCCTGAAACGAATCGATTTTCTTGAACGTTGCGCTCACTCTTCTGAGCATATAATCTTTTCTGACGGCTCCTCTTGACAGCATACACACACACTTGCAGCCTCATATACCAATATGCCAATATAGCCTACAGCCACAGCAGCGATAGCTAACCATTTATTGAAAGACAATAATTGACTTTCGATATGGTTTAAGAGTTTAAAGAAAGTTACCGAATAATAGCTAAAAATAAATGTACTTCGAATTTCTTTATTCATTCGATTCATGTATGCAATATGTTTATGAAAAAGCAAGCCCATTTTATACAATATAATTACCTTGTATCTTGAACTGCGCCCTCCTCAACTGACCATACATATCAATTAGCTGCCATGCTGTATTGGTTTTCAAAGCAAATACGAATAATTGAGTTGAATAGCAAAAGCACAACAAATTACCTCCGCATTGCAGAAAACCGAAGAACTGAGAATCTCTAAACCTAATTCTAGCGCACTTTTTTCAATAAGCAAACAAAAAACATACACATATGAACAAACACGCAAGTTTCCGCAGATTTTTCGGTCTTGCTAACAGCCTCAAGCCATAAGCCCCTTCGTGGCACGTTCTGGAACCACAATAAGGCCTTGTCATGAACAGTTTAGCGTGACGCTGTTAATTCCTGTTAAGTTCAACCTTACCTTCCTGAATTTTCTAGTGGAATGAATGTGATTGCCGAGGTCTGTATGTACTTGTGCCTACATAACGGCACGTAACTTTACGTGAGGTTAGGACACTGGCATCGCATGGTCTGATAGAATATTAGCATATAAAAATACATATAAACACATAAAAAGTTATACAGAAAACAGATATTTGAAGCTGTTCAGAGGAGCACGGCAACTGCAAAAATGGCGTAATAACATAGACTGCTGCTTGAGGCTACTCGTTCTATGTAAAACTATTTTTTTTTTAATGTGGTTAATAGGGCTAGCCAATCCGTAAACTATACTTATACATGCATATATACTTATTTATGGATATGGTACATATGTATATATGTACATAGAACTATCTCCTTCAATAATGACTTAGTGTTTAGCTTAACATAGTTATGTCCCTGTAGCCTTATAAAGTACAACATGTCCATAACAACAACTTATTTATTTGCATGCGTTAAAGTATTTCTCCAATTTGTATTCTATTAAAGCAGCTGAAAATCATATACAAAATTGTGCTCGTACATAGAATATGTGTGCGTTGGTAGCGGAACATTTGTGCATGAAAAGCTCGAGGTTATTTGCATGCATTTGTAAAACAGCTTTATTGATTGTGTGTGCATGAATTTGTCAGCAAAAATGCTACAATTTTCCACTTGAATCACGCACATTAATAATTTCAACACATACGGTGCTATTTGGGCACACCAATCACTCTATTATACAGTCGTATTAATTTCCGCATATATTATTCCTTATCCGATCGAAAACTCTGCCATGTATACACTCATATATATGCATATGGTGGTATATGTGGGTGTATGCTTGATCCTGTGTGCTTACATATTGGCAAAGATGTAATAGATTTGCACTGCCACTGAGCTGACTTTGATAAATGACGTAATGTTCCGAGCTAACGATTTCGCGCAAATTGTTGTTGGCACCCACGCACGAATATGTAAGTGCACATTGTATATTATAACTATATGTGCTCTCGCTTACCTTTTTGCAGCATTGTGCTCGCATATACACACAACCATGTCTGAGCTCTGATGCCACAATGTGCGCTACGTTTCGAGTTAGATGTTTTCGGTGTAAACAGTTTTGGTGTTAATGGAGATACAACCAAAATTTGGTTAAGCTCTTCATAATATGAGACGATATAAAGTTTTGGATGCAACAATCGACATGACAAATATTAAAAATTTAGTTTGGAAGCTCTCACACGGTGTTTGGAAGCCATAGCATAGTACCTAAAGCGATGGCATATGGCTTCTTAATCCATTACGTGGCTAATTTTCAATTTTTTCTTTAATAGCCGAACTACTTTTAAATCAAGCGGACTTTTTGAATCGGTAAATGTATGATAAGAGTGACTTGAATTCATTTTTGGTATGAAATCACATTTTGCCGACTGATCAAATATGACCCGGACTGGCATTGTGAATATATTTTTTTCTAGATTGGTTCAACCTTTTTTTTTTTTGGTTCATATAAAGTTTAATTATCCTTTGTTAATTAGTGTGAGTTTGACAACGCTTTGCTTACGACGTGGAAAGTTTGTCTAGCCAATCTTACCACGGAAAAAATGGAATAACGGATTTCCTGGATTTTTTCACATTACGAAGTTATTACAAATATTGTATAACGGTTTTGGTTAATCTGCTTTTTCACGAACCCAAGTATTTTAGTGGCACAAAGCTGTCAGATACATAACCAACATATAACCAATATATAACCAACATATAATCAACGTATAACCTACATATAACCAATATATAAACATTTTATAACCAAAACTCAAATTTTCAACATGAGTGATTTCGATTATATCGTTTTTCCTTCGCCTGTAAACTTATGAAAAACGATGTTACGTTATTTTGCATTTTAGGTGACGATATATATTGTGATTTGTATAAGAATTCGGATTATGCAACAAATTTATCTGCGCTGATGGTATTAAAAGAACATTACTTGAAAGTAAGCTGTACTGTGTTGAGATTCTCCCATTATCAAAGATTTTAGCGCCACGAGTTTAACTTCAAGTAAGGCTCTTACAGATAACCGCTAAGCGAACAAGGCCACTTCTATTGTATGTTCGCAAAACAAATATCTCAATTTTTCAACAACCGATATACTTAACTTTTAAAGTTTTTGCAAAAAAAGGTTAATGTCATTGTTTTGCAAGGACTTCCGGTTTGTCGGTTTCATTTAAAACTTCCAGTTCCTTATCACACAAGGACTCAAGCACTTAACCAGGTTGGTTGCATAAAGCTTCAACCATTTTGAATCTCAGTGACTTTAAGCTGATAGCAAACCGATTTGCGATCGAAAATCACAAGCCAGCTGGCGGAAGTGAAGCTGACAAGTGAACACTGAAAAGGGATAAATTGTAATCAGAAAACATATCTTCAGTAACAATAGCACTTAGCAGATGAATGCGAAGGCGAAGTAATTCAGCCGAAAGCGAGAGTATACATATATTTATACCACATACTTACTTCCAACATATTTATTTCTGGTCATGAGCTTGCACGTTCAATAGTTTTTGTACAAAAGTTGCACGCAAAAATACAACTAACGTCCGTTTGGAGTACACAACACAATAAACTGGCAGCGAAAGAATGGAAATGTGCTGTGAAAATCCGCCAAAATAAAATACAATCACAGTGAATGCAGAACCAGTCCAAAGGCAAGCAAATGGAAAAAATTACGGCAGATAAGCGCACACTAAAGCCGTGCAGTCTGTACTCTGGCTTAATGCCTTTTGCCCAAATGCTGATGAGGATTAGGTGATAGCAAGGGTCTTGCTGTTGTTGTAGGTGTGTAGGTGTTGGTAATGTTGATAGCGGTGGTCGCAAGCGGTCATTAGTGGCAGCACAGACCTCAGCTTTAGCATCGGAGGCGCACGGCTTGCCTAATAAATGCAAACACGGCTGCACTCAAGCACACACATACATAAATATACAAAGGGAGCAAAAAAAAGTGTGAGAAAGGGACAACGGTCGGTGCTGTCACAATAAAAGACAATAGCGACGCCTCCAATAGCGCAGTGTTAGTACAAGGGTTGACTGTTGCTGCGGTTCAGCAAAATGTCATGATGAAAGCGAAAGAAGAAACTGTAAAAAAATAGTAAAAGTCTTTAGCAAAAAGGGTTCGGTTGTAAGAACACCAAGACAACTACAAAAACTCTAGCAATGGTTTTTTATATTTTATACTTTTATCCGTTTGCCTTGTGACTAACTACAATATCAGGCATTGTCATTCCTGCCTGTTGCAAACACGGCTTGAACACGCAGCACAATTAAATTCATGGTTAAATCTGCAGAGAATTTGCGATGAGAAGCCCATAGCGAGGCAATATGAATAATGCATAGCAGGCATAAAGCGACAATAGAATATTTTAAGAAGTAATTCCAATGTCTAGTATTTAAGAAGACTAATACATTAGGCTTAAAACTTGCTGAGCATACAGCGGCCGAAGTGACAATCAATACCACAACCGCCCAGACGCCGCTTCGCTTCTAGAAAAATACCAAATTTTAATTTTTATTACAATAACCCATATATAACCAATATATAACCCATATATAACCCATATATAACCAATATATAACCAATGTATAACCCATATATAACCAATATATAACCATTTTATAACCAAAACTGAAATATTTTTTCATTATGAGAACTTTCCATTATATCGTTTTTCTTCGCCTGCAAACCTATGAAAATAGATGTTACGTTATTTTACATTTAAGGTTTTTTATTTGACCTAAAATCAAATTTTTACTACCAAAATTTTTATTAATATTATAATTTTTAGTAGGTCATTGATGAGTCAATATCTTCTAGTAAAAGTTTTCGTTTAAGATTTCTTGCAAAGACTGCATTGCCATACATTTATTCTTTCATTTCAACAAAAGATTGTGTTAAAAAATCTGCAAATTAAACTCGAAAAGTGAATGCTATACTTTTTCTATAAAACCTTTCAAGCTACCAAATACTGTTGGGGTACTCACAAACCGTAGTAAAGCATCGTAAAATTGTAAAATTATAAATTATTACACTTGTTTAAAAAAATTGTTGTTGGATTTCATACAAAAATGAGTTTACACATTTACAATTCTCAATGCTATGTTTTTGAATCGTTATAACTTTATGAGACTTGTGAAAACCATATATATGTACATCAAAATAATAAACTAAATTCCAAATATTAACTTCAGCGAAGAAACTACAACACATGACACTTGTAAACTTCAATTGCACGGATCAAAGCCAGAATGCAATTTATGAAAACCGAAATCAACATGTGTAATGGCAAGAGTTCGAAAGCAATTTGATTGGGGTCATTTATACGCTTGACAACAAACTGTAATTATAATGCAAGCAAAAATGTTTTGTAATTTACAAATCCATTCAATTGCAGTTTACTTCAACATAAAAAAATTCCAATCCATATTTGGACGAATACGATTTACAAGCCAGCCATTAATGATTCTATCAACACCTGCATTTGCAAATAAATACGACAGCTTTCAATGAAAACTGAGAAGTTGTTTAGCAATTGTTTCATAACACCAACTCCAGTGAAAATAACAGTAAAATACGATATGACGGCAATAAAGAAATTCATTGCGAAAATACTGCTGCACAAAACGTATAAAATATTTCACATTTGACCAACTGAAAAATTGCTGACCAATAACAGGTATACATGAGAACATATCTTTAAGCAATTTTATAAAGGGTGATCCCAATAGAGGTATTTTTTCAATAGCCTTTTTTTGACAGATCACGTGTGAGTCGTGTCAAGCTATTATGTTATTTTGGTTCAGTATTGTTTGGCATTTCATCGTAGAAAGACTTACGCCTGAACAAAGTTTTCAAATCGCTCAATTTTAATACGAAACTCCACATTCTGTAAAGAATGTGTTTCGAAGGCTTCGCTCAAATTATGATCAACATAATCGACCTACTGAGCGTACTGTTCGCAACACCATCATCCATCTTGAGACCCAGCATTCTTTATTGGATAATATTCGACCGAATAGACCATATCCAGCATGCAGTGAAATAAAATATATAATAAAATATAAAAGTGTACACGAAGACCTCGAAGAGTCGATTCGGCGCAACTCGGACTGTCCTATAGAACGATTTGACGCATTTTACGTCGAGATCTTAAATTGAAAGCATACAGCTTGTGCAAGCATTGAAGACGCTCGACCCTCCCAAGCGACATCACCGCGCACTATAGACTATTCAAAAGTCCCAAGAACATTTTTGAACCGAATTTTGTTCAGCGATCAGGCCCATTTCTGGCTCAACGGGTATGTAAAAAAGCAAAATGCCATATTTGGGACGAAAGGCCACCTGAAAAGATCCAAGAGCAGCGATTTCATCCAGAAAAAACAACAGTTTGGTGTGGTGTGGTGGAATCGTATATTCATATTTCTTCAAAAATGACACCGGTGAGAACGTTACCGTCAATGGCGACCGTTATCGCGCTATGATAACCGACTATTTGTTGCCTGAAATTGAAGCTCGTGATTGCAGCGACATTTGATTTCCACAAGATGGCGCCACTTCCTATACATGACATACATAAACCAATGGATTTATTGAGAGAACGCTTCGGTGAGCAAATAGTTTTAAATTTCAGGATGGTCAATTGGCCACCAAGATCGTATAATATCACACTTTTAGACTTTTTTCTGTTGGGGTATGTCTGTGCGGACAACCATGTTTCGATTCAGAACTTGAAGCAAAACTTCACGCATGTCATTCGCCAGTTGCCAGTCGAAATGCTTGTACGAGCCATTGAAAATTGTACTAAACGGTTGGACCATTTGAAAGGCAGCCGCGGTCGACATTTGAAAGAGATAATCTTAAAATAAACGACAAAGGATGTTATTTCGAATGATAATAAACACTCCTCCTTTAAATTTGAGATTTTTTAACTTTTTCTTTAAAAAAAAATAGAGAATAGAGCAAAAAGGCATAGACTTTTTAAAATTCATTAGTGTACATATTCAACTTCTTAATATTTCGAAAACGCTAGAGAGTAAAATGTTTTCTTTCGTTTTATTACACCTCAAAAAGCTGAAGAAAAAATTACGGAAACTAAATCGAACAAATACCGAAACACAGATTGCCTTTCTCTTCTGCGAGGAAATAAGTTGCTCTCCATTTAATTATTGCTTCGTGTGAGTGAAGCATGAATGGTTCGAAATAGCCGCAATACGTTTGGGAATTACAGTGGAAGGCACGTCGATGAAAATCACCACCAAATGAAAAGTAGAAAGCAACATTGTGGTGCAGATTTGACAACAAGAAAGCAGCAAAGCAACCGCAACCAGAATGCAACACAAATGAAACAAAAGAAAGAAATTAAATTCGGCATGTGCCTGGAAAAACACTTGGTCGAAATTTCAGGCCTGCTAAAAGTATTTGCGGTTTATGAACTATTCGAAAACTTTACTCTTTTGTTGCTTGCACATGCCACAGAAACGGAAAATATTTATTTGTATTTGCACTGTTCAAAATTGTAATTAATTCAGACATATGTATGTATATGTTCATACTTATATACATATATTTATCACACATTCAGTGAAAATTTTAATTAAAACGTCCCATGACTGCGGAATTTCGAACCACTGAGGCACCATAAAATGCAATTCCGTAAATAAGCAGCAGCGCAGATATTTATTTGCGTTTTTTCAGCGTCAGAGCTCCTTTGATTAATGCGTCACACCGTGTGCCTTCAATTAGCGCCTTTGTGCCCCCTAAGTGGCGCCAACCGGCAAGCTCCAGCTTTATTAACTGCACTTAACGAATTTCCGTTAACGTTGCAATACGCTTCAAAAGTATTTCTTGCAACAGTCGCATGAGCCAGCGCTGCCAGCCGCTGCAAATGCAAGCGATCAGCCTTTGAGACGCGGCGCTTCGAAGAATTTCCGTACTTAGTCGGGCGTGTAAAGCGAATTTCTGGCACTTTTACAATTCGCACACAGAGACACACAAGTGCAGCCAAGAACACGAGTATTTGCGCACACACACTTACATACTCATGGCATTAACGCACACACACACACAAGGTACTTGAGAGCTCTCGTTACCATTGCAACATTGGCAGCGCGCCAGATTGCCAACGCGCCAACTGTTTCTTCTTCGCCATTACTTCGCTCGCTCTACACACAAAAGCTTGTGTATTCGTACAGACACACAAGTCTCAAAAGTAGTATGTTCTCTTATGCAGCCTTCAGGTGTGCTGCGGTAAGATGCTTCTCAAGCGCCATTTCGCAATTTCGGGCCAAAAACTAGGCCAGCGAATTTTATTGCATTATCAAGGGGGGAGGATTGGTGCGGCGATTGTTGGATTAAGGTGTAAATCGTGCCAAAATGTGCTGAAAGTGAATAAATGAGACCATTCAACGGCGCCCATCGCATCAGCAGCGGTGCAATGAACTTTCAAGTGTTTGCCACACAATCATTGATATAATCCTAAAAGTAAAATCGAATCATACATAAGCATGGCTAGAATGCTCACAAAGTACTTTAAAGATTCACGTCCGTAGAAATGAGATGGTTCATTTTTTGAGAAGTGAACTTGAGCTCTGCACAACAATGGAAAACTTCGCTATAGTCTATTTGTGTTCCTAAAAGAACACATTTTGATTTCATACCGGATCACTTGTGTCATGGAGTCGCTAAGCTGAACTCTGGCGTCGCCTTCTCAATCCATATACTGGAGAGGGAAATGTGGGTGAAAAAGAGGAGAAAAATTCGTGGACCGGTCTACTATCAGGGCTCTCTATCAGCTCCAGTTTCAGACTTCCTGATTAATGCAGTATCTTCCCGGCCGAGATAGATAGAGCGAGATCTCAGAAAGCTGGAAAGCTGATGAGCTAGCAAGAAAAGACACTCTAGAGTTACTATCATTTGGGCATTTAACGGGCCATTGATTTATTGGCATCCACGTAGTAAGGCTGCGAATCCTACCAAATGCCATCTGCAGAAGCTGTATGGAAGAAGATGAGGTGGAAACAACTCAACATTTCTTTCTTGACTGTCCCGTGTATGAGAGGTCAAGGCTTAGCACTTGGGAGCGCATTCCTTCAGACATCCCACCGAGCTCGCGGGAATTGAAAATAAACGGCTGTACAAATTTGTATTGGCTACTGAGCGGTGGAGTTCTTCTTTTCTGCGGAGTCACAAAGGACTATATCCACGTGCAATCTTTGATTAGCCATCTAACCTACTTATATTCTATAGCTTGGTAAGATCCGAACTATCCTATTTAGTAATTTTGCTATGAAAGATCAAATCTTTAAATACCTAACCTTATCATTTTAGTCCGGGAGTATAAAAAGAAGGAAGTGAGGAACGTTATCAACCAAATTCGGTTGGTAATATTATCTTGCCATTTCTATATTACGGTGTGGAAATAGCCGAAATATAACTGGAACCACGCCTACTGCCGGTAAAAAACAACTTTAAATTCACTTTGAATAATAAAAATTATCAAAATGGGACCTCAACTGTTCTCTCCCCACGATATCGAATATGTGTACCCCGGTGCCTTTGGCTGACTTTTTATCGAAAATATCCGTTAATGTGTTATATATATTATTGAAATTTAGAAATAATATTTTCGGACAATAATGTGCGTTTGTGTCATAAGTGAATAAAAGCGGTTCAAAAATTCCTCTAACGCACAGACACCTTTTATAAAGATTTGCGAACTTCCGGTTGACATTATAACATATGTAAAATATATGTATACCTGGCAATATGTAAGGTATCTTAAATAAGTAAGGAAATGGGAAGTACCTTCAGCTACGTAAGGCTGGTTAGTTACATGTCGGTCAATACGGGATCACAATGCCTAATGATGACCTAACTGCGGCTACTTGCGGCTTGTGGCTTGCTCGGCTCCCTCTTCAACCAACCAACCATGTCCGTAAGTGTGTGTGCTGTCTTCATAAACTTCATGAAAACAAATTCCCGAATATACTTGAGTAATGCCCAAGTTAACGCAAGCATTTCAGACTTGAGCATGGCCCAAATACAAAATAATGTTTTTGAACTTTCCAGCTGACTTAAACTTTTATAATTGTTTTTGTTTTTTTTTTACTATTCTATGAATTGAACAATATTTTAGGACCTTAAAGTGTATTATACATAAATTAACATTACTGGTATGTGTAAAACAAACGTAGACCTAAAAATAGTCACAACAAAAAATTTCTGTTGAAATTAGCTTGGCTTGTTTGTTTAGTGAAGCTGAAAGGAAAGTTTTCGTGGCAAGTAAAACAACACTGCAATTTCGATGAAAGTCAAATCAAACAAAGCCGCGTTACATCTACCACCTTTTATTGTTTTTACTTTTCCTGAACCAAATACCTACCAACACCCAGACATTCACACACTTTTCAATTACATTATATTGTCCGTCAAGTGTTGTCTTTGTACACAGATGCCCACACATCTACTTACACGAGCACTCTACACTCGAGTATATTTGGTTTTATTCCCCTAAAGCTCAGATAAAGCTCATCAAAATGGATGCATGTTCTGTCAGCAACTTTAACAAACTTCTTAACTTTTCAACGCAGATGAAAAGTGGATTTTACACTTGGCCACAGCCGACACCCAGTATTGATCTGTATCGATTGTTGGTGATTGCTGGCGTGGAAAGGCTTTTAGAAGGCACTGCAGTGTTTGCATAACTAAAAGAATCAGTATGTATGTATATGTTTCAAGAATATATATATATATATATGTAGAAGTAAAAAGCTTTGAATTTAACGATTTTGTAGTAAAATGACCGTCAAATCGAATTGCTTGCTGAAGTGCTGAGTTGCAAAAGTAATGTCAGTCTTCAATTCCGAAGGTTAACAATACTTCTTCAAGTGAAAACGAAGAAATAATATCGATAAAAGTACAATTCTTAGAAATGGTTGGTTAAAAATTACTGTACAAAACTCTAACAAAACAAATGCTTAACAGGTGGGCTTAAAAGTGCATAGGCTGAAACATGGATGGTATTCTCCAGATCTAGTCCAAGTGACTATTTCCTGCAATCAAATGTCAAAAGAATACTGTCTGGGAATAAATTTCCATCGAATGAGAGGTGATTGCCGAAATTAAGGCCTAGTTTAAAGATTGAGCAAATCTTACTACGAAAACGGTAACGAAAATTTGGAGGGTAGCTTTAATCAGTGTATTACCCTTGCAGTGAACTAACTATGTTGAATGAAAAAAAAAAAACATTTTTGCCAAAAAAATGAGTTTTACTATGGTAGGCCAGGTATTACACTACTTTTAGAAAATCGTTCTCAAATATTATGACAAATGAGAATGTATGCAGATGAGTTTATTAACCACTGGAAATTAGTGCGTGCATATGGATATCCAACTGCAGTGGGTAATATTTTGCCAATTTTGGATTTTGTTTTTTGCGAAGTCATACTAATTTGCCAGCATTGCCAGCTGCCGAATCGGTTTTTGACGCATAGCCTAAAGGTGCCAAGGTCCGTATCAAAGTACTAGTAGCCTCAACGAGTGCAATATCCAAACTCCATTCGTACATATTTGGATTTTGCGCCGTCAGCTGTAAAAGCTATTATTTCCTGCCGCACGCGCATTTTATTGTTGTTTACTGCCCTCACTACACGCACCCATTTGTTGGCGCTATAATTTATCGTTAGATCCATGACTGCGTTGGCTGTGTTAAGTGCAGCATGCAACCATTGTTGGCATGCATGCGGCCAAGTTTTGTTTACAAAATATTTGCGTTTGAGCTTGGCCATATTTTTGACGCCACCGGCCGTCAGCGGCCATGCACTTTACCACCAGAGGCCACAGCGTTTACTTAGCAACGTTTAACAAACATTTTAGTTGCCTGCGCCATTTACAGCAATCATGGATTATTTGTGGAACTGGTTTTTGTTGTAATTATTGAAACGAAGATATCGGCAAAGTATTTAAGTGGTACTTTCACATATTGACGAATATATTTATATTTCTATGGTTTTATCGAACATACATACTAAGAGTAAAATTAAAGTTACAGTCCGCAAAAAAAAATTTTTTTTTCAAAACTAAATTTTTTTAATTTTTATTGAGTGATTACTCGTAAGCAAATGATTCAATCCTTGTCTCATTTTTCTGCAATTTTTGTTTATAAGTCCTTTTATAATGACCCACCAGTTTTAGTTCTGTTTAAAAATCTAATTTTGCCAAGCAAAAAGTGACCAAAACTTTGAATAAAATTAAAGTGTTTTAAAAACCGTCGTCATTTTTACTCGACCGTAGGTCATTCTATAGACAATATAGTCATATACTAGTACTCCACCACCAACAACGTACAGTGCTCTATACATTATTTCTTTACCTGTGTTACTTATCCTCTCTAATCTGTTTTCCGCATTTCATAATTTCCATAATTGCTAATGGATCTTTCCTTTAATCTGTCCTGCTACTAATTTCTCTCTTGCTTTTAAGTACTACTGATAACAACAGAAGAATCAATGCAGTATGTGACGGTGCATTATCGTTGTGCAAAAATCAAGAGTTTTCGGCCTATAATTACGCCCGACTTGAGTGACTTTGGAACCAATCGTGATTTCACTTTTTTTAGGACGAATTTATCATTCAAAATGGATTTCACTAATCCTTGCGATATTTCAACGATGCCAATAAAATGTCTGACTGTGTTAATCGTTGTTCGCTTCTCAAGCAACAATTCTCTTATGTTTTCGTTCTCGACCCTCATTGAATAATTCGCACCAAGCAAAAACACTTGCTCGTGACAAACAATTATCACCGAAGGCCTTTTCCAACATTTTGAACGTTTCGGCAACAGAAATTTGATTCCGCGCACAAAATTTAATGGAACTTCCTTGTAGAAGAATTTCACTCAACGTCAAACTCGCCGAATGCGCTTTATGCACCTCAGAAACAAAAACGTATACTAAACAGTAAAGATTATTTTAATGTGAAGTTTAGCACAGCTGTCATTGATAGTCGTACCAACTTAGAAAAAGATATTTCGACGAATTCAAACTATAAAGTCTTACTATTTTTTCCCCTCAGCATCAGTCGGTTATCACCGTGGGATACCTCAATGCAATGAACTCACTGGCTCTCGATTAATAAAATATGAAATCTTTACATCAAATTAATTCTAGCAATCGTCAGTTCATGTTTGATTTGCAGTCTTTAATTTCAAGTTAAAACCTCGCAGAGTGTCAGCTGTAATTTTGGGAAAATTACACATGGTTTGAATTTACAGCTAAAATGAAAACATCACAGAAATTTAATGAAAGCGAGCAAGAGAATTCATTGGAAACGAATAAGTTGTAAGTATTACCTATATGTTGCGCAAGCTCATTAGTTTCGAATTTGCAAAGGGCTTTCTTATTTTCAAATTATATTAAAAGCGGCTCTTTTACAAAGTAATACTATATATAATTAATTGAGAGAATTTGCGCATGGAGTGTCATCTGCTTTGACTAACTAATGGGCACACATAATCAGCGTTGGCTGCTTACATATAGCAAACATTTCTATGCAACAATATGCTAAATGTATACCATCACCTAAAATGAAAAATAACACAACACAAGTTTTCAAACGTTTAAGGGTATGGAAAACATGATTTTAAAAATAAACTACACATATAAAAAAATGCGAATTTTCGTTATAACTTGGTTATATCTGAAGACAGAAGCCTTACATTGTGCTTACATATATGCATATAAGTATGTAATATGATGCACTGAAGCGTAATCATTAAGAACTCAATTTCAAATTTGTGAGGATACGTTCTTCTTTCATTTTGGTTGGCAATATACATACTTATGCTATATATGTATGTATGTATTAGGATGTGCGTAATTTACCAATCTCATTTTTTGCAAACCCTCCGGAAGTTGTCATTCTTATACTAAAAACGAATCCAATGTAAACAAGCTCTTCATTTTTTATTTTTGCCATATATATATAAATCAATTTACTTTTCCCGTGTATTTAACAAGGGATTTTTTAATTTTTACACAAAATTGTTTATCTCCAAAGAAACTAAAGCTTTGAAAAGATAATATTCTATTAAAACAGACTTCGGTCTACAAAAAAGTTACCATGATTTTCCCACTAAACCACTCCTGCAATAGCTACACGCAGTTAAAGTCATGTATTAAATGCATTCATTCAAGTGGCTTATAACTGCTGTGTTGCTCATACGCCATGGTGCCGCATGCAAGCGCAATACACGTGCTGTATAGCTTTCACTGCGTATAACTTTTATTGGAGTGGTTTTATGGAAAAAATCATTTAGATCCTTTCTGTAGAGCCAAGCATTCTACAAAATTGCCTCTAAAAGGTTGCAGGGCTAATTGTTTAATACAAAATATTATAAAAACCCATGATGTACCAGGTTGCTCAATAAGTTTTGTCGTTCGATAAGAGAGGGCATTGTTACTAGCCCAATTTTTTGTTTTGTTTTATTGGTACACTCTTCATATGTACGTATGTGAAGTTTTATTTCAATTCATATTTGGTTTGCGAGCCATTTAGTGTCGCCGTGTCACAGTATTTTTTTACAATGAAAAAAATTTAATATTGTGCAGTAAAAAATTCTTATTTTTGCAAGGTGCAGCACCAAAAGAAATTCACGAATGAATGTTAAAAGTGTATAATGATTGTTCACCTACATTTAGAATATTATAAAGATGGCTTGCTGAATTTAAACATTGTCGTATAAACCTCAAAGCCGATCCACGTGAACGACGACCAATAGCCAAAAGACAGGATATGGTTTTGGAAGATCGTCGATTGATTGAGAGAGATTTAATAGAGGGCCTACACATCTCATTAGGCAGTTAGAGCCATATTTTAAGTGAAATTTTGGGTTTTAGAAAGCTGTGTGCACAACAGATGCCACATTGCTAACAATGGAACAAAATCACTTTCGAATGCGGCTTTCTCAGCAACATTTTGAGCGTTTTAAAAAGGATAAAGTGGATTTTGTGCGTCGACTTATCACTATGGATGAGACTTGTGGCTATCACCATATTCCTGAATCAAAACAAGAGGCTAAAGAGTGGTGTGAACCTGCTGAATCGGCTTCGAAACGAGTTCGTGTCCGGAAATCGGCCAAAAAGGTTATTGCATCAGTTTTTGGCATGCGAGAGGAATTTTGTTTGTGTATTACTCGCAAACTGATAAAACAATTAATTCTAAATTTTATTGCAATCTTTTGAACCAGTCGAATGAAAAATTTCAAAAAAACACACGGTTTTCAGAAGAAAAATATACTTTTTCATCTGGACAATGCATCGTGTCACAAGAGCATTTTGATAATAACTAAAATCCATGAATTAAAGTTCAAATTGTTGGAACATTCACCATATTCAACAGATTTAGCTCCCAGTGACTTTCATTCGTTTCCAGAACCTTTAAAAATGTATGTGAAGCTATCATTTTTCATCAAAAGAAGAGATCATAACGGTTATTGAAGCGTATTTTGCAGACCTTCCGGATTCTCACTTCAGGGATGGGATCTACAGATTGAAGGATCGTTGGAGCAAGTGTATTAATCTTCACATTTAATAATTAAATTAAAAATATAGCGCCTGTTAAGGTTGTATGCTGTTTCCACAGGGCTTCGGCAAAACGAAATCTACATGAAATACAATGTACACCCTAATACCTATGTATATATTGTATATATGAATGAGTAGTATTTAACTGATGCACGTTTGATGGTAAGAGAAATTGCGCCTGAGTACGCTCTCAAATGAAAAAATAGTTTTTTCGCATTTTCGTAAAATTTTGAAACGATATAGTTGCTTTTAATAGTCAATAGTCTCTGTCTGCCTGCCTGGCTAATGGAATAGGTCAATGCAATACAGTTAATCAGTGTTATTTATTTTACCACTTTTAAGAGGTGTCAGGCCATGTATGGTATTCCAAGTAGGTTCAGCTTAATTAGGGCCAAATTTTATTTTGCATTCATGTGAAAATGTACAACAAATAAAGCATGTACAATTTGTGTAGGCAAACAGCGCTATATGCTGCACAGAACTACCGTACATAAGTGCGTGTGAACTCGTCCATGGCCTACAGTGCCAATACTGTCATTAGCTTCGACATTTTTATCGCATAGCAAGTGTTAACTCTATCGATTTTCATTTATTCACTGACAAATGCAGACACATTCACATGTAAGCAGGTTTTTAAAGCATTTACTCAGGCACAACCAGGCACAATCCCAGCGAGAAAGGAATTATATACTCAGTTCTCAAGTTTTAAACAATTTCTAATCTTCGATTGTTGTCTCGTAAGGTATTTCGAATTTTCAATGTTTACGAGCTGCTAAGTTCTTTAGTCATGACAAGAACGTTTAAGACTTCAATTAGCGGACACCAACTAGGGACACACTACACAGAAGTCCATAGTATATAGACGACATAATCGATGGGTGCCAAATATATAATTTTCAGTAACAGTTCTCGACTGAGTTCGTATATTTGTACTGCACACATACCTTTATCAGACTTTTCTGACAACGTCGGCTATTCGGTTCCATACTAAAGCGCATAGCGTTGAATTTAAAAAAAAATTGTTTGACACAACTCACGCATGTGCCCTCCGTACCACCTTTACCACATCAGCCCTGCAGTGTCCAACTGACAGCTTGTCCAATTGTCGCGTTCGTCCCTCTGAAACTGCTGCTTCGTCTGCTGGCGTCGTTTTAGTTGACGTTGCCTTCGAGTTGTTGATGACGCGAAACCGCATAAAACTGCGCCAGTAGGCCAGCGCAATACATACCTATACATACTTACATAAATAAACATATGCTGGTTGAAGCGCACGATTTTTCTGAAAATATCGCCTACATTTCGCGCCATTGCAATAATTGAATAAATAAAAAGCATATCTGTTTTGATTGCTCTCGAAGTAATGTCTGCTCTCGGCGTTCATAAATCTGTGAAAATACTGTGCTTATTTTTAATTTATTTCACGGTAATTTTATAAATTTACAAACTTAATTCTAAGGGGTTATATTATATTTGCAACTCAGAAAAACGCGTTGTTTGTGATTTAAATTTTTTGAAGAGACAGTAAATAATAAAAAATATGGAAGAACAAGTTAGGAGGCGCTAAGTTCGGGTATGAACATTTCATACATTTGCAGCTTGAATGGATTAAAGCAGGCGTAATAACTTCACGTACCTAAAGCTCTAACTCAATTATTTTGAGGTGATACAAACAACCGTTAGGTGAATAAAACTACTTTGTAGCAACATGTTGCTAGAGTATAAAAATACACAAAGCTTCTGCTCACTCTTAATGGAAAAAACTAGAGGAAGATAATTTGAATACTCACTGGTCATATTCTGGTGCCGTCACACGCCTGCAGAATGGAGCTGACTGATCGGTATGACTGCAGGCAATGTCGAGAGCAAAGCATCTGGGAAACACAAGGGCATCTCTTGAGCACTTAAGCGGTTGCATTGGTTTACAGGTTTCAAAATTAAATTTGTTTTTCTTCTTAGTTTTTTTCCTATTGAATTCTCCAACACCTCTAAAATATTGTCCTTAATTTTCAAGTTGGTCCGAGCAATAGTTTAGGACATCCTAATATTGAGAACGTGTGCGCTCAAGGCTAGCTAGGCTAAATGCGCCGTCTTTAAACGCGTTTTTCTCGAAACTGTGTTTTTAAAATCGGCTGGCAAGATTTGTTGAGAACTACTCAACCGATCTTCATGAAATTTTACACAGGTGAAGACCTGAGAGAAACAATTTTTTAAGACTTCAACGAAGGATTTTGTTTTCAATTACAACAATTTGAAAAAAAAAAAAATTTTACTGAAATTTTCATTTTTTTTTTTATAAAAATGTCTGTCAAAAATCCAATTTTCATTATTTTTCATTCGTCCAAGTTTTAAGTTAAGGTTTTAACTAAAACACGTATGCTTTCACCTTAGCTGATTTTATAAGGAGTTATCCTTCTAACGCGGTGCATTTTTTTCCGAGGGGTCAACGGAAATGGCGTCGAAATTGTCGAGTTTAAAATATTTTTTTTTCAAAAATTTCAAAACTTTTTTGTTAATAGTAAAGGGTGATTTTTTAAGAGCTTGATAACTTTTTTTAAAAAAAAAACGCATAAAATTTGCAAAATCTCATCGGTTCTTTATTTGAAACGTTAGATTGGTTCATGACATTTACTTTTTGAAGATAATTTCATTTAAATGTTGACCGCGGCTGCGTCTTAGGTGGTCCATTCGGAAAGTCCAATTTTGGGCAACTTTTTCGAGCATTTCGGCCGGAATAGCCCGAATTTCTTCGGAAATGTTGTCTTCCAAAGCTGGAATAGTTGCTGGCTTATTTCTGTAGACTTTAGACTTGACGTAGCCCCACAAAAAATAGTCTAAAGGCGTTAAATCGCATGATCTTGGTGGCCAACTTACGGGTCCATTTCTTGAGATGAATTGTTGTCCGAAGTTTTCCCTCAAAATGGCCATAGAATCGCGAGCTGTGTGGCATGTAGCGCCATCTTGTTGAAACCACATGTCAACCAAGTTCAGTTCTTCCATTTTTGGCAACAAAAAGTTTGTTAGCATCGAACGATAGCGATCGCCATTCACCGTAACGTTGCGTCCAACAGCATCTTTGAAAAAATACGGTCCAATGATTCCACCAGCGTACAAACCACACCAAACAGTGCATTTTTCGGGATGCATGGGCAGTTCTTGAACGGCTTCTGGTTGCTCTTCACCCCAAATGCGGCAATTTTGCTTATTTACGTAGCCATTCAACCAGAAATGAGCCTCATCGCTGAACAAAATTTGTCGATAAAAAAGCGGATTTTCACATTTCGAACCGAACACTGATTTTGGTAATAAAATTCAATGATTTGCAAGCGTTGCTCGTTAGTAAGTCTATTCATGATGAAATGTCAAAGCATACTGAGCATCTTTCTCTTTGACACCATGTCTGAAATCCCACGTGATCTGTCAAATACTAATGCATGAAAATCCTAACCTCAAAAAAATCACCCGTTATATGTTTAGTAATTTCTGATATTTTTCCTTTGAAAAAAAAACTTGTATCTGAAGTAAACCTGAGCAGCTTCAGTCATAAAGTTGTAAGGATTTTGTGTATTTACTAGTTCATGCCTACTAGATTAGCCATAGATAGAGATGCATTGCTTTCTCAACGATTGCAAACCATGCGATATTAGCTTCGATAGTTCTTTGAATGAGGATACTTTAAGCGAACTCCCACAACAATACAGCAGTATACACGCCAGCATTTAGTATTGAAATGCACAAACAATGCCGCTTAGGATCAAATCAATCATACAGAAGAAGCCAAATAGAATTTAATACCTAAACATTTGCCAACACAAATAAACAGACGGGCAGACACTGACTGATATCCAGCCACAGATGGAATATAAATTACATTTGTCTGATGTATTATGCACTTTGTGGCTAAAAGCGAGCCTCAATGGCAGAGCCTACATACGAGTGAGTGTGCGCTCTTTGCCGCATACTCTACTGACCCGTTTCACCTACCAGTACGAAATCAAACTAATTCCAAAATATAATATATTCGGTTTGTTGCAACTAACTGCATTTAATTTGCAGAGGAGAGTATTTAAATTTTCACAGAATACCTTTATTTATGCACAAAAGTGGCAAAAGTGAGAAGCCATTGAGCGGATAGTGCAACTTTTATGCCAAAACACGAAATGCCAATACCGAATTTAACAAATACATATAAGTACACAATAAAATCTTTAATGAAAATTTAATCGAATAAAGCATTTAAGCCGAAAAGTAGGCTTCCGCTGCTGCCTTTGCGCTCGGTGTGGCTTCAAAGTGCCCACGACCGCAGTTGCCACATTAATTACAAGCTCTTTATATGTTAAACGCCCACACATAGCCATACACACCCACACATACATATATACACATACATGCGCACTCATGCAGTTAAACAACAAGCGCACACATACACACACACACAACGCCTCATTTAAATATGTAACCAGGCAACTAATTAAACTCGTTTAAGGCCGCTTTCATGCTGTTTTGCAGCACAACGAGCTGCCTTTGACCAGCCAGTCGACTGCAGCCTACCAAGCTACAATACGCCTTATTTGGCATACTGGACAAACTAACTTACCATACTAACGAGCGTTCGTTTGGGGAGCGGCTGTCGCCTGTCGGACGGTGGCCGAGCGTGAGGCTGGGCAGCGGGCAGTTAGCACAAATTGGCTGCATTGCTGAAACAAAGTTACAATTTCGCTTTCGAATGCACAGCACGAGCTTAAAATTGTTGGTTGACGTGCTGAAGGCGGCGAAGAGGTGTATGTGCGGAGGGCGCTGGTTTCGGGTATCTGTTAAGGGACTAGTTAACAATTGCAAAGTGTGTGCGTGCTTTGTTTTAGTGGGTATGTATGTGTGTGTGTATATGTTGTTGCGCACACTTGTGCAGCAGTAAACAGCTGTTGTCGCATGCCATAGCTGCCACGCTCTCGCCACATGTATTTGACACACATGCGGCATTGTCGGCAGCACAAGCAAACACAACACAACAACACTTACAGTCGTAAGTAAATTTGTACACTAGAATGCTTTGTGTTGCTATTGTTGCAAGTCCCTTTGCATAACCTGCGAAGCGAGTTGATTGCAACTGCAACAATTAAATCGCACTTTTTTCCATTCTGCAACACAAATGGCTTTTGTTGTTGGCGTTTTTTTATTGTAATTTAAAAGTTGTGACTTGTTTATGGCTTTATTCCAGCGTTAAATAGCTATAAACGCAACAGCAAAACACTAAATGCTTGTGTGTGTGTGTTACAAAGAAATATAAATGAAATGGCGGCATCAAAAAACTGACACAAAGCGTTGCTCGCATTCTCCGAGTGAAGTCACGAACCAGAGTTTTGTAAACATTTGCTCTTCTATGTACTTGTATGTGTAGGTATACATAAATCATTGAGCATGTGCGTGCAATTCCGTGGCGTGACCTGCTGTGGCATTTATGACCCAGCTCGTCAACACTTGCGCCAATAAAGTTATCCGTAAAGTTATAAATAGTTATTTAATGCGTCAGTATTGAAGTTCCACGAATGTGCACTGATTAAGCCTTTGTACTGCGAAACGCCTAATTGAAATGTGCGCAAATTAGTTTTACCATGAAAATTGATTTAAGCGCCTTAATTTTGCGTTAAGCGCCTTAATTTTGCCATTATGTCTAGAATTGTGTATAATTGAAGAAGAACACATTGAAAAATTGTAATTATTAAAATAATGGAATTTGTACAGCTAACAATTCATTTGAAAATACCACTCCTGGTACAAAATTTACTGCAAGGAAATAAGATGTGATGCCAATCTAAATGTCTGTTTACGCCTTCATAAATAATAATTTCAAAATGCTACTTTAATGGAGAGCACGTTCCTATCCGTAAAAAGCTGGAAAAATCGATTCTCACAAACTTCTATTAAAGAGAGCTTTGCAAAAATAAAATAATTTGCCATTGACAGGAACAGGTTGCTGGCCTACAGAGGCAAGGCTTCTACTAAAAGATGCTGAACTAATGGAAGACTGCTCCGGTCCTCTCGTAGGATCAAAGTATTGATCTAGTGGCTGAAATGCAAAATATACTGAAGTTTTGGTAGGAATACTTATCCAGCCTGCTGAACGACAGTGAAAGTGTAACTTCTGGAGATGGCGAACACTATTCAACAATCGATGACGATGTAATATATGTTGCATTCCCCGACTATGATGAGGTTCGAATAGCAATTACCCGCCTGAAGTACAACAAAGCGGCAGAGTCCGAGGTATACCAGCCGAGCTGTTCAAATACGGCGACGAAGAATTGACAAGATGCATGCAACAGCTTTTTTGCAAGGGATGGTCGATTGAAAACATGTTACGGCTGTATAAACTGACGTTCAGCAACACCAAAGGCTTCGTCAGCATCGGGAAGGGCCTCTCCGAGCCGTTCGATTCCTAGCAGGGTTTCAAACAAGAAGTCTGTTTTCTCCAGACTGGTTAAAGAAGTGAAGCGTATGTGTCTGGTAGTGAACGAAGACAAGACGAAATATCTTCTGTCATCAAAAAAACAGTCATCACATTCGCTCTTATGTCACTATTGACAATCTAGGGGTCAGTCCAGTCAATCCCCTTCTTAACCTGAATGCAACAGCACACTGTATGAAAATCAGGTCAAGAGGGGTGCACCTAACAGAACCTGCATAGCATCCATTGAGCCGATGCGACACACAGGCAGACAGGTAAGCATCATAAAACGCTGAATTGAGAGTAGTTTTTGGGACCCTAAGAATGTCGGGGCTGCTTACCGCCATACAGCTGTTCCATAAGTGACACAGACCACAAACAAGCCACGACTACTCCCAAGCCCAACTACTCCCAAAAAGGCGTATTTCGTTTTCGTCGAACCGGCAATAATTTACCCTTAAGCAGCATTGGCACCGTTTTTTCCATCGATATGTCACGGTTGACAACAACAGTCGCTGTGGTTTACTTGAGTACCTGCCGACCTCGGCCTAACCTCACGGTGCTTTAAAACGCACATAAATCAATAAATACTTTTTGCACGTATTTTTGGTTCCAATTGGACTACATGGAAGGGACACCTTTTCGGAATCGAGGCCGATCTAAAACCTCTGCCGTGCTGTGTGTACGGCACCTAGTCGCAATGCGACTCCACACAGGATTGAATTTGTCAACCCTACCTGCCTCTAGATTTAAACCAGAGCCACCACAAATCTCCACAAAGGGCCATATCCAATGAGCAGATTGGAGTAAACGCCAAGGGCTAACTGATCGTCGTGGTAGCAGATTTAAGTCTCCGGTCAGACCTTGTATACCATATATATTTAGCATTACCAGTTGAGCATCCAACCGCATAATGACTGGTGACATTTGTCGCTTGAATGTCGGATGACTTTTCAGTAGAAGAAGTCTAATTCAAAGTTTCTATATCATTTCAGGCTGAGTATTATAGAACTATTTCTGACATAGACTATGCTGAAATTTCTAGCCAAGCCCAAAATACAGACACAATGCATGTGATTTTAGTCGCCTATTACGACACGCATACCTTGCCGTGGGCAAATTACAAAATTCGGCCTTTTCTCTTCACGAGTATGAATAATGAAAGAGAATTATTTTCAAAGCAGAATAAATTAATTGTCGTTCTCTAATAAATTTTTAAAGTTGTAATTGCAATAAGAATTCTAGTCTGAGCAATTTAAGAGTGCTATAATTGGTCACTTGTGACTTTTAAACACAACACTTCGTGCACAAGTCACTTGGTTAAAGTGAACGTGTGGAAAAATTGAGGGTATTGCCATTTTTGGCACCTTGCCAACGCAAGCAAACCCATGCCGCAAATGTCGCTCTCGGAAATATGATATCAGCTTACTGACGCAGGCTATGTACATACTTACGTCCCTTCTATGTACATACCTATGTATAGCGGTGAAAATGCGGTCAGACTCAATAAAATGATGACTGCGAGGTATCTCAGCAAGATTTCTACTCAAAATCGGCAGACAGAGTAACAACGAGTTTAGGTAGCAAGCTGCTATTGATCAGGTATTGCAAAAGTCGGCAACGAATTTGGTAGTGAGTTCATTTGGCTGATAAAGAAGGATCTATATTTGGCTGCAAGAGGCTATGGAGCAGGCATTCCAGCTATTTTGAGCACGACCCACTGTCGCTCCGTAAATATTTCAAAGATACAAACATTACATGAAAACGTATTTGTATATGTAGTCATGTACGAAGTGCAGACAGAAATGTCGCATGCTTGGAGTATCGTTGGAGGAATGAAATCCGCTTAGAATAGAGTGTATTAACGAAATTTCACCCGACAGCAGGCGAAATGCAAAAAGCAAAACACTTTTTTGTTTGCAGGTAGGAAAAACCCTGGAATTTTGGCAGGCTTGGACAAATTTGAGTTTGCATTTTAGAAGCCAACGCTGATACTGGTAATGATGCCAGTGCAACGATAAAGCAACAAACAAACATGGATTCATCTGTGCTCAACCTATCGCGCTCGTGCTCGAAATATTCAGTTCTAGGAATTTTACGGCCCTTCGGTAGACGTTTGACTGCTTCACCTGTGGCTATGTTAATGTCGTTTATCCTTAATTTATATAGACTTCTGCTTCTTTTTCAAAAGGAAATACAACTATGCCACTATATCCGAATTTGGCATTCCCGTAAACCAGTAGGGCTCTTTAAACTGACCTTGTGTAGCGGCAAAAGCTCGGTCAGGGTCAGGATGTACCTCTCCGAGCCATTCGATACAGTGCCTGCACATATAACGGGTGATTTTTTTGAGGTTAGGATTTTCATGCATTAGTATTTGACAGATCACGTGGGATTTCAGACATGGTGTCAAAGAGAAAGATGCTCAGTATGCTTTGACATTTCATCATGAATAGACTTACTAACGAGCAACGCTTGCAAATCATTGAATTTTATTACCAAAATCAGTGTTCGGTTCGAAATGTGTTTCGCGCGCGTGTTTTGTTCAGCGATGAGGCTCATTTCTGGTTGAATGGCTACGTAAATAAGCAAAATTGCCGCATTTGGGGTGAAGAGCAACCAGAAGCCGTTCAAGAACTGCCCATGCATCCCGAAAAATGCACTGTTTGGTGTGGTTTGTACGCTGGTGGAATCATTGGACCGTATTTTTTCAAAGATGCTGTTGGACGCAACGTTACGGTGAATGGCGATCGCTATCGTTCGATGCTAACAAACTTTTTGTTGCCAAAAATGGAAGAACTGAACTTGGTTGACATGTGGTTTCAACAAGATGGCGCTACATGCCACACAGCTCGCGATTCTATGGCCATTTTGAGGGAAAACTTCGGACAACAATTCATCTCAAGAAATGGACCCGTAAGTTGGCCACCAAGATCATGCGATTTAACGCCTTTAGACTATTTTTTGTGGGGCTACGTCAAGTCTAAAGTCTACAGAAATAAGCCAGCAACTATTCCAGCTTTGGAAGACAACATTTCCGAAGAAATTCGGGCTATTCCGGCCGAAATGCTCGAAAAAGTTGCCCAAAATTGGACTTTCCGAATGGACCACCTAAGACGCAGCCGCGGTCAACATTTAAATGAAATTATCTTCAAAAAGTAAATGTCATGAACCAATCTAACGTTTCAAATAAAGAACCGATGAGATTTTGCAAATTTTATGCGTTTTTTTTTTTAAAAAAGTTATCAAGCTCTTAAAAAATCACCCTATACTAGGCTGCAGACCACAACTGCGTTCCGGGGAACGAAATATATGATGAAATTACCAAGAGTGCTATCCACTTGACTACCGAACCAGTTCAGGAAATACGCAAGCCGATAAAAACGATAAACAATGAAATTTACGAAAGCGCTAACAGATGGATCAGGTTGCGATGGTATGCCTTAGAGAAATACAGGATCGCCAAGTTGATGAGCAAGAAAGCGGAAGGAAAACAGGCAAGCTTTTTACACACACAATCCCGAAAAGACTGCAGGACGGTTTTTGGCCTACTGGCAACACATGCGAATCAAGGGACTGCATAAAGTATCAGAATTAGATATCAAGTGTTTACTAAACATTGCAAAAAGCGTTGACGTGACGTTAGTTCAGCTCGTTTTAATAATAAACCAACAGCTGGCATTACAAAGGACCTGTAGGTTTATGTATGGCATGAAAGCCAGCCAGTGTAACCACACCTATACGCTCTAATAAAAAAGTAAATCATTTTAACACTTCAATTGTGATTTACTGCATGCAAATGTAAAGCACAAGGGAAAACTAGATTTAAAATACACATCCGTCAATTACACACAACTGTACATATTTATAATATATGATCAACATAATCATCAAGAATATGACAAAAACCATAATAGTTCGCGGAACGCGTGCAGCAACTGTTTCTACCATTTCAGCTAATTAATATTAATTCAAAATGGATGCAATTTATTTAAATTAGTGGTTTCGATTCGCTGGAAAAAATATTAAATTAATATATTATTAGAGGTAATTACTTTATCATATTAAATAAAATTAAAAATTATTTAAGCGAAAAATTCAATAAACCTGCAATTTTTAATTATTATAATTTTTTATTTTATTTTTATACATTTTTTCCGCATTCTTTGTTTGTAATGGTAAGGCTTAAAGTTACTGTTCAGCCGTCCGGAAGTGAAACTAAACAAAACTGTAATTGCTGTTGCTATAAATGTAACAAAATATAAATAATTTGTTGTTGCAACACTTTAATAAATTGAGCAGTTTAACTTCTCCGGACATTGTTTCAATTGAATTATGAACAACTAGCTAGTTTCAAATGCCTTACAACGGAAATTAAATGATTATAATAATTAGTATATGAGGCAAGCATTAAGCATTAAGCATGTAAATATTTAATGTTCTTGTATGATACCAATCCCAGTGAAAAAACAGTATCAAAAAAAAGGCTATCGCTTTTTAATTTTGTTAATTTTCAATTAACCACAATCTAGCTATTTTGCATTTAATATTAATTTCGACTCTTCCCTAAACTTATACCACTAAGTGCCCCAATCCATATGTAGTATGCTTGTAATGCTAGAAGTCAACAAGCAGAAAGCTGGTCACAATGCTTCTACACACCACAACACGAATAGCCACGAAAGTCAAGCCTCAGCAGCGTACAGGCAACACGTGAGAGCCATTTACATACGCACAAATTGATAAGATTTGAAGCAGGCAAGCAAACACGATTTGATGGCAATAACATTAAACCTACATTATCCATTACCGATAAACAACGACAAAGCGCACAAAGAGGACAAGAGGCGAAACCAGCTTAAAGTACGAAGTCTCTTTGTGCAGCCATGTAATTAAGCCATGGGTCAAGTGTTAATTACTAAAATGTGTGTAAGAGCAATTGTCGCAGAACAGCCAAATTGCTAGTGAAATATACAATTCCTTTGTGATGGTAATGGAAATGGAGAAGCAGTCGTAAGCACGTTAAGCCGTAATGGTTTCATGTCTAGAGATCTTGTCACCCGAAATTGAAAAGCGGAATTACTAATAAAATTAGATCGATTAAATAATTAAGTCAGATAGCTTCATAAAAACGTGAGATTAAAGAAAGCACTTAGCTTCAAAACTTATACTTGACTACCTACTATATAGTATTCTTATGAATAATCAGTTTGACGAGCTGAGTGCTGGTGTCTGTTTATAACTAGTCCCCCAGTTTCTGAGATATTGATCACAAACTTTACTTATCAAGAAGTTGCTGATTTGACAGAATCGCCCATATCGGACTACTATAACATATGTATATCGGATTTTTCAATAAGAGCGCTAAAAGTTAAATAAATCAAAAACAGTTTGGGATTTCAATGAAATTCTTTATTCCTGTGACAGTACATTCGATGCTATTATGTATGGAACCCGAGTCTTTGAAAGGAAAATTTTTTATTTGACAAAAAATTTTCCCGAAAATTGGCACAGATTATTGCCAAAGACAAAACTGTCCAAGCTTCTAAAATATTATTCGGATCTAATCAATTTAGCATATAGCTGTCATACAAAATGACCGATCAAAATAAACACCAATAAGTTTTATACAATTTTTTGCTATAAAGAATGCAACTGCGAGGGGTATTTTTTTTGTTTTTTTGGTTGGTTTTATGTTAGTTTTTTTGCATGTATTACGACTCGGTTACAAAGGAACGCACTTAAGTCAGTGTGCTCCCTTTATTCTTCATTAATAAAGTTTTGCCAATAACTTTACACGAAACTTTGCACAAAGTAAAAACTTTCAGCCTTTAGCCTCAATTTAAATTTCTGCGAAAATTTCAATTCGGAGAAATTAGCATTCTCGCAACTATATATAATATATTCAGCTGCGTACAAAGCACCGCGCACATTTGGAGCTTCAATCGTTTGCGTAAAGGCACGCCGTCATTTCCGGCGCGGTTCACTCCACAATGCGGGCAGGTAAAGCGCCGCGCGTCTAAAGCAATTAAAGACTGAAATAATGCAATAAATGCTCATAAGAATATTTCGCGGCTAAAGTAAAATGGTGGCATGGGGCTTACATGAAATTGATATTGTGTTCAGTTACGCAAACGAGGAAGACTAACTTTGATATGCCCGATATGCACGCTCAATTGAATTTTCAGTTGAAACAATTTTGAGAATAAATTACTTAAATAAGCCGCAGCTGCGTTGCGCACATATAGTATTATTTGATATATGGCTTTATTACTCGAATTGACTTTTATTTGTGTATAAACTGCACACAATTCACATGAATTATGGGCTGCGAATTAGCGATGATAGCTGGCACTTGTGCAAAACTGCAAAGTGTTTCAATTAAACTCGATTGCTAAGCATTTGCATGCATTAATATTAGAATAGCTTAGTAAATTGTTTGCAATTATTGGAGTCACACAAACATACAACGATTGTTGTTTATGAGCAGAGACGAGTATGTGTGGAAAGCAATTCAAATAACGCATGTACTCATACATAAGTACATATACGAGTATGTGCGTACATATCTAATATTTACAAGGAAAACATGGAAAGCCTTTAAGCAAGCATTTGCAAATGAATAAAAATTAAGACAAATTATTGACTGCTGAATAGCAGTGAAAGGATTGCACCAGGAGAAGATGAATCCGATTCCCCAATCAATGACGATGGAGTAGACGTTCCATTGTGCCACATGCTCAGCCTCAACAAGATGTCATCAAACAAACAGTCGTCACATTCACGACTAGGCTCCCACTTCACTGTTGACAGTCATAGCTTCGAATTCATAGATAACTTCGTAATGTCTTGAAAACAATATGAACAGCAACAACAATGTTAGCCCCGAAATCCAAGGCAGAATTACTCTTGCCGAAAAGTGCTACTTCGGACTAAGTAAGCAATTGAGAAGTAAAACCTCTCTCGACGCGCAAACACCAAATCATTATGCGCGTTGCTAGTATTACCCTGATCGTTTGGCTGACAGCAATTTACCAACCATTAATCGGTTTTAAAAAAATTTTGAGAAAAAACATAGAAACATTTAAAAAATAAATACTATTTTTTACGATAAATCTCTACCAAGGATGAGTGTTAATAGATGTAATGGTGAATTCAATCGATGTCGATCTCGAATTTTGTGAAGTTAGTCCAAAATAAGTTCATTTTCCGGAAACTAACGATGCTGTGCGCAAACTGACTGAAAAAATATAACTTTTTCAATATTTTCAATGCAAAGAATTTAACTTCGTTTTGAAATGTTGGAAATTACACCGTGTTACTAAATTGAAAATATTATTATGGCTTTATTAGAGTGTTAATCAAAAATTACATAATGTCCGAATCAAATCGAAAAGTTGGCTAAGTAAGACATTAATAATACATTTAGTTATTAAAAATTAGATCTATTTCACAAAATATATAAAATCATTTGGCCTTCAGTGACATGCGCCTTAGGCATTTCTCTGTGGGGCGTATCATCATTTGCGCTGATTTCAAAGATTCCATCACACCTAAACTATTCCAATCGACTCCATTGTCCTCTTGTCTATATGGTCCATTAAGATGACTACAAATATGTACATAAATCTCAAATGAACGTGGCACAAGCTAACGGTGCTGCACTTACCTATAGGCACAATTTTTAAACCACCAGCCGCCTTTGTGAAAAACAGCACAATTATAGCCGTAGAGGTCATTATCCTGATCACGAGTGGTGAACTTCATACCCACTTGCTTTTTCAAGCTATTGCCAGCAGTGCCTTCATAAGTACCCAATATTTTTAGAGGATAGCGCTCCGATTCACTGCCGACTACAAATTCCGAGTAGCGTGCATAATAACTTTCACCACTATCGTTCTGCATTTCTATATAGAGCTCATGCTGACAACTACTGGTGAAGGCATGTAGTTTTTCCAAACCGATCCAATAATTTTCATCCAGCACCCCGAAACCGTTCTTATACTCTAGCCAATCTCTATCGAAATCCACGGCATTACTGACACGTCGTTGTATAACTAACCAACCACCGTAGTCCACCTCTTCGTTGCAGAACACGGCAAACGGTGTGACACTAAACTTTTCGAATGTTATATTGTAAACACCACTTTTGAAGCTCTCAGCTGCTGCCTCCAAGCAACTTGAAGGCACCGACTTTCGAACACTGAAATTGTACCTAAAATAGTATGAATAATCTTGACTAATTACAGATTGCAATACCTCAGCTGTTCCTCAATCGATTGCAGTCTGGTTTCAATGAGAGCTATTTGTGTCCAAATATCATCTTCTCGCTTACGCGCAGCTTGCAATTCTTCAAGGAACTTTTTAAATACATCTATTTGCACATCAATAGTGCAGTCACAAATCGCGGTTGAATCTAGCACTTCACCGTAAACGTTCTTAATGGGAAACCACAATAAGTAATGTAGTAACAGGAACAATATATAGCGGAGCATTGTAATTCATGCGACGTGCTCTAGCGACTGTTTCGTTTAAGCTAAGCTGGCGTGCTCACAGCTTCTTAATATTTTCACATGGGCGGGTATTACCTAGATCTGTGATAACCTCCGAACTTTTTTGTTATCTCTTCCCGCTTATAGCAAATCAAACAGATTTTTTTGAAGCTCAGATTGTTGCTCTCAATAAGCGATATGTGTGAATATATGAGTTAATTGGAGTAAATAGTAGCAACGTATGGTATATATAATAGTTTCCCAAACGCTTATTTACTTCGAGGGTAAAACCTATAAGCTTAAATGGAAAATATTCAACTTGAAGTGAATTCTGAATGAATTGAACCTGAAGACTGCTACGCGAAACTTTTTGCATTTTGAAATATTTACAAGTATGAATAGTTGCAACATTTTACAAGTATAGCACACTTACTGAAAGACTAGAGTGTGGAAGAAAGTAAAGTAAATTTCTGTAAAATTTTGGGTAAATAATTATGTTGGAGCCTTGTTTGAATCAGTTCTTTAAATTAGCTGACTTAACGTTCAACTTAACTCTAAAATTGTTTATACACTCGAGTTAGCACGTCTAACTATGTAAAGAAAATGTGTATATTCTATTCAACTAGATAGGTTAAATATTGATTTTCATCAAATTATGCCTGCAAACAATTTCGAGACCTGCGTATTATATTTCGTGATTGGAGAACAAAAACAAATTTTAATCGAAAATCGCTTCAAGCAGTTCTAATCGCCATATGGATTGCTGAAATTCGCGATAAAGTATCAAATAAGAGCCAAAAGGTCGCAGCAGCGTATATGAAAAATGTTTTTGATTATGAGTTTAAATTTGAAATCCAAACACTATCAGCAATTAATTTAGTTATTTTTTTTTTTTTGTAGCAAGAGCAGCAGCTTATTAATTATGCGTTAGAATGTGGACAAATAACAAAACTTTGCTGCTAAAAAATACAAACTGTATTAAATCGCTTTGTAAATGTATTTGCGGTGAAATTTAAATTGTTGCCACTTAGCACATTGACTGCTAATTTGTTGTTGCGGTCTAACATTGCGCTGATACCGCGCAGCGTTGTTAGTGCTTGGTTTAAATTTTTACCTTATCGTGTATAAAATCACTAATTACAATCGATAATTTTACCGCATAGTATAATATATGTATGAGTGAATATACATATACATAGTTATATAACGTCCACCGAAATGCAAATTAACGTAACAACCCTTTGCAAGTTTTCAAGTTTACAGGCGAAGGAGAAACGATGTAATAGAAATCACTCATATTGAAACAAAAGTTTTGTTTCGGTTATAAAGTGGTTATATTATGGTTATAAAGTGGTTATAATGGTTATATATTGGTTATATATGTGGGTTATATGTATATGGGTTATATCCGACAGCGGAGGCTTAAAATTTTATGCTACATATATATTATATGATGTAGTGAATCGTAAGCAATCAAAAACTCAATTTTATGATGCGTTGTTTTGCATATTATATGCCGATATATATGTATGTATATATATGTACACCGAAGAACGCAAACAAAAGTTGTGGTTGGCTTTCTGACCAGGTTCTTTTTTGTCCATTAGCTGGGATTTACGCAATTTTACTTTGGTTGGCGTAAAGGAATCATTGCCTCTGGTATGGGTACGCCACCTTAGCCGAATTATTAAATAGGAAAAAATATTGCTACGAGTATGTTGCTGCCACCTTAACTAATTATTTAATTGGAAAGAATTGTATATTTTCTGATATAATTGTTAGTGAAGCAGCAATAATAGATAATAACTAGAGACCAACGATGACATTATTATACGAATTATTCGAAATCGGCTTGTAGGAGGAACTCGCTCTGTTATTTCATAAACTCATAATTAGTCTTGAAAAAATGTGAATTTTTAGTTTTGTTTTTCACAGGAAACACATTTGCGCCTATCAGTTCAATTCGGTCAATTATACCTTTATACAAAACAGTAGTCGAATAACGCCATTGTGCTCAATTGACACAACAACGTAGCTAAGACACGCTTTCATAATTACTAAACGACTCCTAAACGTTTTCCCTATAAGCTCATAATGATACGCTGACAGTTGAATAAAGCGCAATTATCTCACCACGCCTAACTGTTTCACATGAGTAATGTAGATGTAATTAATTAGCTATACTTTCTAAGGCGCACGTATGTGTAATTAAGTCTGATACAAAATCCCCCGAACCATTGTATAGCGCAAGCACTGCGTATGAGTAATAATCGAAGGCAGCGTTATGAATGCATTTACAGGCCATTTGTCTTACTTGGCTTGAACGTCAACAACAACGTAATCGCTATCAAAGCTGTCGTCGGCTGAGTTAAATGAAACGAATGCATAATTTTGACTAAATATCGCGTGACTGGGCATTTCACTATACATTGTTATGAGGCAACGCATGATATTTCAATATGAAAGCAAAGTAGAAAATACAACTTTCTCCGATGTAATACAAGTATACAACAGCCCGGAATACAATCTCGCATACAAGCTTACTAATGAGAAATCAAAAGCAGTTAGAGGAAACCCTTGCGGAACTACTGAGGTAGTGCGGCTGTATAATAATTATACCGACAAACTAGCCGCAAGTCAACAAACATTCACACATTACTTAAAAACCAACCATTTACAAGAACAACCTTTGTTGAACGTCTTTAGTTGATAATCATCCAACCTAAAATTCGTCCTAATATGCGTACATCCTAACCGCTTCCAAAAATATTGAAAATTCTCGGCTAATTGTTTCGAAATTTCACTGAATTAGTAGCCTGCCTTAGCATAATCATTTAGACGCAAAAGTGTCATGAATCATGCTTTTTTGCATTTGAGCAACTACATTTTCCCAAAGCGCCTAGCGACGGTTTTATGTGTGTGCCAATGTGTGTAATTAGCACGTTCACACTTTTAGTAACGCCAAATTCGACATGCCCACCCGCCAGATTCTGCCAAGAAAGTATTACTAAGTGCTGCACGTTCTGCACGAGTTGGACGCCTACATAAACAATACATACACATGTGCTTCACACACACTCATATCATCTACATACACATGTGTTACTCACACACTCATGTTATCTACATACATATATAGACGTGTAGCAGGCGCACACTCGACTTAACATGTACAACTGGAAACGTTAAGTTATGGCAATTCAGTTCCTTAACTGCTACAGCTTTCCAAGCAAGATTTGGGCACGGTCTAATGGACACTCACATTTTAGCACGTTGCTCATTTGTGTATGTTGCTATTGCCAGTCACGTTTACTCAAAAGCATTGATGTCCATACTCGGCGCCGGCAATCACATGCCTGGAGCCACACTTTTGTTGTCAATTACCTCAGCAATCTGCCGTAGTTAGAACCAGAAATGTATGCAGTACAAAACGGCACATTTCGACTCACTCTATGTACTCGCGCCTTATGTGCGAATTTCGCTTTTACTCCGAACTAGTACGTATTTCAATAACTCTCTTATACAACCCCCGTAGTAAATATTCACTCACTTTCTGTATCGCGGCTAGGAAAAACTTCAATACAAAATAAACAAAAATATTCATGGAATATATAAAACACTTCATATTTGAGATATTTAAAAAATCAATTAACGTAAACACCAAAATCTTACCTTTCCGCTATTTTATTCCCTCTGATCCCTTTGTCTTACGAGGCAATAGGAACTAGCCAAGACTGTTAGCTGCTAATAGTGAGCATGTTTCCACCAAGCCAGCCACACATTTGTTATCCTTTGCTGTCCTTCGTTAGCCATTGATTAGCGCTCGAAACACGCTCCAACCGAATTGCGTAGACGGTCACCCACACGCGCATGGCGCCGTCAATGCCATCATCCACTGTTATGCTAATGGCTTTGGCATCCGATAGCATTGAAGCACCAGCTTAGTGCCTACTGGTCAGCTAATTAAATTTACTTCACTACTTAGCGCTTGCATTAAGCAGGAGTAGCTTTTTGGGTTCCTTATTTAATTAATCTCAAAGTCACTAGAAACTCTAATACTAGTATATACAAAACTTAGACCAAACCAGAAGTATAAATAGGGGTAGGTCGTTAGGACCGCCTTATGTCGCAAGCAGGCAATTATAATTCTGAGATAGCCTTATAGCCAAAGAATAATTTTACATGCTGAGCAATTTTGGTGTAGGTTATACTAACCGGATATGTATAGACCCACTAGTCTTTGGTATACATATATGTATGTAGCTCCTTACCGTCAACTGCTACATCTACTGCCTCCCTGCTGCTAAGACATATAATATATATTTATCATTTTTATACTGCTTCTGCGTTTTTAGCTATCTCAACCACTGTTTTGGTCGCGAAGTCTTCCGCCTTTATGATACTGTTGTATGCCGGCAGCTTGAAGGGTCGCTTGAGATCCAGCTACGAGCAATACCTAGCTATCTTCGAACCGTCTGTATATATGTATGTTGTAGCTTCCGCCGGCATCTTTTAGCGCGACTTGAAATCTTCTCTTCTCAAATTATAGTAAGGCGCCAGACTATGTGCGTTATTTTATAAACAGACTAAAATAGAGCAGAAAAATCTTCTTGATAACCTGAAGCCCTTGCTCGCAGATTTGAAATTCGTTTCCACTTATCTACGGTGGCCTGTGAACTACTGTACGTTATTTGAAACAAATGTATGTATTTGAAATTTTTTTAGATTTCTTTAATTGTCGTCGTTTAAAAATTATTTTAAGTAAACAGAAAGATTTCTTTAGAATATTTCGATTGAACAATATAACCTTAAAGTTCCAATAGTAAAAGGTTCAACCAAAATTTGCTGTGAAATAGTATTTGCAGAATCCAGAGACTTTTAGCACAAAGCGAAGAGGACCGGAAAGAGACGGTGACTACGTCGTAATGTCTTACCTTCGATGGCTCTGTGCCATACAATATGCAAAGATAGCGCGCCACGGCAACGCCTTTGTAGAAACAGTGAACGCTTTTCGCCTTCATAGGCAACAGAAGACGCTGGCATGTGAAGCAGCAGCCAAGGCGCGTGCCGAATTTTGGTCGCGACTGTCCGAAAACTTTCGTATATTTCGGACGGGGCAACCGAATTTCTTACGCCAACCACTGCCTTCCCGACGCCTGCGTCAAATACTTCCGACTGATGGGAAAGTACATAAGACGGCCACCGCAACAGCACATGGTTCAGGGTGTTTTCGCAGAACGACAAAACAAATCGTTGCATTCATTTTTCGTGGAGGACAAGAGCTTTCGGCGTCGCCAAAAGTCCCTTCGTCGTCCCCTTTGCTTGGGAGTAGTCTCCGTCAAACTAGAGAGTCGATTAGTAAACTGTTGCAATTGCAAAAACAATCCCTCAAAAATTCACAACAACAAATACAGCCAAAACGACAACTGTCAGCAGAGTCCTCCAGTGAATTGTACGCCGCAGCGCCCAGAAAGTCTCTTTCAATATTTATTACGTCAAGAAGCAGCGCCTGTAAAGAAAGAAAGTCACCAAGCGACCTACAACAAAATAAGCAAAAAGCCGACCAAAAAAATGCCACCGCAGCAGATAAGACGACTGAGGACGCAACCATGTCAATGCATACGCCCACGCGTCCCGAGTCGCAGTACAAAGCATCAACTCAGAATTCTTTATCAAACGTGGCACAGTGCGATACCTCGCATGGCGCACCGGAAAAGCAGAAGGCTATGCTTTTGCCTGAGAGACCGAATATACTGGAGTTGTCCGAAATGAAGCGTAACGACATAACTGTGAATAAGTCTAGCGCGTGCTTGAATGAATTATTTCGACAAATCTGTGAAGATGCCATTCAAAAAAGAGAAAGCCAAATGTCGTTCAAACAGCTGCCGGTTTCGACCAAAACATTCAATTCCAGCACGAGTTGTACGCTACCGACAGTTCCTGTACACTGTACCTTGTCATCTCATGTAGAGAGTCCTGTGAGGCTGTTGGCAACAAATGTTTTGGATAAATATAATATAATTTCTTTGCCCGCTGGACGGGCGATCTCCAGTCAACCAAAGCGTCACATTCAAATCGAAGTAAAAAGTAGGCAAAACCAAACTGAATTGAGTGCCCAGCCCGCTTTGAAACGGAGAAAGGTCTAAGGAATATTGTCTCATTTCCAACGGCTATGGGAATATTCAATTGCTGATCTCCCAATAAAGCAATAAACTAAAGCTAATAATTATTTCTCTTAAAGCTTGAAACTCTATAAATATTTTTAAAATTCTGCAGTTCTTATCTCCATTTTTGGCAACAACATCTAAATAAATTTACAAATACACCGAATCATAGTTTTATATTTACGAAGTATGAAGGTATAAGATTGTCATTGGAAACGATATTAGACTTATACCGAAAAAGATATGGCCATAAATATCCCAGCTGTTGAACAACTGGTTCTTTGGAAAAAAATTTAGTGCCATTGAAGAGGTAGTACAACACTTAAGAAAGAGCTAAGTTCGGGTGGAAACAAACGTTTCAAACTCTTGCTACTTGTCAGGCTCGAACCCGGTGAAATGCCTTTATAATTTTTAAGAAAACATCCATTTCTTTTCCATGAAATAGTACACATTTTGGAGAGCCTAAATTGTTCAAAGACATTTGGGAATCCAGAAAAGGTCCAGAATAATAGCACAAAACTTTCAACATTACCCAGGTATATACCATGAATACTCGAGAACATATTCTCGAGAAATTTGATGTGGCCAAAAAATAGTAAGCCTTTTTAATTAAAAATTTGCTCTGACGCGAGCAACTGTTTTTGAAAGAGGCTCAGGAACATGTTGACGACGAATCACGTCCAGGATGGCCATCATGATGATCAACACGTCCTTAAGATAAAGGAATTGGTGCTTGAGAATCGAAGATTAACCATCAAGATTTTATTGGCATCTTAGGAATATCAGAAGGTTCAGTGAAACCCAGGTTGAAAACTCAATTCGGCCTAAGAAAAGTGCAAGCACGATTGGTTTCAAAAGCACTCCTGCGAAACAAGCAACTTTTCTTCGATTATCGAGGTTGGCGGACCTCGAATTCCCTCCGACCACATGCATTATGTGTCATGCGTCGTTTGCGCGAAGTTTATCGTAAAACGAGGCTGGAATGATGGGACGTCAATGCTTCGTTTTTGCACCCCAATAAAGCACCGTCGCATACTGTATTGATTCTTCGTGAGCTTTTCGCCAAATTTTCAACTTACATCGCACTGAAACCATCGCATTGTCTTTTGGCTTTTTAACAAACTCAAATGACCTCTGAACGGTAACCGTTTCTAGTCAATTGCAGGCTTTAAACGTGAATCGCTACGCGCATTGATTTTAACAACTGATTCGAGGATTGGAAAAAACATTGCCACAAGTGGATTGGGTCCAAAGAGGGCTACTTTGAGTAGGCCGATATAGATTTTGAAGAATAGTTACAGAATTTTAAAATTATGAACAAAGTCTTACTATTTTTTGCTCAAGGTAGCATTCAGTATGAAGTCAGCCAGAAGTTCGAAAATCTTTCTATCAGGTATATGGGTGCTAATGGAGTTATTATTGATTCGATTCAAATCATTTCTGACTCAAAGTCATAGCAATATCAGTAAAATATTCTCTACGAATACATATATGTACATAATACATCTCGCAGACCACTTTTTTCCATGAAAAAAATCGCAATTCGAACGATTGATTTATATATTCGGGTTTTGAAAACTGAATAGTTTTGGTCCGATTTGGACAATTTTTGAACATCAGATGACGGTTCTGAGAGCCACTGCTCACGAAAAGTTGAATCCCGAAATATTTATTGGTGCTTGACTTGAATATTGAAAAGTCAAAGAATCAGATGGAATTTAAAACTGGATTAAATGTTTTAGTGCGAATAATATTATATACTAAATGTGGTCCAGTAGGTGCTGCGATATGGATTTTCGTTGGAATGTGAACGGTGAGACTGGCTTCAATAAAGTCCTCTTGCATTACCTTAAGTTTAATATTTTATGTCTCTGTTGTATTTATTTATGGATTTATATCGTTTTAAAAGTTCCGTTTTATAGAGAGTATGCGGACTTATCATCCGATTTCATAAATTTTCACAGTGTCGATGGGGGTACTTAGGAAATTTGTCCTGGTTGGTCCGATTACGCCCATCCACGAAGTCAAGAAACAGTTTTACCATGTTTCACTACTTTCACTTCACCTGGAAACGCTTACCTACCTAGTGAAGTCCTTAGCATGGAGTATTATTTACACAAGCACAATGATTACGTGGAGATCGCCACTTATGAATTGTCACCAAAGTAGTTTTTTCTTTGTTGAGCTTCAGTGAAACTTTCATTCGTTTCTTGACATTGTTAAAATTGTGCTTTAATAAACTTGCTCTGCTGCATTACAATATTTCTCCTGTATAATTTACTAGAGTATGGTGCACATCCATTATTATTACGCTTGTTTATGTTTACTTTTGTACTTTTGCGCTTTGCAACGTGAAACTTTTGCTTGTTAGCGCGCGGGAGAGTTGCTTACTTTCGACTATTCTTGTTTGTTCGCTTTATTGTTGCTTGCGGTACTCAGCGCATCCGTTACAACTACTTTTACTCCATTAACTGTTACCTTTTTTTTGTTGTCACTGCAACTTTTGCCATTATGCCACTGAGTATTTGAGGCATATACAATGAGCATTACACGCGGCAATGGCAAAATGCTCACGATAATGCTAATAAAACATCCAGCGAATGGTGGAAGAATTACAAAGTAACGTCAATGGAAAACAATATTTCAATGCACTCATTGCAAGAGAAAAATGTACAAATATCTGTACATATTTGGCAGAGCATCTTCAGAATACACTACAATTCTATCAATGGTTTTACCTGCCAAGTGAGTGGTGGATGTTATTGGTAAATTAAGCAAGATGTCGACAAATCTTACACAAATAGAACACTAATTACACACAGTTGGTGTTCAAGGTACGAAAACAAGTAACGGAGTTGCTTACTATCGTAGAAATCGACATTTTAACTATTTTTTTGAGTTTTTAAAGTAAACTAAAGCTACAATATCAGCTCATAATCAACAGCGACTGCAACGTCAAGTTTGTACTGCGATAAATCGACTTCGGTTTCGACACACCCGCACATCTTCATATTGGACTTTGCTTTGCTTTACTGTGGCAACGACAATGCTGCTTAGCGACTTCAAATCCCAATGGTCGTATTTACTTGGAGCGACAACTTTTGGCTATCTTTCGGACACTAAATTTATGTTAGCTCTTCGAAAGTGTGCAACTAAGAATGTAATTTTATGGTAGTTTAATAGCTCCTTGGCGATTTTAGTGCAATTCACAGCACACAACTTAATTCACACACACACATGCACATGCTGCATTTATTTATTGCATTGCCTGAGCAACGTAGAATAATCTGGGAGCATCCAGAGTTCAAGTTGCTGTGTGCTTTTGCATTACGCGTATATGTGTATGTGTAGGTATACGGATTTTGATGGAGTCAGCGCATAATGTTTAGCGATGATGAGTGGGATTTCCCGTAGCTGCATTATTTATAAGCATTTACCGTTATGCACCTCAAGGACTATATATCTATATTGCGGCTTTTTAATATGCTTAGCTCTCCAAGCAGATAATGAGTTGCTTGCCAGCGAGTTACAGCACATAAAGCAATATAGAATATAAAGGGTGATTTTTTAAGAGCTTGATAACTTTTTAAAAAAAAAAAACGCATAAAATTTGCAAAATCTCATCGGTTCTTTATTTGAAACGTTAGATTGGTTCATGACATTTACTTTTTGAAGATAATTTCATTTAAATGTTGACCGCGGCTGCGTCTTATGTGGTCCATTCGGAAAGTCCAATTTTGGGCAACTTTTTCGAGCATTTCGGCCGGAATAGCCCGAATTTCTTCGGAAATGTTGTCTTCCAAAGCTGGAATAGTTGCTGGCTTATTTCTGTAGACTTTAGACTTGACGTAGCCCCACAAAAAATAGTCTAAAGGCATTAAATCGCATGATCTTGGTGGCCAACTTACGGGTCCATTTCTTGAGATGAATTGTTGTCCGAAGTTTTCCCTCAAAATGGCCATAGAATCGCGAGCTGTGTGGCATGTAGCGCCATCTTGTTGAAACCACATGTCAACCAAGTTCAGTTCTTCCATTTTTGGCAACAAAAAGTTTGTTAGCATCGAACGATAGCGATCGCCATTCACCGTAACGTTGCGTCCAACAGCATCTTTGAAAAAATACGGTCCAATGATTCCACCAGCGTACAAACCACACCAAACAGTGCATTTTTCGGGATGCATGGGCAGTTCTTGAACGGCTTCTGGTTGCTCTTCACCCCAAATGCGGCAATTTTGCTTATTTACGTAGCCATTCAACCAGAAATGAGCCTCATCGCTGAACAAAATTTGTCGATAAAAAAGCGCGAAACACATTTCGAACCGAACACTGATTTTGGTAATAAAATTCAATGATTTGCAAGCGTTGCTCGTTAGTAAGTCTATTCATGATGAAATGTCAAAGCATACTGAGCATCTTTCTCTTTGACACCATGTCTGAAATCCCACGTGATCTGTCAAATACTAATGCATGAAAATCCTAACCTCAAAAAAATCACCCGTTATTGTATACATAAAGTGGATTTATCACACACTGTGACGAAATCTTTAAACAATATGACTTTGGTCAAAGAAAATATTTCTTACTTCGAACATATAGTCTAGGCTACATGTTAGGATAGGCTCGATTAACGATCCGCTGTTATACTTTTTCTAAAACTTTTTACTAAACATCTTCAGCTGATTGCTATTCTAACAAACCACAGAACCAAATTTACAGCCTGGACAACAACCGGCAGAGTTAATCTCAGCCATATTTACAGTGTGGACAACAACCAGTTTCAACTCGATTTCGTATCAAACTTAATTAAGTATTAATGCAGTAAAATAAGATTTCTATTATATATCGCAAATCAGTCTAATTAGCACTTTAATAGAACAAAGGTCGGTTAATTGATCATTTAACTCCTGTCTGAAAAGTTATGAAAAAGTATCGTCTGTATGTACAAGAAATACTAATTCCTCAGTTTTGAGATATCGATATGAAATTCTGCTCATTAACTTTTCTTTCGAAACAGCTGCTCATTCGTCTCACCCGCCGATATCAGACCACTACATGACATAGTCATAGATCAGTTTCCGAAATAACATTTAATAAACGTAGTGATTCACGCTTATTGTCTTCAATTGACTCAAAGAGGTTTCCCCGGCACAGTCTTCTGAGTTTGCTGAATATCCAAAAGTCACACGGAGCTAACTCATACGAACACGGTGGTTACGGCATCATATCGATGACAAATGTGGCGAAAAACTCACGAAGAATCAATACAGTATGCGATGGTGTATTATCATGCTGCAAAACCCGAGAGATCACGGCCTATAATTACGGTCTCTCTTAATGAATAAGTTCGCGCCTCGGCTCACCTTTTTGTTTCTCAGACAATTGATCTTTAAAATGGTTTTCACTGATCCTTCCGATGTTTCAACGATGTCAGTAATGTCTCTGACTACTAATAGTCGATTTTCAAGCACCAATTCCTTTCCTGACGTGTTGTTCATCAGTTGTTGTTGATGGCCGGCCTGGTAGCAGTTCGTCGTCAACTCGTTCTCGACCCTCTTTGAATAATTCGTACCAATCTTAACTTTGCTCAAATTTTTAACTAAAAGTCTTACTAATTTTTCCCCACAGTGCATAGGATAGAGGCAACCGCAAGGCATTACTGAACGTAGCCGGGTGAAAGTACTTGTGGTTAGTAGTAGATCTACGCAATACATATACGTATTTGTGCTACATCCCGGTCTTATGGAAAGCTCATTATGGTATTCGCACATACTTATGTCTGTATATCAATCAGTTGCCTATCCTCACGCCATTGCCTTTCACTCAATAAATTGTTATTCAGGCTCGTTCATTGTGTCCTTTCAAGCGTTCTTCCTTTACGATAGGCACAACACCCTTCAGGTACAAAGGGTTAACGTCATTTTCGAATTACACTATCAGTAAACACATTTAGATATATGTATATGTGCCATGGGTTGTTCGAGTGTCAACACAATGGCAATCCGTTGAATTTTTCGCACAACTTTATGAGTTAAGTGTGTCGATAAGCAACGCTTTTGAAAGCGCGTGCAGGCATTATTTGCTATATCGAAAATCAACTTCATTGTATAATATTTTAGGGCAGCCTTTGGATGGCGTATATCATAACAAATATTTATAATGCGAAATATGTCCTTGTTTTTTATATATAAGTATATATATTCGGATGCGTCTAAAGAGGTTTTTAGCTTTGCCAGTTATTGACTACGTTGGAATTAGTATGTGGTGTCGAAAAGGCAAGCACTGACACCTGGCTTATCGTGTATATGATAGTTATTCAATAGAACTACACAGACCTTCTCTATACCTAGTAATTCCACTTAGAGGATGCCTGCAGAGTTTGATAGAGGAATAGAAATAAAGGTGTCGAGATATTTCGAGTATACTCTGCAATCTGTTTTAGACCAGGCGGTTTAGATATAGATAGTATCATCCTCCCATACTATACCTCTCCGTCATTCACGTCTAAAGGGTCACCTTACCTGAAATTGTCATTTAAATCTAACTTTAGCTGTATATAGTCTGAGTTGCTTATATTTAGCTGACTAAGGTTGGCTCATCGTTCCATCGAATGCGATATTCGCCGTGGCCAACGCGCAAAGGACCATAAATCTTTCGCAGGACTTTTCTCTCGAAAACTCGCAACGTCGACTCATCGGTTGTTGTCATCGTCCAAGCCTCTGCACCATATAGCAGGACGGGAATTATGAGCGACTTATAGAGTTTGGTTTTTGTTCGATGCGATGACTGTTTGTTTGATGACAGGAGATATTTCATCTTGCCCTCGTTCACTGCCAGACCCATTTGCGTTGCTTCCTTGTTCAGTCTGGAGAAATCAGAACTAACGGCGCGGGTGTTGAGACCGATGATATCAATATCATCGGCATACGCCAACAGCTGTACACTCTTATAAAAGATTGTACCCGCTCGATTCAGTTCTGCAGCTTGAATTATTTTCTCCAGCAGCAGATTGAAAAAGTCGCACGATAGGGAGTCGCCTTGTCTGAAACCTCGTTTGGTATCGAACGACTCGGAGAGGTCCTTCCCGATCCTGACGGAGCTTTTCGTGCTGGTCAGCGTCAGTTTACACAGCCGTATTAGGGGATACCAAATTCAGACATCGCGGCATAAAGCCAGCTCCTTTTCGTGCTGTCGAAAGCAGCTTTGAAATCGACGAATAGGTGGTGAGTGTCGATTCTCCTTTCACGGGTCTTTTCCAAGATTTGGCGCATGGTGAATATCTGGTCGGTTGTTGATTTACCAGGTCTGAAGCCACACTGATAAGGTCCAATCAGTTTGTTGACGGTGGGCTTTAATCTTTCACACAATACGCTCGATAGAACCTTGTACGCGATGTTGAGGAGGCTTATCCCACGGTAGTTGGCGCAGATTGTGGGGTCTCCTTTTTTATGGATTGGGCATAGCACACTTAAATTCCAATCGTTGGGCATGCTTTCATCCGACCATATTTTGCAAAGAAGCTGATGCATGCTCCTTATCAGTTCTTCGCCACCGTGTTTGAATAGCTCGGCTGGCAATCCATCCGCCATAAGTTACAATTGTTAAAATGACGGCAGTATACATCCACTTACGCGTTTTATTCTTTTGATAGGTAGTGTTTTTACCTTACGGGTCCCAAACCTAGCGTACAACCCTGGTTGGGGATGATTCTACTTCTCACCTTAGCTCGCCTAGAAACGGATGTGTTTTAGGTACCTACAGGATACCGATCTAAGACCGAAAGTAAGCTGCTTGCAGCCGTTTCTTTCTTGTTCTATCATTTTTTTCATCTCGGTGGGTCATCTCTGGCATTATGACCTTCAGATATTACAAAACTCTCCTTTTAACATTAAAACGAGAGCAGAAAATACTTAAAAGTCCTGCTTACATTTCAACAACAACATGCAATTAGTACCTATCCTACTAATGAGTTGCTGGTAGCCGGGAAGCTCATTAATCATAAATAATTGTTGTCTCTAAAACCGTCATAAACACTTGCGTACGCCACCGATCTCAACGCATTGCGGTAAGCCACACATTTATGCAGCTGCAACACTAGCACCAAGGCAACACCGTGCAACCTGTCACAATTTGTGTTAAATGTCAGTCCGTAAAGCGTTTATACCCGAACCATTACAATTCCCATACCTACAACGAAAGACACAACACTTATAGCCAAACAGAGATATTCCTGGCGACAGAAATGTGGTGAAGCACCCTCTCCCATCGGCACTCAACGAAACAGATTGGAAATTGCTTTATCGTTGCAAGAATTATTGAACTATGCCGTGCACTTGTGTGCAAATGAAGTGCTCTACGAATTGATCCTCTGTAATGCAGTAGTGGACCAATGACCTTACATCAACTCACTGCCACACGAGCATTGCGATAAGTTTTCATGATCCTTATGTCATCAAAGAAGAGCTGTTCAGTACATAAACAAATATGGAGTACAAATTTCATATCCCCCTTGCGACATCTGGCGATCAGGGTATATAAACTAGGTGACCAGGGTATTTAAACTAGTCAAACAAATTGGAACGTCAATCAAACATTAGCATCAATCACCCGCGTAGTATTACTACGATCGTAGTAATCGTCCAAAACCCACTTAACATTGGCGACCATTTTCGATTTTTGAAAACATAAGACAATATTCCCTTCTTTGTGTTTCTGGTAAAAACGAAAAGTAGTAAGTTTGGAGCACTCAATCAGAGAAATCACAGACTTGAGGTGCTTTTTCTAGTCATATATTTTTGCAGCTTTCTAAGATAAGGCTGCCCCAGAGGCTACAATAGTCACACAAATTTCCATACGCACTTCAAGCGAAATGCTCTACTCGTTTTCGAAATCAAGGCTTCAAGCTAATTTCTTAACTATGTGGGTACTTTGTTCAAGCTTCCGCATTTAAGTGCAAACGCACAGCTTTGTTGCAAAAGTGCATGCACATAAGTGTGGCTCAAAGTATAGGCGCTTGAAGGTGATCATTAATCTCGCCAGTGGCACGTCGGTGTTGGCAACAGCAGCGCTCATTGTAGGACACTACAGCTGTCAGTTTTGCCTCGGTGTGCGTGTGTGCGAGTACGTGTAGAGGGTGCATACTGGTGGCAAGAAGTAATTGTTTGGCCATTATCTTTTGTGCACAATTGACTATCTGCTGCAGTGCACCGCTCCAACGCAAGCACCAAGAAAATCCGCAGTAAATACAAAAATAGCAACAACAATAAAGAACTGCCATCACACCTCCATGGTTTTGACTCTAACTTCTTCATTTACGCTATCTAGCCTTCGCAAGAGCACTGGGCTGCGACTGACAATCGGAAGTGCTGTTAACTAACAAAGACTTCGAGTTCTGATGCTTAAAACTAAAGAAAAGAGAGTTGCATTGTGGTACCAGCAAAACAGAAATGTTCGAACGTTTTCCTGTTATGTGGAAAATATGAAGAGTGGGAAGAGGACGTGAACTTAATGCAGGAGAAGAAGACAAAATATTTCCCTTTTACTGATGCAAGTAAGTATTTGAGATTTTCACAATCGTTAATTGATCGTTTTGTATTCGATTTTTATAAATGTGCGATCATAAGTACAGTAACCTCACACTCAATTTATCCAAGCGCTTGGATGGATGACTTTTCATTAGCTTTTTAAAGACATCATTATACTATATTTTACATTCAGGCATCCATATAGTTAAAGATTCAGAGGTTTGGTCTATAACTAAGTAAGTCGTTCGGCTTCAAATTTTGGCTGACGAAAACTGTAATGTGGTGGAGAAATTGTCTAGATGTTTTCACGTCTTCTTTCTCTCAACAACCTCCAAAATATTTAGCCTCACAGCCTGAATTCCAATTGGATAGTGCCCATTTAGAGCACATATCATTGCGGACATGTGAACCTTGCTAAGAGCTAGTAGTTCCATGAATCTTTTGCATTTCACTCTGGATCAGAAGGCTTTCGCAATCCCGCAAGATCCGTTTCCTGACCAACGCAAGCAACGAGCAACTGCTCACTCCCATCCTAACAGGAAATGGGTAAGGATGCTCTTTGTAGTGATCTCATCAGCTTTACAGTTTCTTAAGATCCCGCTATGACTAGGCACCCAGGCAAGTTTAATATAGAAGTAGCTTGATGCAAACTCTAGTGAGGTCACACGCTCCTTGGCCTACTTTTAGCTCATTGTCTGCGAGCTCAAGGCCAGTATAGCAGCTATGCTATCGAAATGGATGCATACTTCGTAAAAGCAGCCGCAATTCGTTGAATTATGTATATCTGCTGTTACCGGAAATGCTGTAATTTCTGCTTGACTGCTTGGTCTGACAATCTGAAACTAAAGCTCCTCACAGAAAACATTGATCCAGTTTCTCTTTTGAGCTTCGATCCATTTATAGAAAGAGCTCACTCCACCCCGCTCACTAATACCTCGAATGGACCCAACGCAGCGCAGTGGTCCAAGTAATCAGGATTATAATCGAATTGTGAGAGAATTTAGGAATCTTCAACTCTGGAACCTTTAATTTGCCCGTCTTTTAATGTGTCTGGCTTTACAGATTATTTTTCTCCAATGATTTTTTTCTCTCAGTATGCCAATTTTTTTGTATTACGCGATTAGCACTGTTGCCAACACAAGAAGAGTTCACAAAACCTTTGGGAGTCTCTCAACCAACCATTTCAAAACGTTTGAAAAAAAAAGCCGGAACGATTTGCTTGACATATGAATTAAAGACAAGAGAAAATAAGACTTTGTCTATTGTTATGAGCTTCTAAAACCGAGCGAAACATTGACAGTGAAGGCTACTGATAACTTGTCGTCAAATTAAAGCTAGCGATTAACGAAAAATGACCGGAATTTGAGGCTAGACACGAGTCAATAATTTTACATCATGACAACGCTGAGCCACACGTTAAAAGCATGGTTATAAACCACTTGGATGCGGCTGAGAAGTTTTGCCTCATTCGCCTATTAGCCGAGAGCTCGCCCTTCCTGACTATCTTTCCTTGGGGTCGATGTAGAACGCTCTCACTGTATTACGGTTAATATCGGAATCTATATTTACACTAGAGCTATCAAGAATTTACTATACATATTCCTTTTTGGCCGTCAAGCCGGCGCAGTTCTTGTTATGAAGATGTGAGAATATAAAAAAGTCAGTTCTAAAAACTCGTTTCAAATAATATAACCTTTTCAATTTTGCACAGTCTTACCACATCAAGTCTTTCTACAGCGAATTAGTTTTAAACTTAATCTAAGTAAATTACTAATTAGTTATTGGGGTAAATAATTGTGTTTCGTCCACTTCTTTCTAGTTTGTCTTCGCAAGCCGTGCAGTGCTCAACGCCTTATCCCCTTCGTTAATGCCGAAATTACCGCTAATTGCAACAATAAGAAAATATTTTTCTTAATTTCGTATAATTCCTACAAGAATTAGACGTTTTATTCAGTTGTGTTGGGGGAAACTAGCCGCTGCATTGTTGGTTTGCTTTATTGGATTTCTTTTACAACAACTTAATTTCCGTATAAATGAGTTCCCTTCACAAGCAAATAAATAAACAAAAGCGAGTACGCAAGCATCCAACTTGTTTCTTCAATTTCCTGCATTCAGTTGTTTTTGTTTTTTTTTTGCGAAAATTCTTTAATTTTTCCAACAGCGCTTGCTATTTTTCCACCGGCCAAGTTCGTGAATTGCGTATAATGCGCCGAATACGGGCGCAAGGACAGCGTGCTGCAACAACAAAATACCACAGCCGCGCATACAAGTATAAGGAAGGAGCGGTGTGTGCGGGGAGACCGCTTACAACGCTGCGGATGCATTTATCTTCTTGCAAACTGCAGCAATTTAGTTGTTACTTTGTCCACGGCTGTTTTTGTTGCTTTCCTGCTCCAACAGCCCCAAATGCCACAGCGCTGTTGTTCTTTGTTCAGCAGTGCACGGTTGGTTTTTGTTTGCTATTTGCTGTCACGTCCGCATTGGCGTCGTGGAAAAAAGTGACAATTAATTAGCGTTGATTTGCATTCAAGCTAAGGCGTTCGTGGCACAGCGCGCCGTTTTCTGTCCTCTGCAGGAAATTACGAGAAAATGCGGAACTCTGAGCTTTTTGCACCTGTAATGTTCTGCTCCGCAATGAAGCCGGTGGTGTGCGTATAATGCAAGAAATTTCGCACGGACAGCAGTGGACATGGAAATTAGTTTAAGCAAATTTGCTTTATTTTCTCCGCTGCATTTGATTAGATTATTTTCGTTAAATAATTGCAGATTTTTTTGCTGTTTTAAGAACTTAAAACTGCCCAGGCTTTTACATGAATAAATGAGCGAATTTAAGCATTTTAACAAAAGGTCCACCTCATTAGATCTATGTAAGTATACGTGCAAACGACACATTTTTACATATGTACATATATTTATAAGTATGAGGATCGCTCTTGTACTATTAAAAGCAAGATTTCAGGAGTAAAGATTATTTTAGTTGCCCTAAACATTTTTCATGCCTTAAAGGTGGTCAATTCAGTCTTATTTTAATTCGGAAAGTAAAAGCAGAATTATTTAGAGTATTGATCATAGCTTTTCATACATTTTGACCACCCTTCTGGCAATTTGTGGTTATCATGTTAAAAGAAGTGTTTGCGTTTTGAAGCAAACCAATCAGACCCGACTTCTGAATAGGAATCGAAATGCTGGTCAGCCAATGCGTGCCCCATCGATAGAAACTAATGGTAGTGGGAAGGGTCCCAAGTCTCGTGAATACGACGAGTGGGTTAGCAGCTCCCAGCCAAGTACTTTGATTATATCCTGAACCGATTTTGTTTTGTGTGCAGGAGCATTGCTGTGTAACAAAGTTGACAGCCTATACTGGTCGTTTTTCGATCAATCCATGATTCAAATTGGTTATTTATTGTCTGTAGAGATTAGTGTTAGCAGTTTCACTAGATTTCATAAGCTTATTATATATCAAACCCTTCTGATCCCACCAACAGTCGATGTTGATGGTTGTCCCGGATTAACGAATGATAAATCTCCAATGGTTCGCTCGCTTTCGTTCCGGAATTTTCGATGTGAAATTTGCACCTCGCTATGGTCGGCTTTTCGTTGAAGAAGGCGATGAAATTATGGAGAAGAGTGACCAGGACCGTCAGCCACGATATCGCTAAGGAACTTAACACTCATCGTCAAACGGTTTTAAACCATTTAGAAATGGCTGGCTGCAACAAGAAACTCGATGTTTGGGTACCACATGAATTGTCTGTGAAAAATTTAATGCATCGAATTAACATCTGCGATTCTTTGCTCAAACAAAATGAAATCGAACAATTTCTGAAGCGAATGGTAACAGGAGGCGAAAAGTGGATCAAATACGACAATAATGTGCGAAAAAGATCATCGTCCAAGGGTGGTGAAGGTCAAAAAATGAGCCAGGATTGACGCATCGAAAGGTTATGCAGAGTGTTTGGTGGCGTTGGAAAGGAATCATACACTTTGAGTTGCTCCAACCTGGCCGAACAATTATACATACATTTACATATACATTTTACTGTCAACAACTGATGAGATTAAAACAAGCAATCGGAAAAAAATAGCCAGAACTGATCAACAGAAAGGGCTTCGTCTTTCATCAGGACAACGCTAGACCACATGCATCTTTGATGACTCCACAAAAACTGGGAGAGCGTGGCTTGGAAGTTTTGATGCTTCCATCACATAGCCCTGACTTTGCACCATCGAACTACCATTTGTTTCGGTCAATACAGGTCCCTGAATGGAGTTAAGTTGGCTTCAAGAGAAGCCTGTGAAAATTACTTGTCGCAGTTTTTCGCCGAGAAACCAGAAAAGTTTTACACTGTTGAAATAACAAATTGGAAAAATGACAAAAAGTGGTCGACCAAAATATGGTACCTATTTGGTTCATTAAAGTTCATAATAAATATAAAAAATAAGTTGAAGTTTGATAAGAAATACGAAAAGACTTTTTTAGCATTTAGCCGCTATACAAACCGCAGGATAAAAATCAATATCTGTTTTTGTGAAAGATATTCTTGAAACTGAAGTTAACGTTTTTTTTTGTTTTTTATTAAATTAGTTTTATAGCATCTCAGCATCAACTGTGATCAACTCTGGTTCGCTTGCTACACCTTTCTTTAAGCGCTACAAATATTCTCTTCTATGCAAGCAATCCTATTACGCTTTCGTGTCAATTTTGTTTTCCTTTCCTGTTTTCATTTGTAATATTTACTTCCACTCTGCTCACATCTTTTACCTTTGCAAATATATATTTGTGTTATTGCACTCAACAATGTGTGAAATTCTTACGAAATGCAAACGTTTAGCACTGATTGTGCCTTCCTGCCCTCACCCACCAACACAGAAAACTGTAAGACCACCCATCGAGTCCGACGGACAAATTGCATGCTGCTTTTTCCACACACATAAGCGATACGCCAAGCAGGGCAAACAATCACACAGCTTGCCAGCAACTCAGCAACAATTGTGGCGCCTTTTGTTCGAGCGAAAACTTTTCTAAACTTCAACTCATATCTCATGTGAAAGTCTGTGCCATTTGCCTTGCCCCCAAGTAAGGTAAGTTAGCAAAAAACAGGTTGCTGACAGTGCCTCACGCACACGCAAACATTTTCAGTTTTATATGCCACCTACATACATACATATGTATGTAACACACGTGCTTGTGGGCACGACGTTCATGTGCAGCGCTTTCAACATGCCACAACAAAAGGTGAAATCGTTGGAAAAGTGGAAAAAGTGCACTGCTACCTGTGGATGATGATGCGGACACGAGAGGCGAAAGCGACGCCGCCATATGCATTTCAACAATATGTAATAAAAATGCACAAAGCGCATATGTGTGGATGTATGCACGGCTGTGTGGGGCCGAACAGAAAAACACCGCCCAGCACTCGACCTAACGGCGTTGTAAAGTGCCCACTAAATATTTTCCATGCAATTACGCCCGCGCACAATGCGCCTTCAGCAGGCGGCGCGCCACTCATAAAAAGTTACACACACACACGCGCGCCTTCATGCATTTGTGTGTGTATGGAACTGGTCAAATGTACAATTACACATGTATTATTTGAGTTCTAGTGCCCGTGTACATTTGTAATTTCAATTGAAATTTCAATAACAGCAATTGACTGTGGCCTTTTATTATTGTAATTCAAACATTTTGCGCTACGCCGTAGCTGTTGTGTCTGTCGGCTGCGGCAAATTACTAGTTTAGACATGAGCGCACATTCATGCACACGAATTTCGATTTAGGTTTCTAGTTTTTCCGCGACAGCAGTTAGTAATTTCACGGGAAGCGCATGCCGACTCAGCGATTCTCGCATTGCGACACACCCAGCTCCCGCTCAGTGGCAACATAATCACAAATGAGGGGCGCGCGGTAGGCTAGCCCAAAGCGCGAGCGAATCCAAAATGAAATGGCATGTAAAAGTTTTCGGTGTTTCGTATTTTACAGCGGAGTATTGTTGGTCACAGCAGGTGTTGTCATTCCCATGCAAGCCCGTGCGGTCTTCGTGTTCCCTACGCTGTAAAATTGTCCAATAACAACAGTGATGTGTAGATTATGTATATGCAAGCCTTTACATGGCTGCAACAATTTTGTGCTGTGGAAACGGAGTGTTGGCTTGAAATTATCGTCACTGCTGACTTGTTTACATAGTGTTTATGGCAGCCTTCCTGGGTAGGCATGCGTTAGGCGTGTAGAATGCAAAAATTATGCTCTACTACCTAAATAAGTAAAATAATTATCTAAATTGACTATTGATTCATTGAGCTCAAATTTTATGCATAAACGACAATAGAAAATTAATTCCGCAATCCAAATAATAGTATTTAAACGATTAAGTAGTATTAATGAAATCTCCTCAAAGTAATTATAATAATGCGAGTTTCAGTTAATAAGATCGCCTATTCAGGTATTGTTTGCCAATTAATTAAATCTGAAACAAGGGCGTCGTCGGACAATACTGTAAAATGCACTCCCGGCTGTTGTTTCCTCAATGATAACACAAAGGACAGCAACATATTGATATTGTTTAAAACCCCAACAACAATATGAAACACAGGAACAGGCTGAGTAAATATATAACCTTTCCTTGAGTCAAGAATAGTAAAGAAAACAAGAAAACCAGTTAACTTCGGTTGCACGAAAGCTAGAATTCCCTTCACAAATACAAACAAATTTTTATCGGTGGCAGCTATATGCTATAGTATCTCGATCTGAACAATAGCTTCGAAGACTGCAGGGTTAGCTTGGACATAAATATGTAAATTGCCCTCTTTATTTCCGGATTTGGCAACACTAGTGTTGCAACCCGCAACTCACAGTTTGACATTTTTGATGGTACACATACTAAGCACGTTTTGACATACGAGCGCTATTTGTGTTGCTTACAGTAACTTAAAATATTCATTTTGATCAAAATTGTAATTAAACCGCGGACATTTTCGAGCGACTTCTTTTCACAACTTTCGATGTGGATTAACTATTAAGAGTTATGAACTTAATTCATGTTTGACAATGCAATCAATCAAGGTCGTAGATCACTCCATGCTGAATTTCATGAAGTACGTCCAAAATAAGTTGTTGTTCCGGAAATTGACATTGCTAAAACGTCAAGTGACCTATTGCGTGATTGACAAAACGATGGGCATTAGTGAGACTAGCATATATTTAAGATTGCATGAAAATTTCAATCATTCAAGAAACGCCTCGTGACAATTGCTCGAAAGAAATTTTTAAAAATACGATAACGGTGACTCAAAATACGCCCTTGACAACACGATAGCTGATAAATCGTGGATTCACGCGTATGAGCCCAAAAGTTGACAGCAGGCGACTGTAAGGATGTTTCAAGATGCCCGGAATTCAACAAAAGTTGTTCAAGCATGAAATCCTTTCAAGCAAACAGTTGCCTGTATAGTAAAAACTGAACTGGTCGCAACCCTACCACTAAAACAACGCAGACTAGTAAACTTGGAGTGATACACAAACATATTTGTGCTAATCGTCCTTCAATAAGTCAGAAAAACTACCCGCGGAATAAGGATTACTGTTCAACACAACAATGCAAGCTCTCACACATTAAGTGGAACTCCTGCATTTCTGAGTACTCAAAACATCGATTTGATAACTCATCCATCGTATACTCCTGTCTTGGTACCGAATGATTTCTTTCTAGCTAGTAATTCCCATAAGTAAAAAGTAAACTAGAAGTCAAGGTTTCTCGACACTTGAACAGGCGGTTGATGCATTCACAAGGCATGTTTTGGAGATACTTCAAACAGAGTGGCAAATGCGCTTCGACAATTGGTTCAAAGGCATGGAAAATAGTATAAATCTTATTGGAGAATATTTTGAGACACAATAAAGTGAATTTCGATTCTTAAAATGTGTGCTTGTTCTCGAATACCGAAAAATAAAAGGCAGCGTACGTAGACAATAAAATTTAGTGAAAATATCGCACGAATGAAAAAAATTTTCCATACAAGCACTTCATTCCGATCACTCAGTTTGTATGGCAGATATATGCTGTAATATTCCGACATACGATCCGAGAAATTAAGAGTTTTTTGGTGAAAAAAGAATGGGTTGAAAATTTCAGATCAATCGACAAGCAGTCGAATCGACTAAGCTCGTCATGCTGATCATCTGAATATATACCTTTTACTGTCCCTGAATTTTTCTTTTGGATGTCGCAAACTTTATGGCAAACAAATTATATGTATACCCTGTTCAGTATATAAAAGAATATGCTCCTGTACCGGCTGTTGACTTCGAGATTTATTCCTCTTTTTGCGCTGTACCTCTCCTTTGGCAGCCAGTGTATTCTGTTATAGGATTCCGATTAGTATTAATCTTTGACGTTATCCCTGCAGTCGTTGCGTGGTCATATTTTGTTGTTGTAATTGTGTGAATTCATATTTGTCTTACGAATCGTCCGGTCATCCAAATTGTTTTTGACCGTTTTTTTTAACGTGAGCCCGAGGATTGTTATGATGAAAAATTATTGTGTCGTCTTTAGTCACACATTATGAATGTTTTTCGGAAGTAGCTTTCCAATCCTGATTCGGAATATTCGCACAATGAAATTTTAATCAATCAAATTATGCCATCTCTTGGCAAACCGCACAAATATACATAGTTATAGACCCAATATATGTATGCATCGACCCATTTTGTTCCTTAATTAAAATTCTGTCATTAAATAAATTACATTTTATTTTAGCACTAGTTGGAATCTCTGAACTCGAGCGTAATTATGAATTTGGGTTAGCTTAGAGAATAGTTGCAGCATATTATCTCTTCTCTGTGTTTCCTGGCTGTTCCACATGATTACACTCTTCAGGCTAATAACTTACCGCCACTACTTTAAATTTTAAATGTAATTATGAATATATTTTTTGTTTCTGTAATTTCAACAACATTACAACCCTTCCAACAAGTGATTTATCACTTTCAGAAATCTACTCAGCGCATGCTTTAACATTTATGGAGCTAATACAAGGTGACGGCAAGCAGTGTGTGCCACAAATACTGAATAGTTAGCATGAAAAACATAAAATATTTTATATTGAAGTCGCATGAATTCACAAGGTCACGGATGCGAGATCAGGGCCGCTGGTGAGTACGACAAGATGAGCAAGGTAAATTAAATGCCAACCCTTTTTAATGAATTTTAACTAATTAGTTATGTACATACAGCATACCCAAGAGGGTTGTGGAGCGGTCCCACAAAGAGTGGCAACAAAAGAAGCTGACTGAGTCAAATTTTATTGCTCGTGGCGCCGCAGAAATTATATATCAAAATCTGTAACTAGCATGAAGTATGCAAAAAGTTGGTACATTACAAATATACAAGTACGGTAGTCAAAACCAGCGACGGTGTCAGTTACACTGTACAGGTGAGCTGGTGAAACAATGCAGCGTGATGAAACAAAAAGCTCAACAAATTTTTGGCAGAAGTGAAAGCCATCGTGATAAGCTATAAAACGACGAATGAAAATGAAAAGCATTTCAAAATCTGCTTTTTGTTGCTTTCTAAGCTGTGCTATTCAGAAATACCACCCACCGAACTACAACTTTGTTTATGGCTATAGAGCGTAAGACTAGCACTAGAAAGCAACACGCATGTGCAAATAAATAGAATACAGGGTAAACTATAAGAAAATTATTATGCAGAATGACAATGACTTCAACACAAAAATCGCTAGAAAAGTTGCCATTGAGCGTGCAATAAGTAAGGGATTTGCTAAGGCTTTGTTATTGCCTTACAGTGCCAACAAGAAGTGTGACTTTTTCAAGTGTTTTCATCCGTTTTGAGCGCAATTTTTTCATAAGTACTGTACGTCCCTATATTTTTCTGTGTTTAACAGCACGTTTTGTTTACGCAGACATTCATATATATAGTATTTCCACAAAATTCGCTTCTCACAAATTGCTGAAGCGCCTTTCCACGGACCTCCCCATGCCTTAACGTCAATACAGTTTAAAGTGCTAATCTTGATTAATCATTTCGACAGCTGGGTTGTGATTTTAATAAACTTTCGCCAGTTAATTTATGGTTATCGCCTAATGCTCGCAAACAAAATGCTGCAACATGAAAGGCAAAATTTCTTGCCTTCATGCAGAAAAATTTCTTTTACTTCCTTTTTGCTGAAGAATGAAATTTTAGAGCGGGTTTAACAACGAGTAAGTCTTTTCACGAATTTTTAGTCGAAATATGCTTGAATCTTTGGTTTTGATATTCATACAGCTTTAAGCTTAATTATGTACATTTTACGGTTTTCGGTGATTAATATTTTCTTTAAAGCAAGCGAATGTCGGATAAATAATATTCATTTATTATTCTCACCTTACTTGCATTTAGAGATAATTGGCTAAAAAATGTGTATGCTGTTTGACTCCAAAGGCAATTTGATACTGTTATGAATAGCAATTTACGTGAAAAAGTATGCTTTTCATTACCGTGATGCTGACGCTGGTTTAATGTGCCGTTTTTCTGTCCACTCAAAGTGTGAATTATTTTCGCTTCAAGTTTAAATGTTTTATGTTAACATCAATTAACGTCATCAAGTAGTTTTTTTACACCTTAAACAGGCTCATATATAAATATGGATACTTAATTTGTGTTATTATAGACATATATGCTTGCATTTGTTGTAAATTGTAATACATGTAAATAGTTTCTCTCTTCCAAAAGCCATATAATACAGAATGTTAAAATTCAACATAAAAGTGCTGTTATAAAAGAGAGGATTATTTTACATTAGACTGTATTTCCACCATAAATTTTTTGATAACACTAATCGTGGAGATACACAGAACTGTTTCGTGTTAACTTCAACATAGCTTCGCAACAGCTAGTGCTCAACTCTCTCATTGCCGCAAACGGCGAACTCTTAGTTACGACTTACGACCGAAAATCCATTAGCAAAATAATGGCATTGCATGCTGCGTCCACAACTCAATCGGCATACTCGTAGTAGCCCACCAGAATCGATAATTGGAGCATCAATGCGAAACCGAAATCGCACCACGTTTACTCTAGTGGATAATGCGTATCCTCAGAGGCGCCATACAGTGCGCACCGAAGACGATATTACTGCTGAAAAGCAAAGTATCGAAAAAAACCCGAATAAGTCCATTTGATATCGAACGCAGCACTTGGAGCTGTGCTCGATCACTTTATGATAGATTTTGAAGACGGATCCCAATTTTCAGACTTGAAAGATCCAACTCGTGCAAAAAAATAAAACCGAACGATCATCAAGCGCGTTGTACGTTCGTTGAATGAGCCCAAAACTAGATGGACACCGATCCTGATTTCATAAGAAAATTTTGCTCAACGATGAAGCTCACTTTTTATTGGAATGAGAGTGAAGTAGTTCTCTAAACGCGAGTAGTCTTTGTGTGTGGCTTTCAGGTATTTTGCCTTGCCCTCGTTCACCACAAGACCAAGTTTCTCGCTTCTTTTTCGACTAGAAAAGCCTGCAATGATGGCTCTTTTAGATAGTTACACTGCGGTTCAGACACTCGTAACACTTCTCCCAGAATTATATTGAAAAAAAAACGCAGGCGAAGAAATCCCACTGTTTAAAACCTAGTCTATTATCGAAAGGCTCGGAGAGGTCCTTCCTGATTAAGAAGCAGCTGACGTATTCTGCATAACCGCTCATATATTTTTTTATTATTATATCCGTTTTATTTCCTCTTGAAAACCACATACCTAAATCAAACACCCTTTAAATTACCTTGATCCGCTGATTGCAAATTCAAACGAAACACGAGCTGCAGACCAACCGCGACTAGTAAAGTAGTGGCTAAGAGATACAATGCGCATTCGAGTGCCATTTACCTTCTCTTTTCCTCATTCACCGCAACAAAACCGCACAACAAAGGTCGCTGTGACCCTGACGAATAAATGCACTTGATGCCTTCATTCCCTTGCCGCAATGCTATTTATAGCCACTAACCGCGAGTGCAACAATTGAGTCAATAAATATTTATTTGTTCTTCAGGACGTGTTATTGGCAATGACATTGGCGAAATTGCATTTCACCTTCGTTTATACGTTGCGGTTTCACGCAATTATCATACCATACTGGATTTGAAAATTGTTAATAATAAGGCAATCAATATTTACCACATGTCTGTGATAAAATTATAATTAATAATTTCCAATAATATTATTAATTTTCTTTGGAATTTCCTTCTAATTTTACCATAAAATGCAGCTGCATTCTTTGATAATGTCAAACTCAGGTCACTTTATCACATTTCACTAATTCGTTATAATTAATTATCTTTGCAATTCAAATGTCGATTGACATAATTCGAATACTTTCTACTCATTGGTTTAAGTAAATCCATAATATTTCCGTAACACATTTTTCCAAAGTTATAGCAACAGTCGTTCCCTCTTCTTTTCGCAAAGTGGCGTCAATTCATGATACCAAGTGCCGCTAGGTCTTTATCTGCCTGTTCTCTCCATCGGAGTCTTCCTCTCCCTCTGCTTCCACCGGCGGCTGCTGAATAGAAAACCGAGAAAGCTGGAGAGTTCGCGTCCATCCGGACAACAGACAACATGACCTAGCCAACGCAGTCACTGTACACTCTTATTGAAGATTTTATCTTCTCTATTTAGCTCTATAGCTTATATTAATTTCTCCAGCAATAGATTAAAGAAGTCACACATAGGGAGTATCCTTGTCTGATACCTCGTTTGGTATCGAGCGGCTCGGTGAGGTCTCTCCCGATCCTGACTGCTTTCCCTATGTTGCACAATGTTAGCTTACTCAGTCGCCGCATCTTTTCGTAAAAATTTCAAGCACTACCTCTGTCGACCAGCTTCTCAAACTCTTCAAACTCACGCCTCTCTTTCCTCTTTCTTTTTTTTCAACATTTCGAGGTGGGATGTCCGCAATCGCTGTCGCTGTCAGCGTAGCTTCTCGATGTTGTACCTTCCTTGAGTTTGTTGGCCGACATGCTTTTCTGTTCAGAGGCGGGCGGATATCCTCAATACAAGAAAATATTGGTCCGAGTCGATGTTAAGTTCTCGGAGCGTACGCACTTTAAGAACACTTGATATGTACATGTCGATAAATTTTCTTTTCTCAAACCATTTGGTTTCGCCATGGAGGCTGAATTTTCCAACTGTTGTACCGAAGTTGTCCTCTTTGCTCACTCTGGCGTAAAACCGTCAATAACAGTTTTTATATCGTGACGGGAGCAGTTGTCATAACAGCAAAAATGATATCTTTGGTCGTATCGCCTTTCTTTTCTCACACCTCTATTCCCACACCAAATTTTCGTTCCTTCATGTAGCCGCCGTAAGAAAATGTCACAAGATCCTACTCATCTTTGTTCCTGTCCGATCCATCGCATCTTCTTGAACGGCGCTGATGTCATCCTTTACTTTTGTGAGAATCCCAACCACCTAAGTAACGGCACCTTCCCAATTTTGGGGACCAGACATTCCAAGTGCATGCCCTTAAATCATAGTCCTTATTACGTTTGCTGTGGGCTGTTTTTTCTTTCTCATTGGGAGTGGTTTCTACGTGGCGAATCCCAAACCCAGCACATCTTCGCGTTAGCCGGGTAGTATAAAGTTTTATACACATTTATATAGTATGCCGGTTATTTCAAGACCGACGCCCATTCGCAGTCGCACCTCAGGTGAACAGACGCTGCAATTAGACTACAGCGAACCCTTAAGCCGGATATGTCGGAGTGGCTCCGCTGAAACTTCCTCTCTTTTAGCCGTGACCCAAGGCTCTCCGCGGGTTGGCTACCGCATTACAAGGTACATAAGGGTTACTCACGTTTCCAGGGTATAGCCCTGCGACTAGAATTGCTTACCCAAGAGCATTTTTATACGCCATTGCACCCCTTGTGCAAACTAGTACATTTGTAAATAGCTAACTAGCCTTTAATATTTACAAGAATAACGCAGAGTAGTAAATTTTGAGTAGAACGTAACCATTTGTTTGGCAGTTATCTCTCAAGAAGTTACGAAACCAACCGCCGAAAATGGATCACTCTTCACTGAGAGCTCTCACACATTGATTGAAACATCTGTATTTTTGAGTACTCAAAACATCGATTTGATGAGTCATCCACCGCATAGTCCCGACTTGGTACCGAATAATTTCCTTCTTGTAACTCCCGTATGAACCAAAAAGTCCATGTTTATCGACACCTGATGAGACAGTTGATGCCTCCACAAAGCATATATTGGAGATACCTCAACCAGAGTGGCAAAAGTGAAACGACGGTTGGTTGAAACGCATACGAAAGTGTGTATTCCTAAAATGTAAAATGCAACCCTCGTACATCTACACAGTCGCGGAACTCATTATCAATGTATATGTAGGTGCCTGTGCCCATGCGACCTCAACGCTTCACACCTCATTCGCTCGCTTTCGCTGTCATAAAATTTCATCCAACTTTTTGGTGATGACCGCAAATTGCAACAATCGATTTTCGATTTTATCGTTGCGGTTTCACTGCCATGCGGCGGCAGTGGGGTCGCGGCATGGCCATTTTGCATTTTAAGTTGCTGAAAGTTGCACGAACGGCGGAAACCGTTATGCTGCGTAATTGAGCTGGTGGCGCTTACAGTCAGACCCACCCGGAGCCAACACGGACATGCAAACAGACATGCATCCAAATGACGACATACATACACACTTACATTAACCTTCTCTCCCTCTCTCTTCCGCACACACACGCGCGCATCATGTGTGAATTTCATACTTTTGCCGTAGTTTCCTGTGCGAATGGTTCGGCTTGCCGTTTACACGAAGTGCTGCGGTTTGTTGTGCTGTAGTGGCATTGAGACACCGTGGGCTGTGGTCGCTATCGTTGTTGCTGCCGCACTGTTGTTACTAACTTGTCGGTTGCCCATTCTCTTTCGCTGCTTGAATGGCTCTCAACGCATTGTTTATATTTTCACCGCAAAATTGTTGCATTGCCGCGAATAAAATTTGCAATTTATGATAAAATCTGCAACTCGCGGCGTCGATGGTGCAAAGGAAGCACACGCAGCAGTAGTCATATGATAACGGTGCAGGTAAAAGTTGCGTATAATTGGCACGCACACAATTATTTATTTTTCCGTTCCCGCTCTCTGTTTGAACACCCAAACCCCCCGGGGTGAAAATTAACCAGCACCAAATTGGAATACTTCAAATTGCTGCGTTGCAACGGTCAGTGTCCGGTCGCTTTCACCCGTCGAGTTTCCACTCTCATGGGCACCAGCACGTTCCACCGGATAACATTTATTTTAATTTACATACACATATCTACATATAATGTAAGCATACATGAAGTGCTATGTATATATTTAAATGTATGCAACTCTGGGGTGTCTGATATCCTGCTATGGCGCACCCTTGATAGTAACCGTAAACGGCGAGGATATGTGATAATCTACGTGTAATTTTTGTACTGTTTGAAAATTTAATCATTCGCTTTCGGATTTTCAACAAATACGCCGTTGCTGACTCGGTATCTGCTGTGCTGGGAACAATATTTTTAGAGTCGGCTCTTTTGTACAAACGCCATATCGGAGACAGTTGTTCTTGAAATTAGATGTGTGCTTATATCGTGTATAAATTTTAAACAAAGCAGCAGGGTAAATCCTTACCTTGGTGCAGCGGGATTTGACGGAACCTCTCTCTTTTACACGGGAAATTTCGAATCGCCTGGAAACCACATGTAATACATTTTGGATATAAGTGCTACTTTGCAAGTTAAATAATCAGAGTCATTCTAGTTTATTTGGAATACTGGTAGGTTCTACAAAAGGTCTAAAACATTCGAAAAAATATTAGTTCCTTCGGTCACGCCAGTTCTGACTCAGTATTGACAGTCATCCAATTGGAGGGTATGGTCTTCGGTGCAGGATGCAAAACTTCTCTTGAAAGCTCGTGATCTGTGAAAACTCAGAAATCAAAACAGATAGATTGTAAGCTTTTCAATAAAGTCTACAAAAGCGTTTAGAGTGGCGGTAATAAAGAAGGACAAAGAGTTTCATGAAGATCCTTCTGCAAAGACGAAGAAGGGCGTCACGAATCCTAAAGGTTTAGGCGCTTTCACGTCAACACACTATTTCTATGAGTTATCTTAAAAGTGTGGACGGTGACTAGACTTCGAGCAGCAAAGAAGTGGCCCGCGGGCTTCAAAATGGCGATATAGCTTTCTTGGATCTTCTAGAGGAGCATGATCTCGGTGTATTATCATCTTCTGGTTTTGGTTGAAGACACTGAAGTGGCTTACGGACCTGAACATCAGAGACAGGATACCGAAAAATTTGATATTGACACTGCCACAGCTGGAGCGATCCCTCATACACAAGGAATATGCGGTGGGAACATCATTGAGGGAGTATTCAACAGTTTTGAGGTTGAAATGAATCTCAACCAAACCAATAAAACTGAACTGGCTTTATTTACCAGGAGGATTGTAATCACAGATGCAACATTTTCCTCGTTAAGAGACTCTCGACTCCACACTCGAAAAGTTGAAGTACTGGGACCGCATCTTTGCTATAATTGTCATTGGCTTAATACTATTGTTGTAGAAAGGCTATTGGAAAGCGGTGAGGTCTCTCCAGCTTTAAGAAACGGTAATTCTATTCTATGGTGTATTTGTCTGGTGGAGGATACTCGGTAAAGTCACGCACTCATTGTCAGCAGTAGGTCACTACGAACAACGCCAAATATGGCACTTAATGTCATTCTACATATAGCAGCCGTGCAACCTACTCCTCGCGGCATGTTCTCCACGCACATACTGCCAAGAGATATGTGAGTGGGACGGAGTCGCTGGAAAAGAGGTGCTCTGGATTTATGTCTTCTGGCGGCAGCTCTGAATAAACTATTGTTTCAGACTTCCAGACCACTTTGGTGCCTTTCAAGTAGAAGTAGCAGCCATCAAAGCAGCAGCAGATGTACTTCTGAAAAATACAACTTCTTTTAAAGAGATATGCATCCACTCCGATAATGGAGTTAACATACAGCAAATAAAAGTAAAATGAAAGCTAGTCAAGGAGTTCATATCCTCACCAGCAGCTGCTACTTCCATATTAAACTTATCTGCATGCCTGGTATTGTAAGGAATTAGAAGGATACAAGAGAAGGCATCCTTACACAAATTCCATCAAGATGGCAACAAGCAGAGGTTCCCCCAACTGCAAGTGTAGGATCTATGGGCTTCGCCCGAGCTCAACAAGAATTCGTTATCAACCAGCACTTGTAATGTTGCGAAAGTCTTCTGGCTCAGAGCGGAACTACTAAAAAACCCATTGAACCGTCAGCTCTTAGTTAATCTCAGACCTCCGCAATGATAGACGTCCTAACTAGACAAGGTTTTTGATCTAAACCTAAGAGTTCTGGGCTTCACAGCGGACAAGCGCTTTTAACAGTATAAAAGGGATGATGGTCTAACGAGTAATCAGCATATTCCCATAATCTAATCTAACCTAACCTAACTTATTATCCCAAACTTCATAGATCCATTATCCTGCATTGATTAAATCAATTAGATTAATGCTTCTGCAGTCGCTAATCCAATGACAAATAAGGATAAAAAAAATCATGCGCTCTCGTTGGCCGCAAAGTAAACAATGAAATAAAGCGATGCGATTGCTGATGACAAACTCTTCGCTAAATTGCAATTTAAGCCGAAGCAGAAAAAGCGATGAAATGGAGAAGCAATGGAAAGCGACCGCTTGATTGTCAAAGCAACAGAAAAGCCAACACAAAACAACCAACGAAAAGATAGCAGGTTTATCCAAGCACACTGACATACGGGAGCAAATGCACACATCCGAACAGGACAGAAAGCCAGACATGCGATAAAGTCAAAGCCGGAGTCATATCGAAAGCCATTCGTTGGAGTATTTGCCACTTTAACGTGCATTAAAGTTCACATTAATGTGAAGCGATGCTATTCGATGGGCGGCGGGGGCGAGGCGACGTTTTAATGTGGTGCACCGCACACGAGTGTTGCGCAAATAAAGCGATTGCACTAAAAATCGCTGTAGACAATTGTCGGTGTGCAAGCGAGCGCGTTCGCATGTGTGTGCGTGTGTGCACAAATATTTACACAATTACATACGAAAGTGCATGTATTGCTGCGTGGGTGTGTATGCGTGTGTGCTACTCATCAGTGCATTACCACGTCGCTTTTCTAATTTTACAAATGCATATTTACGTACGTGTGTGTATGAATGAATTCTATTTGTGTTTGCTTTGAAAGCATAGTAATAGCTTGGAAAAACATTTGCGGTTGTGAAGCGCAGCGATTTTCGATGGTCTTTTGAGCACAACTCTTGATGCTGTTGACCAAGAGCACTCGTTGGTCGAAAGCGTCTACAAAAGTGGTGAATGAGTGCAAAGCGATTACATTTAAATTGATTGTTTGATATTATATTATTTATTTTTTGTTGTTAGAATTTGTAGAAAAAATTTTCCAGTTACAAATAACTGATATGCATTAGTTATATACCAACTAGAAATATATGAATACAATATCTATAATATCTAGGAGGATGGAATCATGTGTAGAAGTGAGGAAAGTTCTGGTTCTTGGTTTCTACGCCTGTAAAGAAGAAGAAGATGGTAAGTCGTAATGAAAAGAAAATGCAATACCAATTATTAAACAAAATTTTTTTCATGTGTTTTTGCATATTATCACTCTCATATTACTTACATTCCTGCCAATCGCCATGTAACTGCAATTTATAACTGCACTGAAGACTGGTTTACGGATTCACATATTTTACAATAAATTATTGCAATTTAAGTATCTGCCTTACAGTTGTGATTCCTTCACCGACTGTTGCATATTCCGAAACCTTATTAATTTGCGTCGTTTTTAATCTCAATCAAATGAAGGCACGAAATGTAATTAAAGTTAACTTTTGCAATTCCCTGCACTTCAAGAGTTTCCATTTCACAGACCTTGCGCTGCTATCGCATTCGTTGTCGTCGTCATTTGCTTAAGCGTCCATTAACTACTTACCGCGCTCATTACTCAAGCCATCGACTGCTTGTTGCACTCGTGCAATCAGTTTATCTGCCAATAAATGAGATAAGTAAAGGTTGGTTATATCGCAACTGTATACATATATATATATATGTGTGTGTGGAGTGGAATATGGGCCAATTAGCGAAAGCATAAGAAGGTGCATACCAAAAACTATTAACATATTTATACACCGAAGAGAGTATATAAAGTTTGCCACTATGTTTATTAGTTTGTATACTTGTGTATGCGGTTATGAGTTATAATTTTGTAATTTTGCTGCCATCTTTTTCTCACCAAGAAGCGGCAGATATCAGACCGCTATAACTGGAGCTGCCAAACAAACTGAACGATTGGAAGCAAGCGCCTCCATAGAGAATTTTTCATTTATGAAGATATTTACACGAAATTTTGCATGAGCTATTGCCTAAGGCAATTATGTTATCTCCAAACATTTTTCTTAGATCGGATAACTATAGCATAAAGCTTTTATACAAACTGATTGGTCGGAATCAAGCTCTTGTATGGGAAAGTTTTTCATTTGATGAGACATCTTCATGAAATTTTGCATGGATGTGATCTCCGAAGCAGCTGTTCAGATCGAGTCACTATAGCCATACTGACTAATCGATCAAAATCAAACACTGATAAGGAATATTACGTTATTATATTATTTTGAAGAATTGCAGCTAAAAACTGTATTTGTATTATTGTTGAATGCTTGGTTATTAGATCAAGCAATTAACAAATATTTGTGCTCAAAAATTTAGGTGCTTCTTTGTTTTTAGAAACCGACCATTGTCCAAACATTCAATACGAGCAACAACCTGTTTTCCCTCTTACAACGTCCAAGAAAAACAATTTGCTGAAAAATGGATAGCTCTAGGTATAATGCAAAAACACCATAACACACACACAACTATTCAAATACAAAGCAGGGGAAATGAAGAGTCATATACAACATTCCGTATGCGAAATGCTTGTGTGGTTTTGCGCTATTGTGCGGAAGTTATGTCGGTGCCGCATACGCCACGGTTGACACAGTCGGTGTCAGCCAGCCTACCTCACGCAAAGCCATTGTACAGTGCGACATGACTTTTCACATTATCAGCAAAGATAAAAGCATAACTAGTATCTGCCATAACGAATAGTAAATTCATGAATTATAGTTGTTCCAAAGGGTCTGACTGGGTCTGACTATAGCAGGGAGCAAGGTGCAAATATTCCATACTACATATTCATACGCCAGCAGACGAACAATAACGGTCACGCCATGGGTTATTGTCATAACTTCTCATACACAATGGAGAAAAGGTGTGTAACTTCCAGAGAAGCAATAAAATCGCATAAAGCAGAGAGTCCAACGTATGCAAATAAAAAAATGGTAGCTGAATAAAGGCTTTAGGTATTTCTGCGCCTTGACTGATATACAAATATATAACAACTAAATATTTGTAGACATGGCCGTGAAAACCGCCCGCGGTTATATAGCATAGCTGTTGGACAGAGTAACGCACCGAAGCATATTAAGTATTCCCAAAGCAATGAAAAACGTGGACGTGTAAGTAAAGAACGAGGCCTACGACCACACAGCCAACAGCAAAACCAAGCAAACCGGCAAGTACATAGCTCGTAGCGACTGACTGCGCTGCAATCGCAGTGCTGGTAAGGTTTTCTTTCCACCAACCAACTATACGTCTACCTTTTCTGTTGCTGGGTCACTGGTGTATTTTATGAATTCCATATGAATTTATGACTGCAATAAAAGAATGGTAATCGAAGAAGGCAACAACAATATACTTGAAAGCGACAGCACGCATTGTCCCACTGCCACAGTGTTGAACCAATGAAAAATAGGTTAAGTATACGCCGTGTACCACACAAGACACTGTCCGTTGGGAAGCTGCTGTACAACCGGAGTATGAGTATCTACTATTGGGCAATATACAATTATATTTATACACTTTGGCCTAACTGTTTATATATATCTAGTGCTTAAACCAATGTGTATAAGAAGACAAAATATGTGCAAATAAACAAATCTTAGAAATTCGTATAAAAACACAGTCAGCGAATGGCTTGTCGGTAGAGAAAAAGTTTGGAATTATTTTGCTTGTCTTTGGAAAGCGCATATATTTCTTCAATATATATTTTTAAAATATTAATATATTTTTAATATTTTATAATTTATTTGTTTATTTATTTATTGTTATAAATATAAAAAAAAAATAAGTTGAAATTTGATTAGATATACGAAAAGACTTTTTCGACCACCCAATAAACGCTAAATTTTTTCTCGTGTATTTTTCTGCCGCACATATCCGTGCATATCGTGCAACCACAATTGCTATTTATGCTTGTTAACGCTAGTGTATTGTTAAAATGGATATAAAAGGGCATTTAGTATATTTATTGACCAAACCCTTAGTAGGTAGCTACTATCTAGTCATAAACCAATGTGCAAATGTATGGGTATTATCGGGCTACAAGTATATGTTTGTATGTTAAACACCCGCAAAGTCCCACCACATCTACATACTTATTTATTTATAGTGCGCCTGTAAAGCCACTACCTACAGCAAATTAATGTAACCGTATACAAATTTGTGTGCGTCGTGTATGTGTTTGGCGATATTTGTGGCTGGCCTCTCACAGTGGGATGCTGCTACCACCGACTGCTTGAACCAATATTGACTATTATAAAAGGTTATTGCTCGCATGCTTTATGCAATCGGCTTAGCTACTGTAAAGGCTGGAGAGCGAACAGCAATGAAATGAGGGCAGCATGTAGTTTGAGGGCAATTTAATGCGGTATATGATTGCAGAGAATATGCGGATTAAAAGCAATCAAATAAAAATAAAAATTTTGCGCTTGCGAGACAAATACACTGAAATTGAATATGTGCATAAACGATTCCAAGTAATTTAGGTATTGATTCATCTTTGAAAGCAGGCGGTGATTTAGAGAAAAAAGTGAGCACTAATTCTAATAGAACGGTTGATTTCAGTTAGCCGAGGATTTCAGTTAGCCAAGCCATTGCACAGCCACAGCGCAAGGGATCAAATTGTTTTTCCAAGAAAAAGGTAAAATAGCTTGCAACCAAAGCTCGAAAAATCGATCGAAATAAAACAGCATAACTGGACAGAGAATTATTTATAGCCTTGCAACAATAAGAAAGAAGCACGAGCACGTATGCAACGACTTCGCGTTCCTGTTGAAAAGCATAATTTTAGTTGAAGCGCTGCATTTCACTTGTTGTGAAATTATGTAGTCTCTTGTTCTTTATTAAAAATAAGACAAAAATTAAATATATGTAATATGTATGTTCACAATAACAACCATATTACGGCAGCTACGGAATGAACAGCATAAATGTCAGCTCCAAAACAATGAGCGCAAAACGCGTTTCATTGTCCAGCGAAGTTTTCTCATTTTGTCCTCTCTTTTTAACACCTTTCATTAATGAGATTGTACCCGCGAGATAACGGATTTTATGCAAATATTACGCTGCAGTGGGACTGCTAGCGAATACCCAACACAATTTAATTATTTCATATTTTTCGCACAATTTTCATGTAATTTTTTAGACGCTGGCCATATATTTCAAAGAGTATGCTAGATTTGTTCAGCTCACGAACTGTACTGAAGTTGTAAATATTTAGTAGTAATATTGGGTAGTCGAAAAAGTCTTTTCGTATTTCTAATCACACTTCACCTTGCAAACTTGCTTCAACCTCATCAGTTGTTGACAGCAAAATGTGGAATCAATGTTTGACCAAGCTGGAGAAGCTCATAGGGGATGAATCCATTCCAATCTCACCAAACATTCAGCATAAGCTTTCGAGGCGTCAACCATTGTAATATTAGGCCGCACCCCAACTGCGTGCTGCCTTACTCGTTTCATTTTCTTTCCCATCACACCACTTGTAGCACTGCCGCTTTAACTTAGACACTGCTTACACTTTCGCTGCCGCCGCCAGGGCATTTTTCTCATTTCTGTTGGTTTTTGTTAATTCAACCTTTTAGCCGTCGTCGCTTGTACCTTCGTACCTTTTATTTTGAAATGGTCGTTTTGGACACTAAATATTTGTCGTAAAATTTTAATGACTTTTTATTTCGTGTCTATTTGCCGGCAATAAACGCGCCTAATGATGTTCTTTTAATGAGATTTGTAATAAAGAGATGACTTGATTCAAGTATTCTTTGGAATTTATTTCGGAAATTCATGGCAGCGGTTCAACAAAAATATTTTTTGTGTGTGTATGTGTGAAATGATTTCTGCGAAAATTGTATTTGTTCAGCTGTATCACTGTAAGCTAAATAAGAATCTGAATTAGTAGGCATTAAATATTTAATAGCCATGCATGAGTTATTTAGAAAAGATACATTTTTTATTAATTTAGGTATTATGTTGTGACCAGTTGCACTTTTTGGTTAAAGCTTTGACCAAAAAAATCATATAATGACTATTGTAGAAACTGTCAGAAGGTAGAAGAAGAGGAGACCATAAAACATACTCTATACTTATGCAAGATTTTTCATAGAAAAAGAAACACAAGTATCGGTCGAGGGTTTCTTAACAACGTTTCGGAGGAACAGAAGCGCGAGCTGATTCAGAGAGAACATAATAGAGTGAGGGGATTTTAGTTCCCAAGGTTAAACAATGTCTTGTTTGACAGCCACTTTACCTAATAAACTAAGAAGCCTGCTAACAGGTTTTAGAAACGGTGAACGCATACTTCGAGTCGGTCACTGAGTGCATTAAATTCGCGTTTAAAATCGCTTTAAACTTACAAATGAAGCAAAAAGCAACTTCAAATCGGATTCTAACATACATATGTGTCAAACCACCAACAACATATCCACAATTTCATTTGTAGATGCTTGCATAACATACAAATTACACAATTCAATAAAGCAATAACTGCGGAGGCTCTTTCATATGTCATAAATCTTTGCATGTACGACAAAAAATGTACGGAAATATATTTATTCAATAATCCGCAATGTCAAAAGAATTATTACATGACAGACCACAAACCCGTACTGTTGCTCTTAGAATTCCAAACAAATTCGTCAGCGAAATCCCTTAAGCGCACAGCTGTGCACTGGACTTTTGCGTAAACGAAATCAATTGCATTAAATCATCAGCCAACGACGAGCTGTGTGTCATCCCCGAAAAACCAAGCCAAAAAAAACGCAAATTAATGCTAAGCATGCAGAAAACAATAACAACAATAATCGCGAAAAGCCGAAAGTAATATTTGCTGAATATCATTGTATTAGTTAGCATATTTTAACATGAGAGTAAGCGCGCAAACATGTGCGTACGCAAGAACACAAGCTGACCAGCAGGGCGTATGAGTAATATGAAGTAGTTGTGTGATTGTCACAAAAGTGTTCATATTACTCATACGCCCTGCTGGTCAGCTTGTGATCTTTCGACAGCGAATGCGTATATATATATATATATATATATACATTAGGGGGAGGCAAAGTGCGGAAATTTGCAGGTAGTGAGCTTTGCAATTTAAAATGAATCTTTTCAATGATTTTTATAATCAAAAAATATTAAGAATTTTCCTTAAAAAAGTCAAACTTCAACCATTAGTAACTTTTAAACGGTTAGGTTTATGAAAATATCGTAATAAACCTTTTCCAAAAAGCATGCAATTCACAACAAAATCCTTATAATGAAATATGTTTTTAGGTAGTCAGAAGCGAGATATGGATTTATCTAACAGGTAATAAAAAAAAAATAAGAACCGTTAGGCGGAGAACCCTAAGCATTAGAATTAAACGCTCATACATACAGAGCCTTTTTTAGACAGGTCTATCAACCAATTTTTCAGAGTACGAAGCAATCAAACCCTTATTTTTTTTTTTGCCTCGCCCTAATATACATATCTGTGACATATTCGCTGGCATTTAGCTGTCTAACAATGAACGTTGGCGTTGTACGCCATAACCGCGTAACACAAAACCCCACTACAACGCTGCAGAACAAACAGCATTCCAACCTCAGTAGCTGTAAAAACAATAGCAACTGCAATAACAACAACAGCGAGGTCATGACAACAATCAATATGTGCATTAACGCTTGTGTTCGTGCACAAATCAAACAAGAGATTTGATAGAGCGAGATCTACACATTTGCAAAATGCTATTGTCACGCAATAAATTCCGGGCAACTGGTAGAAGATCGAAAAGAGCACGCGTGATAAGATTTTTCGCATAGCACATACCTGTATTGCGGCGTATATGTGTATATAAACAAACTCACAATAGTCGAATTCATTCCTTAGTTGAAAGCATATTATTGCTTGATTAAATGCATTGCACAGTGTTGTTGTGTTATTGAGTGTGGCATTCAATCAGCGCATATACAATCACCTATTAATTGCAGCTACAAATGATGAGCATCCATCTAATTATTCAATAATCACTAGTGTCGCATATGCTATGTTAGTACATGCGGTTGCGATTACTATGTAATTAGCTGCGAGGAATTTCTCCACATGAATTCAATTGGCACAGTCTCGCTTTAATTCGTCAATGCAATATGAACCGAATTCGGCGTGAACCTCCGGCTTTTGGAAGTGCACGGCTTGTGACCTTCGCCACCTTTGCATGTAAGTATGCATTTATGAAATGATTAAATTGTCCATTTTGTGCAGAAGTAGTGGTATGTGAACGATTCGCAGTGCATCAATAAGCTGCTGCAGCTCAATTAATTAATTTGTCTCCTTTCATTGCCGACATTAAATTGTAAAGTAATTGTTTATGCATTACATGCATGTAATTACACGCGGAAAGTATAATTTATCTGCACAATTTATCATCAAAGCGGCTGTGCAGAGAAAGTTATTTGATCAACAAGCCGACGGACTTGCATACTTACTTCCACGAACTAGTGTGCTCACTTTCTCAGAGTAATTTTTTATATAATTGGAAGAAATCATCAGCTGATAAATATTATTACAGCACTTGATTCCGATTGCACAGTTTGTATGGCAGCTATAAATGATAGTGTTCATGCTGATCATTTAAATATATATTTTATAAGGCATCCACTGTTTCTTTGCGATCAGCGTCATCTAGAACTTGATTTAACTTGTATTTCTCCGTCTCATTTGATTTGTCTGTCAACGACTATCACTTGCTAAGTCTATTATGTGTAACTGTCTAAGTATTTTTTTATAGTAGAAGGAAGCATCGGAAGCAGGTGTGCGGTCTGCTAAACCTAACCTACTCCCATCTTATATCTCTCCCACAGAACCACCGGAAAAATTATTGCTTCGGGGGAGAAAACAAGACATTTAAGTCTCCTTTATTGTACTGAATGACTGATATCTAATCTGTTGCAGTGCAAGCAAATTTTCCACCCTGAGACTACCTTCAAGTGTACATGTAAGAGTCTTCTATAAACTCTGTACACGACAATAATCGGACAATATGACGATATTTAATTTTTAATGGAAAAATCGTGGTTCTAATGAGTCATATCCTATGGAACGATGCCCAGGTTGCCCGGAAAGTAATAGGCGTTGATTTAAAACAATTTATTGAACCAATCGTTACAATTCTTTAAAACTTTCAAAATGGGCCCTTTCTGCGTCGATGCAGCACTGCCAGCGCGATTTTCTGGAATTACCTTGAGAGCCAAGGTAGATGCTGCTTGGATCTCCTCTGTCGCACTAAAATGATTGCCTTTCATCGGCCTCTTCAGGCAAGAAAACAAAAAAAGTCCAGTGGCCACATCTGAACTGTAGGGCGGCTGCGGAAGCGTTGGGATGCCGGCCTTGGTTAGGTAGCTGTTCACAAGAAAGGCGGTGTGAGCTGCGATGTTGCCGTGATGCATTTTTTAATCAGCTGCGACGTCTTGATGGACTTGATTGACCCTTCGCTTGAGTCTCTTGAAGACTTCCACATAAAACTTGGCGCTGACCAATCGTCCAGGAAGAACAAATTCTCTCTCCTCTTCCGAATCCAGTCGGTGGGCGCACGCTCCGAAGTGAAGTCACGGCGGCAGACATTCCTGTAAAGGCAGTATTACCATTACTATTCACCAAGTATGCACCAACATTCGTCTAGCGTCAGTCATTGATGGCAAGAGTTAAGACTCAAACTTTAAATATCGAAATAAATGGCACACTCTAATGATAAATATATATAACTATATGTAATTACACATAATTGTATGTAAATGTATAAGCATTTGAGCTCACATATACGAACTATTGAAAGCAATGTTAAATGGCTCGTAATCTGGAGTAATTTGCAATTTCGTGCTGAACTCCAGCTAGCGCGCGACTTTTACTGCAGAAATTTTTATAATTAAATCAATTCACGCTGACAATTTTACTTGATTAATTCGTCGCGCCATGAAATTTAAATATTTCGTTGTATTACACTCCAATAATTTAAAGCTTTCACCTTTTCATGCAAAAATTCCAAAAGTAATTACACATATTGGCACTTGTCCTACTACAGCTCTACTTAATAAGAATAAAGGCGGTAAAAAACTGAATCTTAAGTTGCAAATTTCTGCTTTAAAGCAACTTATTTTTTCGACATATTTTCTATCGTATATTAACCACTTTTGACTACGCATATCGCTCTTCCGCCACTCTAAACTTAACTAGCCACTTAGCCTTTCTCTAATAGTTGTTGCAGAAGTCTACTGAGATTTGTTTACCCTTCATTTGGTTTATTGTCTGTCGCTTCAATTGAATTAGTTCCGTAGCTTGCTCACTCGGCTCATGTCGGCTTAGCTGTTTTATCTGTCAACCTGCCTATTTGGCTCAGCATCTGCAGCTTGGCCGCATACTGCATGTCTCTGAGCAGCTTGAACGAAATATTTTTTTTTGTTTTGCTTTGTGTGCCATAGTAGCATTTTTGCTTGTGCGAGTAACTTAAATCTGCAGCTCTTCTTCATGTCAACTTTGATTGCAGATGTTTTAAATTGTAACAACTGCAGTTGGCAATTACTCTTCGGACAGTGTATATATCTAGTTTGGGGAACTGATAGAAACAAGATAATTTCTCCAACACAAAAACTTTAAATATTGCATACTCTTGTTGTTGCTGTAGCTTAGGCGTTTGTCAAAACACATTGTCACCTTAAGATGGGGTTAATTGAGGTTTATAAAGGAATTGGGGAAAAAAGGGTATAAAAATGGCTTGGTTGAAAATTCTAAAAACATCAGTTTTTGTTGCCTAAGTGTTTTTATGAGAAGTAAGGAAAATGTCTAACAAATATAGGCGAATACAATTTTGCGTGAACTGTTAAGCGCGCCTTCGTACAGCTTTTTTGTTAGTCAATGTATACTTTTTTTCTCTACTAAACATTTTGTTTGTTTAAATTCGTGTACTGATGAAAATTTATAAGTTTTATAATTAAATTCGATTTTTGTACGCTGAATAGGGTATATTAAGTTAGTAATGAGTTTTGTTACAACTAAACTGAAACTTCGGCGGCCGTATAAAGTAAATGGTAAATGATCAGCATGACGTGCTGAATAAGTTTAGCTGGGTCTGTCTGTGTCAATGCGAACTAGTCACTCAGTTTTTGAGATATGGATATGAAATTTTGCACACCCCCTTCTGTCACCAAGAAAATGTTTATTTGTCGTAACAGCCGTATTAGGGTCACTATAGCATATAGCTGCTATACATACTGAACAACGGAACCAAGTGTTTGTATGGAATAATTTTCCATTTGAGGAAGTATCTTCAAAATTTTAGCAGAGATTATTATCTAAGTCAGTGCTATACTTTTCGAACATACAATTCTTATCGGACTGATCTCTTATAACTGCCATCCAAGCAAGTAAGGAAGGCTATGTTCGGGAGTAATCCAAAATTGTATAATACATACACTCTAGCAACTTGCAAGAATCGAAGCCTTACCTGTAAGATGCGAAACGTCAAGCAGAGAATCGAAATCCAAGCAATTATACTTGTATATGTGTATGCGAAAATTGATATAGGAATATATATAGGTAATTCTTAGATCACTATTTGAAGATCTTATATTAGGTATATATTAGACAGTATTGAACAATTTTATCTATATTAAAAGCTCACAAGATAATAAAGGGTGACTTTTTAAGAGCTTGATAACTTTTTTTTAAAAAAAAACGCATAAAATTTGCAAAATCTCATCGGTTCTTTATTTGAAACGTTAGATTGGTTCATGACATTTACTTTTTGAAGATAATTTCATTTAAATGTTGACCGCGGCTGCGTCTTAGGTGGTCCATTCGGAAAGTCCAATTTTGGGCAACTTTTTCGAGCATTTCGGCCGGAATAGCCCGAATTTCTTCGGAAATGTTGTCTTCCAAAGCTGGAATAGTTGCTGGCTTATTTCTGTAGACTTTAGACTTGACGTAGCCCCACAAAAAATAGTCTAAAGGCGTTAAATCGCATGATCTTGGTGGCCAACTTACGGGTCCATTTCTTGAGATGAATTGTTGTCCGAAGTTTTCCCTCAAAATGGCCATAGAATCGCGAGCTGTGTGGCATGTAGCGCCATCTTGTTGAAACCACATGTCAACCAAGTTCAGTTCTTCCATTTTTGGCAACAAAAAGTTTGTTAGCATCGAACGATAGCGATCGCCATTCACCGTAACGTTGCGTCCAACAGCATCTTTGAAAAAATACGGTCCAATGATTCCACCAGCGTACAAACCACACCAAACAGTGCATTTTTCGGGATGCATGGGCAGTTCTTGAACGGCTTCTGGTTGCTCTTCACCCCAAATGCGGCAATTTTGCTTATTTACGTAGCCATTCAACCAGAAATGAGCCTCATCGCTGAACAAAACACGCGCGCGAAACACATTTCGAACCGAACACTGATTTTGGTAATAAAATTCAATGATTTGCAAGCGTTGCTCGTTAGTAGGTCTATTCATGATGAAATGTCAAAGCATACTGAGCATCTTTCTCTTTGACACCATGTCTGAAATCCCACGTGATCTGTCAAATACTAATGCATGAAAATCCTAACCTCAAAAAAATCACCCGTTACAATGCTAGCAAGTTTTCTATTATAAAATCATCAATCATATTTAATAAATTCAGCCGAATATTCGAAAATCCTGATATTGGTTATGTGGGGCGCTAGGTCAAGTTATCGCCCAATTTTACTTATTTTAGGCACAAAGATACACCGTTATAAGTAAAACACGCTATGTAATTTTCATTGAGTTAGCTCACATATTGGCCGTTAAAGTGACTCGTAAGTTAGTAAACCTTTATATTGGCTATATGGGAGCTCTGGGATATATTGAACCGATTCAATCCATTTTTGATACAAAGAGTTACTATTGACAGGAAAAGATTTTCTATATATTTCATTTGAACATCTCAGATATTGACCGATATTTTCGGTAAAAAGTCATATACTACATAGGTACTAGTTTATGATTATATTCAAGCTCTTGAAAACCAAAAATGAAAGACTTGAAAGGAAAAATCGGAATGTTAGTGAAGAAGTGGTGCATGTCTTTTATTTTTCCATCTTTTTATGTTTATATTTTCACGAACTTTTTTAGCTTGTCCCAATCTTTTGCCGTCTCCTTTCATTTAATGCTATTCACTCTTCGAAACACAAACCCAAGCAGCGCCAATTGGGTTACTGCTGAGCAAGCAAACTAATAAAGCTTATGGATTCGCATAAATTTAAACAAAAAATTTTACTTTTCATTCATTAAAATATAAGCGCCTCAACACATTTCAATGTTTTGCAATTTCATTTGATTCACTATCGTTTTAACTCGAATTGAGCAAAAACAAATAGTTGAAACGTTCTTGAATAAGCGTTAAGCTTATGTCGCTACTCGACGTAAGTGTGAGTGTGATTATTTAAAACATTTTCCGAATTGTTCACAACATTTTGCGTATTTAAGCGCAGCATTAACAAATAAACACTTGTGTAGAATTTTGAAAATGCGTTGAAGCGCCGTAAGCAATGGCCACGCCAGCCCTTCAAGCTCTCACCATTAAATTTTAACCCGTTTAGCTACCGCGCGCTGTTGCCATATTTTACCAGCGCTTGGCAGTTTCTAATTTACATGGAATCGTGTAATTAAAGCCGGCATTACACGCTTTATGCTGCATTAGGGGAGCATGCGTCAGCTATTTGCGCTCATTACCAAACAACACAATACGGATTGCGTGGGGTGCTTTACTTTTCGGTGTATATTTGTTGTTATTTTAATTCGACATTCTGTGTTTGTTTATGAGGTGGCACCGACAATCTGTCTTAGACCGAATGTTCAACGTTCGAGGGAAATTATGTGCTGAGGCACACGAATTTTGTGTATGCTTGTATGTGCGGTTGTGTAACTGTGAATTTAAGTTGCAATGTCAAAGGATTTTATAGCATCACAGCCAGTGAACTACGCGTTTTAAAGTAAATACTTGCTAAAGTGAAGAATAATTCGCGGAACCAAACTGCTGTCTGTGCCGAGGTTCAATTATTGCTCCTAAATTCATGCAGGCTTAAATGTGTGTGTAAGCATGAAGAGAGTGTAGCGAGAAGTGTGTTTATGTGTTTATTTGTCAGCGCTCGTTTATTCGTCGCTCAACGTTTATTTACCCTTTCGGTCACCACTGCGTATACGCAATTTCCAAAGAACTGTTGCGTGTGATTTGCTCACTGCTTTATAAAGCGCATGCTGATTTTGTTTGTTGAAATGCAATTTGTTACGCAATTTACAAGTTTAATAATTACAAATTCGCTGAAATTTATTTGTTTCATAAATTTTCCGCTCTCACACAAATTAAATTTATTAAAAAATTTAGCAAGAAACCACACTAAATCTGGCTAAAAACTGTTGCTCGAGTTTGTGTGCTAGTTTTTCGCTAGTATTACGAAAAATTCCCTGTCTTTTGGAGTGTGAAAATGAACAATTTTCAAATTTTCAAATTTTTCACTATAAATAATTTTATTATATTTATGTGTAAGCTGGTAGATATTTTATGAAGAACTCAATAATTGGATTTCGTCGGAAAAAACTATAATTAAGTTCTGTGTTATTTTCTTAATAAAAATACCAGCTTTGTACATCTTGGTTGGCTCGAATTTTTTAGTTTCATTTCTCACTGCATTTCCATTTTTCTCGAATTCTGCAAAACTTGTAAATATTTCTGAATTAAAATGTTATTCCACTGTATTATTGTTTTTCATGTAATAAAAGGAAATATTTTTCAAACAATGGCTGCGTGAAGGCTTACATATATGTACACACTATATAGCTGAGGAACGATACAACACAAATATTATGCCATTGCGCACATTGCAGCTTTTTGTCCTTTTAGCATTCAGAAATTCGCACGAACTGCATCAACAAAGCGGCCTGAACAAACTATCTCTCTGTTATTGCCCTGAAAGAACCAAATATGAATTAGTGTTTATGTTTAAGGAGTTTATTGGAACATTCCTTTCTTTCATTGAAGTACGCAGACTAACTGTGAAGCTGGTAAAACCGTGTTGAATCACGTCACACTGGCTGCTGCTTTCGCTTTATTGCTCGTATATGTACATCTGTATATCTGTTGTTGACCGACAATACCTTTATGAAAATGACATCGGTCCGAGATAGGCTTGCAGCTGTTCTGAAATCATATTAAGCTTCCAGGTATAGCTTACAATTTTGATTGAGAGACGTTGTTGCCAGTAGTGCGCATGTACAAACCCTAATAAACAGCTTTAAGTGAATCATAGCTCAGATTGAATAAGAATTCCACTATTATGACTAAAATAACTACACAAATTGGAGTTACTTTCTAAAAATACATTTAAAAACACGTTTTCGATTATTTCATAAACTACTAACAACTCACTAAATGCAAGAAAAAAGGGTTAATTACGTTTGTTTCGAAGCTATAATGCCCTTCAAAAATATACAGGAACTTTAATCGGTAAGTTTGTATGGCAGCTATATGCTATAGTGAACCGATCTGAACAATTTCTACAGAGATTGTAGCACTGCCTTAAACAATAATTTATGCCAACTTTCGTGAAGATATCTCTTTAGAAGAAATAGTTTTCCATATAAGCACTTGATTCCGTTCGTTCAGTTTGTATGGCAGCTATATGCTATAAGGATCTGACATTGGCGAATTTCGACAAATGAACAGTTTCTTTATGAGAAGAGCACGGTTGTGAAATTTCAGAACAATATCTCAATCACTCAGGGACAGATGCTCGAACAGACATACAGGCATGGCTAACTCGTTGCAACTCATCACGCTGATCATTTATAAATATATACTTATATGTACATATATTTTATAAGGTTTCCGACCTTACCTTCTGAGTGTTACAAACTTCCTGGCATATTTGATATACCCTATTCAAGGTATTAAAAGAAAAAACATTATAACCATAAATATTCTCTCTTTTGTTTGTCTTCTAACTTGCCTTCAGCGACTTAACTCTTCTAGTATCTGTATCATATATCATCCTATCCGAAATTCTCAAGAAGTCCAAAGATAGTCAATTCCTGCTTCAACTGCACACTTTGCTGAGAAAAGAGAAAAACAACATTTTTCCATACATTAGCCTTCACTTGCATATTATGATTCCAAAGACTTCGGCCTTTAAAAATAATAATAAATTTTACTTCTTACTGCGTTTCTTATGTTCGAAACTTTCCAGGAAGGAAGAACTTATGCGAATGCACACAATCTGTTGCCATACTTTTCGAGCAAATAATTGAATGAAGCACCAAAGATGCCACTTCAGCAATCGCGGCGAAACTAAATCATTCTTAGTATACCCAGCTTTGGCTCGGCATCACCCAAGAACCGAATACTATATGTGTTGAAAATTTTAGCTTGCTGCGCGCGTATGCAACAGAAATTCGCATGCCGCGACCGCCCACGCCAAAAGCGATAATTCAAAAATTTATCAAGGACAATTGCTATATAAAACTTCTGAATAGTGTCGATAAGGCAATAGCGCAGAAGTATAAAAAAGCAGGAATATGGTAATAAGAAAACGAACAAATTACAAGAAGAACAGCAAAATTATGGGGAAAAGTGTCGGCAAAAAACATTCGACAAAGTTGGCTTGACTAGTGGCCTGCGCTACGAACAACGCTCCTTGCTTCTCCGTCAACCACTTGCAGTGAAAAAGTTATTGCAATTTGCCGCCGCTGCAACTGCTGCCGTCGCTGTTGGAGAGCGCAGTCGAAAGATGTTTTTTTTAGTTATGTTGAAAATTTAAGCCAAGCACAAACGCGTGGGGTTTTCCTTTCCTACTTATAGGTGAATAATATGTAATATATATGTGAATGTGTGGGATTGCGGCGTATAATTGTAAAATCAAGTGTGAGCCTTGGATTTCAGTTGTGCTTATTGAAATGTGAAAGTTTAGCCAAAGTGGCGGAAAATGTGCGAACGGCTAACATACACATCTCCTGCGCTCAAAATTATTTATTTTCCTCATTTTCTTCTGTACACTTTATCGCTTCTAGAAACCGCTTTTTTTAGGCGTTCAGCCGCAGAATTGCTAACAAACATTAGCAATGCTGAAGTTCATTATTTTTAATCGCATATTATGTTATAGTCATCCTCTACCCCGCTTAAAGTAGTTTTTAATATGATTTGCGGTTTCTCCGCCGGTACTTCAACCTGTGAGCACTTTTTTGCACAACCAGCTTTGCAATTAATAAAAAATACCCCTCAATTTAATCCAAGACACTTTGTTTATGTTGTGGTTTATTGTTTTTGATAATAGAAGAGCGCTATTTTTTATACACAGATATTTTTTCTGATATGTATTTCAGTTGCAAGCAACGACATTATTCATTCGTCAAGTAGGAAATTAAATGCATTAACTTAACTGTCCTATCTCTTAATTTGGTTCGAACTGAACACAGTGTGCTAAATTTTACTAAAATCTGTTCAGTAGTTTAGGCGTCCATCGCGGACAAACAACGTGGCACGTGATTTTTATAAATGAAGACAACGAGGTATGACAATTAAGTAATGAGACTGATTCCATAAAAACCGTATATTTAAAAATTATTCTATATACAACTCTGCCATTCCTTCAAAGTAGTCCCCTTGGGCAGCTATACGCTATACGCGATTCCAGCGCGTTTTCCATGCTTCGTAACATTTCTGGAACGCTTCGACTGGGATGTCCGCGAGTACCCTCGTCACGGCCGCCTGGATGTCCGTAATCGAATCAAAATGGGTTCCTTTGACCACCGATTTTGTTTTAGGAAACAAAAAAAGTCACAGCGTGACATGTCGGGCGAATAAGACGGCTGTTGCAACATGGCGATCCCTTTAGAGGCCAAATACTGGGACACACTGAGGGCGGTGTGGCACGGCGCGTTGTCGTGATGAAGGATCCAGTTACGAGCGTTGTCTGGGCGCACTCTGTTGACTCGTTTTCACAATCTTTCGAGTACTTGGCAATAGTAGACTTGATTCTCAGTTTTTCCCGGTGGAACGAATTCTTTGTGGACGATTCCTCGCGTCAGTCCGCACCTCAACTGGTCTCCCACTCCGCGCCTCGTCTTCCACGCTTTCGCGCCTCTCCTTAAACTCTCGCTGACTATAAGCTCAGAGCTAGTCAGCGAGTGTATGATCTCACTAGCAGTTGCACTAAGCTATATTATATATTAACTTTATCTGGATGCCTGGCCTGGTCAAAAATTATAAGGCCGATGAACTTGTAAGAAAAGCATACTTACGCAAATTTGACGGTTTATTGATATGAAATTTTTCTAACTTGCATTTAAATGTAACTCTTTTATATTAAGAAGATATATATAGACACACTTATATGCGGCGCTAACTAGAACAAATACTACTCAAGTGAGCTGGTCAATTAGGCGCAAGAAAAAATTAATTAACGCTGTAAAAGCGAAGTTGAACAGTGAATTGTGCCGGCTGACGTGCCGCATACGCAACTTTAAACTAACTGTAATAGCAATAATAGAATTTTATATCAGCTGGCATTACTTGGCATTTGCGGTTATTTTTACAGCTTCACTTCCGATAACTTAGCGCGGCGCTCCAGTGAATTCGAAAGTTTTAGACGATTTGCTGTAATTGCATTGCACGCTTGAAAATGGCAACAGCAACAAAATCCAAATACAAGCCCGCGTCGTAATGCTCGTAACATAAAACGTAATAAAGTTTTGCTACTATCCGCGGCTGCGAATGTGCAATGCTGCGACTCTGCGGCGGAAATTCACAAAATTACCACTAAAGGTGGCGTCGACGAGTTCAAACGATAAATGGGATAAAGAAGTAATGGAAAGTGCAAGAAGTGCGAAGGAAAAAATACAAGAACTAGCAGTTACTCGCAGGTGAATGCGTTTGTGTGCGATCAAAGATGAAGGTGTTGGAAAATGTGCACATTTTCGTATTTTCACGCTCACTGCGCGCGTTTGTGCTACTTTGATTAAGAAAACATCCGCGCCATTGCACTGTTAAATTTAGTCGTACCGAGCATTGCATGTTGTAATGTCTATATATGGTTTTATATTGGGTAGTCGAAAAAGTCTTTTCGTATTTTAATCAAACTTTAATAAACCAAAAACGACTATGTGCCATTTTGGTCGAACATTTTTTGCCTTTTTGCCGCTAGAGACATTATTCGATCAGTATAAAACTTTTCTGGTTTCTCGGCGAAAAACTGGCAAATAATTTTCACAGGCTTCTCTTGAAGCCAACTTTACTCCATTAAGGGAGCTCTGCATTGTCCGAAACAAATGGTAGTCCGATGGTGCAAGGTCAGTGCAATATGGCGGATCCATCAAAACTTCCCAGCCAAGCTCTCCAAGTTTTTGACGGCTCATTAATGATGTGTGTGGTTTAGCGTTGTCATGATGGAAGACGAAGCCCTTTCTGTTGAACAGATTTGACAGACCAGGCTGGAGCTGCTCATAGTGGATGATTCATTTTCAATCCCACCAAACACTCAGCATAACCTTTCGAGGCGTCTATTCTGGTTTTTGGACCATTTCTTGAGCTTCACCACGCTTGAACCATGTTCTTTTTTGCAGATGATTGTTGTATTTGATCCATTTTTCATCTCCTATTACCATGTGCTTCAGAAATGGTTCGATTTCATTTCGTTTCAGCAAAGAATCGCAGATATTAATTCGGTCCATTAAATTTTTCACAGACAATTCATGTGATACCCAAACAACGAGCTTCTTTTTGTAGAAAGCCATTTTTAAATGGTTCAAAACGGTTTAATGATGAATGTTAAGTTCCTTAGCGGCGTCAAGACTGCTTATGTCACGGTCTTGGTTAATCATTTCACTAATTTCATTAACTTTTTCAATGATAGCTTGACCAGAGCGAGGTGCATCTTTCACATTGAAATTTCTAGAATGGAAACGCACTAACCATTGGTGTGCTACATGAACTGATACAGCATCGTCTCCGTAAACTTCTCAAATTTCAGTGGTGGGTTGCGTAACATTTTTTCATTTTTCAACTTCCCCAAATTTAATTTTTTTTGCTTAAATAATGCTTAAAATCTCACCTTTCCAACACTATATGGTATGACATAATATGATTGGTAGCACTGAAGATACACGACTGCAACGACATCTATTGACAAAATACAAAAAGACTTTTTCGACTACCCAACATATTGGTTATCATACACTGATATTGAAAAATAATTAGAGTTTTCGTTATAAAATGGTTATATATTGGTTATTATATCTGACATCGATTTTTAATTTTTTTATGTTTTTTTATGATGATACGTTGTTTTGCATTTTGCGTGACAATATGCAAAGCAGGAAATTTCTTAAATATGAAATATTATTTATTTATCGTAGCGAGTTGCTCACATTTTTCACTGAAAGTTTCTTTTGTAAGTGGCTCTGGTACTCGTATTATTTATTTATTTATTATGTTTAATTTTTCATATCATCATTAATTGCCTTCAAGTCCAGTAATTATGTGAAAATAACTAAAAATAAATTGCCTGCTGGGCTTTGAGCTAAGTTTAATTTGCATATAAATACATTTGTGCGGGGAAGGAATGCAAGTCCTGCCACTTTGATCATATAATAAAAGGAAGGAAATTAATTTTATTAGCGCTTCTTTGTGCAGTTTGTAGTTGGTGTTTAGTTGTTCGCCTTAGCCGACCAATGCGAAAGCCAACGCGCTGCACACGCTCTGGCCAACTGAGTGCTGATTTGCGTTAAATTCTTCCAAACTTGTGTTGGTATGGCGTTGGCATATCGGTTTCTCGTATTTTTCGTTTTTTTCCGAAATGTTTCCGAAGTGCAACATCTAATTTTATTACTTTGTGCAAGAACTTTGGTAATTAGTTTGCGTGCGTGTGAATGCTCGTTGGCACAGATTTGGCATGAATGTGTGATATTTCGTTGGTCCATAAAATGTGTCCAACTCGAAATCACTGTATACCGTCAATTAAAATTCAAAATAAAATCAAAATTCAATTAAAATCATTTCTCATAAGTTTACAGGCGGTCGGTAAACGATATAATAGAAACCACGCACATTGAAAAAAAATTTAAATTTGGTTATAAAATGGTTATATATTTGTTATCATACACTCATATTGAAAAAAAATAGTTTTGGTTATAAAACGGTTACATATTGGTTATCATACACCCATATTGAAAAAAAATTAGTTTTGTTCATAAAACGGTTACAGATTGGTTATCATACACTGATATTGAAAAAAATGAGTTTTGGTTATAAAATGGTTGTATATTGGTTATTATATCTGACAGTGATTTTTGATTTTTTTTTTTTTGATGATACGCTATTTTCTATTTTAGGTGACGATACGCTCTTTACGTTGTCCGCTTTTGAAAATTCCTGCAAACGATCTCTGCCTTATCTGTGATTGGAAGCTGATCTCGCAAGTTGAACCATCGGAATCAGGTTTTTGTATAGAACACTTTTTTATCAGACACGAAGTATTACATAAAGCATTACTATGATTTTCGAAGATAATTTTGAAATCGGAACACTGCATCATACCTTACAAACTGAAGTATCAAAATTAAGTTCTTGTACAATAAACATTTTTTTTGAAAAGATGTCTTCATGAAATTTGGCATGAATTATAGTCTAAGTCTTTTGATATAATCTCTGAAGAAATTGATAACATCGGATCACTATAGCATATAGCTGCCATACAAGTTGAACCAATGGAGTCAAGTGCTTGTATGAAAAACATTTTATCTCAAGAGAAATCTTCACGAAATTTCGCACGAATTATTGTCTAAGTTATTTGATATAATCTCTGAAGAAATTTTTCAGATCGGATCACTAAATCATATAGTTGTCATATGCACTGAACGTTTGAAGTAAAGTTCTTGTATGGAAACTTCTTTCGTGCGTTTACTTTGTTTTCCATTGATAGATAGCACTGATGTATGCTAATTACATACGCCTGAATTCAACTGAGCATAAATTCATGTATCGGGGCGTCACAAATCATTCCAAGACATGGATTCATTATACATTAATGCTTTCTGCATGGTGGGCACATCGACCAGAGCATAGTGTAGCATTAAGCACCTAATTGATGTTGCACATCGTATTTCTATAGTAAGCATTACGGCTTTATTCCACAGACTTGCACTTTTGTTCCTTTCTCAGGCGCTCATTTCGGCTGCACTCAACGGCACAAAGCTAAGTAAACACTTTTGTTCGGAACAGGGCAAATGCTGCCGCCATTGATTCCATTGAGTGGCTGCGTGTGTCGGTATGCTGGCGATTACGTAACGCCTGCGCACATTTGGCAATGCATTCGTAGCGCACGTGTACCCCCAGTTGTTGGGCATCCATCAGTGCGCGCTGAGTGCAGAACGCAGGATGCAGGATACAGGATACGCATTTGCATTGTCAGCGCTCTGGCGAAAACAGTGGTGTAAGCCTTACAAATGCCGGCACAATGAGTGGCAAATGCAAAGCAACAAATTGTTCAATTGATTACCATGAGCGTTGTTGTTGTACTTGTAAGTAGAATGGAGACTGACATTCGAATGCCGTCATTACCAATGCCACAAATGGTACTGCTGCCATGGGTGCACCACTGCTGCATACAACCACGCGCTACACCACAAACCACCCGTCATTACACACACAAACACACACTCACACACATACATAATTCAATGCAATTCACACACAATTTACGCATCCTTGAGCTGATAAGCAGACACCAATGCGCAACGAGCGTAAATTTTGCTTTGCAAAAGACTTTTGCGGAGGGGCTGCCAAGCAAGCGGCACAAAGCACGCAAGTGCACTGCTACCGCTCTCACACTACTTCCCAGTGAAACAAGCACCTACTATTTAATAATACCAGTATTAAAGAGCATATATGGCACACGAGCACACACTCGCGCGCAAATCTCATAAGCGTTATAAACAAATGTATATGCTTGTGAATGTTCGGGGCATTTGGAGGCACCTGCACACCGTATGCGCATATCTCCCGCCATTGTCTTGTTTCGCGCAAAGAACAAAAGCAAACAATGAGCAACGTGAATGAAAATAACAAGCATACCTTTAACAAATATGTAATTACCCTTGTTCGCCTTTACTTTCGAACCTTTGCACTTACGTTGCATTCTTTCTCGAAAGCCGATTTTGCGCAGATAATTCCTTTTTCAACAGCTGCAGCTTACGCTTACCCATTAACTCGGCGATACCCGCGTCACTTATCACTTTTCGTATAGCCTACATGTTTGCAGCAACGCATAACGCAGCTTCGTTCCAGGTTGAATTTATATCCGTCTCAATCCAATTTAACAGATCAATGAAAAGTATTCGGCTTAAATATAGTAAAACACATTTTCGTAGCAAAATTCGTTTATTTTTTATTTAATTTAGTTCCCTTCAAGGTTGATGGCGTGATTATAGCGACCCTCATTGAACCCTTCATGGATTTTTGCCATCGTTTTCATTGACTTGTGACACGGCATATTGGCTTGGTGAAACTGCACTGTCTTTTTCTTCAAGTGCGGCCGTTTTTCGGCGATTTCGTCCTTCAAACGGTCCTTCCTTTTTCAAGGTAATCAACCAAAACTATTCCGTCGCCAATGGTCTGTTGCATTTTTCCACGCGTGAATGAAGATCGGATAATATCGATTGGACTTCATTTTTGTGGATTGCAAAGCACACTTGAATTCCAATTGGCGGGTATGTTTTCTCTCGACCATATTTTGAAAAAAACCTGATTCATGCTCCTTATCAGTTCTTCGCTGCCGTATTCGAATAGCTTGGCCGGAAATCATCAGCCCCCGCCGCTTTGTTGTTCTTCAGGCAGATAATTTCTGTTCGAACTTCTTCATGGTCGGGCAATAGAACGTCTGCTCCATCGTAATCGATTGGGGAATTGGATCCTCCATATCCTAATGTTATGCTCTCACTGCCATTCAGCAGGCTGGAGAAGTGTTCCCTCCATAATATGAGTATGCTCCACGGCACTCCTCATCGTACCTGCTTTTGTATTTTCCGAAAGCCAAGGTTTCGTTTGCAGCTGTAAGAAAGGAATTTAAAATGCCGTCCCACAGTTCCCTTATAACGAGTTGCTGACGAATGCTCTGAGAGAGTAAAAGTGCGAGTGTTGTTCGGCCGTTGACGTGCGTTTTTTGCCACACACATAGTTGACCAAGTCGATGTTAGGATCTCGGCGAGTACTCACGTCTAAAACACAGGACACGCGTTTTCCGTCTATCTATGATCGATCTGTTAGGTGGCTTTTCGAATCGGAGACAGCTTGTTAGCTTGATGAATTTTCCTATGCTGGAATCTAGCGCTACAGATAACCATATTTCGGGCACCGGCGAAGTCTGCCTTTATTTTTACGAGAACATCAACCATCTGGGCAGCGGCACCTTCCCAATTAATGGACCAAACATTCCAAATGCATGCCCTTAAATCGTTATCTCTAATGCCTTTGCCATGGTCATCATCATAAGGAGGATCACTTATCCGAGGCTGCTGTTTCCTTTTTGTTGGTAGGGGTTTTTACGTGGCGAGTCCCAAACCCAGCGCGCAACCGTGTGAAGGGACGTTTCGTCTTCTCATTTTAGCTCGCCTTCAAACGAATGTTTTTTGGCTACCAAGAGGATACTTGGTCTAAAACCGGAGCTGTTTGAACCATATGTAATAGAATCGGTTCTGGTCACTCCCAAGTTAATGGCAATCAGAGAACTTTTCTCACTTGCGTGAGGAACACACATGGCTCCATCCTCCATCCTCCATTATTAAAATAAATATACAAGTATATAAATATGAAAAAAGAAGCACTAAAATACAAAGATCGTCTAAAAGCACATTACTTCTCTTACCGTTATTATAGATATAACACAAAATGCCCTTCGTTCATAATTACAAATGTCGATTTATAGTATCCCTATCTTCCATTAAATGAGTCTTACGAATTCAACCGCAATAACTAAACAATTGAATTAATATGACTAATTTATTTAATTGGCTTAACATTTGCACAAGCGTCAATCACAACACATTTATGAAGAACATGCAACACATATGTACCCCTTTGGTGTCCACTAATACATTTCAAGTGTCACATTAGTATAGGCAGCCGATGACCACTCGACCTAAAGGGCACTACAGAGTTTTAGTGTCGATTCAAGAATCCAATAAAATTGCATAAAATATTTAAATGACCCAAATAGAGACACGAAAAAAGGCTTGACCACATCCCAATAGCTAAGTATAGCTGGGTACGAAGAATTTGCATAAAGCAAGCTTTTATTTTATTGCTTCTCTTTCTTGTGCTGTGAATTTCGAGAGAAATTGCAATTAGTGAGTTTGGCTGCCACACGACCAATGAAATAAAAGTTGTGCCGGCATCGGGCTTAAGAAGTGTGTGGTGAGAAGTTGCTTAAAAGCTTTAAATACTTGTGACCAAGCAGCACGTACGTTGAATATGTGTATGAGAATCATATACATATAAATATGTAGTATGTGTGGACAGAAACTCTCACATTGAAAATTCATGTGACGAAACTTTCCGCTAAAGCAAAATCCAAAAGTGTTTGTTTCTACTTTTTCTGGCACTCGCATATTTAATGAATTGTGGCCTGAAAGTTTTTTGTGGCTTAAAAATTCAAAAGAGAAATTGGAAAATGCACAAAATAATGCATTACTGCTGTATTCGCTGTCACCAGTCTACATATATACACCACATACCTCGTATACTTCTTGTTTGTTCAATTACTTCAACACTCTGTGCCTCTCATTCCATCGTCGCTTCGGCAGCGCTCTTGCTGTTGGTTAATATGCAGCAGATTTGTGATTCAGTTACGAGTTTGCACTTATCGTTCAAGTGATAAAGTAAAATTTAACTCGTCTTAGAATTGTATTTAAATAAATGACAAGTGAGCGCGTCAAGTTGGCGAGTAAATCAGTGCCGCTGACAGTAGCGCAAATTGAAATCGCTGTGTGAAGAATATTCGCACTGACATAGGGCGCCGCAGCACGAGTTCTTTGAGTTTCGCGATCGCGTCTCAGTTCCGTAAATTTGCAGATATTTTGTTCTTGTTTTTATTTTTCCCTCTGAACATTCCATTTGCTGGGTGCCGAGCTGAATATGACATGTTGAAGTACTTCACGAACTGGAAAATATTTGGCCTGGAAAGTGGAGTAGCCAAGTAGTTATACAACTTTGGTTTATTTAAGAGTTAAGAAGAAACGACAAAAACAACAAAACCACAAGAAAACACAAGAAAACCTGAAAAATGCATAAGCCAAATAACTGTTATAACGTCCTTCCAGTTAGCATTTCTAGTCAAAGTAGGTCAATGGCGTCAGCTTTCCGCCTTCAACTGTTCAAAGTTACAATTAAAAATTTCTATATTAAATACTTCAAAAACGTAATCAATTGGTCTCCCTAAATTTTGATGCAGGTTACCCATATACCGTTAGTAAAACTCATTATTGTTTGAGTAGTGAGACCCAAAGATTGACAGTAGTAAAAAAACACACCACATTTTTCAGTTTTCCTTCGATAAAGCCGATAACGTAAGCCAGGCGGCTGAAAACGTTACTGGTGGTTATGGTACTCAACCAATCACAGGCAGTTTTGATTACTTACTTCGATGTTAAAAATGCACCACACTCTCGAATCCGACTATCATGTCAGCACTGATTTGATTGGCCAGTGGTAAAATATTGCACAAAAAATCGTTTGGAACCATTTTAAGGCTGGACACAAAAGGAAGCTTTATATGTGAGGGCGACAAAATCGATCCAGTTTTAGAGCGTGTGGTTAATGGTGATGAAAAATGCTTTAATAGCTTCAACGACAAGCGAAAGCGGTCGTGGTTTGTTGTGCCTGCGGCCGCCGATTTTATCTATTTTTTCCAGTAACACAAATACTATTAACATGTCACATGCTAAAATAAATGTTCATTGAGGTTCATTAAAGACCCCTTCGAGCCGTTCGATACCAAACGATATGTATATCAAAGAAAGCGATTCTCTGTCATGTGAATTCTTCAAACTACTGCTGGAGAAAATTACTCGAATTACAGAGCCATAAGATGCCGACGTATGTCGATAAAATTATGGAAATAGGTCTGGCAGTGAACGAGGGCAAGGCGAAACTTCTTCTGTCATCAAACAAACAGCCGTCACTCTCGCGACTTGGCTCCCACGTCACTGTTGACAGTCATAACTTCGAAGTCGTAGATAATTTCGTCTATTTAGGAACCAGCATTAACACCACTAACAATGCCAGCCTGGAAATCCAACGCAGGATTACTCTTGCCAACAGGTGCTACTTCGGACTGAGTAGGCAATTGAAAAGTAAAGTCCTCTCTCGACGAACAAAAGCCAAACTCTATATGTCGCTCATAATTCCCGTCCTGCTATATGGTGCAGAGGCTTGGACGATGACAACAACCGATGAGTTGACGTTGCGAGTTTTCGAGAGAAAACTTCTACACATGACTCCATCCATCCCAGGACCTTAACCCCATTTAAGCGAAGTATTAATATTCATTTTTAAGACTGTTTATAACGGGGTTTCAAAATTGATCACACTGATGTATTTTATATTCAGTTTCGTTATTACTTTCACGATTTGCCCCACTGTGCTGCATCACTCAGGTATGCACACATACTTTTTAATGCATGTAAATGCGCAGTCACGCTTATTAAAAACTCGTGTTAACAAGCCACTCGAACAAGCACTGAATTATTTTAATAAGCGAAAACAACAACATCAATTAACTCATGTTTTGCATGTTAATTAAAACTCTTTCAAACTGACTTAACCCCACAAATGTCTCTTTTTTTCATAATGCAGAAAGGGGAGCTCCAGTTTGCGACATTATCTCCACGCTGATATTACATACAAATTAAAAGGCACCGTGTGAGGAATACTCCGTGCTGCTGCATTGGATAAGCCGAAGATTTGTTCAAGAGCACATTAGTCTCCTTGAAAGAACAGCCCGCAGCCGTTCGTAATGAGAAGCGCTTTTCTGGCACATAGCATGGCATAATTGTCGTTAAAGTGCTCCAAAGCTTAAACAGGTTGACTTTCGTTGCGCATGTAATGGTGTACTTTTTTTTGGTAGGTAATGACATTGTTGGCTTACGGTATGTGACTTCAGACTAGACAGACTTTCGCTGCAAATTGCTTATTCACTTGTACCTCCACGATATATAATATTATTTTCAATACTCTCGCAAAATGTTGCACAGAGCATAATAGGCATGCTCACTCAATGATTCGCTGTATCACCTGAAACTAACTGGGATAGATATGGACCAAAAATATTCACTTATCATCACGGAACAAGTACGGAACAATGACAACGCCGGCTCACAGACCGCACCAAACCCTAAATTTTTTCGGGATGCAATGGTGATTCACGGAGTACGCGTGGATTGCTGCCTGGCCAATAAGGTATATTTTACTTATTGACGAAGCCTTTCAGCCAGAAAATAGCCTCATAGCTGAGGATGATTATTCTATGAAAATACGGATCATTTTCAAGTTGTTGCTCAGTCCAATTCACGAACACACGACGATTCTAGTGGTCGAACGGCTTCGCTTCTTGCATCAGTTTGATCTTGTAGGGGCGTAGGCCAAGATCTTTTTGCAAAATTCGCCACAGCGACGTCACAGAGATGACCAACGCTTGAGAACGACAAGTGAGAGACTGTTTTGGGTGTTCACTAGAACTACAGGCAGTTGTTTGCCTCACTGGCTTGGAAATATTTTATACTGTACCCGTGGATTCAAATTGTTCTACTAGACGCTCAATTGTTGATCTGACAGAATGATTATTACGTCCATAAATTGGACGTAGCGCTCTTAAAGTTGAGACCACTGACTCCGAATTTCAGTAGTAAACTTTAATTATTTCAATTCGTTGTTGGATCGTATTTCTTTCTATGATGAAAGGGCAAATGTTACTGAAGAGAAATATCAAAAGAACGGGAAAAAATATGGCGTCGTTTGCCATCTCTATCGGTCTACTTTTGTAGCGTCTCTTATTTAAATTCGACATGTTCTTGTCCCGGCTTTGATCATTGGAAGTTACGAAAGTATAAAATGTTCGGTTACAAACGAACTTAACCCTTCCTTACTTGTGGAATATAAAACACCCGAAAGCATTGCCTGAACTTAGACCCTTGCAAATTGCGAGTATATAAAGTGTTTGGTTCTTTTTATTAAAAACATGTTGCACTCATGCTAATTTCTTGCACCGACCATAGCTCGAGCCGATTAAGCCGACTCACAAATGGGTTTTATTTTGTCATCTGGTTATTGCAGCGCATTTAAAACCGTTAAATTATATGTAAATGTGACTTGTGGATAGCCCTGCGTTCAAATAATGGCTGAAGCAAAATCTGAATTAAAAAATTCCTTTGAAAGATGGCGGCACAAAAAGTTAACAGCTGTTACGAAAACGCTTCAACCTTCTGTTAAAACTATAAGCGACATACAGATAAATATGTTGGCAACATGTGTTTAATGCGATGGAAAAAAAGATGCAAAAATTCACCGCTTTCATTATTGAAATGTAAAGTACTCAGTGGAATACTACTGCTGTTTTCAGCTTATTTTGGAAAAGTATATAAGTTCAGTTACAACTTCTCTCTGGTATTCTCGAATTCTTCTATCGATAAAACGAAACTTATCACCGCATTTGCATTTGTGGAAACTTATCACCGGTAAACTGGTTTTCTTTGTTGCTCCGTGCGATTTACCACACTTCATTATTTCTCCCAACAAAAAGATTATTTGGCAATAAATAAGTTTGTAAGATTTGCTGATTTTACTCCTGGCGCCATTCACTTGAATTCTATCCACAACGCGCTACACTTTGTCACTGCCGAAGTGCTTCTAACCACCAGAGCGTGAGTGAAGGTGAATGAGCATGGCAATAAATTTTGTGAAATAGTTCTTAATTTTCAGCAGCGACTTTGGCAACTCCATCTCCTACCTGCTTAACAACCATACTTTGACTACCTGGTTTGGTTCTGCTGGTGTTGTTGTCATTCGAGAGTTAGACTTAGCTTCAGCTTTACTAGTGACGGACCTTGTTTCGAGACCAAGCTTTTCTCTTGCCATAGTGCCGGCTGTTTTTGAGTTCGTTACTAGCGCTGCCCTCCTTATGGAACGAATTCCTTCCGACTATTGTATGAGAGATCTGGACTCCTTCACTTACTTCTTTTTCTATTTTTACTAGTTTGGTTCATATTTTGGACCCACGAGTATAGGGGAATGTACGTCTGCTATTTAAGTGCCTCCAGCCAGGTTGATCATCGGCACTGGTCGCATAACATCTTGGTTCAACCCTTTTTCGTACTCTACACCCAACCATAGCAAGTTATCATGGAGCAGCGAAGGCACATATAAGAAGGCAGATCTTAGCTAGATGCCTCCGAACTTTAACAGAGGCGAACTGCCCGCCCTGCTTAGTCGGGATACTGTGGTATCTCTTACTAGTCGGCACACCCGGGTACGATACAGCAGAGAATTTTCATGATGAGTACTCTAGCTGTTTCAATGAAAGATTGGACTCCTTAAAGCCTAAAATAACGTTTTAATGTTGTCTTATTGGACTTAATACATTTCTGAATTGGATATGAGCTTTTGACAACTTTTCATGATATTCATACATTTTTAGACGTTTTGTACTCTTCACATTTAGGCCTTTTGTCATTCATTTAATGCGTTGGATCTAAACACCGATGTTTAATGATGGGGGACCGACACTTAGGAGGCTTTATATGTGACAATATCACAGATATGTCGGCTTAATCCAAGCAGAACGTTCACGATCAAGTTGAAACGACTAAAACGCCTCCTAAACTTAAACCTAATACTGTTACCGCGATTGATGTGGAAAACGAATGGCGTTCAAGTCTAATGCCCTTAGGTATGCTCTACAGCAAATTTCTCCCATACAAGTACGTATCTTTAAAATGGCGCACCAAAGTGCCAAATGTCTGCCCGTCACAGCCCGCCGAAGCGTTCGAACTAAAAATTTATAGCCGATACTAGCTAGCGGCAAGAACTCGAAGTTTATTGTGCGGCATTTTAGCGGCAATTTTATTTTTTTGGTTTTTGCTATTTCTTTTGCTTACCCTGCTACCCAGTTTGTAGCGCAGCTTTCGGAAACTTTTTACTGAAAATACCGAGTTATAACTTTTTTTTGCAAACTGACGGTTTAGTATTTTGGTTGTTGGTTTTACTTTTGTTGCCACGCATATGGCTGGAACTATTTGAAAATGCTCTGTAACTAGCATATATAGCTTCTAAAAGAGCGCAGTTACTGGCTGCGTGTTTCACGGCATGGCAGCGCCGAACTTACGGCCAAATGAACTAAATTGAACGCATTGTTGATTTGCGCACACCAGTGCGGCCATTGTTTTTGCAGTACGATGGCTGTGGCCCAACGTTGTACTCGCTACTAACCGACATTTCATTAGGTTAAGCGGGGAGTTGCATGGCGGAGGCACACGCCAAGTTGTTGATGCTTGTGGCATCAACATGGTTGTAGTTATTTTACAGCACTTTGCTCGCTCTTTTTATTTTATGCATTTTTTGTTGCGAAAGTTGTTGCTGGCGATTAATTTGCTGCAACTTTTGGCATATCTCTGTACCAGAGCGCACACATACATGTACGTATTATATGCGTGTGTGCAAGAGCCGCTTAATTTTCTACTTATTGCGGATGCGTCCATATAGTATAGTACACTCTCTTTTGAATTTTTTCGGCTCTTTAGTTTAGCAGCCACGCAAAACGAAGAAACAGCAGGATGGCAACGCAGTACGACGCCAGCTCCGTTGTGCAAATTTTCGTAGCAGCGCATGTAAGGTAGTCAAGCGAACAAATGGCGAACAATTCTGCACAAAGCGTGAAGGGAAAGTTAAACAAAGACAGTATTAAAAGAGTTCAAAATGTAAGGGGCAATAACAAAGCAGAGCCGAACTAGGCTTTGGTTATGGAGGTTATGCTGAACTAAGATATGTAATAGGAAGTCGGTTCGCATGAAAATATGCCCCGCTTCGAGTATAGATTTCACTAATATTTGACAAATAAATAAATTCTAATATTATATAACTACTGAAGACTCTTTGGCCAGGCCGAAAGAGAAGAAAAATGTATATTTTTGGATTCGAGTACTACATAGGTTAGATTAGGTAAAGTCGTAGGATTGATCCAAAATTGATGGTATTCTTCTTCTTTTTCTATATTGGCGTAGACTCTGCTTACGAGTTTAAAACAGCGCGCCAGTCGTTCTTCCTTTTCGCTCTTTGGCGAAAAATGGAGATTCTAACTGTAACCAGATTCTCCACCAATTGGTCTTTTCAACGAAATGGAGGTCTTCCTCTTTCTCTGTTTCCCCCGGCGGATACAGCACGGAATATTCTTAGAGCTGGAGTGCTTTCATCCATTCGAACGTCATGACCTGGCCAGCGTAGCCGCTGTCTCTTAATTCGCTGAACTCTGTCAATTTCGTCGTATATATCGTACAGCTCATCGTTCCTCCGAAGGCGGTATACGCTATTGCCAGTGCGCAAAATTCCGCAGAGCCGTTCTTTCGAGAACTCGTAAAGCCGACTCATCAGATATTGTCATCGCATCGTGCCTCTGCACCATATATAGAAGGACGGAAATGATGAGTGACTTGAATTTGGTCTTTATTTGTCTTTTCGCTCTAGTCAGTCGGAGTAGAACCTGTCGGAAAGAGTTATTCTGCGATGGATTTCGACCGTTTGTTTGTTAACAGGAGATATTTCGTCTTAACCTCGTTCACTACCAGACCCATTTGTTTCACTTCTTTGATGGATGGAACCATGTGTAGAAGTTCACGCAAGTGAGGAAAGGTGTCTGATTGACATTCACTCACGATAGGCCAGAAGTGACTCTTTGCATATGGTTCAAGCAGCTCGCGACTTCCAGTCTTAGACCAAGTATCCTCTGGGTAGCCAAAAAACATGCGTTTGAAGGTGAGTCAAAATCAGTATGCGAGTAATTTCTCCCCAGGGTTATGCGCTGGGTTTGGGAGCTGCCACGTAGTAAAAAACCCCAAATGTAAAGGACACAACAGCTTCGGATTTATGGAACTCACTTGTACAGATATCAGTCCATTGGGTAACACATAAACTTTTAAAAGGACTACCCGAATCCTCAGAGTGTCCAGCCAGAATTCGTTTATTTACGACAGGATTGGCTTTGCTAAGGGCATGTATAGTGATTCAGAGTACCGATCTCTTACGGTTAACTCTAGGTCAGAGAGATCTGGTAAACGTACCAGTTCTGGTTTTTGACTAGCGCTTGCTATGCTCACTAGAGTTTTAAAGGTTTAGCGCACATGGAATTGTCCTCAGTGAACCACAGACGCCGATGAGAGCAGTTCTTTGAACACTACTTAAGCTAGTGTGGTTTATCCGAGCAATAGGAGTCGCGCTACCTTAAGCAAGTTAAAATAATCAGTAATCATTATTACTGAGATCAAAATCTGCAGATTTTTTAGGTCAAAGACTCGTATATCCATACAGTGTTCAGTATAATTGAACGAGTTAAAGAAAATTTCGTATTTTTTCTATTGGGTAAACTGTTCATTTCATTTTGGTCGTTGCCTTCTCATGCAAAAATTTCGTTCCATTTACGCTGAATTGAGTTTTTCGGTGTAAAAAATTCTTTAACCGAATACAAAACTAATAACCCATTAACTTTCCAATTTCCTTTAATAGTGCAGACAATTAGTCTTCCGCCTATCTACTGCTATATCTGAACTTTACATTCGGAAGATAAAAGCCGGATACAAATTGAAAATAAAACTAAAACGAATCAGCCAGACGGAAAGGGCGAAAACAATAAAAAGAGTGTGTAGAAAAATTAGAACTATAAATAGATGTACATATGTTTGTATATGTTTGTATATGTGTATACGCAGTGTTATAAATAACCTATGAAGAGATTTTACTGTCAGAATATATGGTATGGGATATATTCACGACTAGTTAGAAACTGCTCGAAATCGGACTAGTTTGCAACCGCAAACAGAAGAGTACTTAGTTCTATTATTTAAACATTTATATGTGCGTATTTCTGATAAAAATTTGACAACGAATATCATAAAAAAGATTATCCGTCAGCCGTATTGAGCTTCCGAATACTATATATGCTAGTCCTAAAGTGGTTTCTAACTAGTTGTTTTCCTTGCAATGTGCATATGCCAAACAAACGTGTTAGGTTGTTAGGATAAAACAAGTAAAAACGCTACATTCGAACATTTACTTTCGCTTGAACAATTTTCCAATTTCCTTAAGCGGCCTATAAAAATAAACGACAGCCACTTAAGCGAAGAGAACACGCACACTTGGAAAGCTCAAAGAAATTTGTGAAAACTCAATAAGGGACAAGTATCGGGAAGAATATCACTGAGAAATACGAGAAAAACATGAAAAACCAAAATCACAGCTACAAACCCATATCGTGGCATGTGGCATCTCTGTACGTCTATCGATGATGAAGACTATAGCTATTTGGTATCGAACAACCACACATAAACAGTCACACACGCATGTGTGCTCTCATACATAGTATAAATACTCAGACAGCAAACGGTAAGGCAAGCAAAGCAAGGACAATCACACCCACATACACGGCGAAAACAAATAAGAAAGGAACATTTGTGCGATTTTGAGTAGCATTTGCGAATTTCAATTTTAAATTCAATTGATGTCACAAACAATTTACAACGCTACACATATAGACGGTATAGACAGCGTGTTGCTCTTATATAGGTGTGTGTGTGTATTTTTGTTCAGAATTCTTTGTACCTGCTTAAGGAGTAGAGTAGGAGACAGTTCATTAGGTTGAATGTCACACGTATCGTATATTGAATGTATTGAGCGTTGTAAGGTGAGAAAAAAGGTTTGAGGTCACAGACTTGTTATTCTTGTGCCACTAACTGCTACACAATGTACAGATCCCATAATTTTTTAGGCATACAATGGTGACATGTGGATTGCTGCCTGTCCAATATTGCATATTTTACTTATTGACGAAGCCATTAAGCCAGAAATGAGCCTCATCGCTTAAGATGATATTTCGATGAAAATCCGGATCATTTTCAAGTAGTTTCTCAGCCTAATTTACGAACATTCGCCGATCACCTCGTCATTCGACGAAAATTTCTTTCCAGCGAGCAATCTTTTAAGATCTGACAACAAGGCATAGTCGCTGGGGACTAGATCTGGAGAACACGATAGATGCGAAAGAAATTCGAAGCCAAATTCATGTCTTTGTTGATGGTCCTTATTTTTTCAAGATAGTTAATAAAAATGATTCCATGCTGATTCGAAAATACAGAGGCTATAACCTTGCCAGCTGACTGTTACGTTTTTCCACGCTTTGCAGCAGGTTTATCGTGTGCAATGCACTTGGCTGGTTGTCGATTGGACTTCGGAGTGAAATTATGAAACCATGTTTCATTCATTTTAACATATCGATGTAAAAACTCGGGTTTATTACGCTTGAGCAGCTTCAAATATTGTTCTGAGTTATCAACTCGTCGTTGGTTTAGGTGAAAAGTGAACTCGCACGGTAGCCACTTTGCGCGTAACTTTCTCATACTCAAATCTTCGTGAATGATATGATTTACAGGTTCAGTTGATATCTTTAGAGTGTCTGCTATTTCGAACAACTTCACATTTTATGATCTTCCAAATTATTTTGTGGACTTGTTTGATGTTTTCGTCCGTAGAGACCCTCTTTTGGTCGGTGACTGCATTCATTGCTTTCGGTGCTCGTTTCAGCACATCTAAATTTAGCACACCAATTCTTAATTTTTTGTTAAGTAGGATAAAGCATCGAACCGGGGAGCGGAATTTTAATTCTCTGAACCTAACCCACTGACATCTCATGTCTCTCCCACGGGACCACTAGAAAAGTATTACTTCCTTGATGTAGTGCAGTGTCTGCAAACTCGTTACCAAGCCAAATTTGTGCTTCAACTGTATTTTTTCCCTTCAAAAACCAGTATTTTATCAACACGCAAAATTCCTTTTTATCCATTTTTTTACAGAAACAAAAGAGCTGATATTTCACTCGCATTAGATAATTTGCTTTCAAACGGCAATCCGCTTGTGCTTTTGCCGTGCATTTTGCTCTTGGAACGAGTTGCTCTACAATTGAAATCAAATGTCATTTAAATCCGCTTTAATGATGCCTCAATGCCTCTGATTTATTTTCGAAACTTTTGTTCAAAATCTACTTTTCCCCAATATTCACTGATGTTTCACTTAGCAATTGTCTACATATCCCATTACCTTTGTGATTTGTAATGCTGTTCGATTGCTGCCTTTTCACTGTTTGGCAATTGCTTGAGTGGCTTTTTAAGTTGATTTTTGGTTCTTTGTGTTTTTCTATTGTTTTTGTTTTTGAGAAGACAAGAAGCAAGTGCATTACTTCACACTTCGTCAATTGATCACTTTTTATTTTACTTCACACAAGCACTTGTCAGCCCAATTGATTGTTTGGATTTATGGTGTCGTTGATTTCTTGCGATAAATCCCGAGCTTCATGCAAATGTGCCACACATTCCAGAGTGTGTCATGAGATGGTGATCGGATATGTCACCTTGTTCTGTATAAAGTGAGTTGTATTGCAGTTTGCTTAAGAGCTATGACTCCTCCAGCTGGAAGGTAAGTCTTTTATACCCTGCACATGATATATTTGCCATGAAATTGTAATGCCCCGAAGGCAAAGTCGGAACTCTATAAAATGTGTGTATATTATATGCTAAGCGTGAGGAGGTGAATCGATTTAGCCAAAATAGTCTCTGTATATACGCGAACTAGCGGAAGTTGCCCATGTCAGAACCACCAACATCGGACTACTGTGGCATATAGCTAACATACAAACTTAACAACCAAAATAAATTTTTTCTTGGACAACTTTTAACTTGATGAGATATCTTCACAAAATTTGGGTATTGATTATTTTCCAATATCTGAAAAATTCTTTAGATCGCACCACTATAGCATATAGCTACCAAACAAACGGGCCGTCAAAAATTCAGTTCTACACTTCTTTATTTTAGAAGGGTATTATAGCTTCCATGCAACCAAAGCGTTGGTCTTGTGCGTAACATCACCTGTGTGTCATTTATAGTGGCCATAAATTAGAAACCTTGGCCTACAAGTCATTGTGCTGCCCACTCAATCGATAACGTCCTCTCATCTCATCTTATCAGCAGAGCTCACAGCATCCGGCCGGCTGCCAGTAATGACAAATTCGTGTGTTAAAGTGGACAAAAACGCCAACAGCGCACAGAAGACAAATGGTGAGCATATACGAGTATAGATACCGACGAAACAGGGGCAAAAATACACACTTAAGAAACAACAAAAAAAAAACGAATGCGCCGTACTAAAAAGAAATATGACAATGAAACGGCCGACATCTGCTTCAAAGCCGCTTTATGTCACATATGGAAGAGTAGCTATTCTCTTGCGTGTTGGTTTGCAGACGGCTTCTATGAAAATTTATTGCCATTGCCTGCCCTAATTATTGTTATGTTCTCATGTAGCATAAGTCGACCAACTTTCTCGCAGGAAACTTATTTTGCACTTTTATTTCTTTGTCTCCCTTCGAAGAACACCTTTTTTTTGGTCCACTTTTTCACTTCATCCACAGCTCAACCTATGACTGCAATGTTGTTGCTCTCAGCGAAAAAGAGTGAGTAATGTGTCTATAAATAAATTCTACTACAGCTGCTTTTTCAACATCGATTTCATTATATTTTGATCAACCCACATACTCGTACTCATTGGTGCCAAAAGTGGTTTTATGTTTTCCCAAATTGCTATTATACTCCCTTAGCGCTAACCTGAAGTCGCTGCTATTAATTTTCAGCAACTCCGCTGATAATATAGCGCGATTCACAGACGCACGCTCCATTTCCGGTCAGACATAAAAGTTATTTGTGAGCTTTCACCTGCACACCTCTCCGCGCAAGATTCAAGTTTTATAGCTTTGTCCGAGTTTCAATAGAAATAAAATTTTCCAAATCAACTGAACTGGACAAACATCGACACGTTGGATTAGCTGCAATAATGTGTCTGCCTGCAAGCACTGCAATTGTCCGATGTCTTCAGTTTATTCTCGGCCGCAAAAATTTATGACCGAAGTTTGGAAATAATCAAATGTACGGGAGATTTGCTTCGGACAAATCAATGTTTTTATTGCCGTGAATGCGTCCGGCGAGGCTATAAACCCCATTAAGTTTTTTATAGGTTAATACATGATTTTCGGATTGACAACTATGTATATTTGAGGCTTAATACCAGATCTTGAAGTTAACGCTCGACCACCAACAGATCACGAGATGACAGCGGCATTGTATACTTTAAACATTTTCATATAAAGTCACCCTTTGTTGTTGTTGCTACAGCGGTAAACTACTCCCCACTTGGGTGGTAAGTTCGGGTTGATAGTTTCGAAGCCATATAATGGTAGTGACAGAAAAATTGCTGTTTCGACGGGGTCGGACCATAAGAAGAGATTCGCTGAACATGCAAAGAGATTTCTAGAGTCATGCGGGGACTTATTACTGTCTGTACGTATACTTGGTATGTCGAGGTCGATTCTGGATAAGTATGAATTTAGCTTGCTGCAGTATGCAGAAGGAAATTGCGCAAGGTTTACTCTAGATTCTCGGATCAACTCGAGCTCTTCGTCTGAAATGAGCAGTAGTTTCACTTCAAGCACATCATTCACTGGGAGGAAGTCAATGAAGCTGTTAATGACTCCAATTTGAGTGACCGTCGATGCGTGTCTAAAGTTTATTACGTCCGAAGTCTGGACCGCGTACTATTCCAAATCGTTAACGTAGTTAAGGATCTGGCAGGTGGTTGAGCTGTAAACAGACGATTGCAGTGATGGTTTGTGCAATAACAGAAACTGCTGCGAGAGGAGGGCATTATGTTCCTTGATCGTTCGGAGTGCTAAGTTTTGACACTTCTTAAGCTTCATAGTTTGCGTTTGTCTACATCCACTCAACCATATTGGTGCAGCGAAGCTTATGAACCACCGATTACTTTGTATGTTGAGCACAATGTTTCTTCGTGCTTTCCGCAAGTGCTGTCGGCCAGCGACTTACGGAAGGTGTTGCGGCTTTATACTTTGACAGTAATCGCTGTCGGACAATAAGCGAAGGAGCAATAATGAGACGAGTTGAAAACCGTGTGACTACCTGTCTGTCCGTCCGTCCGTCCGTAGAAACAGTAGCTTGAATATAAATAAAGATATCTTAATCAAAATTGGTACACGTGTTCCTTGGTAAAAAAGTGAAGCGTAGATGACCGTAATCGGACCACTGCCAATCCCACAAAATATCATTAAATGGAAACCTATAAAGTGACATAACAAAGAACAGTATTAAGATATAAAACTGTGGTTTGGTAGAGGGATCACCATAGCATGAAGCACCAGCGGGCTAAACATTTTGATAAAGTAAGTAGGTTTAATGTATGTATGTTCTCAACCACTAAAGCTACAATAACCAAATTTACTAGCTTGAATATTTTAAGAACTTCTGCCGACAGTGGATCCGAAAATGGATGAAATCGGATGATAAACCCGCTCAGTCCCTATATAACGATACGGTTAAAAAATACTAAAACCGCGCTAAATCAATGACTAAAAATGCCAGAGACATTAAAAAATACCCTTGAGATAGTATGAGAAGTCTTTAAAGGAACCATGGTTGAAACTGACCAACGGGTGTGGCATCGCCTTCCATGAGGTGAAATCACATACATATCTCGGGACTTCCTCGAACGTTTTCAACCAAATTTGGTACGTCACCTTCTTCTGATATTACCGTGTTAGTGTATATAATTTCGGTGTGTTACCTTGAGTAAAGATTTTCGAACTTCAGATCGGATCATCGCATACATGAGAGATCGTGTTTTTCCAATAATGGTGCATATTACTTAGAATGAACAAATGTGTGAGAATTTACCCTAGATCCCATATAACTAACAAGCCTTATGAACTTTTCCTAATCCTTGCTATTTGAAAGAGTATTAAACACTCGGTTATACCCGAACTTAGCTCTTCCTTACTACTTTATGTTGATTATAAATATCGTTTTAAAAGTATTACATCCACTCCCATTCTCGTATTTCCAAAAAATCGTATCAAATATTGTATTCGTTAAAGCTTCACTGTATATACATGTACAGTGGACATCTAACATATTTTTTAATAAAATAAATCCCTTTATATAACACGTTTCATTGCGGTGAGGCAAAATAAACTCACAACAGCCAATTGGTGTGCAAGCAAAGCTTGGATTCTACCCAAAACCACAACCCAAAAACCTAATCAAAATTGACACGCTGCCAATATATTCGTTTACACACAAAAATTGTGATTTTTAACTCTTACGGGCGTGTGTGTGTGGAAGTGAGTAACACAAAATTCTGATAAAAGCAAACTAGCATGCCAACAACAACCAACCGATGCAACCACAGTGAAGCCATGGAAAATATGTACAACAGACAACAAAGCAAACTGCATGTGTGTTTTGCAAATAAAATAGAACAATGGCAAACATTTCCACGAAAAATGTATGCCTCACTTACAACAACTACAAAAAAAACAAGTAACAATGGACCATAATGCATATTTGTGCAAGTTAGTTCGCACGTCCCTCATGATGGCACTCTTTCATAGGTATAGCCACCATTAGCTGGAGTTAAAGTTGACATGACATTTGCAGCCAACCCGAAACTATGTGTGTATGTATGAACATATGCATTTGTACTATACATACTAACTATACAGCGCAGTATGAGTATTGTACTATCAACTGTCAAAACCATTTCACCGTTGGATTATCGGAAAACTTACTTTGCTTAATTGAGTGCGAACATGTGGGCGGTATATTGTTTGTCTAATCTTGTAAATGTCAAAGCCAATAACACATTACATTTAAATGAACTAAAATTATTAAATAATTTTGAATTAAACATGGCTCTCGTCGTTATGTTCTGTAAAAAGTAGATAAAAGTAAGAAAAGCCAGGAAAAACATTCGGCTGTACCGAAGCTATACTACCCTATATGGTTATTACGGCTATGGTGGTCTGATCAAAAACCTTTGTTTAGAGATGGCACCGTTGCTTTAGACAATAACCCACGCTAGGCAGCCATGACATCGCTAAGCAACATAACAATCATCATCATACGGTTTTGAACCAAGGCTGGCTTCAAAAGGAAGCTTGATATTGGGGTACCACATGAATTGTCTATGAAAAATTTAATAGACCGAGTTAACGAAAAGTGGATCAAATATGACAATAATGTGCGAACAAAATCATAGTTCAAGCGTGGTGAAGCTCAACAAATGGTCGCAAAGCCAGGATTGACGCCTCGAAAGGTTATGCTGAATGTTTGGTAAGATTGGAATGGAATCATACACTATGAGCTGCTCCAGCCTGGTCGAACGATTAATTCTACATTTCACTCTCAACAACTGATGAGATTGAAGCAAGCAAGAGAAAAAAGAACAACCAGAACGGATCAACAGAAAGGGCTTCGGCTTTCATCAGGACAACGCTAGACCACACACATCTTTGCTGACTCGGCATAAACTGGGAGAGCTTGGCTGGAAAGTTTTGATGCATCCACCATATAGCCCTGACCCTGCACCATCGGACTACCACTTGTTTCCGTCAATGCAGAACTCCCTTAATGGAGCAAGGTGGCTTCAATAGAAGCCTGTGAAAATTACTTGTCACAGTTTTTCGCCGAGAAACCAGAAAAGTTTTACACTGATAGAATAATGTCTCCAGCGGAAAAATTACAAAAAGTGGTCGACTAAAATGGTACATATTTGGTTTATTAAAGTTCATTAGAAATAAAAAAAAAATAAGTTTAAATTTCATAAGAAATACGAAAAGACTTTTTCGACAACCTAATATAAGTATATTTTCATTTAACTTTCAAGTTCTGCCGCTGCTGTTGCTTTGCCTCCAGCTTGAGCAGAACTGTCTCTTTATTTTTAAATGTTGCATGATTTGGCGATTCGTAATTTTGACACATACTTAAGCATCTTTACGTCGCCATTTGTTGTTCATTAGGCAAAGTGGAGCGCCATAAAAATGTCTCATCAGCCAAGACTGCTCCAGTTAAAAGCACGCTGCGGCATCTACTAACAAAATACCGAAAGCGAAATACCAACATGTCCGCAAGCAATAGAACACGCCACACAAGGCGGCATATGAGTACGAGTATGTAAACAAAAACAATAGCAACAACGTATATCGTAAAAAATGAAAAATGACGCTTAAAAATTGGTTCACTCACACTTGCGTACTCAGTCGGCATACTGGATTACTGGTTGAAATTATGATTTTTCATGTCTTGGCACTTTTCTTGTGTGTGTGTGTGTGTGTGTGTGTGTCTTATTACTCATATTTTCATCACAGTTGACGCGCTCACTTCATTTGTTCGGCGCTGTTCATTTACACATTGACGATGAAGAATGTGTTGACACGCAAATGCCGTTCGGAGTTCCGAAGGAGTGTGAAAATGCTCCAACGGCGCCAAAGGAAAAATGAAAAATTTGTTAACAAATCCACAACATATGCGCACATGTGGTAATATGCCACGTCTCCAAGCGTAAATTTGGTGGCAGCGCGAGTCGAGCGGCGCAGAATATTTACAAACTAACACATTTGGGAAGCACATGTACTTATATATGGGAAGAGGGGGTTTCATATGATTTACCTAACATTAGGCGTATAGTATTTACTTACTCTCACATACTTATTCTACAAGTATATGTATGTATATGACGTCGCAAATCTTTGCTCTTTTATTTTGGGGTTCTGAAAGCAAGTCTGGCGGTTAATGACTGATTGCCAGCTGTTAAACGGTGTTATTACATTCTGCTTTTCAACATTCATAATTTATTTGACAAGCTTACACATATCTACGCGCTACTATATATGTATGTATGTGTATGGATGGTTTTATGTGTGGGAAGAGTACGCTTAATATTTGCATGCAGTGTGTAATCTTTTCAGGTTAAAATGTATTTAAATAGCATGCCTTGAAATCTTGTTGGTTAAACATACAGCCAGACGGAGTATAATAAAGTCCTTAAGTACTAAAAATAACACGAAGAAAAGTAATTTACCAAAACATTTATTTCTGTAATTAATGAAATCTTAAGTGAATAGCACGCATACAAAGCGTGTCAGATTCAATACTAAGCTTTTACATAATATTGAAGACTCATCATTTCAATTACTACAGATTAACACTCTCGCATATAGTGCATCAGAATGCCAACAAGCTCAATAAATTGAATTAGGTTATTGAAATATCGATTCACATTGTCTGCAATGTCAACTCGATGCCATAACAAATCAAAGCAAACAATTTTATTACCGTCACTAAAGGCATAAAAACAAATTAAAATTTCTCTTTTCCCCTGAATATGAGCTTGAAATATTTTGTAATTGTAAATATTCACCTGAATAACAAAAACAACAACAATTGCTTTGAACACATTCTCTCGTTATCTAAAACACGGCATTTCTTAGCTTCCGTCATGCATTGCATTAAAGTATATAATAAAATGTGCAAAGTTAACCGGGGCGTATGAGTAATTCTTAATTGAGTTGCAAAATACAATAAAAAATAAATGGCTTTGTTCGAGCAGATTTGTATGGATTTAGTAGGTTGTTCATAAGCTAAGAAATTGTGCAAGTTGTGAGCACAATGTGCATGGCTAGCAAACGATTAGCTTGGTTAGTGTAAATTTCACTATTGTAAAAGTATATAACTATGACGTATATATGTATGTTAGGTTAGCTTAGATGGCTCATTCCTCAGCATTTGCGGAAGTATCACACTTGGACTGTTATGTATGGTACTTTGTGATGCAAACAGAGAACTCCTGTAGTTGGATGTCAAGCCTTGAACGTATCACAAATCTTTCTTCTACCGCTATTTCACCTGGTTGTCTAAAAGTAAAATGTACGGGGTGTTTTTTCTTTGATTGAACATCCAGTAAGATATGCAATCAAACTGCATGACTGCCTATAGGACAGTGTCCAATTAGAATTCCTACACATACTCCTACTCCTCCGTTCCCACGACAGTCGGGTTTAAGTAACCGGAACGAACCCGGATTTTTATTCGGTCAAGGACTGTCAACCCAGCACTATGTCTCGAAACTACTTGAGGAATTTTTTCTGCCGCTACAACAGAACTCTTAGTGGTCAAGAAGCCTAAAACTGGAACTGACGTAATATTCCCGTCACTGCACACTTCCAGTAACAATCCCTGCAAGCATTGATCTATTAATCCTACAACCACTGAAAGTAGAACCTTCCTGATTGCGAAGGGTTTGCTGAACCTCCTTGATTTACCCAGGGCCAGGAAGACCTTGCGACCGTTCACATTCCACAGTTATTGAGACTGAAGTATCTGTTCTGGCCAACTAATCAGACTTATACTTTCCTGCAATACCGTCACCACACTAAATGACAATACACTCCGGAACTTTTATGACAGCCACTTTCATTGGGATGACGCTGCCGTGGTCAGAAAGCCTAAAATTGGAACTTATAGCACGTTCCCGATAGTGTACTGCTCCTCCAACCATCTCCATAGGTTTTGATCGATCGGTGATCCCTCTCTCTTCTTCTCTCTCAGGCCTCTCTCGAAGGTATGAGAACAGAGGCGCGACAACCAAGGTTAGGCACGGCGAACTGATAATCCAAGTAATTGGTGTCGTTCGTAGTGCATCACAAATACTGATGAGAGCAGTCCGCTGAGCACTCGCCAATTTTTTTGTGAGTGTAGTATTTTCCATCGTCGTCAACCAAACAAAAATTCCGTAGTATAATACATTAAAAACTTAACTATGATTTCTTGGAATCACAGAACTACCTTCGGTGAGAGTCCTTACCATTTGCCAATGACGCTCCTGCTGCATTATAGGGCAACCGAGGCTTTCCTTGCTCTTTCCCGATATTGAGTTCCTGCGAAAGCTTCCTGTCTACGATGATCCGTATATACTTAACTCTGTCAGTAGGTCGAAGACGCTATAAATTTTTATCGTTTATTTAACAGAAAGCTATAACATTATTTTGGCAATTTTTGAATTTCATCCCAAAAGCACTGCGCCGGCTTGACACCCAGAAATAAGTTAAGCCAGTTTTTGAAACCCTGTTCAGATGTGCATCATATATCAGTTAGGGCGTTCTCTATTGACTGAATCAAAAGCAGCAAGGTCTGCGTGTAGCGGATGAGGCAAAAATTCCCCAGCGCTGGTTTCCAAATAGTTTTTAACCGGTCTTGAAACATAAGATTAAGGATTGTCATGATGGAAAATGATTGCCTCTCGTGTCTAGTCGTCGGCAATCACTTGCTTCAATTTACTGAGTTGTGATGTGAGGTGTTGCCTTGATGTTATAGATATTAGGATTTGCCCTTGATTTTGTTGGTTGGCGATTGGTTGGTACGATTTTTTGCATCTGGGATTGCCGTAATGCATTCATTTTTCATCACCAGTCACTAGCCGATGTCACAATGACCTTTTTTTTGCGTTTATGCTGCTTAAACATTTCTGACATTTCTTTCAACATCTCTTGACTTCAGTTCAAATGGCACCCAATTTCCTTGCTTTTGGATGCAAAGGACTGATTGATCTGCTCGGAATCCAGGAAGATAACTCTCACCACATTCTCTGACAACATTCCTGGATAATATGAAGTTATGTGAAGCAACCGCATTTCAAGCATCGCATTTTGTTCCTATTTAAAGCGCTAAAACCAGGTAATTCTATCTCATCGCGCAAAATAAAGTAAATTTCAACCGAATAAATGCCAGTGAAGCGTCTAATGTGCTCGCCATTCACATATTTAACAATCACTTGCATACCGGCCCACTCAGACAGCCGAAGCCAGCACCAGTGCTTTAGCGATCGAAATGCTCGCAGGGTTTCACCGCACTGCGCCGTAAAGAAACTAGAGCAAAACAAATGGAATGACGGCTACCGTCAATGGGGTGACGCCGACAAGCACTTAGCTATCGCGTAATTTACGAGTTCGCGCTTCAATGCTCTCGACAGGTTAGCGAACTCACTCCCGGAACGGGTAACTGCTCGCTGCACAGCTTTGCTCTCAAACGCGCGCACCAGCATACCTATGGTGGTAACGCGAGCCAGATCCTGGCGCCGCCACAAAAAGAAACTGCGGCGTGAAAGAAAATTCGCAGCCACAGCGTAGCGATAAATGCCAGCAGCCGCGAATTTCAGGAAATTACACAAAATTTTGCTCGTATTGACGGTGAAATTTGTGTGTGCGCATATTTGTGCGCTGTGAAATAGCTGTGGAACGCTACAAATCATTAAAGTTAATTTCCACTACTTATTACTGTTACATAACAGACTTTCTTTGCTTCACTTTCCGGCGCACCGGCGCACACTCTTTTGTGCTGCCGGAATGTGGGTAATGCGCCGACGGCAGCGCTGCTGCCACTACTGCATGTGCTGCTTCATTGCACGGCATTAAAATTACGCAAATGAAAAATCTCATTTTTGCCGCCTTCGGTTGCAGCTGCTGCACTTAATGTGAACATTTTGTGCAAATGTGGCAACATTTGCGGCCTCAGTCGCCAAGCTCGTCAGCTCAGCATAACCGTAGTTTTTTATTCACTAAATTATCCACTAAAGTATCTACTAAATCCCAATAGGAAGCTGCAACCGCACTTGCAGTCACAGCGTTCGTATTCGCCTCGTTTTTCAATTACTTAAAAACGCCCACTTTGTTTCATTTGATGCGTTTCATATGCATTCTTCAATGGCCGAAATTATAGTGTTTGGAAGTGAGTTTTTTTCTGATTAAAGTGATATTAGAGAGCTCTCTATGTTAAGTAGTTGTGGAATACCTAAACGCTAAAGTTCAAAAAACTTTATTTCTGAAAGCTAAGAGGCATAGCAATTCTCAAACAAATGCGAAGCTTCGCTACTTCGAGATATAAAGTGCAGCCAGGTCCTTCTCCACCTGGCCTCTCCAACGGAATGGAGAACCTCCTTTTCCTCCGCTTCCCCCGGTGAATACTGTGTCTAATACTTTCAGAGCTGGACATGACTTTCGGATGACATGGCCGAACCAGCTTAGACGCTGTCTCTTAATTAGCTTGACTTGGTCAATGCCTTTACTTCTCAATTGCCGAAGTACCAACTGTTGGCCAGAGATATTCTGCTTTGGATTGCTGACGTTGTTCTTGGTGTTGATGCTGGTTCCAAGATAGACGAAATTACCTACGACTTCAAAGTTATGAATGTCAACAGTGACGTGAGAGCCAAGTCGCGAGTGCGACGACTGTTTGTTTGGTGACGGGAGAAACGGGTAGACGGGTCTTTCCCTCCTTCACTACCAGAGCCATTTGCTTCGCTTCTTTATCCAGTCTAGAGAAAGCAAAAAAAACGTTTTTTTTTCAATTTTGTAACATTATCAGGAATGATGATTCCAAAAGGGATCTCCTTGAACAGCTTACAGCTAAGTCGATCACAAGTTTTTTTGGCCGGATAATGTCAGTTTCGGCTATGCCTTCTGGTTTGCCGAAGGTAAGAATGCGGAGTCGTTTCAACTTCAGTCTTTCAAAGGCTGGAAAATGGAGGTGAAAATGCTTGGATATTTCCACCTCACTCTCCTCCATACAACTATTCTTTTATCTTTAACTTCAGTAATAAAACCGTACGATGAGGGTAAGATGAACTTTGTTAAGAACAAGTCGTTCGAAAAATCTTCAGCGTTCTAATCTAAAGGATTTTGCAGTCGCACAGCGGCGGGTCGTCAACCAAGGTTTACTCAGCGCACACGAAGTCCATTGGTCCAGCCGCCACGAGTGGCCTCTATGACACAATTTCCAGAAGAACCCCTTCAGATGCCCAGTGTTCCCAAATTTTAAAGCGCAGTCCGCAGCAATGCATCTTCGGCCAATATCCACTGTTGCTATGTGTAAAATGACATTAAATGCTTATGTTGATGTAGTCCGTAGTGCACCGGAGATGACTATGACAGTCGCTCGTTGAACACGTTCAAGCTTCTTAGACGAATACCTTATATAACATTATTCAATTGACTACTGTTTCGTAGAGCCAAAACTCGGCTTTTGGTGAGTGTTCCCACCTTTTCTCTACTTATGATTTTCTTAATCTGTGCTCAATAGGTACTTCATCTACAAAAACTGAAAATTTTGAAAAAAAATAGCAATTTTTTAACATAATCTCCCTTGAATTGGATACTTTTGACCCATCGACGGCTCAACTTCTTTAAGCCCTCTGAAGCAACGTTTTCTGCAGAACTACATCGAAGCCATTTTGACGATTGTCACCCAAATAGAGGAGGAAACATATCAAAAAAGCTCTTATAACTCATTGGACTATTTCTCACAAAATACGGATTATAGATCGAAATTGTTCTTTCCAATGGACATAAAATCCGCAGAAGAACCAAACCTGTCAGAACAAAATTTTATGTCCGATTTTCTTCGCGATATTGCGCCATTATGCGATCAGGCTACGTACTTATCGGATCACCCGCCTTTTCTCCGAAGCGTAGTTTCGCTTTGTTGTTTTTACCCGGCTTTGTCGACAAAATTTTTACACACATGCAGGAAAGAGAGCAAAAACGAATGCAAAGAGTTACGTTCATAACCGTGTAGCTCTGAGTGCCAATTACAACGTTAACAGCTCAAGTATTATCACATTTACCAATTCTTTATTTGGAATAAATGCACATGTTCTAAAGCGTCAATCAACATTTTACCTAGCACTCGAACAAAAGCGAAAACTGCTGTCATTTATTGTTGTTTTGTTGTTATTTCAATTAGCAATATTGTACTCGTTATTGAGAAAAGCTTTTGAATGTACGCTGGGGGCGGAATAACATGCAAACTAAATGAATTACTATAAAAAAAAATAAATAATGAGACGATAAGCAAGCAAATTAGTTCTATAGTTTTATTAGTTGCTGATTAGCTTGATGTCTGAGTAATAGAATTATGATGATAAGAATTGCATTTTTTGTTCCTTTAAAGTCCATACCTAGTAGATAGTTAGATAGAGCTTTAGGGGTGGGGCGGTTTGGTAAGGTTTTTCATGGTAAAAAAAATACTTTTTTGCGAATTTATGTCATGAATATGGATTGAGTAATTTTATTTGGATTTCGATTCGATTGAGGCCTTGAAGCAAAACATCACGCATGTCAAACGCCAGTTACCAGTAGAAAAACTCGAACTAGTCATCAAAAATTGGACTCTACGGACCATTTAAAACGTAGCTACGCGTAGCCGCGGCCAACATTTGAAAGAGATAATTTATAAAAAGCGAAAGTCAAAGAATGTTCTTTCGAATGGTGATAAACATTGCCCATTAAATTTGAAGTTTCAGTGTTTTTTTCTTTAAATAAGGAGGAAACCTCGAAATGGATCACACTTTACATGAAATACGCAAATTTCAAGGCATTCGGTCGAGCCGTTTTTGAGTTACGAAGGTTTTAAGAATATGCGTTTAAAGTTTCAAGTCCACTTAAACGACAGCCGAACAGCTCAATCTTCTAACTGCTGCTCTTCGAATTTTAAAAAGTTTCTTTACTGCCGTATTCTTGGTGTCACAGCTTTAATGTTGAGTTGTTTATTGGAAGAGATCGAAATCCATGTCCTCGTCTTCCTCGGACTCCTGCATCAGCAGCAGAAGCAGAGGCAGCAGCAGCAGTACCAAACTTGCTGGGGTCCTTGACGGACTCCTTGATGGTAGCAACTTTCTTGAAGTCCACTTCGGTGACAGCAGTAATAGTCATTCATTTAAGTATATATTACTTATATAGATATATATTATATATATAAGATAGACGAATACTTAATGAAAGGTCTAAAATAAAATAAAGGGGAATAATAGCGACAGTTAGGTAATCAAACTACATATGACTTTAAATAAAACGCCGCAGACTGAACGAATTTCCTTCGAGAAACGGTAAGACCCTTAACTGCAAAAGAAAAAAAATCAAACTTATTTTCGAGGAAAATATGCAAGAATTCTTTTCACAGCAACTAAAGCTTACACTAATACAAAAAGTCAATCCTACCGCACTTTAAATGCGATTTCTCAGCTCTTGGTTTTTCGCATCAAACAGAATTCTTTCATTGCACACTGCTGTCGCAGCCCGTCATTGTGTTCGAGAAGATTTATGCCTTGCCGGCTACGCCAGCTCGTGCAACTCGTCTGTCTATCTACGCAACCTCAATGAAGTGAAGGCGGCACAAGCTGCTCTGCTGGCATGATGTCAGCCATAAAGTGACATTGCAGCAAGGACGACACGTCATTCACACGCCTATTCCGACCAACCAGAATAACAGAATTTGAAAGCGCTGCCGACGTGGTAGTGGTGTCACTGCAATAAGGCCTCTTCACCGCAACCTATCTAATAAATTCGATAGAGTTTCATACTTACATACATACATACAAGCAAAGTGACATGCAAAACAGCGTTGGTTTTAACAAGCAAATGGAAGGGCTTGAAGAATGTCCGAAACGCTCGCTGACAAACTATATGTATATACATATATATTTGTACATTTTATTGTACATACGGACAAATAATATAAAATACGATATAAGCCTCTAAAGTTGTGTTTATTATTGCAGTTAATGCACTTTTGCTAATTGATTCCCTTATCCGATTCGTGAACGCAAAATATTAATAAACAGTAATAATATATCCAACAGTAATATTACGTCCAATATGTACTTAAACATATGTATATAAGCCACATAATAATATCTTAATATGGCTTTTGACCTTTTGACTAATTGCACTGTTAATTTGGATGTGTAAATTGCTAATGACTTCTAGGAGCCTTGATTTCTTGGCAGATTTGTAAGTTGGCGTTACTTTACAGAAATGTATAAGGCAATAACAATTATTTATTACATTATATTCTTCATGAACGAGAATTGAAAACAAGAAAAAACGTTTACTTCCAAAGGAAAACTCATAAAAACCCTTATAAATCGACAAAGCGCTTTGAGCCGATCACAAATATGTTAAGGAGGCCAATGACAGTTTCGGGTATGTCTCCTGATTCACCGAAGATATGACTGCCGAAATGTACCAGTCTTCGTCTTGCAAACGCAGTACAATGGAAATGAAAGTGCCTGGATATTTCCACCTCACCTTCGTTTATACAACTTCAACAATTTGCGACGCATTTTTAGGCTTACAACAGAATGTTTGTTGGACAAAGTCCATTAACTCTTACGATTGCTAAAAGAATAACTTTTGTAAGGGCAAGCAGATCAATCGATCTCCGAAATTCTATTTAGTTAGCCCAGAAAGACCACACAGTCGCACAGTAGCTGGTCGCAGACCACCTTCTTCTAAGCACACGGGAGGTCCGTACGTCCAGTACTAAGTTCGAGATGACCACGGAGACCCACTCCATCCCAATCTGACGGGGGGATTTCCCCGTCTTGCTATTATAGTTCAGGCAACCAAACGAGTCTGATGATAAAGTAGCTATTTTTAATGAGGACAGATGCTCCCTGACTAACTTTGACCACACAGTTTGCTAGTAGCTTAGTAAATAGTTGAAGTAAATGCGCCGCTCCCTGAATGAAGCTGCAGTTCGTAGTTCCGCTACAAAAACACGAAAATAGTCCGTTAATCTAAATTTCAGCTTGACGGAGAGCCTCTTGCTGAAGATTTCCCCTCCAGCTTCGACCCATACTTGAAAAATATGACTGCGCCTCTTCTCAAATGACTCCTATCGATCCATATAACCACGTCGGTAAGTGAGCAGAGAAACAGCAGCCAGAAATTGTCTCTTGCTCCAAGTTTTCGGAGATGCAATAGAAGGAAGAGAAAATTTCAGCGTTTTAAATCTCCTTAATATGTCCAGCTTCTCTGAGCCTTGGAGCAGTTTCGCAGCAATGCACTTGCCAGTATTATTCACGGGTGCTTGGGTGAAATGGCATTAAGAGCTTGGACGCTCGCCAGCGTTCCGGCTTCTTAGCCCCGAAAATTTTAAAACTTTCTAGCAAGGATAAGTCCCAAGTGTTTTACCTTATCAACGGGTTAAAACCGCGATCACCCAAAAAAAGGGGCGAGGAACCATTATACCGTTGCCTTGCACAGTCTGTGCCGAATTCCTCGAAGATAGTACATCAAATTGTAAAGTTTTTCATATTAGAACTTAATTTTAATCGTTTATTATGTATGGAACTCGGTTTCTTTTGCATGGCCACCGCAAGCACGCTTGCAAAAGTCCAGATGCTGAACCCAATTTTCGCCGGTTTTCAAGCATAAATCGGTCGATACTGCTGCAATTTCACGTTCGATATTCGTACGAAGCTCATCCATTGTGGCTAGCTTTTTGGAATAGACCATAGACTTGGCGTAGCTCCATGGAAATTGTTTAACGGCGTAAAAAATCACACGACCAAACTTTGTGTTCAATAAATTGATTACGATATTCGTAGTGTGGCTTGTGGGGCCATCCTGTTGGAGCTACATATTGTCCAAGACAATATCATTGCAATTCGGACCAAAAATATTCGGTTATCATTGAACGGTAACGATTCCCATAAACAGTAACGTGCCGGTCTTAATCACCACGGGGAGAAGTACCGCCCAATGACGCCGCCGGTCCATAAACCGCACCAAACCGTAATTATTTCGGATTGTAATCGGAATCATGGAGTACGTGTGGATAGATGTAGGCCACAATTACGTCACAGAGATGCCCAACGCTTGAGAACGACGGGTCAGAGACTGTTTTGGGTCTTCTTCAATTTTAATAATTTCGACTCGTTGTTGGATCATATATCTTTACCTGATCAAATGGCAAACCTTACTGAAGAGAAATATCAAAAAAGCACGAAAAAAATGTCGTCGTGTACGGTCCTATCGGTCTACTTTTGTAGCGTCTGCTTTGAAAAACTCATTATGTAGCCAACGGCTTGTGAGCATATAAAGAGCACATAATGCTTCATAAATGTAAATTCTCTAAGCAGGGTTTAACGAACTTTGTTTCTTTCTTTATTTCCTTAATTTCAAATTCCAATAATTTCATTTCGTAATATGAAAACAATTCATCTAAGTAATTACTGTTCAGATAAGTAATCTAAAAAACTCGAATTATGTACTTTTATATTTATAATAATATAATTTTATATTTAATTACATTCGTATGAAGGTATTGTGTACCCTAATCGTTCAATTGATAATAATAATTAACAGTCGATTTGCCGGCACTTAATTTAATAAGTAAGATTTTTACAAATCAAACAATAGTGATAAGATAGTGGAAGATAGGTGATAATATAGATTTGCTATAGGTCTGAGGCATTTCTCGTAATTTAATATTTAGTAATAAAAGGCAGTTTAAATATGATATTCAATTTCATTAGCGAAACACATTTAAACAATTTGAATTATACATATTTGCTTTAAATTTATTTATTTATTTATTTATTTATTTATTTATTTATTTATTATCGATTCAATCTTTGTTCATTTTATATCGATCTATAAAAATAAATAATCAAATTGTTAAATAGTTGTTTAAACATCACATTATCTTTCTTAATTTACTCACGTACAATTTATAAATAAAAAGGCTTTAATTAACGATAAAAACTCATAAACTGCAATTCAAACGAATGTTGTGTTGAAAAATTTAGACAAACATACAATATGTGATATGCATACAGATTAAAGAGAAAGAGATTTAACAGCATTTAGTCATTTCAACTCTGAGTAATATACTCCCAACAACAACATTATCACCTGCAAACACTCACGTCTCATATCGAAGCTGAGAAGAGCACACAACAGCAAGCAACTGACGAACCGTATTGCTTAACGAAAAAGTTACTATGGGTACGATAAGACCGAGTGGGGCTACCGTACAGTAAAACGGGTAATTGGTCGGAAAAATGTGCATTAGCAACCAGAATTTAGAATTCAAATATCGCTAGTATTATTATGGTTATTAAGAACACTCTAGAAAAAACAAAAACGCAGCCAGAGATTGTAATTAAATTCCACGGGTAAATGATATTTCAAAAAAATATATTTTGCTAAGTTGATAGGACTAACTTTAGGGGGTTAAATAGAGTTAGAATTCTCAAAAACATTTTTATTTTATTTTCTTAATGTACATAGAATATACTAAAGAATGCACACTAAATATTTCATAGTGTTCTAGTTAATATTTTCGAACTTGGAAGCAAATTTGAAAAAGCGTTTCAGAGTGTTTTGGAAGTGCAAGGACAAACTTTAAGCAATTAGTTGGGTATACGGGTTTCAAAAAATATAATTTGTTTTATTGTCTTATTGAAATCTACAACAACTCTTGAATATTGTCATACATTTTAAAGTTGATACGGGTAGTAGTTTCGGAGATACAGCCTTGAGAACTTGTGTTTTTAAACGCGTTTTTCTCAAAACTTTGTGCTTGAAATTTCGAACTATTAAACCGATCTTTATGAAATTTTACATAGGTAAAGACCTGAGAGATACAATTTGTAAAGACTTGGTCGAAGAATTTTTTTTCGATTACAACTATTTGAAAAAAAATGTCGCGAAATTTTCACTGAAATTTTCATTTTTTTAGAAATATCTGCGAAAATGCAATTTTGAACTTTATTCCTTTGTCCAAGGTTAAGGTTTTAACTCAAACACGTATTCTTTAACTTCGTAGGATCCAGCAAGGAGTTATCGTGCCAACGTCTTTTTTCCGAGAGGTCACTGGAAATAGCGTCGTAATGGCCGAGTTTAAAATATTTTTTCCAAAAAAATAATTTTTTAAAAAAATTCTAATAAAATATTTAAATTTTATATGAGAAAAAATTTTGGATCAATAAATTTACAAGTTTTCTCAGAAAATATTCTGAAAAACTAGCTCTTGTTCGAAATTTGAACTGTATATAACACCTTAATATATTGAATTCATTCAAATTATTCTTTTCTCTCTCTCTCTCTGTCAGCTATTATGTACTATAGTTTTACATGGTTTATTTCATTTCATATTTTCCGAAAGCTCAAAGCTTACTAACTCAATTATTTCCTTATTCGTATTCATAAGAAACCGTACATGGTCCTGAAACGACCAGAACAGCACCCGTTCAAAACCAGTCAAATTCTCGACGGTGTCAGTTGAGTAGCTCTTTCGATGCAATACTCTCACTAAATAAGTTATTTGAATGTACTCGTATATGCATAAGTTACTGATATTAACAATGACACTTATCTGCCCGCAACTTCTCATGAGACGCACAGGCATACACTTGTCGACACTGACTTAATGAGATTTATAGCGTACAAGGTCTGGGATACATATGTACACATGTACTTTTGCGAAAAAATTTTAATATTGATTAACATACATATATGTATGTATGTAAATAAAAACAAATAAGCGAACAAATTTACATACGGATAATGACGCAATAACTTTAAAAATATATTTAATGATATAAAATGAGCTTACACTTAATAAATCGTGATTTATTTAAATTATTATATTTGACTAATTTAAGGATAAGCTAAAAAAAGTAATAGAATTAGATAGGAAACTTTGAGATTGCACTGAAATCTATGGGCTATCACGCCCTCTCCTACCATTCAAATAGTAATAAAGCAAACCTTAAACGATTAAGCACCCTTCATTATCTGAATGTAGTAGATTATGTGATTACAGAGCTATAAAACCGTTTTGTGTGTCTGGCGGATTTTATTTGCATTTATTAAGCTACCTGCTCTGCCTGAGGTCTACAGTACACACATGATAAAATTCTCAAGAAATTGTTTCTGGAACACAATATTATTAATTTGACGTCCTTTTAGACCTTGCCAAATGGACGCTGGGTCTTTCATAGAACCTAAACAAATACCTCCCTTGAATATAAAATCAGAAACCAAAACTCAGTATACTATACTTCTTAATATAATATGTATACCATCGTCGACAAATAATTTTAAATAAAAATATCGAATTGAAAATCCACGCAATATGTTAAAATTTAAAAATAAAACTCATTCAAGAGCTTCACGAACACCTTGATTCACAAAAATATTTCTTCCGCTCTCCCTCTCCAACATTATCTCTATGCTATACAATTCAAATGTACTTATCTAGCCGGTGGTGTGCTTATCTGTTAGTACATACACATCGCTGCAGCAGTATGGACGATGCTAAAAGTCTGAGTTCATTTACCGCAACGGAATACGACAAAGATGAACTAGTGCCACCGCAATGGTTGAACAATGGCTTCTTGGAGCGTGTATTGCAGCCCCAAAACAGCGGAGAAATTTGTCAAATAACAAATATTGAAATTCAGCCAGCAACCAAAAAAGGTGAACACTATGCCAGTGTGATGTTCCGAGTTAAGGTGACGTTTACTTTGTCCGGCGACTGTGATGCCACACAATGCCAGCAAACGAAGTCATTTATTGTCAAAGCGCTACCGGAGTTGGCGGGTGAGAAGCAGCGTTTGCTGGAGAACTCAAAGCTTTTCGAAACCGAAATCGGCATTTATAACGATGTCTTGCCCAAACTGGTGGAGAAGCTGCGCTTGGCAGGCGAGTGCATACGATTTGGCGCCGAGTACACTTTCATATTTCGGTATATTTGAAATTTAAGCTAACCATATATTTCGCAGTTGCTTACATCATGCTCTGATGCCCAACAAGGTATTGGTTTTTGACGATCTAAGGCAGCTAGGCTACGAAATCGTTCGCAATCGCGCATTGACTTTGAGCGAAATAAAAGCAGGCTATCTCAAGTTAGCCAAGTGGCATGCGGCAAGCTATAAATTGGCGAACGAGGTGAATACGTGAAATACTTTGTTACTTGTTGTGAGAATTCCATTACACCGTACCTTGTTCCCATTTGATAGCAACCCAAAAGTTTTGAAACATTTGCCGATAGTTTCATGACCCTACCGTACGTCGTCAACAGCTCATTCATATCTGGCGGTATCAAGAACTTTATCAATATGCTCGATACGGTGTCGTCGTTAACCATGTACAAACGTTACTTCCAGCCCCTGCAGTCCGACTGGGCTACCAAATGTCGTGCAACGTATACCGAGTATTTTTCTAATCGTCAACCACAAACCTGGTATGGCATCTGCCATGGAGATTTGCTCGCAAATAATTTGATGTTTCGACATGATTCTCTTACTGGCGAATTGGAGGATGTATTGCTCGTGGACTACCAGCTTGCTTATATGGGACCTTTAGTTAACGATCTCATATATTCATACTTTATGCTCTATACGCCGGAGCAACGCGCCAGCAATCACGACGAACTTTTTGAGTATTATTTCAGACATTTTGTACAGACTTTGCAGTTACTTGGATGCCAAACAGAAATGTTAACCTTGGAAAGTTTTCAGCAACAACTAAAGAGACAGAGAGTTTTAGGTAATTAACAAATGTAATAGTAAATTATTACTTGCGGAGCGAAGTAGTCATCAATAAGACAATCGAATAACTCAATAAATAACACAAATTTGAAAACACTCAATGGCTTAACAGCTCGACGCAAGTCTTTCACAACTGCATATATACTATATAATCCCATACAATTTTAAAATCATTTGTATCTCTACTTATTAACAAAAGTTGCATTTTTGACTACTTTTTTTTTGTAATTTTTCAGCACTATTTCTCTTAGTCAGCTTTCTGCCCATACGCTATGCGTTGCGCGCTGGTTTAATAGACAGAGATCACTTGATGGCCACCGACGAGGAACGTCGTGACCTCTACTATGACAAAAATTACATCGCAGAGTTGCACACGATTCTACCAATGTATTTACAATTTGGCTATTTACAATAACACATAAAAACAATAATAAATACAAATATTGTTCATAAGAAATTAAAACTTCCTCTTATCATTGCCTCAGTGTATTATTCCTCAAAATAGCCTAAATATAAGAGGCGCGGAAGCAGTAAACGCAACTCATCCAGAATCTTCGTATTCGCGAATAATGCAAGTCTTGCCGCCTCAGACTCGATCATTTCGCCCATGTTAAAACCATCCATGAAGGCATAGTTGAGACAAAGCAAAGTGCAAATTAAGTACAGACCTAAATGGAAAATATCATATAATAATATAGCACATCGGTAAAAGCAAGCTTTATTTACCCCAATGTCGGTAATCGCACACCTCAGCCCTTATCTCCGTAATGGTTGGAATATGCCCTTGGTACTGGACACTATGTAGAGTATCTTGAAAAATCTTTGTGTAATAATAAAGCAGTTCATCCATTTTCTCTAAACGCATACTAGGGCTGTACATCATGGCAAAAGCATAATGTAAATCTATAGCAGGAGATCCAAAAATACAGGCTTGATAGTCGAGCTGTAAGAACAAACCATAAATATAGATCATAAGAAAGGATTTGAAGATATATGTATGTACAGGGTAGTGCCAACAGTATCTCCCAAATATTCAATTATAATCTTACTACAGACCTCACCGTCTTAAGAACATACTCGTATAACAATTATGCTGTATGGACCACTCCAGAAGGCGTACAATTAGTAAAAAATTAAAGTTATATATAAAAATATATAATTTAACTGTATGAATGACTCACCAGCATTAATTCTTTCAGTTCACTGTCGACATATTTCACCATTAAATTCTTCATATGAAAATCGCCGTGATTCAGTACTTGAACGCCACTACGGTCACCGTTTTTAGCCGCATTTAGTAAGTCCAAAACCTTGGGAAATAAAAATTTTTCTGCCGCCTCGAAATGTGATATATACCTCTGAAGATCTGGCTGATCACTGATCACTTTTTTCATTAGTTTGACACCATCTCTTAAGATAATAAAATCATCTACATTCACCGTATTAACGTAAGTCTTTTGGAATGTGGTTATCTCTTTGTTTCCCTGTAAGGAAACGTGTATTTAAAGATTACTTATCAACAACAATCTTTCGATTTGCTCTAATGTTTGAATACCTACCGTCTGTGCCATTTGATAGCTGATTGCATGTATTTTAGCTAATTTTTTTAGAGCTAACTTGATTTCTTCCAAGCTATAGGGACGGTTATTGATGAGAGAATAACCTTCAGCCACAAGATCTTCGAACACTATGTTACGCGGCATCTCCAAGCTGCTGTGGAATATCCTAAAAATATTTAGTAATAGATTTTCAGTTTCTTACTCTTCTTACTATTTTCATAGTTCTAATAGATAATATTTGTCTAGATTATATGATAAATCACACATTATGGTTTATGCAACTCACTTCGGTGCGAGTACCGTCTGATCGCCAAACTCTCGCAGCTTCGCTTCGATCATCGACAACACACTCGTATACATTCGCACTTCGGTTTCAAAAAGTGTCATTTCACCCAATTTATCCTTCTGCAGGCCTTCCTCGAAGTGCTCGGTTTTCATTACAAATGAACGAACTTTCTCTTGATTCGGCTGGGAACACAAGGCATACTTTATCTTAGCACGACACAATACACTCGCGTAGTTATCAGTATTGGTAGTGCCGGATGAGAGCAGCAATTTATGGATCTGTAATAATTGATTTTATTTATTTGATTGACTAAATTGGTTTGGCTCATTTGCATTTATCGTTTCACCTTTACACTTTCACTTTCGTCTTTATCAAGAATGCACTTGAAGAATTCTTCATTAATCCACTCCGGAGTGTTTAAGGCATCTTCGCCACGAGACTCACTACCCGCATTAACCATGATTGCTTTCGAATACCTCACATACTCTGAATGCAACGCTTTTATAGTCACCAAGCGATTTAAAATAATCTCGCTGTGGAGAGCGCAACTTTACAATTGAAAATATTACTCATTTTACAATTGCAGCAGAGTTTTAAAAATCGTTCATGTATATGCGTAGGTTTATATTTTATGAACCCCACAATAAATGCGATAAACCGGTACCGATTCGTAATTAGTCGCAAAAGCAGTAAACTGACACTTTTGCTAAGGAAAGATTGCCTAAATCTGCAGCATGCAATAGCTTTCTGATTTGGACTAAGAAATGGAGAATAAAGCTAAACGGCGGAAAGAATCACTTGTCAAACTATACGTATTTTTTATCTTTGCATACCTTACACCTATATAGTCAAGATATTTTGCTTTACGCTCGATGCGAAATTATGGATAGATCACATTAAAATGAAGAACCAATCTAAAAATGTGAGAACTATACTAGTTTCCTAGTTTCCGACCTATTTCTAAATCAGTGTACCTACTTAAGTGGACGTTTACTTTGTCAGCCGCCACACTGACACCAATGTAAGCCATTTATTGTCAAATCTCTACCAGAATTGAAAGGCGAGAAGTAGCGATTGCTGGAAGATCCCAAGACCGTCAAAAACAGCCACGATCACAACTAAGTAACCGCGACAAACCCGACTTCTTCAATTGAACTGCAGCGGACTACCGAGCAAGATCGAAGAGATAGTTGAGTTTATGTGCGTTGAGAAATCAAGCTTAACAGCCACTCAGATCTTCTGAGATGTGCAGATTTCAACGTCTTGAGTAAAGATTGCAAGATAAGGGTTGTAGCCTAGCCTTAATTTTAGACCACACAGTGCAGTAACGACTAATCGTCTAATCAAGAGCATAAGGGCAAAGCTAACCGGTCAGGTGATGTCGAGTTCTAAGTATTTGATATATAAATCGCCCCATTACATATTTCCAAACATAATACGACCCGAACATAGGTGCGCTGCTTAGTGGTGAGATCCAATCGGTATTTGGCGACTTTAACGCGCACCACGATCTTTGACATTCCTCGCGACCGTAGGTGGATGGAGCTGGCGAAACAGATAGACCATACGGTGTGTGTTTAATACGTTAAATTTAATTAAGCTAATTGGGTCGGCTTCAGAAAATTTCCTGAGAGCTCTTTCACACCACTACCCAGTTTTACGTCGTTGGCGAACGTCAATTTCACAAGGTGATCGCAGCTCCTACTATTCGCTTTACTTCTGTTGGAATAATTCGTGAAATACGAAAAAACACTTTTGCCAAAGGGATCGCAATTTGTAGATTCGACAACTGGTAGACCAGCATGAGCGCACGAAATCGGTGGAGCACCTGAAGCCATGCATTCCCTCCGACGAAGTGGGCAAGGTTTGAAATACTCTCAAGTCCTTATCCAGCCCGAGAAGACACGACGATAACTGTGTCGAAGTCAAATTCAACGGTGGTGCATTCTCGGACCCGAAGAAGTACGCGAGCTACTTTAACCGTCAATTTATACTACACACTTCGGTATACAAGATGAAAAGATGTATTATCCGACGGTTGCGCATCAAATCAAAGGCAGCAGCCGGAAAATATAGCATGAGCTTATTTAAACTTAGGCTCGATGAGAGTAAGCTCCCACTATCAAAACGAGAGAAGCCAGCCAACCTCTTGAGATATTGCTACTCTAGACCTTCACACACCATCTAAACGTAGATGAACACATAGCACTTAGCATCGTAAACGCCTATATAGCTCGTGGTCTTAACTTGAAACCGTAAGCTACTAGAAGACATCGAACCATCAACGCTCCCTACAGTGCCAATGAAGTCGACCTAACCGGTCGTCAATCGTCGGTACTATTTCGAGTCTGTTGGTGGTGTCTACTGTTTAATCTCTATATTTCGAAACTCCCACAACCACCAGAGGAGTTTCAATAACCTCATACATTGATGAACGCCTATTTCTCTTTCTCGCTTCTGCGTTGCAAGAAGCCTAAAACTCTCCCCTGCCAAATCCTAGAGACGTTGTTGGCAACATACTAAGAAATCGATCGGCTGGTTTTCAACTATGTCGCCCCAATATGATGGAGATTCTACAGACCTGCCAAAACACCGCACTTCTGACTATAACAGGGTGTCCTCCATGGAACATTTACACAATGAGACCCGCATGCTTCCTGTAAAGAAGCATAACACTCTTCTCTCGAAGCAGTTTCTTATTGGGTACTTCTGCGGAAACCATCCCTGCAGTCAACATTGTTAGAGATGGAGCCACCTCCATGGAACATCAGGATAATATTACTTTAACATGTTGACGAAATCGAACAATACACTGATTTTGGGTACTGTAACAGATTAAGCTCCTTCTCAGTGAATGGCGTACTTGGACCAACACCACCTTTTACAGAACAAGAGCTTCTAATTGCCGTGAATCAAGAGTGATAACGAATCCTTACATAACACTAACACGCCTTTTTCCTTGTGGTCCGAATCCCTCGAAACAGCTCGTTTCCTCGGCCTACCATTAAGTGATTTCAATGACAGCTAACATATTACTCTCCACAAACAGGGTTTATATAATCTCTACAATAACAACCCTGCTGTCGTACTGGACTACTAAATGCCATGCACCAATATACTTTATATATTTCTAAACGTCAAACACAAGCTTGAGACATGATTCTTCTTACTAACCAATATACGACATTCGACTAGCTAAATGAATGTCACAATCTTCAAAGCACTCAGAGCAATTTGTTGGACGTAAAGGGCTGTATTCCTCAAAAACTCGACACAACTTTAGAATCATATTTATTATTCATAAAAGTTGATTTTTTACTATGACAAAAATTACATCCCTTATTATATGCTTCAGTGTGTTATTCCTCGAAATAGCCTAAATATAAGAGGCGCGGAAGCAGTAAACGCAACTCATCCAGAATCTTCGTATTCGCGAATAATGCAAGTCTTGCCGCCTCAGACTCGACGATTTCGCCCATGTCAAAACCATCCATGAAGGCATAGTTGAAGCAAAGCAAAGTACAGATTAAGTACAGACCTAATTGAAAAATATCATATAATAATACAGAACATCGGTAAAAGAAAGCTTTATCTACCCCAATGTCGGTAATCGCACACCTCCGACCTTATCTCCGTAATGGTTGGAATATGCCCTTGGTACTGAACACTATGTAGAGTATCTTGAAAAATCTTTGTGTAATAATAAAGCAGTTCATCCATTTTCTCTAATCGCATACTAGGGCTGTACATCATGGCAAAAGCATAATGTAAATCTATAGCAGGAGATCCAAAAATACAGGTTTGATAGTCGAGCTGAAAGAACAAACCATAAATATAGATCATAAGAATGGATTTGAAGATGTATGTACAGGATAGTGCCAACAGTATCTACCAAATATTCAATTATAATCTTACGACAGACCTCACCGTCTTAAGAACATATAACAATTATGCTGTATGGATCACTCCAGAAAGCGTACAATTAGTAAAAAATTAAAGTTATATATAAAAATATATAATTTAACTGTATGAATGACTCACCAACATTAATTCTTTCAGTTCATTGTCGACATATTTCACCATTAAATTCTTCATATGAAAATCGCCGTGATTCAGTACTTGAACGCCACTCCGGTCACCATTTTTAGCCGCATTTAGTAAGTCCAAAACCTTGGGAAATAAAAATTTTTCTGCCGCCTCAAAATGTGATATATACTTTTGAAGATCTGGCTGATCACTGATCACTTTTTTCATTAGTTTGACACCATCTCTTAAGATAATAAAATCATCTACATTCACCGTATTAACGTAGGTCTTTTGGAATGTGGTTATCTCTTTGTTTCCCTGTAAGGAAACGTGTATTTAAAGATTACTTATCAACAACAATCTTTCGATTTGTTCTAATGTTTGAATACCTACCGTCTGTGCCATTTGATAGCTTATTGCATGTATTTTAGCTAATTTTTTTAGAGCTAACTTGATTTCTTCCAAGCTACCGGGACGGTTATTGATGAGAGAATAACCTTCAGCCACAAGGTCTTCGAACACTATGTTACGCGGCATCTCCAAGCTGCTGTGGAATATCCTAAAAAGATTTAGTAATAGATTTTCAGTTTCTTACTTTTCTTACTATTTTCATAGTTCTAATGAATAATATTTCTCTAGAGTATATGATAAATCACACATTATGGTTTATGCAACTCACTTCGGTGCCAGTACCGTCTGATCGCCAAACTCTCGCAGCTTCGCTTCGATCATCGGCAACACACTCGTATACATTCGCACTTCAGTATCAAAAAGTGTCATTTCACCCAATTTATCCTTCTGCAGGCCTTCCTCGAAGTGCTCGGTTTTCATTACAAATGAACGAACTTTCTGTTGATTCGGCTCGGAACACAAGGCATACTTTATCTTAGCACGACACAATACACTCGCGTAGTTATCAGTATTGGTAGTGCCGGATGAGAGCAGCAATTTGTGGATCTGTAATAATTGATTTTTTTTTATTTGATTGACTAAATTGGTTTGGCTTATTTGCATTTATTGTATCACCTTTACACTTTCACTTTCGTCTTTATCGAGAATGCGCTTAAAGAATTCTTCATTTATCCACTCTGGTACGCTTAAGGCATCTTCGTCATGAGACTCACTACCCGCATTAACCATGATTACTCTAAAACTTTGGAATACCCCACATAGGCTGAATGCATCGCTTTTATAATCACCAAGCCGAACGTTTAAAATCCGTTAAAATGTTTGTGTATGTGTACATTTTACCAACCCTGCAAAAAGTGCGACAAGTTCGGAATGTGTTTGCGATTAGTCGCAAAGTAACACGCGACAAATTTAATTTTTGATCGTTTTTATTTGGAACGAATTGTTCTCCTCTCTATGAGCAATGAGTATAGATTATGCGGAGTGTAATTGTACCCTTAGTGCACGAAAGTCTGTTTAAAGAGACTAATACATACATTTGAAGAGAAATGCAGACGAAAATTCGACTTTTTTCCAATTATACTCTGAAGATATTCGTTCGTAGCTAATTAGTACCTAATTGTATCCCATTGGGAGTAATCCGGGAGTATTCTTTTTAAACAGAAACCATACAATTTTTGCAGGGTTACATGGCAAGTATATGCGAATCACAGTCACGCGATATTTTATTGCTAAGCTTATATGTGGTTCATTTGTTTCGCAATTAAGAATTTATATTTATTATTTATATTAATACTATTTATAAAAAGGGAAATGCATACACACATGTACTTCAAGAAATATGCAAATATTGTTAATGCGTACTTCATTTATTTCTGTCATACAGTTATTATCATGAAAAGTATTCGTACTTCTGTTTATACAGCCATGAACACATAAGTAGCAAACTTGGTCTTCGGTGGCATCGGATTTTATTTCAAAGATTACATATTTGCATATTACTAAAACACAAAAACAATAAATATTATATAACCAATAAAAAAACAGACGGAACTGTCCCACTTGTCAACTGAGATACTTAATAGTGCCACGGATCATTGGCCTGCATAAATGTCCAGTTCATGAGTTCGTGGATATCCTAATACTGATGGAGGTCTGTATTACCATTTATGCGAACAATTGATCCGACGTCATGCCATGAAGACGTCCCCCAAGCCTTGATACCATAGTGGTTCCTAGGTATAGGATTAACGGCTTTACCTTGTGGACGGCGTACAATCGTTTTGTCATCTGAACCCAACCTATTTATTTTAGTTTCGTCGCTGTTTTTCCGAAATTTTGGTGGTAATACAACAGTTTCAAACTTTCTATCGAAAATACGACTGTGGGCCAAAATAGTAAGACTTTTTAATTTAAATTTCGCACGAAAACCCATTCGTCGAAATATTTTTCCCAGGTTGGTATGACTGTTAGTGGCATCTCCCCCTGCGGGGAGGGGGATAGAGAATATTCCCGCGGTAAGGCATGCCTGTCGTAAAAGGCGACTAAAATCCCATTGTTCCCTGCGTGGTTGGGAAAAGAATATCCACGCGGTAAGGTATGCCTGTCGTAAGAGGCGACTAAAATCCAAATGTACTATGTCCGACATTCACGTGTCTGGTTTAATTGAATGTCGGCATGGTCAGAGATGTCAGAAAAGTGCTATATTGAAATAATATCATATTCTTTAAATGGGTTTGCGATTATATAACAAACACAAAAATGAAATGATGTACAATACATCATACAGCCGGGTCCTTAGGAATTCCTAGGAGTTCTTAGGGTCCCCGACTGGCAGTAGATCACAGGTAACACTGTGGTCTACAGGTCACACCAAAGACTAAAACATGGTACCACGGGGAGCAGTTTGCCCTTGGAGCTCGCTCCAATCTGCTCATTGGGTTCGGCCTTTTGGGGAGATTCGTGGTGGCTGTGGTTTAAACCTAAATGCAGGAAGGACTTTTGTCCAATGTGGAGTCGCATCGCGGCCGGGTGTCGGACCCAGAGTACGGCAGAGGTTTGGGTAGGCCTCGTACCCGACCAAGGTGGCTAGGGTGTTCCTTTGGTTTTCACCCGAACCGATTGGAACCAAGGTATAGATGTATGTGGAGCACTATGCTTTGGTTCTCTCATGGTATGGTGTTGTGCATGCACCTGTCCTTGGGGCGTTGATCGGCGCATTATACTGATCTACGTGTTTCTAGCAATAGAAAACACCGTGGAGCCTACAATGGCAGATACTCACGTTAAAACACATTGACAGTTGTTAGTGGCATCTGGGCCAAATGTCACATCAAAGTAATCATTAGTGTTTAGTATCGCTTGTCTTTCTGAATAACATAAATTGCATTCGGCGACTTTTGCGATTTAAAGTTTGTGTACAAATCAAATTCCTTATGCCGAAACGTTCAAAATATTGAAAAAAGCTTTACGTCAAATCTATCGTCTAAAAGTATACCAACAAGCCAACGACAATTGATGAAATTCTCAAAACGTTTCGTTTTATTTTATAACTTTTGTAGCGCTCTTATTTAAAACCCGTTACAAGAAAATGTATATTGCTCGGTTACACCCGAACTTAGCCCTTCCTTACATGTTTCTTGTTTACTTTATTTTTCAACAATTACCAAGTTTGCATTCCCACGCTTTACATTTCCACTTCAATGCACGGCAATAAAAATATGCTTTTTCCTCGCCGGTTATAACGGTTTAGCAGTGCTGCTGTCTCCACATGCCCTACACTCTTCGCGTTTCGAACGGTAACAACTTTCGTGTTACCTGCACTTGGCAAATAACGGTATTTTAAATAAAACTGTATACAATAAAGGCACACGAACACATGCATACCAGGCAACATATATTTACATACACACAGATATACATATGAATAATAAAAACGGAATTGAAAAGTAAAAATTCCAACTAAAATGCTAAAACAACGCTGTTAGTTCACTCTTCCTGGGGAAGCAATTAAATGGCCACCCGCCGCGCACAACAACAACAGTAATATGTTGGGTTTGCTTATATGGCAATCAGCATCCGCATCCGTGTTCCGTTCGATTGTATTTTAAACAAGTTGAATTGCCGGTATTGAACGGTTGAAAGAAAATGAAAATAACAAAAACCAAAAATATTTGTAAAAAATGCAGCAGATATAGGTAATAAAAGGAACTGAAAGAGGGCGTAGTCGTGCCTAAACCCTAACTACGAACAGATTGAATAAAAACTAAATGCGCACAGACACGCTACTGTAGCGGTAACTGTACATGCATATGGACAGACAACAATGAAAATAAAGTGAAATGCAAATTTGTACACGGGCCCAATCAAAATCAAAATCAAAATAAGGACTTACAGTGTATATGCATACGTAGTGTATGGCCGAGTCTGTGTGTGTGAGTGTGTTGTTGGGTAAAGTTTTACCGTAAATTCTTTTAACTTTTTTTATTATTCTACAATATATTTTATAGTGTATTTACACTGCATGTGTTCGATGCAATTGCATTTTCCGCACCCACACTCTGACTATATAACGTTCGGCTGTCATATTTGCTGGGCAAGTGGCCGTGCTCTCACATTCTCAAAAAAAATAAAAATACAACTTTTTTTGTTCAAAAAACGTTTCTTCAAAAAACTTAATTCAAATTGACAACATGAAATTTTTACTCGCTCAGTTTGTAATATTTACTTTTAATTAATCGAAAATATTTCCGAAAATATGACAAATTTTAAGCTTTCTCTATAAGATCGAGGTATTATGCTTACTCACACTGGGTTTTTGCACCAATCACGGCTCAGCAGAAATTGAAATTTCAATGACAGTTAAATCTAGCAGCAATCGAGGCACTACTATGCCAGTTAAGGCTTTTTGTAGCACAGCATTTCAAATGTGTCCCTAGTAGCCGCGAATATTAGTTAAGCCAAAGCCAAGCACGCATACGTTAGTCTCATTCCCCTTTTTATAATTGCAATTAAAATTAAACTTTGATTTGACATTCAATTTGAGATACACTTTTCACCTTGCCACTTTTACCTGATTCCGTCCAATACTAATTATTTCAATCTGCCTTATCGCAGCTGACAAACAGTGCAGCTTCTATGGGGTCGACCACTGCCGTCAGGAATATATTTAATTATAAAATTGAGACAGACAGTAGCTGTCTTCAATTCACCATGTGTTAGCTTGATCGAACCGCACAGCGCTTAAGGTTATTTTAGTTTAGTTGACAGTAATTGTGATTTTAGTGTTTTACTTTCGGTGAAATATTATAATTAGACAAGAGCAGATGCTCATGAGAATTGCAAAAAGTGAAAGCAATTTAGAGTAGGTTGAAACTCATTAGAAACGAAAGTTAATGTATTCAAAATTAAAGCAGCGCGGTTCGTGTAGAGGAAGGGGAGTGGAGTGCTTGAATTTTTAAGGGCTAAGTGAGAAGGCCGAAAAATGGCGATTTTTTTTTTTATTTATTCATCCGAATTTGTACAAATACATAATATGGTATCTTTAAACTGAAAGACTTAGTATTAGTAAAAATATTTATTTGGAAAGGAACCACAACCGATCTCCGAGAGCTCCTCTTAAAGAAGGTGTTTTGCGTTGACCGCCATATCCCTGAACTGGACTTCTGAAATTAAAAAACCAAACAGATTTCGTTAAAGTAATGTTAAATCTAGTAAAGCAAATTAAGAAAATAAGCGCAATAAACTTTTCTGAAAAATTTTTCAAAAGAAAAATTGATTTTAACCAAATTTTCGGCCTCAAATTGTTTATAAAAGATATTAATCGATGAGACAAAGTCTTCTACTAATCACTAAAAAATATACTTAAGCAGCTCGTGTTAGAATTTGGTACTAATCGATTTAGCCAAAAATAGGTGAACGAGGTCAACACGAAATATCAAACAAACATTCGTCGCACTTGCGACTTGGCTCTCACGTCATTGTTGACAATCATCACTTTGAAGTTGTAGATAGTTTCGTATATTTGGTAACCAGCATAAACACCACAAACAATGCCAGCCTGGAAATCCAACGCCAACAGGTGCTACTTCGGACTGAGTAGGCAATTGAAAAGTAAAGCCCGCTCTCGACGAACAAAAGCCAAACTCTATAAGTCGCTGATAATTCCCGTCCTGCTATATGGTGCAGAGACTTGGACGATGACAACAACTGATGAGTCGACGTTGCGAGTTTTCGAGAGAAAAGTTCTGCGAAAGATTTATGGTCCTTTGCGCGTTGGTCACGGCGAATATCGCATTCGATGAAACGATGAGCTGTACGAGATACATATACGACGACATTGACATAGTTCAGCGAATTAAAATACAGCAGTTACGCTGGTGAGGTCATGTTGTCCGGATGGACGAAAACACTCCAGCTCTGAAAGTATTCGACGTACCCGCCGGGGGAAGCAAATTTGATTAGACAATCAACGTTGAAAGTTAGCCGCAGCCTGCTCTCTCGCTTCTTGACATATATACTTATACACTATTGATGTACACATATTTACACGCCTGATTGATCGTGTACACAGATAGAGTAGTACGCTCGCAGCATTACAAGCCAATAAATATTATTTGTACTCAGTGAAGGGCCAAGTACATAGCCCTGCCTGAATCGCAAATGTTATAATCATGAATGTGATAAGCTAACTGCAATAGCAGCTAATTAATTTAGTTAACTCAACTATAAAATGCAAAGCAACTTAAACGAACAGCGCATTACTACTTCTCTTCGCCTAAAGTGCAGCGGCATACGAACGTAGCTCCGCGTATACAAAATTTACATTCCAGAAACTGCATTGAAATGGCAACTAACGAGAAAAACAGTGAGGCTCACCTTACTTCACCGGATTGGTTGAACGTGGCATTTTTCGAAAATATTCTAAAACAAGTTGAAGCTGAAAGCGCGAAGGTGTGTGTCCAGTAATTTCTAACATAATTTAATATTGGTGGCATTGATTTCTTTAGGTGACCAATTTAGAGTTGAAACCGGGCACATTGCAAAACGATAACTACTCTACTGTTATGTACCGAACCAAAGTCAACTACAGATTGCAATCGCAGCCAAAGCAAGAGAAGACCTCCTCGTTCATATTAAAAGTCAAACCTTTTGTAGAAGGCGTTAAGAAAGAAATGCTAGGCGATTTGCATTTATTCCAAACTGAAATACTCATGTATACTAAAATGTTGCCAAAGATCGAGAAGGTGCTAAGGCAATATGGCGACCAGACCGTTTTGGCACCAAAGTGAGCATTCAAACGCAAAAAACGAACAAAAAAGCAAAATAATATAATTTTTTAATTTAAACTATGAAAAAGGCTCATCGCCAGCAGCACCAGCCCCACGCAGACATATGTGATGTTTAACGACTTAACAGTACAAGGTTACACCACAATTGGATCCCGGTACATACATTTGGATGAAGGGAAAATTGCCATGCTCAAACTAGCAAAACTGCATGCGATCAGCTATAAATTGAACAAAGAGAGGGTGCGGATAAATGAAAATCAATATTATTTTAGACTAATACACTAATTCGAAACATTTTAGGAAGAAGCTGCCAGCACTTCGTTGGACAAGGGTTTAATCAATTCTATTGACCCCGAAAAGTTTCCATTTATTAAGCATGGCATTAGATTGCTCAAAGAAGTCCTGAGTGAACACGTTGATCTAAAACAATTTGTGCCACACATAGAGTCGGTCGAGCATTTACTACTGCCAAAAACGCTCGAATTGTTTAAAGCGCACAGCAGTGGTAAGCGAGATGGCCTTTTAGTGCTTAACCATGGTGACTTTCATTTGAAGAACATGATGATCCAAGCAGTTGATGGCAAGCTAACTGATCTTATGCTGGTGAGCAAGACGGTTCAATATTTTTTACGCAAAAAACTAAATTCTTTGTACTCTCTTCTCGGTTCTTTGAGCAGTTTGATTATCAGATCAGCATATTTGGATCGCCGGCAATAGATCTGCATTATGCGTTCACGATGATGTTTAGCCCCGAAATGCGGCGTGATCACTACGATGTGCTGCTTAACTTTTATATTAGCAATTTTCAGCAGACGCTACGCAAAATGGAATTCAAAGGCCATATACCGACGGATATTGAAATTAGACAAGAATTGAAAAAGCATAAATATTGGCGTAAGTTACACGCATAAACAAAAACGGTTAATTGTTATAAATTTCTGGTTTGGTTGTTATTTTATATATATATTTTTTTTGTGGTTTTTAAATTTTAATTTCGAAAATAGTGACAACCAAATATTTTAATTTTTTTTTGAACAGAACTGTTTGTATTCCTTATCTTTCTAAATATCAACCATGCTTTGGTCGAAGAGGATGGCGACCTAGCAGGGATCATTGAAAATCCAACGGTACTAAAACAAAGTTTACAAAATCCAAAGTTACTGGAAGAGTTACGGGAGCTGTTGCCGAGATTTCTGGAAAATGGTTATTTCGAATTAGAGTAATGCTTAAAAATGTACATATATTACCTTATTGGGTTATCTTTAAACGTTGTTGTCATTGCAAAATGTTTAGCCAACTTCAGCAATATATGAATATTTTTGTGTGTTACTTGTTCCTTGTATTGTAGGCTTATAAGCATATGTGAGATCTCTCTGTGCATCTCTGCATGAATTTTTAACCCTGAGAAAGCTGTCGGTGCGATGTTTGCATCGCATACTCACTCCGTACAAAAAACGCAACCGTAAGAACTTTTCCCAACGGTATTTGGTATTGTTTAAACGAAATTCGAAGAGGTTTCGCAATCTTTACCTGACACTCGACGAAACAGGAATCTACTGTTATACATCAGTGATTAAAGAACAATCGAAAGAGTGGACTTCACCTGGCAAATCTAAACCAAAGAAGGCTATGACTGTGCTATCGACTGAAAAGTTAATGAACCGCTTGAGAATCTGGAAGGGGTTACAGACTCTTTTATGGCGATTTTTGGGCTGACTATTGGCGATCTCTTTAAACCGTATATTTAGACCATTTAAGGTAGTAAAAAGTTGCACTAGGTTGAGTGTAAGTTTGGTTAGAATAAGTTACACTGCCTGGGTTTCAGGCATACATAAATCCTTAGATCCTATGTAACGCCCAATAGAGGTTTATTGTTAATACAAGCTGAAAATTTGCTTTTTCCGAAGTTTACAAGTAGTACAGACCTGATATCTAATTTTTGATACTTCCGCTAGTCGCTTGAACTGTAAAGCTTCTAAATATCTAAGGCAAGTTCTAGATAAGACCGAACATAAGCAGAAGTGGTGTTCGAGCGACTCTCTCGTGCCTACTAAATTCTTCTCACTAGACCCTCTCACGATTAACGAGCAACTGAGACATGAGGAAAAGATAATAACAGACAGATATTGGTACAGTATCGAGGAAAAATGACAATAGAAGCAACTAATAGACGACTACAAAGCAGAAGATTTAAAAATAGTATTTTATTTAGAAAAGAAACTTAAGAATTTTGATATTTTACTTACAGGTTATTGGATAGGAATGAGCTCTAACGAAATTTGTCGCTTCTATGAGCTAAAATCCGAGATTCCTTCGCATATATTGTTGGATGTGGCGTTATGGTTAGAAGTAGGCTGACCCATCTAAGAGTCATTAGATAAGTAAGTGAGGATTGCACTGCGACTGGGGCCTATTGTGCCCTAAAAGCCATGCAGCCCAAGCAAGGTCCCATTAAATTCAACCATCCCTTAAATAATCTAGATTTTCTAAGAGCTTTAGAATTGAACGATGGTCGCGATGTCTTTTCAATCTATTAATAAAGAAAACTCTAAAAGCTCGCTCGGCCTACGATACCTCCACAAGATATTTTTGGAAAAATAGTACATTCAATGAAGTACATTCAATGAAGTACATTCATAATAGTACTCAGCTCAGCCAGCAGCTATATGATATAGTGAACCGAGCTGAACAATTTGTTTGGAGATTATAACGTTGCCTTGGACAATAACCCATGCCAAATTTGGTGAAGATATCTCGTCGATTAAAAACTGTTTCCTGTTTGTATGGCAGCTATATGCTTTAATGCTCCGATATTGGCGGTTTCAACAAGGAGGCTTGAGGAGTAAAGAAGGTATGCAAAACTTTGGATTGATATCTTTAGATCGCGTATACACGGACAGACACAAAGTTTCCTTCTGGGCATTAAAACTTCGTGCCAAACTTAATATTCCCGGTTTAGAGTATAAAAATTATAATGATAATATCTTCCTCCACTCTCTACCTTCGTTAACCTGATTTGAAATGAAGCTAACTGTTTTTGTTTTCGTATTCGCTTTCCACTGTTCGCGAATAAACACATTTTCGCTTTTCAATATGCAAAATCAAATCTGATTATCAATCAGATATGCGATAGCTGTTGACGAAGAACTCCGAGTGGGGAAGTGAAGAGACAGGGGTAACAGCGGTAACAGCAGAGCCACAGCGCAAAATGGTGATGCGTGTCAACATGACGGCCCGACTACGACATCACCGACCTGTACCCCATAACGGCGTTGAAGCAAGTCACGTTTTCCTCTGCGCCACATCTCTTCTCAACCAGTTCGTCAAATCTATCGTTACTATAACTATGCGGCAACAACAAAGTTTAGTTTATCAGCAACATGAAAGCCATTTAGATGGTTCGACTGAACCAAATTAAATTAAATTAGAATCGGGTATTTGCAGCGCTGATTTCGCCCGAACCGGCAGCGTGTCGAGTAGTGAATGTGAATTCAGCTTGGATCGGTTTGTAGTGATTTGGAAGGACAAGAGAATTTAAATTCATAGAAAAGCGTTTTTGTGTATTTTGTGAATTTGTATGCAATTTGCAAGTGTGGCAAATTAAGCAGTATCGCCAGCACTGACAACAACACTGCCAACAACACTGACGCGTAGCGATAACTAAGTGCTGCTGATAAATGGAATTTGGACGCTGGCTTATTGAGGACTTGTCGAGCACGCCGCAATCGAAATCAGCACGCGCCAGGGTCATCAATATCACTGAGAATTGGCTGTTCTCTGCGCTGCGCCGCATTTTAAGCTGATATCGCTGGCATGACGCTATGCTAGGAGGCTGGCGGCCACTTCGTATTTCCTCCCGTTTACATGTAATATTTGCACGCTCTCTCGCGTATTGATTACGCCATTTAACGGGAATCCAAGCTTATGGGGCGAGAGGTGGCGCTGTTCGCAGTCGGCGCACCGTGCTGCTCAGCTGGCAGTTAATGTTGGCAATCGCGTGAAGCGCATTTAAATAAGGACGACAAAAAGTGGAAATTTTGATTTTTAATTGCGCACATTTTCAATTCGAAATTGACTGCGTCTCGTCCCGCTACGCCACGCCAGGCATTTGATGTTGTAATAGCAGCTACGTGCAATCAAATTAAAATAATATCGCATCCAAATAGAATTTGGATGGGTTTGTTTGTTACAGCGCCCTAATTGTGCCTTTGGCGTCTGTGTCTTTCATTGGGCGCATATTATTGGCAATGAATTTCGCAAAATTACAAATGTGGCGAATTTCACGCAACGCTTCAACGCATAGGTTGCAACGTCCAATGCACATACACATACCATATGTACATATGTATGTAGGTGTAACGTGGCCGTAAGCTCATTGAAATGAAATTTCAGAAACAGTGTGTACGAGTTAATTTGGAAAATTGATATTTTTTTAAGCATACAAGTTTACTTGGGACATAACGAATTCCGCTTTTCTATCAGCGTCGTAATAGACACGCAGGTCAATTGAGACACCAGGGAACCTGCCATAGTAAAACACTTTTTTTAGCAATTTTTTTTTTGTTCAACATTCAAGGCGACCCAACTTTTCTATATCATTTTTATAATACGACTTGACTTTCGCTTCAAAATAGGCATTAGTTTCAGCGATCCCCTCTTCATACGACGAAAATTTCCTCAAAGCGAGTTTCGAATTGAAAACGAGTTGATCATTTCTGATGGTTTATTTTCTGAATGACAAATAAATTAATTCAGAATAAACTTATAATGACCTACGCATGATCAGCAACTAACACAAACGCACTGCCAAATGAGAAGTCTTTAATACAACTGGTTTTCATAGCTCTCTAGCACAGCTCTTGTTTATTTGTAAACAGAAGAATATTTCAAACTTGCAATCCACAAAACGGGATACCGCACAATCTGCGCCAACTACCGTGGGATAAGCTTCCTCAACATCGCATATAAGGTTCTATCGAGGGTATTGTATGAAAGATTAAAGACCACCATCAAGAAATTGATTGGATCTTATCAGTGTGGCTTTAGGCCTGGAAATTCTACAACTGTCCAGATATTTACCAGGGACCAAATCTTGGAAAAGACCGGGGAAAAGAGAATCGACACACACCACCTCTTTGTCGATTTCAAAGCTGCTTTTGACAGCACGAAAATGCTGCCTTTATACCGCTATGTCTGAATTTGGCATACGGCTGCAATACGGAAGAGGAAGACCTTCACCCCACTGAAAAGACCACGTGAAGAAGGACCTGGCTTCGCTTGGAATCTACAATTGGCGGCACATAGCAAAAAGGAGAAATGACTAGCGCGCTGTTGTTAACTCGGCTATAATCGCGTGAGTGGTTTCAACGCCAGTAAAGAAGAAAACAAAGCTTACTGTTTTAACAGTCGAACCAGTTCACTATATTTATATTGACGGAAGAAATATAATGGAAAATAAACAGTAAATTTTAGTTCATTACTTGTCGTAAACATTGAATACTCACATCGGAGAACACTAAAAAATTCATCTTTCTCTGCTTTAACATGCTCTGCCGCTACTGTAGCCGTTGTGACACCCTGTGTGGTTGTGGTATTGGCTAGAATTAGCTATCACATTTTCCGGCGAAAAACCTCAACTTTTTTGCTTTAAAAATATGCCCGTCAGATGTCGCCAACAACAGTAACATTAGTCGTGTTTCTGTACTGTTAACCAACCGGAAGAAAAAGAGTGCAAAAACTGAAAACCTACTTGGAAAAATGCATCAACTGAGTGGGCTTCTTGACAATTCCATAAATTTTGGAAATATTGAAATAAGCAGCTTGCAAAGATTTGTTTAACCAGTACCACGATTGAACTCCCAATGGATTAATGTTTATAACTTAACCAAGACTCCGCTTGCTTATGAGAAAGCGATCCTTAACGGCCAGATCTCATTTTTTTAATTTCGGTTGGTTTGAAATAGCATCCACAAATAACGCAATTTCCACACAAGAAAGATTTTCATGGAAGGACTTGATTCCTATGGTAAACAGTAGTAGACCGCTATCGACGATACCGACAAATGAGCAGGTTGAGGGATTAGTTTGCGAATATACAGACAAACAGACGAACATGGCAACATCGACTCAGCTCATCATGCTGCTTATTCGTCCCATTTTGGGTGTTACAAACATTTTGGCAACCCTAATATACCCTGTTTAGGGTATAATAACTAGACATATAACAGACTCTTAAAAACGGACCTTATCTTGCATATGCATTTAGAATGCTAATAAAATGAGAAAGCACAAATGTTAAATCAGAGAATATGAATGAATCATTAACATACTACTCTGCCGATAGTGTACATTTTGCGTTCTCTGGTTTTCGTATAGTAGCATAAGCAAGCACAATTACCAGAGGGTAGCAAAGCATCTTCAAAAGTTTTTGACCTTTACGTGCTTTGTTTTTGCTCCATTCTTTGCCGGCGCAGTCGGCGGTTGGCGGGAGCGTAGTCTACGCGCAGTTCTGCATTACTACTACTACGCTACGATTACTTGGTAGTATACACGTGAGTCGCTCTCTTAATACAATTTGGGTGGTGGCTAACGCAACTCGCCACTTTTCATTTCTTTCGTTTTCCATACATTTATATACAAGTATAACACATATGTACATACATATATATATAAGTACATAGCACAGAGAGCGACCTAACGAACAAAACAAACCGAAGAAGAAAGACAAATGGCAATAGCAACGAGAGACTGTACAAGAATGCGAAATGAGCGACAAAAACAGAAAAGATTTCAAGTGAGCGAATGCGTATAATTTGCAGGCAAAGTGACGAGTAGCCTATACATGAATGAAAAAGTAATTCACGTGGGTAAAAGAGTACTCCGTATACATGAATCAAAAGAGACTAGACGTAATTGAAAGAGTACACCGGATAACTGAATGCACAATCCACAAGGTAGAAAGAGTACCCCGGAAATAAACGTATTTCATATAAAATGCATGTTATTTTTAAACTAGCTATGCCATAGCGGAAGCCTGTAATACCCCTCAACTTGACGACGGTGTACTCCATGGTTTAACTACAAGAAATTACTTTCTTAACTATTTTCAAATGATTTCTCTATAAATAATTTGCGTAGGAGTATTTTTCGTTACATGCAAGCATTTTAGAATATAAGCATTTTAGAATATAAGGACATACTTACCGAATTTTATTTATTTTCTTGTATCTAGAAAATATTTGATTATACTTACATTACAGATCAATTGATACATTGATTATAGCGACCCTCGAACTTTACGGCAAAATTGTTGTAGTACGATTTGCCTTTAGCATCTAAATGTAGTAAGTCTCAGTTTTGGCGACGAAAATTTCTTTCCAGCGGGCATTCTTTTGAGATCTGAGAACCGGAGGTAATCGCTGGGCCAGATCTGTAAAATACAGTAAATACGGAAGCAACTCTAAGCACAATTCATGGAGTTTTGTCATCGTTTTCACTGGCTTGATGAAATAGCACTTTTCTTTTTTTCCCATGCGGCCGTTTTTTAGCGATTTCGTCTTTCAAGCATAACGCTGTGTACTAGTCGCTGATGATAGTCCTTCTTTTTTCAAAGTATTCAATAGTAATTACTCTATAGGGGTTTCTCATAACCAATTATACACGAAACAAATGAGTTACACATTCAGTGGAAATCTTTAGAGTGCCTGCTATTTTGAACAACTTCACTTTATGGTCTTCCCAATTATTTTGTAAACTTTTTTGATGTTTTCGTCGGTAACAACCTCTTAAGGCGTCTACTCTACTGCCTTCATCGTTTTCTTATCGCTCATTTCACCTCATCACACATAATGATGCTTGTTAAACACGATACTGTGGTATAGCAACGAACTATTAGTATAAAATAACGAATTGGTCTACTGCCGCGTTTTATTGCAGCATTTTACGAACTACTCCAACATGCCACAACTGGACCGCTTGGCCTAATCATCTTGCAGGGTTTGTACCAATAAGAAACGCTTTTGCTTGAGGGTAGAGTAAGAGCGCGCAAGTCTGAAGAGAAAACTGTGATGGGCTGAAAATAGCCGGTTTGCCAGACAAACGATTAACAGCACTACTTTACAAAGCAGTAATGAAAAGCAAGAGTGCGCAAAGCGAAATCTATTTAGATCAACTAAAAGTGGGCATGCACCATTCACGTAAATGTATATGTATGTATGTATATGGATATATGTATATGTACATATATTATCATTTAGTTGCAAGCAGAAAACATATTTACAAACGTTTTAAATGTGTGTCTGTATTAGGTTGCAGGCTCTTTGGTTGCCGTTTTTGGTTTTTGCTTTTTTGTTTTTCTACTTTTTTCTTCGACTTTTGGTCACACGTTTGTGCTGCTGCTGTGGCTGTTCGCAGCCAACTGCTTGCTTGTCGGCGGCGCCACCCTAAATACTCGTAGCCACAGTCTGTTCATGACTTTGCGTTTGAAAGGACGTGTGAGAGCGTCACGGACCCGCGCGCACAGTTACAACAAAAACAAACAGCAACAAAGGTGAAAATTTATGGTGGAAAACAATCAATTACAACTAATTTTGTGGAATTTTGATAAACGTTAATGCGTAAAAGTTACTTTGCCGTTACAGACGTGCTAGAAACATAAGTGAAGAAAAAAACATACAGTGAGCAAAACGTGGAACTCGTGGTAAAAAAAACAACGCGACATAAGTAATGTGCGTGGAAAATTGACGAATACTCGAATAAACACGCAATTACGCCTAAAACTGTGCAACGATTTTTTTATCAGATTAAACGCCATTCCGTTCCGTTGTGTGAAAACCGTAAAAACAACAAAAAAATATTTTCGTCATTCTAGTACGTAATGAAATGTGCCGTTATACGCTATACATATATGTATTCGCACATTTATCTACAATAGCAGTCAAACAAAGTCCCAGTGATTTAGGGCGGCAATGAGGACGCGGGCGGTGGACAAGCAGCAGACTACAACAGCAGATAGTAAATTGTAGTGGAATGCACGAAACGAAATACTACGCAGCAGAAAAATTATGCTAGCTTCATATCTACACAATAAAAGCACGCAACTACACAAACAAAAACACTTAGCCAACAAAACACACCAAACCAGATCCATAAGAGATACAATATTTGCGTTGCACGCAGGCGACAACAAGTACAACAACAACTACAAAATGCTAAGCAAAACGCCAGAGCAGAAGCGACCTATGCTATGAGTCCACATATGTAACAAGGAGGCAGCGTATTGGGAGGCAGCAGGTACGCGAGGTTTCGCTTCATTTGTTTGCTTTCGGAGAGTAAGAAAAATATATAAAGAGTGCAAGCGAAAAAGAGAGTGAAAATTAAGAGTAGTCATTCAATATATGCCTGCAAGTGTCATATAAGCTGCAGCACCAGCTCTTTATGTGCAGCAACAACAATACTGCATGAGCACGAAATTTTTGTTATTCTTGTGCTCAATGAGGTCATGTCGCGCTTTGATAATGCACAATGAATCAAAACAAAACAGCCAGAAATAACCGCAGAAAATACAAAACATAAACTTAAATGTGCTAGTGTGTGTGTGTGTGCTTTAGTTAATTTAAAATAATTGCAAAAAAATACGAATATCGAAGCAAGACTTTAAAATTGTGCATAAGAAGAAGCACAAAAGTGATAAAATTCCGTATATATTACAAAGGTCAACGCCAGGTCAGGGTGTGAACAATTCGTCCTGCTTTCTGGTTTCGTTTATATACCGCACTTATGCTCATACATATATTCATTCGCTTAGCCACCGCGTCCGCCCAGAAAGGAAGTGCCTTCCTTATGCTGCTGTGTATAGAGAAAATCGGTATGTGTTAGTTGGCAAAGGCGCCACCAGCCAAAGTAGGTGTAGACGCTGGCCGCGACAGAGACCGCAACGGCGCGAATTGTAAGCGTAGTGAGCAAAAATTAAGACACAGTCAGTAGGTAGCGCTCATGAGCGGAAGCGTAGCTTCACTGGCCGGAAGTATACATGGAAAATTGCACGAAATAGGAACACGGAAGTTGTCAGTTGTTCAGTTGTATCGGCGCGTTTCGAGTGGAAGGAGCCAAACTAAAAATATTGCGGAATATACTACACACAAGTTATTGTGTATACTTTAAATAAGTGTTTCTTAAATTGCAAGTGAATTGTGTACTTGCAGCAAGCGTGAAATTAGTGTGCGGCGAATATTTGCTAACAAAACCTCGAATAATCGTGCGTGCGTGTGTGTTAGTGTGTTATTATTGCTTGTTTATTTTTTTTTTAAGAATTATGTGCGCATACAAGCTAGTGTTTAACGGTAAACATGTGCAGTTGCAAACGTAAAGTGAATCAATGTGAAATTCGCAAAGCAAAAGTGTCATAAATTACTCATCGAATGAACTTACTATAGTTCAGCGAAATTTTTTCTATACATATGTACACATACATACTTATGTGCATAGTTACATAGATGCATATGATTGTATGTTAATATTTAAGAAAATGTGCGCAAAAGCATCGCCTATTTCTGGCGTCTATAATTAAGCCACTCACAACAAATGTGTCATGTGTGTTGGAGTATTGCTGCATTTGAAATCAAAATAAAAAATTCTACCAAATTATTTGCCAAACAAGGAGCATTAAGCAGCAAAACATAGAACAAGTGTTAGCCACAATAAAGCGCAAAGTTCTATATACTCATGTACATACGTAATTGCAACGGATTGTCATAGTTTTCCAATAAGAATTGCGGTCTATTTGTAATACAACCTAAAAAGGTAAGTTAATCTGATTTTCCACAGATTTCTATTTGCATTGACATATTTACTTAGTAGCTAGTTTTACAAAAGTTCCAATATTTTTAGCCATTAAAATAAAGTTAAAGTTATCCCAAAAATGTAAAACCGTAAACTTCGGCTATGCAGAAACTATTGGGTAGTCTTCTTTCGTATTTCTAATCAAACTTCAATTTATTTTTTTATATTTATAATTAACTTTAATGAACCAAATATATACCAATTTGGTCGACCACATTTTGCCATTTTTCCGCCAGAGACATTATGTAAAAATTTTCTGGTTTCTCGGCGAAAAACTGCGACAAGTTATTTTTACAGGCTTCTTCTTCAAGCCAACTTTACTGCATTAGGATAGTTCTGCATTGACCGAAACAAATGGTAGTCCGATGATACAAGGTCAGGGCTATATGGTGGATGCATACAAACTTCCCTGCCAAGCTCTCCCAGTTTTTGCCGAGTCATCAAAGATTTGTGTGGTCTAGCGTTGTCCTGATGGAAGACGAAGCCCTTTCTGTTGACCAGTTCTGACCGTTTTTTTCGCTTGCTTGCTTCAATCTCATCAGTTGTTGACAGTAAAATGTAGAATCAATCGTTCGACCAGGCTGGAGCAGTCCATAGTGATTAATTCTTTTCCAATCCCACCAAACACTCAGCATAACCTGTCGAGGCGTCAATCCTGGCTTTGCGATTATTTGTTGAGCTTCACTACGCTTGAACCATGATCTTTTTCGTCGCATTTGGTCCACTTTCCGTCTTCTGTTACTATTCGCTTCAGAAATGGTTTGATTTCATTTCGTTTTAGCAAATAATCGTAAATGTTTATTCGGTTCATTAAATTTTTCACAGACAATTCATGTGGTACCCAAACATCGAGCTTCTTTTTGTAGCCAGCCATTTCTAAATGATTTAAAACCGTTTGATGATGAATGTTAAGTTCCTTAACGATGTCATCGCTGCTTATGTGACGGTCCTGTTCACTCTTCTCCCTAATTTCATCGACTTCTTCAACGTTAGGTCGAACAGAGCGAGGTGTATGTTTCACTTCGAAATTTCCAGAACGGAAACGAGCGAACCATTGTTGTGCTACACGAACTGATACAGCATCGTTTTCGTAAACTTCACAAATTTCTTTGGTGGCTTGTGTGGCTTTCTTCCCTTTTTTATATAAAAATTTAAAAATATAGCGAATTTCTTCATTATTTTTACTCATTTTTGAACCAATATGATCAATAAATTTCGCGTGGTTAAGCCACTGCCCCTATATTAAGCCGAAATAATATCACTTGCATGTGTGTTAGGGCAACTTATTGTATATAATTATTTAGAATATCGTATTTGTTATAGAGCGTAAACATAAACAAACCCGATAAAAGCAAATAAACTATGCATGTAGATATGTACATACCTATGTATAAGCCATTATTGATGTACATATAATCCCGCCCAGTCGGTCGAAAGCAATCAAGCAGCCATAGGAAGAGAGGCAGACAGAGCGCGTGAGTGTGCTAAAACACGCAAAGATTGGTAACCGCGAGCATGAAATACACGAAAACACACACAAAGGTTTATATGTATGTGTTTACAGATATAACTGCACTCTTTCATACTCTTAGCTGGCAATGTTTTGTTCACGAAATATTGGTGCGACTCATTGACACAGCTGGCAATGTTGCAGGGCTGCTCGTCTTACCCCAATTTCTCCCAACGGTTAAAATACTATAATTTCTACATTGATGTTGATATCAATTTATTAACGTGGCGTAATATCAAACTATTATATATCATAGTATAAAGTCTGCACAGATTATGCGCTTAAATGTATAGTACATGCTGATATATCCTGCATCTAGGAGGCCAGGCTTTTGTTGTTTCTGATAACATTTTGAAGTTATCCGAGAAAGAGAATATTATGTACAAGTTGAATTCTCACTGCGACTTATTAGTGGCGCAATTAACATCTCACTGCTTTTTTTTTTAAATGAAAATGCAATTTTTTCTAAGGAAAATATTACAAATGAATTATTCGAAGCCCTTGTGAGTCAGTCGCTGATTTCTTTGACTGAAATAAGAAGATCAATACCTCCCGCAAATGATTTGATGGGTTTTTTAGCAGCCAGTATCAAATTTTGACTATGAACATGGCACCGCCCACTTTTTAATGAAATCGCATATCTTCGGACCCTCGACCAATTTCAACCATATGCGGTACATCATATTAATCTGACATTCCTGCTATTATCGGCGACATCGTTACCCGTTAGATTAGATTAAATAAATAAATGAGGATTGCACCGCGACCTAGGGTCTATTGCGTCCTCTCCTAAGTCACAATGTCTCAGCGAACCCCAACAAATTGATAAATTCTAATATACTGCTAGGTGCTATTGATACGATGTGATCCCTATTTGGAAACATGAATCCAAGGGTCTTTATCCTGTGCCTACAGTCTGCTGTGGAGTCAATTATCAGGTGCCAGACTCCAAGTCGCAGAACCGGCAATTCCCACAAGAAGCTAGACCCATGTTAAATAAGTGCTTCTTGATCATGGTCAGTGTAGAAGGCGACAAATAAGCTCGATTTTTTGCTTGGGAGTTTAATTACATACATATTTAAACTTTTTAAGATTCTTACCACCCATTAGCAACTTGGCATGGCGCATGCCCAGGAGTTTGTAGCCAATGCTTCTCCCTACACACCGCTTCATCATTGCGTAGCAGCTACTTTATGCTGTGGGGACCAACCGCAATGAAAGGTTCGGGTCCTACCATATTGATGGATACTATGGAAAGTTCAATTTATTCCCGGCTATACCATTGTGACCTGGCAGCCAAATGAGGTGCCCTTGGTTACGATTTGATAGACTTCTTTTACTATACTATCAGTATACGAAAGAAGCACCATTGAATATTTAGGGATAACACTTGGACGAATAGATGCTTAAAGTGCTTCATTTTATGGCCAAAAATTGGTATAACCGGACTACAACATTCAAACCGCCCGATACCGTGTATGTGAAGGCCAGTTCGTATTGTGAACTTTTTACCGAGAATATCGGTCAACCCGTCAGAAATATTTCTGAAATTCCGAAAGAATTTTTGCGGGCTTTCGTACATTGCAAGTTAGGAGAGTATGAAATGTTTAGTCCATCCTAACTTAGCTCTTCTTAACTTGCCAAATTTGAAACTTCTGATCCGTAACGCTTCAATCCAGCGCAACAACTTATCAAAATTGTAGAAATGCCAAAATTTACCACTTTGTTTTGTCCATAATAGTTAAGCGTAAATTTTTGCTGCTTTTCGTATCAACACAGACGTAAATTTCGGTGATTGGTAACAACATTCCAATGTATTTCACATAGGCATGTAGGTATGTATGTATGTATGTGTGATTATTCAATAGTATGAGTGTGCGCATGCGTAAAATTTACGGCAGGTGACCAGAGTGAAGTCAATGCGCTTTATTATACTCGCCTTATGGCCGTAGTATTTGTTGCGGTTGTTGCCATTTTTGTCACACACACACACACACACCCATAAAACTCATACATATGTATGTATGTAATACAAAATTGCATCTGCTTAACACGACTTTCATTGAGAATTCCTTGTTGTTGTAAACCATCAGCAAAACCGCAGAACCGAAATTCGGCACATATTGTGCATGTGTGCATACATTAACGTTTGCAACGGTATTTCGTGCCCACACACAAATATAATCCATTGCCGAGCTCACCTCACATCTTGAAACCCACGTGCATTGCTGTCACCTGCGTCATGTCGACTTAGCTCGGTCTACTCTGGGCGCACAACCGCACGGAGCCTGCAGGTATGAGCAGGTCTGTTGCAGTTTATGATTAATTTTAAAACAAGCTTGTAGTGGACGGTTGTTGGTGTTAATGCTCCTTGCTCCTGTCGCTGTTACAAATAACATATCTACCGAAATGGAATTAAATTAAGCGTTCATTGAACTGCGACTCGTGAACTTTACTTCATACATACATGTTGTTGGAGCATCTCTCATGGGTATTCGGCCGTTATAATAACTGCATTGTCTCGCTTTTGCTGAATAATAGTAATTCGCTGAGTATTGCTGCGCGCTTCAAGGCGACAATAAATAAAAGTTATGTAAAGAAAAAATATAAATATTTGTAAATGAGGTACGTGGTGAGGAGAACAGTGAAAAGCTGTTATTCATATATTGGATATTTCCAGTACGCAGAGACATACATATGTATGTATGTAACGGGTGATTTTTTTGAGGTTAGGATTTTCATGCATTAGTATTTGACAGATCACGTGGGATTTCAGACATGGTGTCAAAGAGAAAGATGCTCAGTATGCTTTGACATTTCATCATGAATAGACTTACTAACGAGCAACGCTTGCAAATCATTGAATTTTATTACCAAAATCAGTGTTCGGTTCGAAATGTGTTTATCGACAAATTTTGTTCAGCGATGAGGCTCATTTCTGGTTGAATGGCTACGTAAATAAGCAAAATTGCCGCATTTGGGGTGAAGAGCAACCAGAAGCCGTTCAAGAACTGCCCATGCATCCCGAAAAATGCACTGTTTGGTGTGGTTTGTACGCTGGTGGAATCATTGGACCGTATTTTTTCAAAGATGCTGTTGGACGCAACGTTACGGTGAATGGCGATCGCTATCGTTCGATGCTAACAAACTTTTTGTTGCCAAAAATGGAAGAACTGAACTTGGTTGACATGTGGTTTCAACAAGATGGCGCTACATGCCACACAGCTCGCGATTCTATGGCCATTTTGAGGGAAAACTTCGGACAACAATTCATCTCAAGAAATGGACCCGTAAGTTGGCCACCAAGATCATGCGATTTAACGCCTTTAGACTATTTTTTGTGGGGCTACGTCAAGTCTAAAGTCTACAGAAATAAGCCAGCAACTATTCCAGCTTTGGAAGACAACATTTCCGAAGAAATTCGGGCTATTCCGGCCGAAATGCTCGAAAAAGTTGCCCAAAATTGGACTTTCCGAATGGACCACCTAAGACGCAGCCGCGGTCAACATTTAAATGAAATTATCTTCAAAAAGTAAATGTCATGAACCAATCTAACGTTTCAAATAAAGAACCGATGAGATTTTGCAAATTTTATGCGTTTTTTTTTTTTTAAAAAGTTATCAAGCTCTTAAAAAATCACCCTTTATATATGTGAGCCCACTTTTATTATAGTCAGCGTTTGATACGCAAAAATCTTGCAAATTTGTGCTTTGAACATGTTAAAACGCTAGTGAAGCTTATTACTCATGACTCCGTTTAATACGCACACTTTCACTTAACTTTATACTCTTGCAACATGTTGCTAGAGAGCATAAGAGTTTTGTCACCTAACGGTTATTTACCAACAGCCCTACCAACACTTTGAAATTGGATGATAACCCCGCCCACTCCCCATATAACGGTACTGTTGAAAACTACTAAAAGCGCGATAAATAAATAACTTACTCCCGAGCTTGTATATGTAGACTTTGCAAAACCCGATGTTAAAATCGGACGTTGGGCATGGCACAGCCTACTTTTAGGTAAAATCACATACATATGTCTGGACCCGATCGGACGATTTCAACCAAATTTAATACGTAAAATTCTTCACACATTAGCATGTAACAGTGCGAAATCACCTACTTCGCATATAACACATTTTTGAATTCCATCTGATTCTTTCCTTTCCAGTGTACAAATCAAGTAACAATTAAGTTATATTAATTATAAAACTTTTCACGATTAATGCTTTTTGAGTATGCCACCTTCTGACCAAAAATCATTCAAGCCCTTGTACCGAATATATGGATTCCAGTAAATTTAGTTGATTTTTTACCGCAAATATCGGCCGATGTGTGAGATAAATAATTGAAATTCAGCGACAATATTTACCTCATGAAAGATGGGTTGAATCGCGCCAATACTTCCCGGAGCCCACATATGTACATTAATCCAATGATTTTGAAACTTCCTGGCTTTGATTCTTGCAAGTTATAGGGGTATAAAATGTTCGGTTGTACCCGAACTTAGCCCTTCCTTACTTCTTATTTCTTTAACTTTATGAGGACTGTGCCAAAATCCAAGGCCTTTTTAATTTGATTTAATATTTAAGTGCAATATTTTTGCGCTAAGAAGAACCGTAAAGAAAAAATTACAGTTCAACTCGCCAACCGCGTTTGACATCATTCCATCTATAATTGTTCCAAATTTATAATTTAGTCCTATGAGTGATTAACTAAAACACAAGAACTTCATTTTAATCGGTCAGTTTGTATGGCAGCTACAGTGCTATAGTGATCCGATATCGGCGGTTCCAACAAATGAACAGCTTCTTGAAGAGAAAAGGTCGTGTGCAGGATCGTAGATCGATATCTCAAAAACTTAGGGACTATATAATGTCAGCCGACATGACTAAATCGACTTAGCTCGTCACGCTTATCATTTGTGGAAATGAGGAAAATACCATCTCAATAATATGCTAACGAGTTCAGAATGGACTGTGCAGTACTAACGGAGCTATACTCTGGTGATCTCGATATCTCGCCCTCTCCAACCGTCTACGAAACTCAGCTTGCATCTTTCAAGCGGAAGCACTAGACATAAATCATGGTCAACAAATGTAGAAAGACTTTAGGCTCATATGTCATTGGAACAAGTCAAGAGTCTCTCTAGACACATCTGTGGCGGGCACAATGATACGTTGTCCGCTACGAATAATCTTAAGCTTGAACAAAGAGCTCAAAACAGTTGAAAATCTCCAACCAAATGAAAGTTAGCGAAACAAATATGGTCAAAATATAACAATACAAGAACTATGGATTTATTAGGTACATAAGTCCAGAAAAGGTACATGAATATACTATGGGATCTGTCCGGAAAGTAATAGTAAATAATAAAAATTTATTGAACCTATCGTTACAATTCTTTAAAAATCTTCGAAATAGGCTCCGTCTGCGTCGATGCAGCTCTGCCACTACGATTTCCATGCATTGAAGGTGGAATAGCCTTGAGAGCCGTGGTGCATTCTGCTTGGATCCCCTGCGGTTGCGGAAGCGTTGGGATGCCGGCCTTGGTTAGATAGCTGTTCACAAGAAAGTGAGCACTTTTGGGACCATCTTCTCGCACACGTTGCGTATGTTAAGTGCTCCGTCATAATTTCATGAACCACAGATTTTGATAAATTTAACATCTGTGCAATTAAACGAATAGTCGACGGTCTGAGTTCTAAACTTTGCGCACACGAGTCACATTGTCGGTGCTTGTCGAAGTCGCAGGTCTCCAGCACGGTCTTCATCAGCGACCTCTTCCCGGCCCTCCAAAAAGGCCTGGTGCCACCGAAACACACCACTTTTTGCTAAAGCAACATCTGGGTAAGCCTGCTTGATTATATCAAACGTCTCTGTCGTCGCAGATTTAACGAGTTTCACACAGAATTTAATCACGTAGCTCTGCTCTAACGAACGTTGGATTTTCGGCTTCCACCACTCATAGAAACACGTCGTGCGAAAATGTTTGTTCTGATTCTCCAGGCGCTCGTTCGTTAGCTAGGAACGCCTTCTACCAAATCCAGTCCAAGCACATTTGCGACGGAAGAAAATCAGTCCTATTACTTGCCGGACAAACCCTTTATCTGAGAAAATAGTTCTACACTTACTCTATGAGTGTCCAGCTCTATCACAATCCCGACGTGGCACCCCTAGAACTCACCAGGTACCAAACCTTGATTGTCTATCTACGAAAAGCATAATAGAGATAAATGAGTTCATTGAGGGCACTAAATGCTTTGAACACCACAATGAAACAAAAAAGCAAATACCTAAAGATCTTTCGAATAGTGTATGGAAATGGCGCTTCCAGCGCTAGTTGCGTTCGAAGAGACTGCGCTCATACCTAAAAAATTACAAAATACATACTTATATAATATCATCTTTATTCTTTCGAAACCTCATGATTATATATATAAATACTGTGATTATCCGGCTGGGAAGCATTGCCGCTTTACTCTTCGGGTTTCGCAATTATCTATGATTGTGTTGTTTCTGTTTAGAGTAATATGTATTACACAAGTAGAGTTTTTTTTTGTTAGTTGTTCAGTTGTTATATTTTACTACTGATCTACTTTGGCTCGCATAATGCCTCTAAGTAATGCAAATAACGGTAGCACCATTTGAATAATGTCAACTACATTTGAATTCACTCATGAAATCACCCAGTTAAATACAAGTTACGGAAGGCAGCAGTCGCTGCCAGTTTCAATATGCGTTTATGTGTGTCTACATTTGTGTGTGTAGTAAATAGCAACCACTACGGAAAAACAAAAAACATCGTAAAAATATCGTAAAACTTTTATTGCCAACAACCATGCGTAAGAGCCAGGCAAACTACAAACGAGTCTAAAAGAATAGTTTAGGCGATAAATAAAAAAATAATAAAAATAAAACTAAACCTAAACATGAAAACAAAAAACAAGCAATTATAAAGTAAAAGCTACTCAACTAAAAAGAGCGCTGAAGAGAGGGGTCGCTGAAATGTCGGAACGCGCCCCAAATAGAATTATGTACATAAATATAATATACTTATATACAGGCATATGTATACATTGTGAAGTACCCGGAAATTGTAAATAAAACGAAAAATATTTAATTATTCATCACTATTTATTTCGCCATCTTCAAACTCGATTTTTCCGGCACTCAAAACACTTTTCATAAGCACTTTTTGGGATGACCTCCAGTTCCTTCAGCGAATTTTCTTTTATCCCTTCTACCGACAGAAAACGGGCTCCATGGAGTGACAATTTCAGTTTGGCGAACAAGAAAAAATCACTCGGTGATTGATCGATGTTATTCATTACGTTTTTGGCTTTAAATTCGGCCACAATTGTGGCTTGATGCAATGGTGCATTAGTATCGTGTAAAACTCTGAGTTATTCTTCCACAATTCCGGCCTTTTTCGACAGATGCTCCCACGGCCAAATATAATATAACTCTTTATTTGCCATATGGTCCTTCGGAACAAATTCTTGATGCACCAAACCACGAATATCGAAAAAAGCAATGAGCATCACCTGGATTTTTGAGCGTCTTTGGCGAGTTCTTTTTTTTTTATTGGCTTCGACTCATTTTTTTTCCCACCATTCCGACGATTGTTGACTTGTTTGCATGTCAAGCTCATAAACCCATTTTTCATCGGCAGTTGCTCTCTATGAATGTGGGAACTCGCGCGACCAAGTATGTCCCGAGAGACCTGTTTACGGCACCCTCTTTAAAAAAAGTTCAGCTTTATCGGGATGAAGTCGAGCAAGAACACATTTCGTACCCAAAATATGTACCAAAATTATTCAAATGGACTCGCGAGAGATGTTGAGCTCTCTTGTCAACTCTCTCTCTCTCTTGCCAACTCAAGAAGACCTATCTGATATTTTTCAAGCACCATATCCTTCACTTTTTGAATATTTTCATCAGTTGAAGATGCCGAAGGTCATCCAGAACAAGGCACGTCTTCAACGATCTCTCGACCGTTTTTAAAGGCTTTGTACCACACTTAGACTTGTATTTTTCATAAAGCTGAATCATCGTAACCCGTTTCCAATATTCGCAATGATTCCGTACACGAAATAAAAGCACAATCACTTTGCCGTGTTAGAGAACGATAGGCAGGCCTATCTATTAGCGGACAATAACAGCACTTATGTGCACTTACCCTTAGCCCCATAGCCCCTTAGCCTCTCACTCCTCTAACCCTTATGAACTTTACCCTCATTCACCGCACTTGTACAAGAAAATGTCGATTCTTTTTTAAGTTTGTCGACGACTGCATTTTAACTGTGGTGGAGTTGTGTGCGTCTCTCAGAGTTCTATTGTTATTTATCTACTTATCTACATACATACTTACACATAAAACGATAATAATTACTGTTTGTATGTTGCTCTTGTGGTGCGTTTTATTATACTCTGCACAGATATACCCACTGCTTAGTCAAGTCTGTCTGTCTGCCGTATGTATTATTTTTAGAGATATCGATCTGAAATTTTGCACGCGTCCTTTTTTTCTCAAAAAACATCTCACTAGTCGGTACTGCTGGCATCAGACCACTATAGCATATAGCTACCATACAAACTGAGCGATCGAAATCAAGTGTTTGCATGAACTATTTTCTAAAATAACTTTGTAGTCTGCAAAGAAATTGTTCAAATAAGATCACTATAAACCACAGCTGCCATACAAAAAGTTCTTTTTAGGAATCTTTTGTTTGAAATCTCCACCATTAGGTGGTACAAAATATTTATAGTCTTTGAAGATTACATATATCATTTTACAAACATTAACATGTTTACTAGCCTTAGCAACAACACGCTTCGTTGATTTGTTACCCATAATGAAGGTCTTATCTTAAATCATGACTATCGATGAGCTCCAACCAGCGCCCATATCACTTCATATCTTACCATTTTTTTTTTCAAATTCTGTTTTCTTTTTTTGTTTTCTTCATTTTTGAAATTACAAAAAGGCTTTTCACTCTTATTTCACAAATGCCATGCATGCGCGTACTTAAATAGTCGTAAAAATAGTTACGAGCAACAGAATGACACTTTTTGAAATTAAAAGCATTTGCATACAACTGCGTACCTTCATAAGTGCATACTATGTATGTATGTATGTATTTAGAATGAAGATTTTTTCACGATAATTTTATGAACTTTGAAAACGTGGAATAATGAAACAAATACCAAAGCCCAAAAGAGAGCGCGTCCGCTGGTGTTTATGGTGCCCACATGAACAGAAATGGAATGGTATTGGGTGTGCTCACGCCGCCTTAGTTCTTAAGGGACTCTTTTATCGCCTTTTCCCGGTTTTATGCCTAATTGGCAGTAAACAGTTGATAATGAGCGTGAAATTTGTAGTCTGCCGACAAGTGACTTCATACAGTGATAATTTCCTTGTAAATTGCCTAAGACGGGTGTAACTTCAAAGAAAAGTGCACAGAAAGAGTGAGAAGCAAAAGTATATATACATACATATATATCTATTTATGCATTTTTTTATTATCATCCCATTTTCATTCGAAATAGTGACAAAACTCTTAAGTAGAAAATTTCTTGAAAAAATTTGACATTTATCTATTTTCTCGGAACAACCTAACGAACAAATCTCACAAACAAGAAAGGGATTTCCGTTGGGTCCTTTAATTGATTTTCTTTATGTTTCTGTTTTACATTTATCAACTATTGCAATCTCGAAGTAAGTTCTAGTTGTGAAACGATATTTTTCCCAACCAGTTTGATGCTTCACTGCAGGGCCTCTTTGAAAAAGAATCCTTACGGTATCTTGCACTGAAATGCCAAACAATATCGCATACCTGCTAGACATGTACATATATATGTACGTATAAATAACTGAATATACATACATCATTAGCAGACTCTCATAGACCGCATGCTGTACATATTTCCTGGAACGCACCTGGTGACTTCAAGAGCCTGAACAACAATAATGCAGCGGTTAGCTGAGAAACAATACTACCACAATACTTAAAACACTTTCTCTCGTTAAGCGATCCATAGTCTAGCTGAATCGTGTAGTTATGAGATTCTTACTGAGGTTATCCGCTTTAAGAGCAGCAAATGCAAATAAGATGTTCTATAATAAAAACTGTTCCGTTTGCCAATTTTTACTAGATCAAGTAATCTAACTAGAGCAGCGTTTGATAATCCATAATACTTGCAAAAGAGAGCGAAAACAAGAGCGTGTAGCATGAAAAAGCCGCGAGTTCATATCAATATAATATTCATATGGAATAATTATAACTCGAAGAAGCTACATATATTAAGTTTGTAAGACAGAAGGAAACATCGGACACACTATAAAGTATATATAAGTATTTAAATGCTCAACGTGGCGAGCTCAGTCGATTTAGCCATGTCCGTCTGCTCGTATATATGGAAACTTCTTCTTCCTCTTTACTGGCGTATACAGTTGGAGATTCCTAGCAAAGCCAGGCCCCTCTCCTCCTGGTCTTCCCAACGGAGTGGAGGTATTCAGCTTTCTCTGCTTCCCTCAGCGGGTACTGCGTCGGAAACTTTCAGAGCTGGAGTGTTTTCGTCCATTCGGACGGCATGACCTAGGCACCGCAACTGCTGTCTATTAATTCGCTTAACTCTGTTAACATCGTCGATTGCGGTATTTGCCGTTGCCAATGCGCAAAGGACCATAAATCTTCCATAGAACCTTTATTATTTTATTTGTTAATTGCCTACTCTGTCCAAAGTAGCACTTGTTGGCAAACGTTATTCTGCATTGGATTTCGAGGCTGACATTGTTGTTGCTGTTAATACTGGTTCCAAGATAGACGAAGTTATCAGCGACTTCGAAGTCAACAGTAAAGTGGAAGCCAAGTCGGTGGGAGGTGGTGTGTGTCGATCCTCTTTTCACGAGTCTTTTCCAAGATTTGACGCATGGTGAACGTGTGGTCAATCGTACATTTTTCAGCCTTAAAGTCACACTGATAAGGTCTAATCAGTTTGTTAATGGTGGGCTTAAATCTTTCACACAATGCACTCGATAGAACCTTATTTGCAATGTTGAGGAGACTTATACCACGGTAGTTGGCGTAGATTGTGGGGTCTCCCGCTTTGTGGATTGCACAGAGCACATTTAATTCCAATCATTGTTCATGCTTTCTTCATGGTCGGGTAATGGAACCTCTGCTCCATCCCTCCATCTGCTGTAGAAATATTCCCTCCATAATTTTAGTATTTATGTTCTGGGGATCAGTCACAAGATCACCTCTGGGGGTTCTACAAAAGTATGCTCCGGTCTTGAAACCTTCTGTTAGTCGCCGCATTTTTTCGAAGAATTTTCGAGCATTGCCCTGTCAACCAGCTTGTAAGCTCTTCGTACTCACGCATTTCGGCCTTTCTCGTGTTTTGTCCGCAAAAAGCGTCTCCCTTCCTTCTTCAGCTCTCGGTATCTATCCCATCCCGCACGTGTTGTTTAAAAAATTATCTAAAGGCCATAGACTTTAATAAAATAACTCATAAAGGATTCAGTAATTTCTTGCAGAAAGCCATCTAAAGTAGTCTCACACAACATAATTACAAATTAAGGAAGACCAAGCGAGTGGATTGTTGAATTTTTGATTCCTAATTCGATTTCCTTTTCTCCTGCCACAATAATAATATCAATAATAGCATAGCACAGCTGAGAGTACGTGCGCTTTTTTAAGCCTATGCAACCGTTTGACTTTATTTGATCCATTGACCCGTGACCACAACGCCATAAAACAACAAATCACAAATCGGAGAACACATCAGACAACAGCTAGAAGTTAAACCATCAACTAAAATGCATATACACACATGCATTTCTATGTATGTATATGTGCATGGCTGTGTGTTGTTGTATACCGCAATAAGGGAACTCAAACCGCAACGAAAATAAAGGCTTGTGCGTTCACACTTGGTCTTGGTTGACTAGACCACGCTCGCTCGCTATGTGCCAGCGGTGTGAACAGCGTGCTCAACGGCTTATCCGTGGAATTGTGATGAATTTCATGTCACTGCTTTCACACGCTCCCAAATAGCCAACAAACCATACGTAAATATAAATTTCATTCATAGTCAGGCTGACGTCAAGTAATGAAACATTTGTTAGTGTGCATGTGTATACAGTCACGTTCCCTTCTTAGACGTAAGTATGGGCATGTGGGGGAAAATTGTTTGACAATCAATAAACAGCGATAAATGAAATCGTGGAAAATATACTCAAACGATTTGTGGAGGTTTTTGCTTTTATTGCTTTTTTCACTTTTTATTGCCGAGTCAATGCACTTTGGTTTTAGTGGTTACTTTAAAATTACTATTTGTGTGTATTTCGAACCGAGTCGTGTGACACTGATTACATACAGACATACACATCCTCACATGAAATGCAAAACATTGTATCATTAAAAAAAAACTCGCTGTCGGATAATAACCTATCTATAAACATTTTGTAGCCAAAACTCAAATTTTGCTTCAATATGAGTATTTAATAACCCCAATATCTAACCGTTCTATAGCCAAAACTAAAAATTTTGGCGCCGAGCGAAACCGTTGGTGTAAGGGTGCAGTGAGTGCAGTTCACGGTTAGTTCGAAGTTACGAAGGAGAATAAGTGGTGTAGTCTTCTATCAGGAGCTTTACATGAACACTATTGTCATACCACCAGACCACTGTGGCGTCTTTTAAGCGGATGTGGCTGCCATCAAGGTAGCAGTAGATGTACTACTCCGAAGGGCAGCTTCCTTCCGAATGGTGTACACTCACTCCGATAGCCGAGTGGCTATACTGGTTTTGAGGTCGCTGACTGTGCCCTCAAAACAAATCAAGGAGGGCATGACCTTAATACCAACAGCTTCAAGTTTTTTCCATATTAAACTTGTATGTGTGCCTGGTCACAGCGAAATCGTTGGAAACTGCAAATCCGATGAGCTTGGCAGAGCACCTTTTCCACAATTTGATTCGATTGGAAGCGGGTCGGTTTTCCGTTAACTTCTTGCGTTGGTTTACAACAAAAACTTGTGCGAATATAAGATCCTTCTGCCCCAGAATGAACCGTTAGAGGTCCTCCGAACCACTGGTTCAATATTCTGTCAGACGCTCTTTGGCAAAGCTGCGTGGAGAAAAACGAAATGGGTTGATCTTGTCACAACCTCCTCTCTTGCCCGACTTTTAAAGGATTTAGGCTGACGCATCTGGCAAATTTGCTGGAATTGATATTAAACGTCAGAGCATATTTGTGGTTAGCTTAAAACAGAGGAAGACCTACACTCCATTCCAAAGACCAGGTGGAGCAAGTCCTGACTACACTTAAAATCTCCAATTGACACCAAACAGCGAAAAGGAGTGAACAGTGAAAACAAAGGACGACACGACTGACGCGCTGTTGTAAACTCGGCTATGGCCGCATAAGCGGTGTCCACGTCAATAAGAGAGAAGATGAAGCTCAAAACGTTTCGCCGATCTATGGTAACCGACTTGTATGAGTTTATGGGTAATACGAAGCACGAATATCTACCCAAGTGAGATGTATCGATTTCGGATCAACCCTACGAATTAAACTAACGTCATGGTTAAATTTTTGTGCGTAAATTTTTCTAGTGAAATTCACTAGTTCATACCAAGCGAAGCTATATTTTTATTGTTCATGAGACGTTCCATTTCTACAGACTTATCAATCATTCAGCAAGGACGCATGCATATATAGCGCTACGTCTAGTAAAACGGGCTCTTAAGCGAAATAGAATTTAATGACGTAATATTCTATTTTAAAGAATTATTTTTATGAAACACAGCAACTTCCAGCAGAAAGTTGTAAAAATATCCACGCTTGTCTCTAAAGTGGCTACCCAAACTACTCCTAGCACCTAAGGGCAGTAATGAGGTATGGGCTAACGCCTAAAAGCATATTACGCACTGTCCGCTTACTTCTAACTGTAAAATAAAGGCCAACAACCCCTAAACGACAAAAAAGAAACGATATATACAAATGTACATATGTTTTGCATGTGCAAGTGCCGTGGAGGGAAGAATAAACGGCGTGTCGTTGTGTTTCTACAAAGAGCCAAATGTTGCGACGCGTCAGACAGATGCACAGTCTGAATAACGCTCTTGTTGTTATATGTATACATATTGTAGTTCAGTAACTTTACATTGTATTCAATGCTACAAAAGCAAGCGAAAGCAGAAAAAATCTAAAGTCCTTATTGCCGACAGTCGCAGTTAACAAGCAATGTGCGTACCCGCTAACGACTGGCCCCATTTGACGACCGTCTAACGCCAAGCGTACGTGCGTATCCCAACATCTTTGTATGGGCACACGCATTCAGATGTCTGCATCTCCCTTTTGTAGTAGATTATCCTCTCATTGCCGATTTTGCCATAATTCTGCTGGGCGTCAAGCTCCGGTCTGCCAGCCACCACACGCAATGTGCGTCTGCTTGTGTGTAAATGTGTATGTAATGCGGCGCTGCTGTCTGGTGACCTGAATTTCGCAGCCTGCTCACCCGCTTGCGCTGCCAGCGGCTTGCCAGATGCCACGTGTTCATTACACATAGTTGAAACAACCCTGTTTAACGGCACCCCAAACACGCTTGCCGTATCCAAATAGGCATTTATCTGGGAAAATGCGTAACGTGGCTCACACTGAAACTCGAAATAAACTTTTTTCTCCTAACTTTCCGCTGTGTAGCTTAACTCTCACTGCGAAGCATTTGCCTTGTTTTGGTGTGTTAACCTCCAGATGTTTGGATGTCCACCAACCTCGTGTTCCTTTTTAGATACATACATACATATATATATGTATACATCCGTAAATTTGAGGGATGAGCGCTTATAAAAAGCCTGTCGAGAGCTGTCTTTTGTGGTAGCTACTGTCTAGGCTTATACTCGTACATCGCTCGAGTGCTTTCGTCGCCATGAAATGTAACTGTTTAATGTGCAAATTGTTGATTCTAGGCTATGATCTATGCTCCCTGTTTAATTTCAAAACAAAGGTATAAATAACAAGTAAGGAGGAGTTAAGTTCGGGTATACGTACGTTTTATACTCTTACCACTTTCAAGGATTCAAGCGAGGGAAGTACCTTCAAGTACATAAAGCAGTAGTCCGATTATCCTCACTGACATAGAAATGCCCATAGGATGTAATATACCGAATTTGATTGAAGTCGGTCAGACGGATCTCGAGATATGTGTTTTCAACCAAAAGAGGGCGGTGCCGCGCCTATCGTCCATATTTAAACCCGGCATTATTACCCTGTCATTCAACATCGACGGTTCCGTCATGTGAGAGTTCAGGGTATAGAAACTTTGCCTAAAGTCGTTCTGAATTTTGAAAATCGCTTTAAATCGAAAACAGCATATTTCAAACAGAGTGACCAATACCAGAGTAGAGTCGTCAGTTCGAAAACAACTAGCGTTACTGGAATACAGAATAAATTCGTTAGGAGGATAACTTCAGTTTTGCAGATTCTTTAGTGGAATGGGAAACCCCTGTATGCCTCACCTGAACAATCGTTAGTTGTTTAGGGAACAGCTTCTTTATAGTGTGGATATATTGATATTTTGGATGACTAACAGATCGAAACAATATATTATTTTATATAACAAGAAGTCGTTACACGGTCTTCCCGCTATTTCTCTTGCACTTCTGCATTCTCCGTTGAAAGACATTAAGGCGTTACACGCCGACGTTTCTACACTGTCATTGAGAATTCTTTTTGCTAAACGTATATATGTACGAACCCTAACTATCAGCGTTGATCCGTTTCGCCAGCATGCAAGTTTATTGGGGTTGCTGAGATTGAGCTTCCGTCTGATAGTTGAATGAACCAACCGAGGCGAACGCCCGAGCGGTGTAAACAACAACAGTAGAACGGCTGGAATAACACTACCCTTCACTTCCTTGAACAAAAACCCGTGTCAACAAGTGTAAGGGCGTGGAAAAGCTGAGCCGTTGGTTTACTGCAGTGTGCCGGCGTTGTGCAACACTTAAAAGAGGCTGAACACGGTATGTAACTATGTATGTACTATATATGGTATAGTGTGCGCATAAATGCTCATTCCGAGTAGTAAATGACAGCCCAGACACAACAAAAACTGTGGCATTTACAACTGTTTTACGAGGCGTCTCAGCTTCATTCATTCATATATTTTCCATATTTTACAAATTTTACACATTTTTGCCGCTCGCCGCACACCTTTTCTAACTTTGACAACGAAAACTGAAACGAGTGAACACAGAAATCGTAGTATGATGTCGCAAATGGGATGACGCTTCGGATTTGGTCGGGCCAAAGGACTACAGTTGAAGTGAGAATACGCGTACAAGTATTGCTATTTTTGGTGAAACAGCCGTCAATTTACGAGTAGCCAAATAGAGAGCAACTGTTGAAGGGATGACTTAAAAATGTTTGGAGAAAGTCGTAAAGAGCAAGAAAATTTGTATTTTGGCAGGTGTACAGTTGAGATGCGCAGAAGAAAGTAAGAGAGTCACACAGCACGCAAAATAAGAATAGATAATCAGATCCAACTATTGAAATATTGTATGTATGAATGTATGGTATGTGCTTAGATAATGCAAACCAGCTGCAATTGATTGGTTGCATCAGTGTTGGAGACCCTATAAACTACATTTCTATAAATAATCAATGTGAAAAACTGAGTTGATTTCCACATTTCCGTCTCTCTGTGTATGGAACTCGATTTTACTTGACGTAGCCTCACAGGAAATAGTCCGACCGAGCCGGCCAATTGACTGGGCCATTTCGTGAGATAACACATTCACCAAACCTGGTTTTCAATAAATCGTTTGTGACATTCCCTGTGTGGCTTGTGGCGCCGTTCTATTGGAACCACATATTGTCCAAGTCCATATCATCCATTCTGGGCCAAAAATATTCGGTTGTCATTGAGCGGTAGCGATTCCCATTCAAAGTAACGTGCCGGTCTTGATCATCACGTAAGAAGTGCGGCCCAATGACGCCGCCTGCTCATAATCCGCACCAAATCGTAATTTTTTGCAATGCAATGGTGACTCATGGAGTACGTGTGGATTACTGCCTGATCAATAACGCATATTTTGCTTATTGACGAAGCCTTTCAACCAGAAATGAGCCTCATCACTGAAGATGATTTTTCGATGAAAATCTGGATAATTTTCAAATTGTTGCTCAGTCCAATTCACGAACATACGACGATCTTTTTGCAAAATTATCCACAACGACGTCACAGAGATGCACGCGAACATTTTGTACTGTGTCTGTGGACTAAAATTTTTCCTCTAGACGCTCAGATGTTCATCTGACAGATTGACGATTATAACGACCATAAATTGGACGTAGCGTTCTTAAAGTTGAGGCCACCGACTCCGGATTTCGGTATTATATCTTTCCATGATGAATTGGCAAACCTTTCTTAACCTTTAACTGGTGACAAGCGGTCTCACAGGCCGCGCGGAGTCAGTGAAACATCATTTCACCCCCTGATTTTAGTTTTTACATAGATTGTATTAGAAAGTTAATAATTAAAAATCACATTTAGAGCCAATTGAGTAGTTTTATTTTATCATTTTATATATTCATTTAATGGATTGAAAGACTGCAGTAAGCTATCGTATATAGTTTCGATGCTATAGACCATGTAAAGCAGCGGCCTCTTAGGCCGCTCGTCACCAGTTAAGTTACACAAAAATCATGTCACCAGTTGAAGGTTAAGAAAAATGTCAAAAGAGCGGAAGAAAATATGGCGTCGTTTGCTGTCTCTATCGGTCTGCTTTTGTTGCGTCCCTACTGAAATACCCGTTATAACTTTTTCATTGATTTTCGTTAATTTATCTTGCTCTCCGAATGGGTTTCATCTAATAATGATTATTTTTTCACTTCTACCATTTTAAAAGGCTTCGGCACTGGTCCGTGAGTGCAATTTACAATTAAATAAAAATTAAAAATAATTGAAAATAGGGATTGGGACAAATTGCGGTGTAAAAGTAATAAGTGATGAACCTGAAAATTTACTTCTTTACTTTCCAAGTTTACCTTATCAACGGAAAGCTGGTTTACCTTCATTAAAAGTAGAGATAGAGTAGGTTGAGTGAATTTCTGATGGTATGCGTATTAAAAATTATTATAAAAGAAAATTTTCTGACGTCAAAAAAAAAAAAAATTATTAAAAATTGAATAAAAATTTACTTGTTTTTCAATTAAAAGTAAATTGCAAATAAAATCACATAATAAGTATGTATTTTTAACTGCGTTTCGTTGGAATTCAATTCTTTTTTTTTTTACCCATTAATACGACTGCGGCCACATGCATTCATAGTGTCCGGCGAATGTGTAAACAATTGTACAAGTCTATTCCAATTCCCATTTTTCATTGGTTCCCCGAACACAACAATAGCGCGCAATCAAGCAAGCTTGGTGGCAACAATAACAACAAAAGTACAAAAATTTAATATGACGGCCCCAAGAGTCAGCGCCACCATTTTGCGTTGAATGGCGTTGAATGGCAGTGACGGCGCACAAGCAATAAAATGATTAAAAATATACGAACACACACACACACGATTGTGTGTGCATACGTACATGCATATGTTTGTGTGAGCATACAAACGTACATGCATATGTTTGTATTGGCTTTTGTATAGCAAAGACGATGTTGTTGCCTTTATAGCTTCTACTGTTTGTGTTTATTCTTTCTGGCTTTTCTTCGTTTCACATACACATATGAATGTACGTACACCAGACGTACCACTACATATACGTATGTACATGTATATGTATATGTGTGTGTGAGTGTACATATTCATATTCCTGTACATTTTGAATTCTTGCGCAGTAAACACAACTCGATTTGCTCCCATTGTCGTGATATTTGGTTAAATTAGTAACGCAAGTAATCGAGGCTCCACTGTGCAGTCGCTACATAAATAAGTGTCCTCTCTTCACAATTTGTTGCAGTGTTGCCAAATCGATGAAATAAAATTGTTTATTTAAAAGACGTCCAAATAAGCTGAAACGATAGGCATTCAAATTCAATAATACCACGAAATTGTACGTTTACTACAGAAGATATCTAATTGCATACATCCAATTTACTCGACTAAAAGACTTCTTACGAAGACTCAACCTCTCAACCTTCCAATAGTAATGTAATATTAGATCGGGTCGATTTTTTCTAAAAAGTGACCTATCCAGGAAATATTCTACAGATCATTCTAAACACTTTAATTAAGAGAGTCTACAACTGGTTTCGAAGCAGCTACTTTTAAGGTATCCTATAGGGTTCGTATCGTGGGAATGTGGGAGAGTCTTAAGCTGTTTTGGAGCATTATAAAGCAACCATTCTTTCGCTATCATCGCTTTATGTTTTGAATCCTTGTCTTGTTGGAACAGAAACAAAACAAAAAAGAGTTAATTTACGCTGAATTATAGTTGTTAAGGTTTCTATCTTCAAGAAAATTCAAATGTATTCGCTAAATGTTGCATAACTGTGTTCTTTTACGAATACCTGCGTATACACATTTTTGTTACTAACTGTGGTTGTTGTTCGACCTGGGTGATTCCGACAAACGATCAATAGAATATCAAAATGCACCTGAGTATTAAATTTCATGCAGATTTCTCAAAAACTGCCGGACAAATTTTTAAAATTTCTAAGTAACTTCGTCTTAAAAATCGCTGGCTCGAAACCAATTACAGATTCATAACCACTTAGACAAATTTTTCCGTTTTTTTGGCGTCCTATAAATCGACCCGTTCTCTGGTATGCACATACACATGTCCAAAAATATGTACTCTAAATTAAAATACATATTCCGGATTTAACTTGCATACTTCAACCACACTATGTACGCCAACAAATCTTATAAAAAAGGCAACAACCTCTCCCAAATTCATAGACAATGCGGCATTGCAGGCCATTACCATTTTGTTTTGATCACCACTGCTGAAATTTTTGCCGCCACTCGACGAGTACATACCACGGGAATTTCCATTCAATTGCAACGCTTCGTATTCGTTTGGCCGTCGGTGTTGTTTATGTTGCCTCTTGCTGTTATGCCTTGGCGCACATTCCACAAAACATGCATTCATGCAACAAATATACATGCATTCACACATATGTATGTAACTATAAATATAAAAGATACAACAAAGCAGTAAGCGATGTTGTGTGGTGTTTGTTGTACGGTGCCAGACCGAAATCTTGATTTACGAGGTGCAAGAAAGCCGGTTTCGATGAATTCGAATAACCGACGCAGAATGATGCCAAAACAAACGCATACGAGACAGACACACGTTGCCGTCGTGCTTTGCTTGTCATTGCACTAGTAGTGGGTCAGCGGGAGTGTATAGCACTCGTTTACTTTTCGGCTGCTGGTGCTCAACTCAACTCAATTAAATAGAGAGAGAGCGAGAGCGAGAACGAGCGCATGGCGCATAGTCGGCATACATGTGTGTTAGTGTGCGACAGTTCGAAATTCGAAAAGGTGGTGCGGTGTAGGCTCGTACAATGCTCGGCTTGTTATTATTTTCCGGTATTTTGTCTCACATCGTCATTTGTTTTTCTTATTTTATCATTTCCGCTTTATGAAGCTGGTTCGCATTTCGCATTTTTACGTTAAACAGCTCGCCGCCGCCGCCCGCTTGATAGCTTCTTAATTGTATTTTCTTTTGTGCGGCTATTTGTTTATCAGCATTTTGCAGTTGGTTATTTTGTTTTATATTGTTTTTTGTTTTCGATGGTCCTCTCTATACACACATACATACATGTATGAGTGTTTTTCTGCCTTTCCCGTTCGCTGTAGCGGCTGCTTTTTGAAGCTATTAAAAACTAAAGTGCTGAACACATAGAGCGCGACACCACAAGGCAGCACGACAGTGAACTGTAAATGGCGTCGTGAATGCTTCTACATGAACATTTGTAAGAAGGCAGTGACATAACAATGGTCGGCATGTATTCAAGACAACACAGCTGTCGATTTTGCAAGTACACAATTTCGTTGTGGCCATACTAAAACCTTTCACTTCAATGAAATTTTAATACTTTGTTCAAAGTGAAATTTTTCGTGCGTAAATTTATTTGTTTTAAATTTTAAATTGTTATTACAAATGATATAACAGAGCTATTTTATGCTTTTATTTGTCAGGTTTGTTAGAGCTTTGAATAATTTAACATTTTCCATATTAGTGGCATCACTCCTCTCTACTGTCAACTCTACTGTCGTCGGCAAATTTAAAAATATTTTCAACTTAGCGCGAGCGACAACTGACGGCCTGCAGTCGTGTAATCGTGCGGCTGTCTAAATAACTGTGTCCATAAGAACGTGTGTATTTTAATATTTGACAGATGTCGCCCACAGTCTGTCGCGCTCTATGTGTTCAGCACTTAAAGCATTTCAACCGAACGAATGTAGAGAATGTGTTTTGCTAAGAAATGGCTCAAGAGTATATAAATAATACTAATTAACATACATATAAAAATCGCGACCTAGGTTCTCGCCCATATTTTAGGTTAGATATACAATTTCGTAGCTACTAAGGCGACTTTTGCGCTACACAGAAACCACCGCTAAGTGGTGCGGTTCTCGAATTTACTGTTGCTGTACTTTGCCCCCGCAATTGCTCATAAGTTAGGCATATACATATGTACATATATGTCACCGCTTTTTAATAGGCATTTGTCTGCTCTTCTCTTAATTTTTAGCTCTTTAGTTCATCATCACGCTCTTCATTAATTTATGGAAGTTTTACTGTTTTTATGTTGTCATTGGTACTTTGTTTATCCCTTTCCGATTGCATTTATTTACCATTTCATTTCGTTTTCATACTACTAGCATATTGATTATTCACTTCACAGCCCAATTAATTAGTACGCAGTTGTATTCTGTACATACATGCATAAATACACATATATCGTATGTATGTGTGTATGTGTAAGTATGAAAAAATTCCGCTGCCGGTTGTGCCATTGACGCCATCCTCCTCCATTCATCTTCATGCATTTTCTGATTTTTTCGTAATATTTACTCCGTTGTGTCTCGGTTCACATTATATTGTAAGAGTCAAAACCTCGCCTTACTGCTCTTTGCTCTCATTTATCAGGCACATCAGTCGCGCCATCAGTTCGATTTGCTCGCTTTTTTGCCGCAGTTGCTGAAAAACGCTTTTTTTCACTGTGTTTATGTTTTTGTCCGCCTTTTGGGGTCAACGTCATCTTGAGGGTTGTTTCCGTTCATGTTTCGCTCTCTGCACTATGGAAATGCTTGGAGTGTTTTTTTTTTTGTTGTGTGCCGCGCGCTGTAAGTTTCGCTTCGCGTTGCGCAGTTCGGCCCTATGGTTGGTATTGTAGGTTTTCGGTGTTTTTCGGGGAAACAACACAGCCAACGTTGTCTGCATTCAAAACTTGTTTATGGCAATGTTTGCGTGTGTGTGTGTTGGTTTGTAAGCGGGTATCGGCATGGTGTGCATTCCATCTTCTTTGCGGCATTCATTTGCTGGCTGTCTGTCCGCATTCTTTCTTCGTGTTTCCACACATTTTATGTGCTTTCTATTGTGTATGCTTGGTTTTTATGCATTTTTAATTTGGGCATTTCTCATTACTTCGTTGGATTTCGGTTAACTGTTCTAGATTTTCAAAATGTCAAGCCAGTCGCTCTTCTGTCTGCATATGGAAGTTTGTACATACATATGTACATATGTATATATATATGTATGTATGTTTAGGAATATATATTTATGTATATTAGTTCGTGTATATGTATATGTACATATGTATGAGTGTTTTTCGAGTTTAGCCTTTCCGGCCTTCATTTGAAGCCTAAAACCGGGCGTACAAACATTGGTAGTACATTGGACTACACGTAAACGTTAAAACGTTGTAAAACCGTTTTTATTTCCTTGCGAAGACATGAAAATTTTGCACCGATCTTCATGGGTCTTTGAGATACAATTCTTAAAGACTTGGACGAAGGATTTTTTTTCGATTACAACTATTTGAAAAAAAATCACTGAAATTTTTGTAAAAACGCCTGCCAAAATGTCGATTTTTTTTTGGCCAAGTTCTAAGCTAAGGTTTGAACTAAAACACGTATTTTTTCACTTTAGATGATCATGTAGGGAGTTATCCTGCCAACGCGGGCGCATCTTTTTTACGAGAGTCAGCGGATATGGCGTCGCAATGGTCGAGTTTAAATATTATTTTCCAAAAATTTCAGAATTTCTTTGTTAAAAGTGTATGTTTGTAACAATTAGAAATTCTAGAAATATATTAAATTTTTAATATGAGAAAAAAAAAAAATGTAGAAAAAAGGCTTTTTTTACGCGAAGAAATCCGCGTAACCCCCTAAGTACTTCCTTTCCGAGTTTTCACGTTTTTCACACATTTTTGAAAAATTTAGAGAACAACTGGTCTTATCGAAGAACTTTCTAAGAAAAAGTTGTAAAAAATTAAATTTCTGTCTGAACGATCATCCTACAAAAGAGCATTGTTTCAGAGATATAAACGATTTGATGAAATTCCTTTAATATCTATTGTATGTACATACGTACATATGTATGCACATAAGTATGTTTGTATATATTCTAATACGCTTATACAAGAAACGTCGGAGACTATAACGTATGTGTATGTATAGTGGCCAGCAATATCGACTCAGGACAACAAAATTTAGAGAAGGCAACTTAAACCATAAAACAATAGGAAAACCAAACGAAAATAGAATTGGATTGGGAGAAAAATTTAAATTTTCACAGAATATGGAGAACCGTATCAAAAAAAAAACAAACAAAAACAACCAGAGAAATTGCAAAAATAACCGTTGAAATGAGAAAAGGAGTTGAAAAAGAGAAGATACCTCAACCTGCAAATGATCGAATGTTTGTTCTCAAATCGAATTTTAATATTACTAGTGCTGACACTTTAATTTTCAGACTTTAATCTATGTATTTTTGGAAATTTAAAACTTGCATTTACGAATATATTTATGAGTATACATACATACTTACGTATGTATGTGAATGCGTGTGTACCATCCTATTACTCTCCGTAGTTAACATCCTTTTTGCAATCTTCACAACAAACCGCGCACTCACACGAAGATGCGAGTACAGTAGCTGCAAGCAATACACTCGTGCACTCATAAGTACATACATACATACATACATATGTATATAAGGACTTCGTAAACCACAATTTAGACAGTCAGCCACACCAAAATACTCGTACAACTTGTCTACGTATGTATGTATATGTATGAGCGTTGCATTTTCTGGGGTAGGTCAGTGTCGGCTGCTGTGTATACAAACAATAACATAAACCTAAGTACATACATACATATGAGTATATAAGTATGTACCTTATTAAATACATAGTATGTATTTGTACATATTCTTTTTTTAAAATTTTTCATAATGTCATGGCTGAAGAACGCGCTCCAGCCGTTCTCTGGTAAATTTCTTTCATGATCTCTCGCAAGACGCTTTATTTATTTATTTTATGTTAAAACTGGGGCTTCTTGTTATTATAGATTTCTTTACAAAGTTAAAATTCCTGTTGGATATATGTAAGTACATTCGTCTTTATATTGAACATATGTACATAGGTATACGAAGTTGAGCAAAAGTCTGAAGCAAGACGAAGCAAAAATTTTATAGGAATCAGTCACAACTCTGCGATGACCAAATGATACGGCCGACTGCACAGCTATGAGCTCCATTTCTGAGCTGCCACATTTCAAAACGTTGATGAGGGATATAATATCTTCTTTAGTTGAGTGTTGAGACAACCAAACTTTTCATGCCGCAACTGTCGAACCAACATTGGAACTAGTGGACTTTCTTCCTTCACATAAGACATATGAAATCTATGAATCCAAATGCCCATACATATATGTACATACATATGTTGTAATATTTAACACATATGGTAAATATGTACATTGCAACAGCACAAGGAACTCTAGTAAACGGACAGACAGGCGGACAGCGTCGAACAGTGGTAGTTGGCAGTGACAGTAGCCAAATAAGCAGCAAAAGCACGCTGAGTGGCGCCAATGATGCCAAGCCGCATTAAGTTGGCGTCAAAAATCCACCAAAGGCAATCTTGTTACTGACGCCCCAAGAGCGCTAATACAGGGTTTGTGCGGAAAGTAATAGGATGATTTTCTTACGCTGCGAATGTACTTCCGAGCGTACTCGCACCGACTGTATTCGGTAGAGGGCGTTTCTAGCTAACGAACGAGCGGCTGGTCAGTTGTCTTCGAGACCCTGGAGAGTCAGGACAAACATTTTCGCGCGACGTGTTTCTGTGAGTGCTGCAAGCTGGCGCCTACTCGCTCAAAAAAGGGAAGAATGAGCAAATCCAAAGTGAAAACGATGCTCATTGTCTTTTTTTTTAGACATCAAAGGCATCGGTTGCCATGGATTTGTTCTTCCTGGACAAACCGGCAACGTCAAGCTTTACGTCGAAGTCCTCAAGAGACTCAAACGAATGGTCAATCGGGTCCGATAAGACATCGCAACCGATTGGAAGTTCACCACAACAACGCCCTGGCTCACACGGCCTTTCTTGTGAATAGCTACCTAATCAAGGCCGGTATCCCAACGCTGTAGCAGCCCTACAGCCCAGATGTGACCCCCCTGACTTTTTTTTTGTTTTCTTGTCTGCAAAGGCCGATGAAAATGCAAGCATTTTGAAAGGACAGAGAAGATCCAAGCAGCATGCACCTCGGCTCTCAAGGCTATTCTGGAGAATTCCTTCCATGATGCCTTCATTGCTCGGAAATCACGCTGGTAGCTCTGCATCGACATAGAAGGAGCCTATTTTGAAAGTTTTTAAAGAATTGTAACGATTGGTTCGATACATATTTTTAAATCGATTCAGTCCTATTGCTGTCCGGACAAACCCTGTATGCCGCTGTACCATTACTATATTACATATACCGTAAGATTACCACGCTGTGAAAAGTTCATAAAATACGGTAAATAGTTACAGCGCGAAAGATCGCAAGCTCAAACTAGTTAGGAATTATGCCAATAGAAATACCTGACTGAATTCTTATTAGATAAAAAAACATACAAAGTATAGAATGATTTTCTAATGGGTATTTTATTTTGCCACCGTTTGGCCCCAGAATCCATAATATTTAGGGCCGCTTTCTTAATGTCTAGTTAGTAGACATGTGTCAGTACAGTTCTGCTTTAGTCGAGGTTAAATTAACCAGAAATTCACTGACAGATGGCTGCTAACCAGATATTGAGAAAACAACTTAACCTGTTTTTTAACCAGAACTTCACCAACAGTTGACAGCTAACCAGGCATTGGGGAAACGGCACTTATTCTATCTTTGAACTAGTGTAAGACTAGTGAGGCTTCTAATTCTGACAATTGTCATCTCCTAGCAAATAACAGTAATACTTGTAAATACCAATCGCAGGCTGAAAAGGTCGTCTGCTGACTAGTTTGGCCGGAATATCTTATTCTTGTGTATTACGTTCGAACTAGTTGATTTAACTGCAGGGATGTTTCACTATAGGCATATGCACATGTGTGGAGAAATTATGGATTTTGCAAAATTCTCTTTGTTACTTTTGTTTTTGTATTACATGTTGTAATAATGCGCCGGTGACTGCGCCGACAATGGATATTAGAAAATATGTAACTTATTTATATGTAGATGTGTACAGTGGTACAAATATGTACAATAATAGGCGTGCACTTTGCAAACAAGCTAAGCGCCGTCTACACCGTGCCCCACATCGCTTCACTTGGACACGCTTTCAAGCTCGAATTCATATGTGTGTGTGTGTGTTTGGCTGAGTAGTGAGTAATAAATAGTCAGACCACCAAAAGCGTGAAAATAACCATAAAGCGTGTGATTAGCAAGTTGTTGACTTTTCCGGGCGCATATCATCGCCCACTTCGGCGACATACATAGTTCGTGTTATTCCGAGTTTCTATTCTAAAAATAATTTATTGTATATTATTTGATATCGCTTATCTCTTCAGTTGCATGTGCATGCTATTGACGTAACCACCAGCAGTGGGTGGCCACTTAATTTTCCTAACGCTCTGAAAATTGGTGTTGGCTGGATGTCAATCTAGGTTAGGTTAAGTTAAAAGGTCTATCGTTAGAACAAACACGCTAAGGATCGATCTTTGGGCACTTCATTTCACTTGCTTCGCCTTGCACAATGTCCAGTAACAACTCTTAAAATTGTGGCTAGTTGAAGCTGGATCTCCATCATTGCAATCTAATAAAAGATTAAGACCATATAAGGTAACACAAGACATAATTGCTGCGCAACGCTTATTATGCTCACGCGGGTTCATATATCTAGCTCTATAACGTTAGAGAACAACCGGAATCCAGCTCATTGCCTTAGAAACATAGTTATAATCTGGTAGCCTAAACTCTTTATTAACCGTACGACCCTTTGGCAAGAACTCATGATGCACGACGCATCTGTAAAGAAAATTTTTTAGCAAAACATTCAGATTCGACCTCATTTGGCGCGTTTTTTTTCAGTATTGACTAATATGGGAGCTTCCTTTGAGCTTTGTTTTCCACATCATAAATCCATGTTTTGTCACCAGATATGACCCTGTAGAGCAAATCTCGGTCGTAGCGGACTAAGTTCAACATCTCCTTAGGAATGGCACAGTTTTTGGTCGAAATCTTTGCGGCGACCAGACTCATACCGTAATGCATAGCGATCCATACCTTGTAGAGGGATGAAAGAATATTAATTTGTGCGGCAATGATGCCAGATGCAATTTTCTTCGTTCGAAAGGCAAAAAGTTATATTCACGGTTAACAAAAAAGATCGTTGAACATGGTTGCGGCAATATAATGGTCTGGTGCTGTTTTTTATGGTATGGTGTATGGCCAATATATCATATTACATACTCCATAAACAGATTCCAAGATAAAGATATCTTGGAGAATACGAAGCTGCCATAGGCTAAGGAAATTATGCCAATAATATGAACATTACAACAGCTTAACGTTCCTAAAATCTGATTTTTGAAGTTGGTAAGAGATGGGTTCCAGAACAACGGTCTGGTTCTCTTAACTGACCAAGTCAGTCCCCCGACTTGAATCCAATTAAAAACCTTAAGGGGGAGCTGAAACAACGGATCGGGAAGCAATTTTTTGATTTTGTCCAGCCGTCATTTTGATTTACCGAATAGCCAGAAGTCGTGCCATTAGTCTGGCCTCTTTTAACGAATAGCTTCGCGCAAACGACGCATAACACTCAAATAGTATTTCACGCTGACAGTTTGGCCGGTAAGAAGGCGTTCGGAGTGTCCCACACAGAACATAACTTTGATGTTTATTCTGCTTTGACGTATTCGGCCGATTGATCGACTGTTTCCGGGTCGTCAACATATATCCAAGACGCATCGCCAGTAATAATAAGTTTCACAACATCCTGTTAGTCGGAAAACATTGTTTCACAGAGGTTAACGCATCGCAGTTAAAAAAAATATGTGTGATTTTGGAACCAGTCGTGCTTTCACTTTTCTTAAATCCAAATGATCTCTCAAAATGGTTTTCAATAATCCTTTCGGTATACCAATGATGCCGGTAAGATTTCTGATTGTTAATCGTCGATTTTCAGGCACCGGTTCATTTATTTTATTGACGTATTGATCATCGGTTGATATTGATGGCCGTTCTGGACATGATTCGTCATCAACGCGTTCTGAACCCTCTTTGAATAAGTTGTACCAATCAAAAACACTTGCTCCCGACAAAGAATAATGACCGAAGGCCTTTTCCAACATTCTGAAAGTTTCTCCACCAGAAATTTGAATCGCACACCAAATTTAATGCAACCTCTTTGTTGAATAATTTCACTCATCGTAAAAGTCGCCGAATGCAGTTTATGTACATATGTAAGTATGTATGTACTTCAGAAAAACAAGCTTATACTAAACACTAATGATTATTTTGATGCTAACCTAGAAAAAAACTATTTGGACGAATAGGTTTTCGGGCGAAATATACCACATTACAGTATATGCAGGGATGTGCAATAATGCATTTGTAGTATATAAATACCGTACGCAATTATGTATGTATAAATGTAAATATGTAAGTATGTAATTACTGCTGACACCTTAGCCAGACTGTTTACAATTTGCGGCAACCGTCTAGAATTTATCCAAACATTTTTTTATAGTTTTAGATCAGGGGAACGTCGCAGACACAATCGATGCACTTGCTTTCAAATTAAAGCTTCTTCAAGTCAAAACAAGCTGTAAAATAGCAAAACTGACAACTCCGTTGTTGGTGATGATTGTTCTCGCTTTGTCTATCTCATTAATGTTGCTTTTGCAATGCGATATTTCCTTGCTGCTGCTGAGTACGCGGTGTGAAATTGTCTACTCTTATGAGTTACATAAAACATTGGTAATAAGTAGGCACCTGGCATGAGCGGGCAACCTCTCTCGATCGGCGCTGCTTGAGCATGTGATATTTACGTCCACACATGCATACACACATACACATGTTTAAACACATAAATACAAATTTAAATATTTATGTGTGGTGGTTCCTTCTTGTTTGTATGTAGGTACATGTGCCTACAAGCCCGATACTAGCCGCACTTTCTATGTGTTTGTTTGGCGCTTTGCGATTTTTATTTCAACTCTCAATTTGCTGTATTGCTGATTGCGGAGATATTTGCCAGAATTGCGAGTGAGCGCCAGCCCCAGTGCTAGCACCAGCGCCAGCAAGGGGGGCCCTCGCAGCTTTTAGCTTTAAGTAAATGAATTTAGTCGTTACTTCACTTTCGTCGCGTCTGTGCGTTGATCAAAGCGAATAATTTTATGAGTGTCTAGAATGCGCCTGCGCTTTCGTTTCATGCGAATATATACATACATACATACTGACGTACATACATACGTACTCGCACATATTTTATCTCCGGCTTGTACCTCTTGATTTTGATCTGCGCAAATTCGATGTTCAAAATTATTTTTCAAAGCAGCGACAAACGCACAGTGGAAAATCAAAACAACAAATAAAATTAAAGCAAAAGAAAATATATATATGAATTTATGTATATGCAAATATACATAAATCTGTAAGTGTTAATTAGCGTAATTAATATTTATGTTTTTTCCATTTCTTGTGCTCAATTCGTTGTGCTTTCGATACTAAAAAGTATAAGTGCCTAAAACGAAAGAAATTATTTTAAATGGTTGCTCGTTCCTTCGACGTCACTTCTGACGACTTCGTTCATGTGACGTCACTTGTTTATTGCTTTTTTTTCAACGGTTTGCCGTCGACATAATTGAAGCGCGTGTGACAAACAACAATAAAACACCGAAAATACCGCACGAAGTCCGAAAAAAACGCCAAGACGACGACGGAAACGATGTTTCGGAGATAAAATAAGAGAAATACTAAAAATTTTACAAAGCAAAACACGACAAAGGCAATATACATACATATGTATGTACATATGTAGTTCGATTCGAGGCATTAAAAGCGACAAGTGGCGAAATACGCACACATACAAGCCAACATATTCACACATACGCAAATAAATACATATAATAAAGTTTAAACCGAGCAAAATTTTGTAGCATCGGAAAATTACAAAAAAAAATATGTGCATAAAGTGAAGCTATTTGACCGCTTGTTACGTCAATTTGTTGTAATGTCATAACAGCTATATAACAGTGATGAAAAACTGTCCACTTGAAGATAAAATTGCAACACCAAACTATTTGTAATAAAGAATCAGAAGGTACTGTTAGTACAATAATGTGAAAATTACTGAAGTTACATTGCGTTTTTATTAGGAAAAGGCACTGACGCTTTACTTTATACCAAATAGTTTTGAATTAATACTAACGAGTTAAACGTTCAGAGCCGTTTATAAAGCGAGGTTCGTTCCGGTTCTGTAGACAAGGTTTTGATAGTCTAATAAACTCTTCATACCTACCTTAACTACACCAATCCAATTATTGGCTTCAATGACTAAGCGCCTGTTCATACACCAAAGCTTTTGGTTCTCATTTTTGGCAATTTCTTAAACTTAAGACCTACCGATCTTAAGGGGGTTAAAACACCGAAAGCTGTTAGAGCTGTCAGCCCTTAGCAGGATAAAATCCGGGTCAATTCCGGTACGTAGAACCGGCTGTTGTGCGAATTGTATCGGCCAATTTCTGTTTTGTTGTTGCCAATACGCTTCACACGGTCAATTTGTGTCGCACAACTGCTTCTCTCAAACATTTGTACGCTGCATTCACGATTTACTCAAATATTTCTCTCACATATGTATGCATATTTTTATACTTTTAAATTAATACAAAACTGTATGATAAATTTCACCGAGCGTTATTGCAACCATGGAAAGAATTTCGAAATGAAATGGTATGACGAACTAACAAGTCAATTGAAAAGTCCACTGCTTACAATAGTAAAATTAATTTTTTTGGCAAAATTCTTTTTTTTTCAACATAGTTTCCTTCAAGGGTGATTATGGCGTTACTCCAACTTTTCAATAACACTTTTGGCGTACGATTTTTCCTTTGCTTCAAAATAGGCCACTGCTTCGGCGATCACCTCTTCATTCAACGAAAATTTCTTCTTAGAAAATAGTCGCTGGAGGCCAGATCTGGAGAATGCGGTGGATGCAGAAGCAATTCGAAGCCCAAAATCATAGATTTTTGCCATCGCTTTCACTGACTTGCGACATAGTGTATTTCTTGGTAATACAACAAGTTTATTTTCTTCAAATACTGGCAATTTCGTCCTTCTAACAGTCCGTTGCTGATGGTCCTTCCTTTTTTTCAGAGTAGTCAATAAAAACGATTCCATGGGCGTCCCAAAATATTGACGCCACAATCTTGCCAGCAGACTGTTGAGTTTTGACACGCTTTGGAGTGTGTGTGATCCACTCGACTGCCTGTCGATTTGACTTCGGAGTAAAACGGTGGAGCCATGTTTCATCTATTGTCACTTATCGACACAAAAAATCGGCTTAATTACGTTTGAACATCTCCCAACACTGCTCCGAATCATGAACTCATCATTGTTTTTAAACAGTTTTATTAGAGAAAAATATTGCGCTTACTTTCCCCCGCGCTAATATGATGAATACGGTAATTTCTGGTAGAGATTATAATAAATATTTCGACCCTTTACGAAGTTTCTGCAATGAGCTAAGAGAGTGCATGAGCAAATTTACTCTTTGGCCGCACCGGAACTTAGCTTTTTCTGAGTGAATTAACAATTATTTTGTATGACATAAATAACATTTATAAATACGATGTATAAATAATAATAAATATTTAACACTCTATTTTCTTTCTTCTTTTCAGACCAATATCCTTGTGTAGTGCTACGATTGTGCATAGTATTAAAAAATGATATACAAGTTTTTACATGAGAAGTGGCAAAATATTTTATAATTTGAAGCTTGTTATATCGAAATTAATTAAAATATACAAAAATACTCAAAAGGTGGATATAAATATTGTGAAGTGTTAAGCAAATTTAAACACATAATTCAGTGGTTTGATAAAGTTCTGTCTATAATTAATATAAGAAAAAATCGAATAGCTTCGAATTTTGTGCTAAAAGCGTTATTAAAAATTGTTCCTAATAGAAAATTGTTCAACGACAACCACAAAACTAAAAGACACAACCAAGCATGAGTCAACACATCCGCAGCATGAATTAATAGTACTGTCTAAAAAGGTATATTAACAAAGAATCTTATTTATTTTTCTGTTATGAAAATTATTTTGAATAAATCAAAAATTTATTTCTAAATACAAACTCGTGCAGCAAAACCACACTGAAGCGCCAACATTCTAGCTGTCTTCGATTCGCCAAGCGTTACTCTCCAGCGAATCGAATAAACTGACAACATTTGTGCTGCAATCCTGCGCTTTAAAGTCTTCTGACGCATGTGATAGAAGAGAATATGTGAATATTTGTATGTCATTCAAGGGTATAACCACGTTCTTTAAGGTAGCATCGCAAGTGTTGCCAGTTCGGTTGGGTAGCTGGTATAATTTGAAGAATACAGCTAATGTTGCACAAGTCGTCCGAGTCCAAGCAGGAAGGAAAGTGCTTCTAAAAGCCACATAATAATAAGTGGTTATATCTTGGTTTATACAAACACACGCATACACAAGCAAACATGTAAACTAATCTAAATTACAAATAAGCTCTATTTTAACCAGACAGATATTATTAGAGGCGTTGCTAATTGCCGTTGTTGTTGCCAAGAAGCAGAGTGCAAAAATTAAATTAAATTAAAATACAATCATAATGCAAGTATAATTGCAGGCAAATGAAAGCATACTAAGAATGCATAGAAGCGAGAGTGCATTTCTTAGAGGGGTCTCAATGCTACAATTATCATTGATTGCCATCAGACACCGATGTGAAAGCGAATACTGAAGTGTGATTTCAACTATGCGCATTAATTTCATTTAGACGCTCGGTCATGGTTTGTTTCTTCCGCCTGCCTGCGTGTGTTGTTGCCAGACTGTATCACCCAAAAATAATCGAGATAGATATAGAATTATATTGTGTTAAAAATGGGTAAAGTCGAGTCAATACTTCTTCCATATATCCAACTTAAATATTTTTGAACCTTCGGTTGACTTTATACCGCTTCTATTGTCAATATGTAGAAATCTTAATCAAATTGAGAAAGAGCAATACGTCTCCTAGTTGAGTTACGATTATTGCCAAACCTGGAAGTATTTCCTCAAGCTTTGAACCTTTTGAGAGTATTTAACTTCGTTACTTGTTTAACTTAGCAAAATATCGGTATTCTTTTTTTGTAGTACAGTTTCGGCGATCACCTCTTCATTTGACGAAAATTTCATACCAGCGAGCATTCTTTTGAGATCTAAGATAGTCGCTGAGGGCCAAATCTGGATCTTGGAGCGTATTCAACGTGTGGAGTCCACACGGATTACTGTCGATTGGACTTCGGAGTGAAAGAGTGAAACCATGTTTCATCTATTGTGACATATCGGCACAAAAAATCACGCTTGAACATCTCTGCTCCGAACTAATAACTCGTCGTTGGTTTTGGTCGAAAGCGAGCTCGCGCGGCACCCACATCTCACAGAGTTTTCTCATAGCCAAATATGTGTGAATGATGTACACGTTCAGTATATGTTTTTAGTGTGCCTGCTATCTCGAAAAACATCACTTTACGGCCATCCAAAATTATTTTGTCAACTAACAACAACCTCCTTTGGGCGTCCACTGCGTTCACCGTTTTCGGTGCTCATTTCACCATACCTAAACTTAGCACACCAGTCCTTAATGATTGATCTTTATGAAGCAGTGCCCGGAAACTCGTCCTGAAATCACGTTTTTGCTTCAACTGTATTTTTTCCCTTTAAAAAGCGATATTTTATCAACACGTGATTCCTTTTGATTCATTTTTTCACAATAACCAAAGTTGCTTCACTCAAAACAATATAAGTCTCAAACTAATGAACCGACAGCTTTAATTGTATATATTTGGGCTAACTAAAAATCAAATGGATTTAGTTCTAGTAACGTCATCTATGAGGTCGGTGACTTTTCAATTGATCTGTTACTCTCCAAAGCACATGTTTGCTTCTCTCTTGATCGTAATATGGTAAGAGCATAATAATAAATTATTAGCCTTATATACATATATTTATAAATATTGAGTTGCAAGCAAGTCGTTGTTAGGTGCATATACATACACATAATTAAGCAGTCATCAACGAAATCGTAATGAAGTTGTTGTAGCAATTGGCCACCTGACGATCGTTACAAGCACGCCACTGCAACAAAAGATCGCTTCTCAGAAACTCGTAAACAAAACAACGAACAGGCGGACAGGTGTCTTCTTCAGGACTAGCGCGTGCAACATTCAAGGGTCGCAATAGCTATACAAATTAATACTGGAAATTATATATACATACTATATACACTTCGAAATGTTATACTATATCTGATTTCCTAGAAACAATACACATGGTTGCACTTACAATTACTAGTATTATAATTCTATTTCTCAAAACGGTGGCTAATGGATTTCTGCACTTAACGTGGTTGAGGGCTTAAAGAAAGTAGGAAATTCCGTAGTCAAGGTATAAACATGGAAATGAGAGGTACCGGGCTCACAGAGTTCTTGGTGCAATAAAATTTACGAAAATTAAAAAAATCATTAAGACTGATAATCAAAGCCATAAAACTAAACCAAAACGTTTATTTCCCCTCTTAAACAATAAAAAATAATGATGTATATTTTCAACTTTCTTTTCAACTAATTTAGATGCTTTCAAGGCATTTTGTACATAATCGCTAGTTCGTCGAAACGCTTTAGAAATCTGCGGTTATAGTAAATAACATTCCGCTTTTTGCATTTGACATTCCACAGCCTAAAGTCACAAGCGAGTTCTGAGCAAACACCTGCTTCTGAAGTATAATAAACAAAGCTACTCGCTTTTAGTCGCTCTGGTTTCGCTTGTTAGTACAAACTAAATAAGTATATATGTTTCTGCCTACTTGTTTGGCAAATGATCTAACGTTAAAAAAATGTCTGCTTGCTTTTGAGACTAGTTAGAAATGTTTAATTAAAATGCTTACAATAATCTTCACAAATAAAAAAGTTTTCTGATGTCTAGTAGCTATACGATATAGTGGTCTGATCTGAACAATTTTTTCAAAGTTTGTAGCGTTGTTTCAGACAATAATCTTTCGTCAAGTATTCGCGTCAAATGAAAAAGTTTTACATACAAAGGCTTCCATTCTGATCTTTCAGCAATATGTTATAGTGATGCGATCCGACAAAGAAGCAGCTTCTTGTATGTGTACAAAAATTTTAGCGGGATATCTCAAAAACTGAAGGACTTTGGTACTTTATAGCCGATATAGCAAACTTAGACTTTCCTTAAAGGGTTATATACAGTTAGAAGGCCGATAAAAGCGGAATTTTCAAGATTTTTTTGTTAGAATGAAATTGTTGTTAAATAGTTGTTGTCGAAAAAAAATTATTCGTCCAAGTCTTTAAGAATTGTAGCTCTCAGTTTACCTGTGTAACATTTCACGAAGATCGTTTGAATAGTTCTCAAGAAATCTTGCCAACTTCAAAAACACAGTTTCGAGAAAAACGCGTATAAGGACGGCGCACTAAGTCCAACTAGCCTCGAGCGCACAAGTTCTTAAGGCTGTATCTCTGAAACTATTACACGGATCATCTTGAAATTTTAGGACAATATTCTGGAGGTGTTGTAGAATTTAATAAGACAATAATAAAAATTGATTTTTGGAAACCTGTAAACCCAAGTAACCCCCTAATGTTGCCTTGTACTTCCAAGCACTCTGAAACGTCTTTTCAAATTTGCGTGTAACTTCGAAAATATTCACCGGCACAATATGAAATTCTGTGTGTATCTTAAATATATGTTCATTAAGAAAATAAAACAAAAAAATCGATTTTTTGAAAATTCTAACTGTTTATAACCCCTTAAATTTAATAAAAATGGGAAAGACCTAAAAAGATCTTTCGATGCGTGCACTTAGTGGACCTTAGCACAGAAACGATGTGAAGTGAAACTTAACACGTTTCACCTAACCCCAGGCACTAACTTTCGAAATATGTATACAATAATTCAATCGTTTCGATTTTTAACCAATTTATTAAGTGGTAAAAAGGCAGTCATATGCCGCAATGTATACCGTGTTACCAAGTACAATGGCATAAGCAATACTTAAAACAAATAATAAAAACACAAACAAAGTTCAACAAAAGAAATAATACCAATTAGTTAGGCTCATTAATGATTGCACAATTTTTATTTTAAAATTTTTCCATCCACTTAACGAATATTTTCACACTATTGCAAAATGGTAGGCCATGCGTACGAGCATGAGCTCAGATGGGCTTGTTTTCCTAATGCCTATGGCATTTCCTCCGGTTTGCCTACCACAACGTAGCATTGTACAAATTAACTGGTTTTGTAGGCCACTAAAATAAGCCGCGTATATAATTTACTTTGGATATTAATTGTGTTGTGATCATTAAAATTCCTTACAGACAGTGTGGCGACCCCAAAGGCTACTTCGAAATGCTGTGCGAACTTAGCTGGAAGCAAGCAAATACCAATCGTTTTACGAGCGCTTAAGCAAAATGTGCTTAAATATTATTGTTGTTTTACGTAGTATATAAACTCTGAGTAGTTTCCAAATCGATAACCGAAATTTTTTCTTTTCGTTTTTTTCTTCTTGATCTTCACAACTAATTCGCAACCACAGCGAGCATGCGCGATTACGAAATCAAACTGTCAGAGACACAGAAATCTGCGCGATTTTATTGAGCCTGAGAGAAACCGAGCTGTAGACTTTGTGTGTCTTATAACCCATTCATGCGTCGGAGTATTTAAAAAATAAAAAGGGTTTTGCCGGAAATCAAAATTTTATGGTATTGCAAAGCAGTTTTCGTGTTTATTTAATTAACTGTAATAATGGAAAGAATTAAAATACTGCCACGATGGCCTGGCAATACGAACTGTTAATTATTTTTTAGAAAAATGTTATAAAACTCCCTTAATCAAACAAGAATTCACCGAACGATGTCAACTTCAAAACATTCCATCTTTATGACTTTGTAAAATAACTATCGTGACTTGGCAAGCTGTGTTACAAGATACCTACTTTACAAGAGCCCAATAACATACAATAGAATTAACAAAGCATCTGTGAATTGAAGATTCCCAAATAGAGGGTCCGGAAGGGCAGGAAGTTTCCGGCCTGCCATTATAAAACTTATTTTTTGACAAAAGTTGTTTTTTTTTTATATTCAACTTAGTACCCTTCAAGTGTGAAACACTAATTATAACGACCCTTAACCTTTCGACTTGTCCTTTACTTCAAAATAAGACTTAGTTTCGGCGATCCTCTCTTCATGCGACGAAAATTTCTTCTAAGAAAATAAGCGAAATTCATGAATTTTTGTTATGGTTTTCACTGACTAGCGACACGGTACATTGTCTTGGTGGAACAGCACTTTTTTTCTTCAAATGCCACCGTTTTTCCGCGATTTCGTCCTTCAAACGGCCCAATAACGCTATGTAATATTCGCTGTTGATGATCCTTCCTTTTTCAAAGTATTCAATAAAAGTTATATCATGCGCATCCCAAAATACAGACGCCATAACCTTGCCAACCGACTGTTGGGGTTTTTCACGCTTTAGAGCGGGTTCATCATGTGGAATCCACTCGGATGTCTGCCGATTGGACTTCGTAGTGAAATGATGGAGCCATTTTTCATCCTCTGTTACACATCGATGAAACAACTCGGGTTTATTAGTAAATAAGTCCGCGCGGCACCTACTTTGAACAGGGCTTTCTCATACCCATATTCATACCCAAATATTCGTGAAATATATGTAATATATCACGTTTAGTTGATGTCTTTGAAGTGCCTGCTTCTCGAACAACTTTATTTTACAATCACCAAAAATTATTTTGTGGACTTTTTTGGTGTTTTCCTCGGTAAAAACCTCCTTGGGCGTCCACCGCGTTGACCGTCTTCGGTACCTATTTCACCACGTCGAAACTTTGCATACCAATCCTTGATGCTTGATTTTCCTGGGACAGTGTCCGGAAACTCGGCATTAAATTAAGTTTTGGCTTGAGCTGTATTTTCTCTCTTCAAAAAGCAATATTTTATCAACATGCGAAATTCCTTATTTACAATTTTTACACACTGTCTCGAACAGACTCCAGGAACACTTCCTCTGCTTGTGTGCGGTCTTAGCTAGCACTCGTCTATATCTAGAAGCTTCGCGGTTCAAGGGATTAGAAAATTAGATATCAGTATAATCTACCTTACCTAACCTAACCTAAAAAATTTACAAAGTTTGGTTCTGTACGTACATAAAACTCATACTAATATGAAGTTTGTCCCGCTTATATGCGCTACAAATTTTATTTTTTTATGACAGTTTATCACATGTTTGTGTAGATTCGTTGGTCTCCCCTCGCTTCAGTGTCTGCTTCCATTGTTTATTGCACGTGACTGCACTCTTTCTTCGTTTTCACATTTGACATCTGGCACTTTTATTGCTCTACTCGTTGCATTTAAGTTGGCTTCCAATTTTACTGCTTTTAAATGAGTCTTAATTAATTTGTAGACAATTCTATAAGCTTGTTGCTGTTCGCGTCCTCTTTATATGTATACGAAATGTGTCTTAACGACATAAAATGAAAAATTATGATATGGAGGGGTCCAAGAAATTATGTGCCCCTTGCTGTAAGTGTAAATAAGTGAAAGTAATGACATATCGTTTTAACATATGCAAAATGGTTGACTGATGAAAGTTTTCACCGTTTTCAAAGCAGTTTCGTGGGATGAAGTGTCCTTTTTCGGCGCTCACTTGTTCTCTGGTTTGTAGCAAGTTCTGAATGTTTCAGCGATGGTTGCAGGAGCAATGAGAATCTTCTTCAGATCGGAAAGAATAAACGGCACCTTATCGTAGGTAACCTTCTTATGATCAATGCTTTATACAGTGTACGACACTGGCCTTTCTTTTAGAATGCCTACCATTAGCTATCTCGCGTCGCTTCAAGCTGTTAGACGTAAACTTTCGTCACATTATCCTCCTTGGTAGCCGTTTGCGTTTCATCATCGCGGCGTCTCGTACGTGTCAGGTAGCAGTCGATAACTATAAAATGGCAGCTGCTATTTCTCCCTCTTTGAAATGTCTTTTCCTATAAATGGGTAGGCGTGTTAAACTACTAATGCTTTCTATGGAACTATTTTCAAAATTTCATCTTCTAGTTTGCAGTATGTATGTAGATCAGAATTTATTATGCTACAAGTGTTAAGCAAATTTTGTTTACCCAAATGTTTTGCTATAACCTAAAAATAGCTCTGTTGTGAAAACTTCGCATGTCGTATTACGAACTAAAAATTCTCGATAACGCCAGTAGACCCCTGGTAATACTTGTATTTAAAAATATCTTCTTAGTTGTGTAATATAGTGCGCTCCGTTGAAAATGTCTGATAAACCCCAACGCCAATTTTTGATGAACCAGCGACAGGCGGCCTAAGGCCGACCCACGATGTTTCGAACGCTGATGGTGTTTGAAGTTAACAATTCCACATTCTTCGCGAGTAAAAAAAAAACATATCTTAAAAAATAACAAAAAACATTTCCAACACCTACACATTTGCTTAAGAGCAGGGCGAAATAAAAATTTAAACAATAATAGCATACTAACAAAACACATGCCACATACCCACTGATTACCAGGCGCCCTTTTACACTTCTAATGAAAATCTAACAGAAATCGTTGGAATGCGCAATTGAAACGACAATGCCTACTCTAAGAATGGGGGGAAATGCACAAGCCTATATACTTACATATGTATTTATGATGCTGTAGTAACTCTGTGCGTATTTCGAGGATTCGAAATGACAGCAGCAACTGTTGCTGCTGCAATAAGATGCAGACATGTTGTCATCGCTATTTTTAACTAACGCCACACACCCGTCCATCATTCACTCGTGCCCGCACTCACTACGGGGGGCCCACTAAAATTAGTTGAAAGAAATTTCGAAATGGTTCCGGATGCGTGCCGGAACTATTAATGAGCACCACACGCGTGAAGTCGATCACCCCAAATGTGTTACAGATCGCGCCACACACAGTATATGCACCAGCCAGACGCCCTGGCGGAACAAATAAGCACGAAAACATTACAGCATTGGACAAATTATGTTTCTACAGCGAGAGTAGAAAGAAAAAAGACGGAATAACTTGGATATTTAAAAGAACTATATGCTATTTTATTTGAACATTTTTTCATTAAAAAATAAATTTTTTTCTAAATATGCTATTCAAATCCTTAGCTATTCTTTAGTTATAGTTAAGTCATATTTTCGTTGCTGGGTATGTGTCCATCCATGCTACATACATAAGTGTTTTAACGCTTAAGTGCACTCATAGTTTTTGAGAAAATCCATCTTGCAACATCAACGCTTCCAGCAAACGGGGGGTTGGGATTTTAGTTTTTCCCTCAATTATAAAAATATCGCCGGTGTTGGTAAAAGAAATGAATGAATTCTCAAAAATCATATTGTATGCATACCTCGCACATGTGGTGCGAGCTGTTGTGCCGTAGATAATGTACCATGAAACGTATGAAGAATTTAGATCTATTTTCGATTCGGAAAATTTAACATAGTTGCTAGACAATTTATTTCCTTCCTATGCAAAAGAAATAATTACCATAACTTATGTTATCTATTGTGTAATACTAGAAGCATACTTGTATATACATTTCGGACTCTTCTTTTATATCCTGGACAGAGTATGTACATTAAGTTGGCCACAAAGTTTGTAAGACCTAGAGGGACGCGTCGGAAATGATATAAAATACATAAATAAATGATCAGAATGACGATTTAGCCATGTCCAACTGTCTGTCCGTTTGTCTTTCTGTCTATATATACGGGAACTAGTCTCTCAGCTTTTGTAATGTCGATTGAAAATTTTGGGACGTCCTTTTCGCCCCAAGAAACCGTTCATTTGCCGATATCGAATCACTGCCATGCGGAATCAAGTCCTTATATGGAAATCTTTTCTATTTGATAAGATATCTTCACAAAATTCAGCTAGGATTATTATCTAAGGTAAAAATGAATTTTCTGTAGAAATTATTCAGATCGTATCACTATAACATATAGCGAAATTGCCTAGCAAAGGTAAAATGCTTGAAGAAATTGTTTAGGTCGGATCACATAATCCACAAAATACTTCGTGTTAGAATTATCACCAATTCGTTCTAGAAGTTCGAGTTATGAAGTTCAACTGTATTTAGTTGAATGGTCCCACAACCAGTACAGGTAATGTTTGGATTTGTCCTTATAGCCTCATTTCCTAATAAAGATTAGGTTAGGTTAAGCTAGATGGCTGCCAAAGATCGCACGTTGACTATATACTATATGTAGTCTTTTGTGATGCAATAGAAAAGAAGAACTCATGTGTTCGAACTATAAGTTAGCAAAACGCCTCCCTCATTCCCGCCAGCTCGGTGGGATGTCTAAAGGTATGCGGACCTAAGTGTTTAAGTCTTGACCTCCCAAACGCGAGACTGTCAACAAGGAAGTAATGAGTTGTTTCCACCACATCTTCTACCATACAGCTTCGGCATGGCGTCTGGTAGGATTCCCAGCCTTACTGCGTGGACAGCAATAGAGCAATGGCCTGGGAGACGCTAGCTTTATTGAGAGCAAAGAGATCACAAGATCTCTTGCGATCGATCTTGGGCCAAAAAGCTCTTGCGACAGCGCATTTACCGATTGTGTCCCAGCGCTGGCTAAGCTTTCACGAAGTCCAGCTATTTTCTAATATACTTAAGATTAAAAAAGAAAAAAATAGAATTTTTTTAGTTTATATTTCGTTAAATATTTTAATTCTTTAATAATTTACATTTGTATTAATATATTCTCTTCTTTTACAGGTAAGCCAGTCAACGCAAATAATACACCACGGAATGTGGGTAATCAAAACACTAAAATTCCAAGCCATCTGGCCAAAGCTCTAGCGAACTATCCAATCCGATCGCCGCTTACCTGGCTGGGGCATGTCTTATTGCCTCATTTGTTTGTGAAAATTCCAATGAATACTTTCAGGTATCAGAAGCGAAAGTAAGAAATGTTGGCAATAACTGCATATTTTGCAACTAAAGTGGCATACCACGAAGGCGCTCACAGAGAGTAGAAGCAAAGCAAACAGCAGACACCACATTTATTAATAAATTATATTAAAAACAACATAAATAGCACACGTAATGTAAGTAATATGAGCACAAACAAGTAATACAACTGCTTTTTGCACGGACTAACGGTTTTCGTTAAGTAGCCATGAACTCCGCTTGATAGACGAGCTAAGTGCTGCTAGACAAACAAACGCACTTGTTGCAGTTCTACATTTTATTGGCCATTTCCAATGTTATGGGTATGTCTGGCGTTGCCGTTGTTCGCTCGGTCGTTGCGTTTGTGAAATGGGAAGGTCGGGCCGTTGCAGCAATTAAATGCATACCAAACATTCCAAGCTTTTAGAAATGTGCTGTTGGTCATTTGAACGGGGTGTCGACCTGTTGGCAGTTCGGTAGACCGATCTGCGTTACCTGGCCTCACTAACAAGCTTGTCGTCGCCGTCGTCGTCAACAGTCAGACCGTCTCAACCTCCAACTGCCGGCGATCACTTTCATATTGCAACAAGTGTGAGGTATCCATAAGTGGAAGCATAGTATTGCGTAAAATGTTGAAAACACGTTTAGCGCAAATATCGTTCGCTCTCCACGAACGCTTGCAGTAAAAGTGCGAAGCAAGTGGTACGAGTGTATGTCTCTCATTTTGCTAGACTGCAGTGCCATTAGTATAGGCGGGTACAGTTTAATGATCGCGGTAATTGGCAATAAAACTTACATAAACTTAAACGATGAAATTCGTAAGCGGCAGCGCACACACGCGGCTACCGTTGCGCAGTAACTTTTAAGTGCTGAGCTCGAGCTCGAACTCTCGCTCTCTCTCCGTCGTGACAAGCAGACTATGAATTACAGTCTAAGTTTACTTCAGACAGACTAAGTTTACTTCATTAAAACCATTCACACAAGAACTTAAACATATTGTGCTCTCTTTTTATTTGTTTCGTGGCTTTAGTATTGGTCTCCGACTTGTACCTGGTTAATTATGTGCAAAATTTACTTGTTTATTGCATGTTCTGGTTATTTATACTAAGCCATGTTATTTGTGGAATAATTTCATATGATTGTTGCTAATATATTCATCTGCAGATTACTTAGATTAGCCGCGGTTTTCCGTCTTCATAGCTCTATGGAGGAATAGCGGAAGCGACTTGTTCCAAATATATTAGCCGAGCTGTTCGTAAGGTCGTTGGAACCAGTGATCCATCACCATATTGAAGAGTTTCAAAAAGAGAGTTTTCACATTTTCATAACATTTGGAGCGGTATATTAGAATAATCCGTTGTTACTTATGTTTAATACTCTCTTGGAGCCACAAAAGAACCTTTACACAATATCAAGTCTTGGCTAATTCATATTCTGCACTGTAAATTTTCACCATTTTAAATGCCAAAATGTCACATGTTCGCCATTGATTGCACTCCTCGTCGCAACTGAACCAGTCTATCCAATGTTCGCTCGCTGCACCGCACCGCGAATCCATTTAAGCTGCTCTACCTGCTCGCGGTTCGTCACACTTTCCACCAGCCACATTTTGCACGCTTTTGAGTTTTAAAATAATTTTTGTTTTGGTGGCAACCATACACATCTCCACCCTTTCACGCCGGCGCCTAATGCACAGCAACTTTTAAGTGCTTACTCAGTGGAAAGAAATCGCATGCAAGCGGCTTTACATGATCGTGGACACAACAAAATCCACAAAAGCGTTGCACGCCGGTCTCGTAAGTATTTTTCTGGCAGACATACCAACGACTATAAGTTATGACCGGTAAAAGCCGTAAGACAACTCAACCGCAGCTATAAAAGCATTGACTGCAATCATTATTTGCCTCAGCTTCTCGCGCTAGCTCACTCACTCGCACTCTCTGCGCTGCATATTATTGTTGTGTAGGTTTTGTCGAGGCGCAGATCAACAGCATATAAATGTAACCAATTCAACTAATGAAGATTTACATAAGCAGCTAGGTATTTGCTTTGCTTGCCGCAATTTTCATATTGCTTCCTTCACATATTCTATTATTTAGCATGAATTTACGAGCACACAGCGTGCACAACCGGACACACATACATTTGTACATATGTATGTATTCGTATGTATGTGAAAGCATGAGAGTTGGCTAACCGGATGGAGTTCCAGGAATAGGCAGTCTAAAAATAGCACGCGATTTTCGTAGGCATTTTACAGCCAAAAGCTGATTCTTTTGCTGTTGTGCTCCAATATTTAGAGCGAAGATTACACCGAATTTTCGAATTTTGCCACTGTGTGTAAGCTGGCAGTACAAATTATCGATATCTTTTATTAATTTCGATTTAATAAAACATGTTTTTAAGGATAGACCTTGGTTTTGGGTTCTTTTTTAACATTTTATATCCTGAACAGAGTATATTAAGTTTGTCACGATGTTGGTAACATATTGGGGTTGTCGAAAAAGTCTTTCCGTATTTCTAATAAAACTTCAACTTATTCTTTTTTTTAATGAAGCTAAAAAACTCACCTTTCCAACACTACATGATATGCCACAATGTGATTGGTAGCACTGGAGATATACGACTGCAACTATGTATATCTATTAACAAAATACGAAAAAAATTTTTCGACTACCCAATACTAGAAAAACATCGGAGATCTTTTAAAAAATATTTATAAATGATCAGCGTGACGAGCTGAGCTACTTAAGCAATTTTAAGAATTTCCGCGTTTCTGGCAGTACATCTGTATACTAGTTATATAAGCGAACTAGTGCCTCAGTTTTTGAGATATCATTTTGAAATTTTACACAAAATCTTTTCGGACAACTATGGCATATAATTGTCATACAAACTGACTGATCAAACTAAAGTCCGTGTATGAAAATTTTTTTTATCTTGTCAAAGGCATAATTACAATCTTCGAAGGAAGTTCAGTTCGGGCCAGAATAGAATATAGCTGCAACAGAAACTGTCCCAACATAAGACGGTGAATTGATTGGACCATTTCGTAAGGAAACACCTTCACCAAACTTAGTTTTCAATAAATCGATTGTGACATTCGTTGTGTCGCTTGTGGCCCCGTCTGTTGGAAGCTCATTTTATCCAAGTCCACATCATCCAATTTGGGCCAAAAATATTCGGTTATCATTAGCAATAACGATTCCCACTCACAGTAACTTGCCGGTCTTGATCAACACGGAAGAAGTGCGACCCAATGACGCCGCCGGCCCGTAAACTGCACCAAACCGTAATTTTTTCGGGATGCCATGGTGACTCATGGAGTACGTGTGTGTTTCTGCCTGGCTAATAAGACATATTTTGCTTATTGACGAAGTCTTTACGCCAGAAATGACCCTCACCGCTGAATATTATTTTTTGATGAAAATTCGGATCATTTTCAAGTTGTTGCTCAGCACGATTGGTGGTCAAGCGACTTCAGTTTTTGCGTCAATTTGATCTTGTAAGGATGTAGACCAAGATCTTTTCGCAAAATTCGCCACATCTACGTCACAGAGATACGCTAGCGGCAGCAATATTCTCGAAACTACAAAATATGTCTCACTGGGACGGGAACATTTTGTACAGTGTCTGTGGATGCAAATTTTTTCCCTAGACGCTCAATTGTTGATCTTACAGAACGATTATGACGACCATAAATTGGACGTAGCGCTCTTAAAGTTAAGGCCGCTGGCTGCGAATTTCGGTAGTAAATTTTAATAATTTCGACCCGTTGTTGGATATCTTTTGATAATGAAATGGCAAACCGTTTTAAAGAGAAATATTAAAAGAGCGGGGAAATTATGGCGTTGTTTGCTGTCTCTATCGGTCTACATTTGTAGCGTCCCGTACCGTACCCGTACCCGTTAATATTTGCCAGCCAAAATTATTGTACAGTGAACTCAAATTTATAGCCTTCGTGCTCACGAAAGATTTTGCCTCAAGTCAAATGCCAAAATCTAAAATAAGTCCGGCAATGTAAACATAATAACTACAAAAGTAGTATTTATGCTATTACTAATTTTGTA